>NC_065599.1:10342791-10998227 GCF_024542745.1 Macaca thibetana thibetana | reverse complement strand
TTGTCTACATGACTTCTCCCTATAACCACTTACAGAAATAAAAACCCTCTTCCTCCTCAGTTCATCTGCTTCCTATTATTGGGCCACAAAAAATGCAGCCTCACCCTCAATTTGCTCAGGAAAGACAAGGAGACTTGTGAACACTCCTTACACTTCAAAGACAAGGCTCAAGGCCATTAAGAAAGACCTGTTGGGGTGCCATCCTTCCATTAAGCTTAGTTAGTTGTTAAGAAGGTTTATATATACCTCAAAAAACAGAGGGGAAAACATTAGTTGTCTAAAGGTAGTGCTCTAATGAAAATAGGAGGAAGGGTTACTTTCTTACTTGGCAACAAGGAAAACTCAAATTACATAGATTGTAGACTTCAAAAATTTTCTGGACAAATATGAAGAACACTATTAAACTCTAACAAACAGCAATCCAGAACTCTTTTTTTGTTGTTGTTTTTGCTAAATGTATTTGTAATTCTGTTAATTTCCCTACCGTAATCTACCAACTTTATGTGATCTCAGTTTAAAAATCAGCAGAATTTTCTGGTCATTTTAAAACAGCATAGAGATTTTAAGAAACATCAGCAATATTCAAATGTAAGAAAACTGATTATAACTTAGAAATTCTGAGGAAGAAAAGTAATGAAGGATAACTTGTTCCAGCAGAAAATCAGTATATTTTTATAACAACTTTAATTATTTTAACTACATACTTTCATTCTGTGGTTAAAATTTAAGTCACTAACAATTCCAAATTTTGGTGAGCATGCATAGCGATGGAAAGCTCAGACATTGCTGTGGCAGTGTGAAACAGCACAAAAACCATGGAAAATTCCTGGAAAGGTACACACAAAATTAACTGTACTGCTACCCCATGAGCTGAAAATTTCACTCGTTGGTGTTGGCCCAGGTACACTGAAAACAGATGTCCACTTAAAGACTTCAGCTCAACTGTTGACAGCAGCTTTATTAATAAAAGCCTCAAGCTCAAAACAGCCCAGAGTTCACCAACAACAGTGTACATAAACTGAGGTAATTTCATGCAAATTTCAACCTGAAAGAAAGAAGCCAGACACTCTTCAGAATACAGTTCTGTTCATATGAAGCCTTGATCTCGGCCAGGAGCAGTGGCTCACGCCTGTAATCCCAGCACTTTGGGAGGCTGAGGCGGGTGGATCATGAGGTCAGGATATTGAGACCATCCTGGCTAACATAGTGAATCCCTGTCTCTACTAAAAATACAAAAAAATTAGCTGGGTGTGGTGGCAGGCACCTGTAGTCTCAGCTATTTGGGAGGCTGAGGCAGGAGAATGGCATGAACCTGGGAGGCGGAGCTTGCAGTGAGCAGAGATTGCACCACTGCACTCCAGCCTGGGTGACAAAGCAAGACTCCATCTCAAAAAAAAAAAAAAAAAAAAATTGACCTCTCAATTGCATGATAGAAATCATACAATTGACAGAGGAATTGCAAAAGGGCACAGGCAATATTAAGGGTTGAAGGAATTATGTAAATAGCTTGTAACCTATTTGGGGTGAGAGTTACTCAGGCATATGCATTTGCCAAAGTTCATGCATCTATAAATAAAAGATCTGTGCACAATATCTCATGAAGATTTTTTATTCTTGACATTATTACATAGTCCAATATGAAATAAAATATTAATTAAATTTCTTGAAATTCTAGAACTCTGATAACTACCCTTTGTTTCTAATTTGTAGAAACAAATCTGTGTGGAACAGATTTGGAACAAATATGGAAAATTAATGTATTTCGCATCAGTAAAATTGTGACATTTCACAGTATTGGGGAAAACATTACCTAGTTCAATGCCTAATGAAATAGTATCTAATCAATTATGAGTATCTACATTACTCTTTTACTAAGATATTTTTTAGATGGAGCAATTACTTTCAGGTTAATAATAGCAAATATTTAGTTAATCCTTCACTAATGCTGATGTCTGTTCTAAGTATTTATTTACTTTTTTTTTTTGAAACTGAGTCTCTCTCTGTTGCCCAGGCTGGAGTTCACTGGAACGATCTTGGCTCACTGCAAGCTCCACCTCCTGGGTTCATGCCATTTTCCTGCCTCAGCCTCCTGAGTAGCTGGGACTACAGGCGCCCACCACTAGGCCCGCTAATAGTAGAGATGGGGTTTCACCATGTTAGCCAGGATGGTCTAGATGTCCTGACCTCGTGATCCTCCTGCTTTGGCCTCCCAAAGTGCTGAGATTACTGGTGTGAGCCACTGCACCCAGCCTGTTCTAAGTATTTCTTATATAGACTCACTTATTTAATGCTTGTGTACCTTAATTCATGTCTCTTCATGAGTTGATTTTATTAATAAATAGCATCTCAACGAACAAAATTGTTATAGAATTGAGAAAACTGAGACTCAGACAGGGAAAGTAAATTATTGAAGCTCAAGCCTGTAAGTGGCACTCCAGGTAGCCAAAGCTGAAGGGTTTACCTTCTAGAGCCCATGTTCTTTGTTCAGTACCAAGTTCCCTCTTAATGTATTTTAAGTGCCGACATTTTAAAATATAGCAAACATCCTTTGGCAGCCAAAGCACACTTGATGCTTACAGTTAGAATTTGTTTATTGATGTTTGTTTAATCATCACAAAAATATAAAAATGCTTCATTTCAGTAATTCCTAAATAAACCATACATAAAGTATCAATTCCTCTCCTGGGAGTGTGCTTCACATAAATTCTTATAAATGTTCTCCATTGTACATGTATAAGAATGTATAAAAAAAGCAATATTTGTAACAGCTGAAACCAGAAAGTGTCCATTCATTTGTCCAACAAAAATAGAATAATTATGCACAGCAATTTTTTCTTAAAAATTCTTGTTTGGGCAGCACATATACTAAAATTAGAATGATATAGAGATCAGCACTGCTCCTCCTGTGCCAGGAGGGTATTCAAATATAAAGTATTTCATATTTTTGGGAGTAGAATGGTGGCTACCCTCTAGTAGGGTCAGGTGGAGAGATTCGTATTGTTATTCAAAAATTGTAGTATTTCATCTAGATAGAAGCAATTAGTTGAGATCTATTGTAGAGCATGGTGAATATAGGTAATAAGAATGTACTGAATGCTTGAAAATTGCTAACAGAGTACAATTTAAATGTTCCTAGTGCAAAAAGAAAGGGAAGTATATGGGGTAGTAGATACATTGCTTGATTTAGTCATTCCACAATGTATACATGCGTGAAGACATAATTTTTAATAATCTGAAAACTGCCAAAATTTATTAAGCAAAAGAATCTCCACATAATATTTGTACTTATATTTATGCACATTGTTAAAGAAAAAGAGTATTCAGTGATACTTGTTCAAACTTGGTAAGGAAGACTATTCAGGACCTTCAGCACAGCAATGAGGTCTTGCACTCCGGGAGAGATTGGCCTTAGCTCCAAATACATCTGGGCAGGTGGAGATTTATAGCCAAGGAACAGGCAGTAGGGTCAATGGATGGAGAATCACTAAGAGAAGACATCACAGATAAGGCTGATTCTTGCTGAAGACAGGCTAGGCTGATCAGATGTCATCTAGAGGGTAGTGGAGGATGAGGAACCTGATCAGATATTGAGGGTGATCAAGTGTTGAGGTGATCAGATATGGGGTGGGGGTACAGACTTGCTAACCTGGCTTAGCAGATTTCTTTCCCAAAACTGTGTTTGGCAAGGAAGTGCACAGGCAAGCCTAGGAGAAGGTTCAGAAACCTGACTAAAGTTTGGTCAAGCAGATAATCTGTGTCAGAAGTTCAAGAAAAGGAGAATTAATGTATGGTAATGAAGGTCAGAATGGGTGTGATTTTTGGGAAAGTGAAAAGAGTGGTTTTAAATATTACAAAGTAGTTTTGAGTCAGTGTTTAAAAGGTAACAGGCAATATACAGTTCTCATTTGGCATAAAGCTCAGATTAAGTAGTATTGTCTCTGGAATAAAGTAATTTATGAAGGCAACAGCTTTTTTTTTTTTTTTTTTTTTGAGACGGAGTCTTGCTCTGTCACCCAGGCTGGAGTGCAGTGGCTGGATCTCAGCTCACTGTAAGCTCCTCCTCTCGGGTTCACGCCATTCTCCTGCCTCAGCCTCCTGAGTAGCTGGGACTACAGGCACCCGCCACTTCGCCCGGCTAGTTTTTTGTATTTTTTAGTAGAGATGGGGTTTCACCATGTTAGCCAGGCTGGTCTCGATCTCCTGACCTCGTGATCCGCCTGTCTCGGCCTCCCAAAGTGCTGGGATTACAGGTTTGAGCCACCGCGCCTGGCCTACAGCTTTTTTTAAACCCTGAACTTTGAGAAACATGATATCCATCTCTAATATACACTCTTTTAGTGTTTGAGTTTTATTATTTAAGGTAGTGTGTCTGAAAAGTTTTGGAATATTGGAAAGTTGACTTTGATACATACCATTAATTTTAACTTTTGATTTATTTTTATTGTAGAAAAATCTCTTTGTAATTTATACTTCAAAATGTAGTTTACAGTTATTGCCAAACTTCTAGTTTTCTGTTTTAGCTTATATGCAAATTTTATGAAGTCTTAGCATTAAATTTTTATTTAAATCCTATCAAATTAAACCAGTTGGGTCACCAGCCCCTGTCCTTCCATCTCCATAATCTAGGTAGTCAGTATTCTCAACATTCCATCTGTATTTTTCATTCCACAGGCTTAGAAGCTAATGGGCCATGAAAACAAGTAGATTGCCATTTTAAGGGTTTTCAGAAGAAAGGCAAAACAATGAGTTTCATAGAGATATAAAAATGACAGTGAGTTAAAGATTTTATTTTACCAGAGACATTTTATAACTAGTTGAAAGGAAATGTCAACCGTTTGGATTTATATGGAGTAAAGGAACTGAATTGCAAGTGGAGGCAAAACTGGTGTTTCCACAGCGTGAAGGGGAGAGAAAGAAACAAGTTTGATCCTGCTTACATATCCATTCCTTAGTTACCTGCAATTTACAGAGACATGCAAAGTAACTGAAAGACCAATGTATACACAGTCTAGAAAGGACTGCCTAACACGCTGCATATAGAAGTGTGATTTCTTTTTGTACAAGTTTGAAATGTGTTTCTCATTAGAGTATTTAAAATAAACCGCAGTGTCTCTTTGTATCAAGTTAGTACTCTGTTAAATAGCCACAAACATAGGCGGGATCACTTCTGGATGTTTTATTTCTTTGCAAGTTAATCGTGTTGACACAACTTGTCTTGAAATTAAGTTTAAAATGAAGTACCAGTAAAACCGAAATGAATAAGACCTTTATTAGTCAGAGAAAAGAAAACAATATTGAAACTAAACATAAGAAAGTGTAAACATAAGAAAGCTGTAAGTTACCGTAAAAACGAGCATCTACATAGGTCTTTGTAGCCAATGTTACCCGGTTGTCCTACAGCTTTGTCGAGTGGCTGTAGCGGTCCCGTTGCTGCGGTGAGCTGGCTGTGTTGATGGGCGGTAAGTGGCCTAACTGGTGCTGCATTCTTGAGTGCGTGGCTTTGGTACAGTCATCCCTGTACAACCTGTTGTTGTACACTTCTCTGCAGGGTACCGAAGAGGGATCTGCCGGAAGCAAACTGCAACTGTTTTGCAGCATCTTCGCCTTCCGACGAGGTCGATACTTATAATTCGGGTATTTCTCTCTATGCATGGCCTGTAGTTTCTGTGCCTCCTGGAAGAATGGCCATTTATCGGCTTCGGTAAGCATTTTCCACTGGTATCCCAGCTGCTTGCTGATCTCTGAGTTTCGCATTTTGGGATTCTCTAGAGCCATCTTGCGCCTCTGATCGCGAGACCACACAATGAATGCGTTCATGGGTCGCTTCACTCTATCCTGGACGCTGCCTTTACTGTTTTCTCCTGCTTCACACTGATACTTAGAGCTACAGCTTTCAGCGCAAATGAAGGAAGAGCTTCTCCGGAGAGCAGGAATATTCTGTTGCGCAGCTGGACTGTAATCATCAGTGTTAAATACGCTTAACATGGCAGAAGCATATGATTGCATTGTCAAAAACAAGGAGGCTGGGACAAAACTGAAAGGTGCCCAGATTTTGAAACTTAATTTACTATCCACAACTTACTTCTACCAGATTCTTTGTTACCTTAACTTTTGTAATGAAACTTTCATTTCTCCGCCCCCAACACCCCTCTCAACTCCGCCCAACCAGGCTACCCCCTAGTGCCCTGACAATGTATTCATTCTCAAGCAAAACATGATAATTCAGTAACATTGACTACTTGCCCTGCTGATCGGCCGCCTTGAAGGCTCTACTACTCTCCTGAAAAGTGCAAATTTGACTTAATCCCCAATTTTTTCACTGACCTTTTATGCCAGTTGAGAGGACAGAAAAAGCTATATGAATTGTTTATCATTATCAATATATGTGCTTGTTACCTTTAAAAAACAAAGCTTAATGAGAACCTAATTGTGTTAACCACATACATACATACATAACTGCATATTGAATTTATAGTAATCATTATCGCTTTTTCTTCACTTCTATTTAAAGAGTATATGAAAATTCTATACACATTTTTCACAGGCATTAAGTATCAGAATATTAACATATACTTACAAGTTTTTGTTTTGTTTTGTTTTGTTTTTAGATGGAGTTTCGCTCTGTCGCCTAGGCTGGAGGGCAGTGGCAGCGATCTTGGCTCACTGCAAGCTCCGCCTCCCAGCTTCACGCCCTTCTGCTGCCTCAGCCTCCAGAGTAGCTGGGATCACAGGCAACTGCCACCACGCCAAGCTAATGTTTTGTATTTTTAGTGGCGACAGGGTTTCACCATGTTGGCCAGGATGATCTCGATCTCCTGACCTCATGATCTGCCCACCTTGGCACCCCCAAAGTGCTGGGATTACAGGTGTGAGCCACTGTGCCTGGCCACAAGTATTTTATGCCCAACTTCTAGAATGGCTAACATTTGACTTTTAAAAAAGAAATTGTTTCGTTTTGAGATTCTCCAGAGGCACAAGATGGCTCTAGAGAATCCCAAAATGCTAAGAACTCAAAACAGTTTTAAGATACACTAAAAAGAGGATACAATTCTTTTCTTTGCAGATTGTATAGTGGAATACTTTTGAAGGCATTTTCTTCACTATCACACAATTAGCAATTTAAAAAACAATCTTTTACAAGTCTAAATTAAATTTCTATTCACAACTAATAAATTACAGTCATCAGTTTATCATATTTTACATTTTAGTTCAACCTCCTTCAAAATTTAAAGGTCACAGTTTACCAAACTGAAGAAGTGAATAACTCTCCTCAATAAATCTTAAAGTCTGATGAGAAATGACAAGATTTCTTTGATGAAATAAAATGGGAGGCAAGTCTCCCCACTCATCAATATATTTTAATGCCATATTTGCAAAATGGGAGTAACAACTACAGGTTCTTAAACGTGTATCTTAATAGCAAATAAAATGGTTAAATTGCAGTCACACACACAAACAGATTTTCTACAATTGGAAATCACTTAAAAATGAGGAAAAACATACCCATTCAAAATCTGACGTGAAAATAGCAAAAACTGACACAAGGCACCACATGGGTGAACCTTGAAAACGTTATACTGTGTGAAAAAGTCAGATGCAAGAGGCCAGATACAGAATGATCCCACATGTATGAAATGTTCAGGAAAGGCAAATAAATAGAGACCAAAACCAGATTAATGGTTGCTAAGGACTGGATGAAAGAGGTTGTGGAGAGTTACTGCTGGTGGATGCATGGCTTCTTTTGAGGACTGATAAAATGTGCTCTGGAACTAGAGAGAGGTGATCCCTGCACAACATGGTGAACCAAAGAGTAACAGAAACTGAAGTCCAAATAAGGAGTGTGTTGGCAGTCTTAGGATTGGAAATCGAGAAACAGATTCCAGAAGCATCTGACATTGTGTCGTGACCGACTATTTTGAGAGACAGTTTTTAAAGGGAACAAGAGAAAGTTGGTACTCATTAGGTTACTTAAACAACCTCTTATCTTAATTGGTAGTGAAGGGTTATCTTAGCAGTTCATGGGTTTCTACGCAACAGTCCTTGAATCAGGGGTTTGGGGAAAAAGTCAGTTTTCACTATAAAATCTTTTAAGAAGTGGCAGCAATTTTTGTCTGCAGAATCTGTAAGTACATTTTGCAGTCAGGCAGTTGCAAGATGGGTTTCAAAAACAAAATGTTATTGCTATGGTTAGCTCTTGTTTCCTTCGTTCACTGGTACTACTAAATCGTCCACTTTAAGAGGGATAAAGTCTTGTCGCATAGGAGCGAGGATGGAGAGCGGCGACGAGGCGGCTATCAAGAGGTACCGCGTCCACTTGCGCCCAGCCACACTGCAGGACGCCGCGCCGCCCCATTGCACCTGATACCCTGCGAGGTCGCGGGGGACTGCCCTCCACTGTGCGGCGCTTCTTGTCGCCAGTCATACGCCAGGGCCCCGAGGGACTCTAAATATCATTTCGGGGCTGCAGACTAAGGGGCGAGGAGGTGGCGGTGCCGCCTAGCCTTGTAGGATCCGTGATGGTGACTGAAGAGGAGGAGGTGTCGATGGGGAAGCCAGACCCCTGGCGGGGTTCCGGGAATGACGACCAAGAAAAGGAGCCCCTAGAGCGCGACCTCGACCGCTTCAGCTGAACCACTACCAGCTTCAGCCGCTTCACGCTGTGGTGCATGGAGGCCATCCCTGGCCCGGATGCCAAAGTGCCTGGGGCCTTAACTTGGTCAAGCCTCGCGGCAACGATTCACGCGCAGGTGCCCAAGGACACAACCAGAGCTTGAAATTCAAAGCCTCAAACCCTTCACAGCAGTAAATCAGCTCTTTACTTTGGAGCCACTGGATCCGTCACCCCAATAAAGGAGCTCTTCACAGCACACACACACACACACAAAACATAAAGTGGTGAATTTTATATTCTTTTTTTTTTTTTTTTTTTTTTTTTTTTTTTTTTTTTTTTTTTGAGACGGAGTCTCGCTCTGTCGCCCAGGCTGGAGTGCAGTGGCCGGATCTCAGCTCACTGCAAGCTCCGCCTCCCGGGTTCACGCCATTCTCCGGCCTCAGCCTCCTGAGTAGCTGGGACTACAGGCGCCCGCCACCTCGCCCGGCTAGTTTTTTGTATTTCTTAATAGAGACGGGGTTTCACCGTGTTAGCCAGGATGGTTTCGATCTCCTGACCTCGTGATCCGCCCGTCTCGGCCTCCCAAAGTGCTGGGATTACAGGCTTGAGCCACCGCGCCCGGCCTGAATTTTATATTCTTATATACATATGTCAGACTATCTATATATTTTTAAAAGGCAAAAAAGATCTCCCAGATGCTTATATTACTTGACGGTGTGTGTAAGGAGACTCACTCGGTGGCGGGCAGTCAACGAAATTTAAATAAAGACACAAAGTTTTATTATTTTTCTGTCTACAGATCCTAGGATAATGTGTGACATGTAGTAGGTTCTCAATATACTTCTCTGATACTTTAATTAATGAAATGTGTGAAAATACCTCAGGGTTCAGAAAAAGAAACTCAATCACTTAAAAAAAAAGGAAAAAAAAAAAGCATTGGTTCTCCCATAAAGTAACAATCCTTCCATGCAAAAATAAGGGTGCAGAGGGAGATTGAGAGCATTTAATTTACATGTATAATATAATATCAACACATTTTTATCTCTCAACCAGGCTAATAATTCACTCACTGTCTCTAGGGAACTGCATTAACAGTTCTTCCAATATTGGGCCTTTATATCAGCGGCTAATCATATGCTTCCTGAGCGCCTGAGTGATCCCAGTTTCTGGAACACTATTCCTTTCTCCCAAATTCAGTAAATAAAAAGTTAAAGCGCTATATTGTTTTATATGAGTATGATCTTTAAGATTCATTGATGACTATTTTTCAACAGTTGTTAAATATTTTTACATCAGTCAGGCCCACAAGCTATTATCTTAAGTGGTAGGAAATTAGCTGGTCCTGTCAATGTTAAATCCAAACTGGCTTAACCAAGAGCAAAAGTTGCCAAACTAAGGGATTTTTTTTTTTTTTTAATCTTAAGGCATGGTAAGAAAAATGTTCAAAAGACATTAGATTCAAATAATTTCACACAGATCCTGGTTCATTTTTACATCAGAATAAAAATAGATGAAAACTGAAGAATAGTAACTTAGATTGGTCCAATGCAATTAATTGCATTTGAGGTATATTAAGGTATCTTATACTCATTAAATACCCTTTGTAGCCCTAATTTAATTTCTATGGTGTATGCAAACAGAGATTAACACTGCATACAGAATAAATATACAAAATTTTATATGAATTTATTTTTCTCCTCATAAGATGTGCTTCGGTATTTCTTCAAATTCAGGGATGACTGCAACAAAAATGTGAATATTACTCCACTCCTTCTCTCTAATTTTATCTCAAGATATTCCCATCAAAGTACAAATATATGTGGTCATAAACCATCCCCCACAAATTGTATGCTAGACATAGTTGACTATTTTTAAGTCCAATTATGTGTTCATTTATCCTGCAGCTAGGCTATAGACTGTTTTTTGATGCCTAATGGTTGGCAGGTCACCAAAGACATAAACAATAAAAGAAAAGGTAAATTAAATGCACAACAGCAAAATTTAAAACTTTTGTGAGATGACACTTACAAATAAAAGGTGTAATAGAATAATGCTAAACTTAGAATTTGTAAACTGGTAATTAGTTTTGGGACTTTAGAGTCAAATGTCCTTTCAAGATGTTGGGTTTGTTTTGTTTGCTTGTTTTTTTATTTTAATCATGCTAAATTCATGGGCCATATTTTCAACATCTAATTCTCAAAGAGTTAGAATAGTCTTCTGATTTGGTAGATGGAAATTAATGCTCACTTTAATTGCTGGGTTCTACTCTTTTAAGACTTAGATAAATCATCTAGAAACTGATGCATTTAAACATGATCAATTTTATTGACATCTTTTTTTCCCAGGGATAATCTAATTATTTGCAGGTGGGAAGATTAAGTAAGGTGCAGTGGGAAACAGAAGGATCTCCTACCTGAGCCAAAGAACCTTACAAATGCCTATCTACTACACGTAAATTAAACTATAAGTAAACAAAATAGTTTACAACTTTAAAATAATGCTGCTGTTTTTTTTCTCTAACCTCACCTGAATGATTTTTCTTTTAATTTATTATTTTGATTTTTTCAAAATATAGGAAATTGCCTCTAAAAACAAGGTTTCAATCTTGGGAAGAAATTTCTCATAGACTGAAGCATTTTTTTTTTTTTTTCAAATCAGTTGTACCTAATGGTCTTAAAATCACATTGTGGCTAGCCAGGCCTGAAATAGGTAAACAGAAACAGATGGCATCCACAGTTTTCCTTTCTTCCTTGAAACAAAGAGGTAACTTCACTCTTTTCATTTACCTTCTGATGCACAAGTATGAGCTTCTCTTTTGAGTTCTTCTAATCAGCTTAGATACTACATGTTATAGCTTGTTTCTCTCTATAAAATGAAGGTCACTTTTAATCTTTTCCAGGGTCTTCCTTCAGTTCCTTTTTGTCCAAGGCTAACTACACTCCTCTTTGTCTAGTGAGCCAGCAGCTGTTTGACCAAGAACCACTTTAGGAAACAGTTTTTAAAGATACCTCATGAAAGCATTCTGTTGTACCCTTCCATATATTATTTTTTTCTCAGTCTGTTGTATTAAGATTAGAGATTGCTTTCTTTTTGTTAATGCTTTGAAATATTTTGTTTAGTGACCAAAGCCTTGGTCAAATTATGAATAGTTCTATTTTTTTTTTCTGAAAAATAATGTTCCTTTAGTGATTTATACTTAAGATATATTATTATTTAACTGTCATACATTTCACAAATACTTTCCTAATTTTGGACTTAAAATGGCATTTATCCTCTTTATTTTTTAATCTTCAAAACAATAATATAACAATGATTATTATAATTTGTGCTTCTATTTTTGCCTTGTTTGAATGATGATGGCTTTAGTATCTTACTGCTAAAAAATGTTGCTAGTTTGTAAAATAGCCTTTTTGCAGAAACCTGCAGCAAGAATCCAATAACAACAACAGGAAAAACCTGGGGAATTCTGGGCTTTTCAAATTTTTGTATTACCTAGCAATTATGTGTTATTTGAAATTTGATTAGAAAGAGGCTAAAACAATTGTTTGAGTCTGGTGATTCAAAAGTGGTAAGTCTTTGATCTATGATGGTTAGTAGTTTGTATTTTGTGGTAAAAACAATACTTTCCATTTTCAAATAATTTTAATTGTTACAAATTATTATAAGTATATTGTAATTAGTTTTTACTGCCACTCTCATAGCTTTGGTTGTATCTAATTTCTCATTCCTTTTTTCTTTCTTTGTTTTGTTTTTTGAGTTAGAGTCTTGCTCTGTTGCCCAGGCTGGAGTACAGTGGCATAATCTCGGCTCACTGCAAGCTCCGCCTCCCGGGTTCATGCCATTCTCCTGCCTCAGTGTTCTCAGTAGCTGGGACTACAGGCGCCCACCCCCACACCCGGTTGATTTTTTGTATTTTTAGTAGAGACGGGATTTCACTGTGTTAGCCAGGATGGTCTCGATCACCTGACCTTGTGATCTCCCCACCTCGGCCTCCCAAAGTGCTGGGATTACAGGTGTGTGCCACCGCACCCGACCCTAATTTCTCATTTCTAATGTCACTTACATTTGCTTTATTATATTTTTATTTAATCTAAACCAGCAAGAAGGTACTTAATATTGCAAGCTTTTAAAAGAAATAGGGCTGCTGCTTCTTTTGCTAATCCTCTCTTTGAAATTCCTTTTTGCTTTTTGGGGGAAGTTATTTCTACTCAAATCTTGTTCAGGTCAGAATGAAGCTACAGATGAAGAACATGAAAAGTTGTTGGTTAAAATAAAATTATAACTAGGCTGGTTTACGGTTAGTAATTTCTTTTCATGCTCCACTTAAATGTTTTTACCCTAAAGTAATGATGTAGGAGAAGTCTAAAGCAATGGGATTAATATACATGTCCCAGTGCAAATTTGATTCATGAAACTCTTTGTTATTTTTGGCTGCACGTACATTGTTACAATTGTGATGCAAGATGAATATTTTGCATCTTTCAAAATCTTACATCAGTAGGGAGTTGTCCCCAACCTAGGAGAAAGAAAAAGTAATGTATTTTTCTCACCTGTCAACAAAGCCCATAGGTGACACACTATGATGAAAGACAGATAAACAAGAGAATAGCACTCACATTTATTTAGTAAATGTTTTACGTCACATGAGAACCTTCAAAAATGAAGACCCCAAAAAACAGAAAGCTATGTGTTTTTACTTAAGTTTGATGAAGTGGACAGGTGTGCAGAAGTACAACTGGACAAAAGAAGCCCAATCTAATGGTAATCAATGGGGAACTTAGCAAGGCCTGTGTGTTTAGATTCTGGGCCTCTCTGTACCATCAGCTCCTTTCTTTTGGGTATAGGGAGGGCCCCTTTGGAATGCGGGTCTTAGGACCTGCTCTTCTTCAAAAAGACCATATATATGCAAAGCAACTCCTAAATGCAGAAGGAACCTAGAAACCAAAGAAGGGGGCAGACAAATCCAGTTTGTCAGTGTGGGATGACTTACTGGGGAAACTTACAGAAAAAAATGTGGCCTTGGGTACCCACTAGACAGGTGTTTATTTGCATCGCAATCTCCCATACCCATGGCTTGTATCTTGGGGAAAAAAGAATACATGCTCAGGAAGGAATGTGTAGTTGGCTGCAGGCATGACAGCCTATAATTTCTACAATAACAAGGGTTGTTTGGGAGGAAACTTAAAAATGAATAGATATTTCTACATAAAGAGTAATACAACTAGACATTTTGGAGGTATTTCTAGACTCAGTGTTAGCCAAACAGATTCACATTTTAAACTAAAGTCATTCTTGTCCCCACACTCTGTCCCACTAATTCAATGTCATGTGCTGACCTCTTCTGAGATGGTCCCTGAAACTTTAGAAGGAGGCATCCAGAGCCAGACATAGTATTAATAAATTTATTTTCTAGTTGCAAGAAAAGGCCACAATGGCAATGTAAACAATAACAAGAATTATTAACAGCTTTTGCCATTGTTAGCCCCCAGAACTAAACCAAGGAGAAAGCCAGTGGGAGAAAGGGAGAGTAGGGTCAAGCATTGCAGTTATCTGGCTTTGCATGTCTTGCAGGGTTACCATTATGCTGTCAGAATTATCTGGAATATATACACAGCATTCAGTTCTAATAATCTGCTGCGTAGGTTCTCTATTGTGCAGCAGTTAAGATATCTAATGCTGTGCAATTTCGCCAAACGGTGTATACATGAGGGATATTTTAGAGTTCTTTCAAGAAATACTTTGGAAGCCTGCTGAATACTTTGAGAGCCTGCTGAATATTCTTAGTGGGAGCTTCTACATATCATTAATAGGTCATGTCTTTAATGTCTAAAGATGGTGCTAAATTATCATTCCAATGAAAAATAGCTCTTGTCTAGCTATTAATCACATGTAGGAGATTAGCAGGTCTGCCAACTAAATTTGTTCATCATCCTTGGACCTATGGAGAACCTAAAGTGTAGCATTCTAGCCATCCTTGTAGTACCCAAAGACAGAGATTAGATTCATTCACATAACTATTCAGTACCATTTGGAGCACACCAGTTTAAGCCGGATCATGAGGACTAGTCTGTAGCAAGTGAGTGCATGGCCTTCAGGATTACAATATATTGACACTGCTCCCGGAGTAAGATGGCTTACGAGTTATGGATATGGTTCCCTTGTTCTTAACATAGGGGCACCAACTGACTTAACTGCCCTGCAGTTGGTGTCACCCAAATTTGAAGAAAACTCTATTTATGGGAAGACCTATGAGATTTCATAATAAAAACTATTACTTTAGAATTTTAGAATATAGGGTAGGATAGGCTAGCTATTATACTTTTTTTTTTTTTTGAGGTGGAGTCTTGCTCTGTTACCAGGCTGGGGTGCAGTGGCGTGATCTCAGCTCACTGCAACCTCCGCCTCACAAGTTCAAATGATTCTCCTGCCTCAGTCACTTCAATAGCTGGGATTATAGGCACACACCACCATGTCCAGCTAATTTTTGTATTTTTAGTGGAGACACAGTTTCACCTTGTTGGCCAGGATGATCTCGATCTGTTCACATTGTGGATCCACTTGCCTCAGCCTCTCAAAGTGCTGGGATTACAGGTGTGACCCACAGTGCCCAGCCTATTATACATTCTTACGTGGCATTTATTGAGCTGCATCTTATCAGTAGGTCAATTAATCACATCATCCCTTGTCATATCAGCTAATGTGCTGTTCTAATGTTCAGCAGCTTTAATGAATGTTTAAGGGTTGTCCATCATTTCCCTCCATAGACAGTGCCCATCAAGGCAGACCAGAAGTGTTGAGAAAGGTAACAAAATGCAAACCCAGCTGGCCTCTTCTGTAGGCTGTCAGTATAATGTTGAGCACTCTGTGGGAAGACGTTCATTTCTCCTTTCATAGGTCAGAGGAGTAAGAAGAACAGAAGATTATGGGCAGAAATAGAAGTGTTTTGTGGTACTTGGCACAACAGTTCTTTCCCATCAAACAAAATGACAGTAGAATCTTTATCTCAGGTATTATTAGAATATGGGCGCCTGAGAATTATGGGCTGGGAGCACATACTGAGCATTTTGCCTGAGGGGTTAAGGTATCTGGTGTTGTCTGTAAGCAACATCAAAAGACCATGTTAAACAGCTCACCAAAGGTGCTGTATTCTGGTGTATTGGCATGTGGAACATTTTGGCCCAGACTCCAACTAGATCAATGGAGAGCACTTTAGCTGCCCGGGGGATTCCTTACTTTCTGACAAGAAATACACTATCTAACCTGGGGGAAGTTGCCAGTCCAATCCTTATTCAATTGTCCCACCTCTTGGCTCAAAATCTTGGGGAATCCTAAATAACATTTGCCATTGACCTTTTACCAGCTCTGGTAGAAATACGTCTCCTCAGATCTTTTTCACAAGTATTGATGAACTTTTTTCTGGGGTGGTCCCAAGTCATTGGTATGATGCCAGCTCTGTGTTTGTTTTGACTGAATTAAGATTTCTCAGTTGGGCACCATGGCTCACACCTGTAATCCCAGCACTTTGGGAGGCCGAGGCGAGTGGATCACCTGGTCAGGAGTTCAAGACCAGCCTGGCCAACAGGGTGAAACCCCCTCTCTAAAAATACACAAATAAGCCGGGTGTGGTGGCATGCACCTGTAATCCCAGCCCCTCAGGAGGCTGAGGCAGGAGAATTGCTTGAACCTGGGCAGTGGTTGCAGTGAGCCAAGATCATGCCATTATACTTTAGCCTGGGAGACAGAGCGAGACTCCGTCTCAAAAAAAAAGAAAAAAAAAAAAAAAAAAAAAAGGAAACACATAAATGATTTCTCATGACCTGAGGCAAAACCATCACCTACCCATGCAAGGTATCGGATTGCGTAACTGTTTGCAGTTGTATTTTCAAAATAGCATTCTTTTCTTTTCTTCTCTCTCTCTCTTTTTTTTTTTTTTCCTAGTAAGACAGTGTCTCACTCTGTCACAAAGGCCGGAGTGCAGGCTCACCACACCTTGACCTCCAGACTCAAGAAATCCTCTCATCTCAGCTTCCCAAGCAGCTGGGATCACAGGCTGTGGCCATGATGCCTGGCTAGTTTTTGTGTTTTCTATAGAGACAGTGTTTCACTATGTTGCCCAGACTAATCTTAAATTCCTGAGCTTACATGATCCTCCTGGCTTCCCAAAGTGCTGGGAACACAGATATGAGCCACCACTCCCAACTTTCTAAAGTAAAAAGAGTTACAGTGAGTTAAGATTAATTTGTTATTGATTAACAATTACATTTAGTGGCCAGGCCCAGTGACTAATGCCTATAATCAATCCTAGCGCTTTGGGAGCCCGAGGCAGGCAGATCACTTGAGGTCAGGAGTTGAAGACCAGCCTGGCCAACATGGTGAAACCCTGTCTCTACTAAAAGCACAAAAATTAGCTGGGCATGCTGGCTTACACCTGTAATCCCAGCTACTTGGGAGACTGAGGCAGGAGAATCACTTGAACCTGGGAGGCAGAGGTTGCAGTTAGATGAGATGGCGTCACTGCAATCCAGCCTGGGTGACAGAGCAAGACTTGTCTCAAAATAAATAAATAAACATAAAACTAGTGTAGCCTAAGGGTTTGTGAAGCATACAGTGTTATACAATAGGGTCCTGAGCCTTCACCTGCACTCACTACTCACTCACTGGCTCATCCAGAGCAACATCCAGCCCAGCAAGCAAGCACTAATCACGGCAAGTAGCCTACCTGTATAGGTGTACTACTTTTTTAATGTTTTATACTATATTTTTTACTGTATATTTTCCATGTTTACACACAAATACTCACCATTGGTTTACAACTGCCAACAGGATTTCTTGCAGTAACTTGCTCTACAGGTTTGTAGTCTAGAAGTGACAGGGTCTACCATATAGCCTAGGTGTGTAATAGGCTACACCGTCTAAGTTTCTGTAAATACACTTCATCATGAGCTTACAATGAGGAAATTACCTAATGATGTATTTCTCAGAAGGTATCCCCATCATTAAGTGATTGATGCAGGACTATAGCTTAAATGTGAATTCATTTGAAGTAGGCTGCATGATTAGCAGTTTGATAACTGGATTGTCTTTTTTTCTTGTTAAAACACACACACGTGCACACACACACATACACTCCTGTTTGATAAAAGCCTTCTCGCTGGCTGAGTGTGGTGGTTCACGCCTATAATCCCAGCACTTTGGGGGACCAAGGCAGGCAATCATGAGGGCAGAAGTTCGAAACCAGCGTGGCCAACATGGTGAAACCCTGTCTCTACTAAAAATACAAAAATTAGCTAGGCGTGGGTGCACACACCTGTAATCCCAGCTACTTGGGAGGCTGAGGTAGGAGAATTGCTTGAACCTGGGAGGCAGAGGTTGCAGTGAGCCAAAATTGCACCACTGCACTCCAGTCTGGGTGACAGAGCCAGACTCATCTCAAAAAACAAACAAAAACAAAAACCAAAAAACTGTCTCTGTCTGTATTTTGTCTGGGTTCACCGTTTCTTATTTGAAATGCTTATAAATTCATTGTGTGATTTTGTTTTGCTCTGTTGAAGTAAGTAAAATGTGGACAGGAATCTCTGAAATAAAAATGTTTTATTTGGGAAGTAACACTTGCAGTCTGGTGCCTACACTCAGACAATGTTGTCGTCAGTATGTCTGATGAACAAACACAAGCTTTAAGGTTTTATAAAAGAAAAGAGAGCGTGTGCATTGTTCCTTGAGAAAGTTCACTGGCACTATTCAGGTTTTGGGGAGGTTGGAAGTGAGCTGATGGTGGTGCATAAAACTAGTCTTAGATTTTTAGCAAGTTGTTTCAGAGCCAGGCTAGTTGAAAGGTACATTCTTGGAACAATGTTTTGTTGCTGTTGTTGTTTTGAGAGAGACTCTAGCTCTGTAGCCAGGCTGGAGTGCAGTGGCATGATCTCGGCTCACTGCAACCTCCACCTCCCAGGTATAAACGATTCTCATGACTCAGTCTCCCAAATAGCTGGGATTACAGGCAAACACCACCACACCTGGCTAATTTTTGTAATTTTGGTAGAGACAGGGTTTCACCATGTTAGCCAGGCTGGTCTCAAACTCCTGGCTTCAAGTGATCTGCCAGCCTTGTCTTCCCAAAGTGCTGGGATTATAGACGTGAGCCATCAAAGCCAGTCTGGAGCAATGTTATATAACCTGACTGTTTCCTCAGCCATTATGACCCCACAAACCCCAGCCTTTCAACTCTGTTTCAGTTGGCTATCACAAGAGTGACCCAACTTGTATAATCAACTTTTACATTTTTACATTTTTACATTTTGATTAAGACCTTTCTCTGAAAGCATTGCTTATCAATCATTTTGAAGTTAGGCTTAATTATCCATTAGTATCTGGATGGACCTGTCCTGGTCGCTTCTCTGTCATGTTGAGGGGAACATTATGGAGATCATATTTGAGGCCAGAAGGGAACATTTTCTCAAGTAAATTTGTCTGGAGTCCAGCATCAAGTCTGTCTTATTAGTACATAAGCATCAGCAACTGTCTCAAAGTGTTGCATTAACTTTATCTTTTTTTTTTCCTTTTTTTGAGATAGCGTTTCACTCTTATTGCCTAGACTGGAGTGCAATAGCACAATCTCGGCTCACTGTAGCCTGCACCTCCGAGATTCAAGTGATTCTCCTGCTTCAGCCTCTCAAGTAGTTGGGATTACAGGCATAAGCCACCATACCCAGCTTATTTTTTGTGTTTACTAGAAACAGTTTCACCGTGTGGTCAAGCTGGTCTCAAACTCCTGACCTCAGCTGATCTACCCTCCTTAGCCTCCCAAAGTGCTAGAATTACAAGCGTGAGCCACTGCACCCAAGAACTTTATCTTTGTAGGAGAGTTGGGTTTACAAGGATTAGACAGGCAATAAAAACAAAGTTTAAAAAATATAATATAAAAAGAATTAATAGTAATATTATAAATGTAGTTTGTTTAATGGTTTTAAACTAAGAGCCTAAGCCTAAGAGCAAAAAACCAGACAAATCAAAAGCCTGTGGGGTAAACTGGATGAGGTCTGTGGTAGTTGTTTAGTAGATCTTACGGCTAGATTGACTTAAAGCAAAGAACACCAGCTTTATAAAAAGAGACCACTAGTATAATTTGAACAAAAAGTTGTGATATTGATATTTTCAGTTGGCCACTAGGTGGACTAAAAGGATTCCTTATGCCAGGTTTTATCAAATTACCTGTAGCAGTTACTGACTGGAAATTTTTAATTACAGCACTATCCTGCCAAATGAAGAAGAAGGTAACATTAGGGGGGTGATAGTCTCATTCTGATTTGGAGTCTTATTCTGATGTCTTAGGAAATGCTCTGTAAGGTGTGGGAAAATGTCAACTTCTTATCTTGTCTTGAATGTCTCTGCTGACGGTATTGGGTGGTTTGGTAAACTCTTGGTGCAGCTCATGCAAATTATTCCTTTTGTGATTTGCTGCCTCATATATCATGCACAAGACTTGTTTTTTTAAAAATACGTGTCTGGGCCAGGCACAGTGGTTCACGCCTGTAATCCCAGCACTTTGGGAGGCCAAGGCCAGCAGATCACCGGAGGTCCAGAGTTTGAGACCAGTCTGACCAACATGGAGAAACCCCACCTCTATGAAAAATACAAAATTAGCTGGACGCGGAGGCTCATGCCTGTAATCCCAGTTACTTGGGAGGCTGAGGCAGGAGAATCTCTTGAAACTGAGAGGCCAAGGTTGTGATGAGCCAAGATTGCCCTTTGCACACCACACTGGGCAACAACAGCAAAACTCCATCTCAAAAAAAAAAAAAAAAGAAATATATGTATATATATATATAATCAGCTTATAAGACTTCAGGAACACTGCAATTTCTGTTTCAGTGTTTTATGGAATGAATGTGGATTGGAGGGCCCTAGACAATGTACACAGCTACAATCTAGTAAGAGGTGCTTTTTTTCTTCTTTTTACATTTTCATATCGGACTATAAGGTTAAAAACTTATTGAGGCTAAAAACCCAAACCAAGGCAGACTTCAGATTTTGCTTACAGCTTTAGAGATCATAAACCTGACAAGAAGTGACAGTTTTTATTTACGTGTTGCAAGACTCTCAAAGTCACACATTTTATGTATACTTTTATATGGAATTGTACTCAAATGTATAACCCATGTTTTCAATTGTATTCTGCTACAAAGAGAGAGCACATTTTTATTAGACTTATGCAAATAACCATATTTCCATAAGAATATTCATAAATAGTTTTGAAATTTTGGAGAATCGAAACAGAAAAGGGAAAAGAAAATATTTTTATCTTTGTTAATGAAAGCATACTTTACCAAATTGTAAAAAGTTATGGATAGGTTAAGATAGAAATTTCTTTAAAAAGACAAAACATTCGAGTAAAGGATCACTGGCCCGGCGCGGTGGCTCAAGCCTGTAATCCCAGCACTTTGGGAGGCCGAGACGGGCGGATCACGAGGTCAGGAGATCGAGACCAGCCTGGCTAACACAGTGAAACCCTGTCTCTACTAAAAAATACAAAAAAATTAGCCGGGCGAGGTGGCGGGTGCCTGTAGTCCCACCTACTTGAGAGGCTGAGGCAGAAGAATGGTGTGAACCTGGGAGGTGGAGTTTGCAGTGAGCCGAGGTCAGGCCACTGCACTCCAGCCTGGGCGACTGAGCGAGACTCCATCTCAAAAAAAAAAAAAAAAAAAAAAAAAAAAAAATTTCCCTAGACCAATGCCCTGGAGAATCTCCCCAATGTTTTCTTCTAGTAGTTTCATGGCTTGAGATCTTAGATTTAAGTCTTCAATACATTTTGATTTGATTTTTGTTTATGGTGAGAAACAGGAGCCTACTTTCATTTTTATGCATATGAATATTCAGTTTTCCCTGCACTTTTATCAAAGAGACTTTCCTTTCCCCAATGTATGTTCTTAACACCTTTGTCAAAAATGAATTCACTGCAGACATATGGATTTGTTTCTGGTACTCTCTTCTGTTCCATTGATCTATGTGTCTGTTTTTATGCCAGTACCATGCTGTTTGGTTATTATAGCTCTGCTGAATAACTGCAAGTCAAGTAATGTGATTCCTCCAGTTTTGTTCTGTTTGCTCGGAATGGCATCGGCTGTTTTGGGTCTTTTATGGTTTCATACAAATTTAAGAAACATTTTTGTTTTATTGTTGTTAAGAGTGTCAGTATTTTGATAGGGATTTCATTGAATCTGTGGATTCCTTCGGGTAGTATGGATATTTCAACAATTTAACAAGATGGATTCTTCTAATCCATGAACATGGAATGCCTTTCCATTTGTGTGTGTGTGTGCGCCCGTGTGTATGTGTGTATCTGTGTCTGTCTGTGTGTGTTCTTTAATTTCCTGCATCAGTATTTTATAATTCTCATTGTACAGGTGTTTTACTTCTCTGAGTAAGATTATTCCTAGGGATTTTATTTTATTTTTTATTTTTTTGAGACAGAGTTTTACTCTGTCACCCTGACAGAGTGAGTGCAGTGGTACAATCTTAGCTCAGTACAACCTCCACCTCCTGGGTTCAAGTGGTTCTCCTGACTCAGCCTCCTGAGTAGCTGGGAATATAGGTACCTGCCACTACACCTAGCTAATATTTGTATTTTTAGTAGAGATGGGGTTTCACCATGTTGGCCAGGCTGGTCTTGAGCTCCCAACCTCAGGTGATCCACCTATCTCGGCCTTCCAAAGTACTGGGATTACAGGTGTGAGCCACTGTGCCCCACCAACATTTTTAGTCTTAAAATTTTTAAAGTAAAATACTGGTTACCAGAGGCTTATTGGTGGGGAGGACCGGGGAAATGCCAATCAAAGAGCACATAATTTTTAAGTTAGGCAGGAGGAATAAGTTTAAGAGATCTATTGTACAACATGGTGACTATAGTTAATAACCAATTTCATGCTTGAAAATTGTGAAGAGAAAACCTAACTCAACAACACATTTAAAAGATTGTTCATCATGTCCAAGTGTAATTTATCTAAGGGATGCAAGGATGGTTCAATGTATGCAAATCAATCAATGTAATACATCTTACCAACAAGATGAAAAACAACCCTCTCCAAATTATACAATCTTTTCAATTGATGCTGAAAAGTATTTGATAAAATATGCCTTCTCTTTATGACAAAAATCATCAAAAAACTTGCTATGGAAGGAACATAGCTCAACACAATAAAAGCCATATATGACAGACCCACAACTAGTATCATACTGGACAGAGAAAAACTTAAAATCTTTTCTCTAAGATCTGAAACAAGATGAGATGAAAGACAAGACAAACATGCCCACTTTCATCACTGTTATTCAACATCATACTGGAGGCCCTAGCTAGCACAACCAGACAAGAGAAATAATGAAGGCCATCCAAACTGAAAAGAAAGGAGTCAATTTTTTTTTTTTTGCAGATGATATAATGGAAAAAACTAACACCTGCATCAAAAGACTATTACAACTGATAAGCAAATTTAGTAAAGTTACAGGGTACAAAATCAACAAGCAATAATCAGTAGCATTTCTACATTCCAACAGCAAGAAATTGGAGAAAACAAAAACCGAGAAAGTGATTTTCACACCAAATTTCACTTGTGTCCATGTGAAGAGACCACCAAACAGGCTTTGTGTGAGCAACAAGGCTGTTTATTTCACCTAGGTGCAGGTAGGCTGAGTCCGAAAAGAGAGTCAGTGACGGGAGACACAGGGTGGGAGTTGGGGTGACGCGTTTTATAGGATTGGGTAGGTAGTGGAAAATTACAGTCAAAGGGGGTTGTTCTCTGGCGGGCAGAGGCAGAGGACACAAGGTGCTCAGTAGGGGAGCTTTGGAGCCAGGATGAGCCAGGATGGGCCAGGCAAAGGAATTTCACAAGGTAATGTCATCAGTTAAGACAGGAACAGGCCATTTTAGCTTGGGCTGAGAGGCCTGACAGTAATTCCATTTATGACAGTCACAAATAAAATAAAATACGTAGGACCTAGTGTGGTGGCTCATGCCTGTAATCCCAGCACTTTAGGAGGCCAAATTTGGGGATCACTTGAGGTCAGGAGTTCAAGACCAGCCTAGCCAACAGGGAAAAACCCCATCTCTACTAAAAACACATCTCTACTAAAAATTAACCTGGTGTGGTGGCACATGCCTGTAGTCCCAGCTACTCGGGAGGCTAAGGTGGAAGGATTGCTTGAACCCAGGAGGCAAAGGTTACAGTGAGCCAGATCATGCCATTGCACTCCAGCTTGAGAGACAGAGAAAGACTCCATCTAAAAACAACAAACAAACACTGAAAATATTAATGCACAAAATAATTGTATGCAAGCATGAGGTATAATGTGACATTTTTGCTGTATGTATATATGTTGAATGTATAAATCAAGCTAATTAGGTAAGCACATTTAAAGTATATTATTTTTAGCAATTTTGAAATATACATTACTCACGGTAGTCACCATATCATACAATTGAGATGTAAAACTCATCTCCACTGACTTATCAAAACTTTGGCCAACTCCTTCCCATTCTTCTTTCCACCCATCTCTCCCAGTCCCTGGTAACCATCCCTTTACTCTCCACTTCCATAAGTTCAAACTTTTCAGATTCTACATATAAGTGATAACATGTGGTATTTCTATTTCTGTGCCTTGCTTATTTCACGTAACATAAACTCCCTTTGGGTTCATACACATTGTCACAAATGGAAAGATTTCCTTCTGTTTCAAGGCTGAATAGTATTATACTGTTCATTTATACCACATTTTCTTCATTTCTTCATGTGTTGATGAGCACTTAGGATGATTCTATATCTTGGCTGTTGTGAATAATGCTGCAATGAACATGAGACTGCAGATCTTCAACATACTGATTTCATTCTTTGGAGATATATCTAGGAAGGAGCTTGCTGGATTATATTGTGGTTCTATTTTTAATTCATTGAGATACGTCTATACAGCTTTCCAAAGTGGCTATACTAATTTATATTCCCACCAAGAGTATACAAGGGTTTTCTTTCCTCAACATCATCACCAACATGTTGGTAATATCTCAGTGTAGTTTTAATTTGTGTTTCCCTGATTATCAGGATTAGTGACTTAAAGCATATTTTCAGATATGCTGGCTTTTTTTTTTCTCTTGACATAGAGAACCTGATGTGAAGATAAAATCCAAGGCTGGTGTATGCAGCCACAGCCAAGGAATAGCAGCAAGCACAAGATGCCAAAGAGAAATGTAATGGATTCTCTCCTAGAGCCTCTGTAAGGAGCATAGTCCTGCCAACACCTTTATTTCCATCCTGAGATACTGATGTGTGAATTTTTTTATCATGTGGAACTGTGAAAAAATACATTTTATGTTGTTGTCTGCCACCAAGTTTGTGGTCACTTATTACAGCAAACACAAGAATCTATATATCCTCATAAGTATTTTCCTGTATGTAACTCCTTGTTTATTTCGCAGAAGTACCAGGCATTGATGATCCATACATAAATAAATAAATAGGTCCTGCATGTTTCCCTGCTCCTTTATAGAAAAGCCCAACACCTAGTTTCTAAACATATGGAATAATACCACAGTGATCCAAGTACTAAGGAATGAGAGGAGAGTTTTGGTTTTTGTTTTGTTTTGTTTCTGTTTTTGTTTTTGAGACAGAGTCTTGCTCTGTCGTCTAGGCTGCAGTACAATAGTGTGATCTTGGCTCACTGCAACATCTGCCTCCCAGGTTCAAGCAATTCTCCAGCCTCAGCCTCCCAAGTAGCTGGGATTACAGGCATGCACCACCATGCCTGGCTAATTTTTGTATTTTTAGTAGAGATGGGGTTTCACCATCTTGGTCAGGCTGGTCTCAAACTCCTGAATTCAGATGATCCGCCTGCCTTGGCCTCCCAAAGTAATGGGATTGCAGGCATGAGCCACCATGCCTGGTCAAGTTTTTGCTTTTAAGTCAACCTTAGGGAGTTTGGGAAGTGCCACTAAAAGATAATCACTAATATTTGAGCAGAGGAGGAAGTCATATTATATTCTAGGAGTGATAACAATCACATGCTTATGGTTCCCTGTGATTGAGAATCACTCTATTTCCCAGTGTAAATTTGGAGGACCCACATAATATAAGTTCTGCAAGCTTCACATTTTGTAAATCAAATATCAATTAACATTTCACACTGTATTTATTGATGGAACTTAAGCAAGAAAACAAATTATCAGAAGTAAGTTCTTCTGTGTTATTTTAACTGGCTCTTAGACAAACAAAAACCCCATCCACAGTTATGATAACAAGTCCTACAATACACAGTTGCATTTTAGAAAGTAACAAATTTAATCTTATCTCTTTGAGTTCAAAAACCTTTAAGAGTAACCAAGTTTGTATTCCACCACTTTGTGTTAACAAGGTGAATAGACAACATTTACTTACAGTTTTGTCACATGTTGTTAATATCAGAGGTCAGTGTTATGCATATCACTCTACTGTTTTTTTTTATGGATTTATTAGGCACACCGTAAAAGTTAGAAGATAAAAGATGTCATTTTAAATTGTGACAAAGTAGCAAATGTAAGTAGCCAGGCTTGCTTATTCTGCTTGCCTGCAGAAGTTTACGAAGCCCCTCACATAGTGACAGAGTGCAGCCCTCTGGAAGAATGCCCTGAAAATGATAAGCAGGACAGGTTTCTATGTCTGTTGCATGAATCACTGTATATTTAGAAAAGATAAGTCTAATGACCCTGACCATTGCCTCTTCCTGTATATAAGATACAGGAATTCATGATTGTATGTCTATAATCTATAACCAGATGTGCCTTTGCACCCAAACTTTTGATGATATTTTGCTCTAGTGGCAACTTTTATTAAAAAATTAGATAAAATTTCTGAGCACATGCGGATGCTCCACCACCTGGGTATGGTGGTGGCTCTTGGTTGAATTACTGTGTTGGAGTAATCTAACAAAAACTTTCCAAAAGACTTTCCTGGGTTGTAATTCTCAGTAAAACTATGAATAACATTAACTTTAATTATTTGAAAGCTTGATTTTCTTCTTTTTAGTTAAAAGTTACCCTGCTATGTGATTCTCTCAAAACATTCATTATGTTTTGCAGGAGAAAAATAGCCTAAATATTAGGAAATGGTAAATAATAAGCATCACTTATCATATAATTTCAAAAGGTATTATAAAAGACTTATATTTTCTAGAATATTTTATATGCTAGCATTACTAGACTGGGTTTGATGGGAATGGATTTCTTGATGATTGGACAGGTATTGGACATTAACTTTTGATTTTTGTGAATACGTTATGTTTTCAAATGAGTTTATTTTCCAGTTAATTTTTAACTTAAATAACATATGCATTTTTTTGATAACTGCAAATTATGCACAATGGAATCTTTCCTGGGGAAACAAGTAAATGTGTACAAAGATGTAATATGCTTATAGAGTTTTTTTTTTTTTTTTGAGACGGAGTCTTGCTCTGTCGTCCAGGCTGGAGTGCAGTGGCCAGATCTCAGCTCACTGCAAGCTCCGCCTCCCGGGTTCCCGCCATTCTCCTGCCTCAGCCTCCGGAGTAGCTGGGACTACAGGCGCCCGCCACCTCGCCCGGCTAGTTTTTTGTATTTTTTTAGTAGAGACGGGGTTTCACCATGTTAGCTAGGATGGTCTTGATCTTGTGACCTCGTGATCCGCCCGTCTCGGCCTCCCAAAGTAGAGTTGTTCTTAATAGAAACAGGGGAAGTAAACCTAAATATCTATAAGCGGAGATGTTAATTTTATTATATCTAAATCCATATAATTTACATAAAATTTACACAAACATTAATGAAGAGACAGTTATACTACCCTACATGTAATCTGTAAATACATTTGCAGATTGATGTCTTTTCAAGTCAGGGATGTCACCGTTTCACTTTAAAATGAGAAAAGAGATAAGTAAATAGAGTTTCAGACCAGCAGACTAACTTTGATATGAGAAAAAAGAAAAATGGAAGGCAGACAGGAGGGTTAGAAGTAAGAAATCATCAAATAAATAGTTATGAAAGATACCCAGAATTAAATACGAGTTTATATATTGAGAATGGTTTCGGCCGGGCGCGGTGGCTCAAGCCTGTAATCCCAGCACTTTGGGAGGCCGAGACGGGCGGATCACGAGGTCAGGAGATCGAGACCATCCTGGGGAACACGGTGAAACCCCGTCTCTACTAAAAAATACAAAAAACTAGCCGGGCGAGGTGGCGGGCGCCTGTAGTCCCAGCTACTCGGGAGGCTGAGGCAGGAGAATGGCGTAAACCCAGGAGGCGGAGCTTGCAGTGAGCGAAGATCGCGCCACTGCACTCCAGCCTGGGTGACAGAGCCAGACTCCGTCTCAAAAAAAAAAAAAAAAAAAAAAAAAAAAAAAAGAGAATGGTTTCTCTGACAAGAAATGTGGGCAGAAATGCTCCACAAAATGAGATTGTAAGCCATAACAGAGCTATTATAATGCAGGATTCTGGATTCAATTTGGAAAACAGTTGAAGTAGTTTTAACATGCATAGGATGGATGTGCAGAAGGTGTTAATAGGATTTCCTTTCAAAAGATTACATTGAAGTCCCTATGTGAGGCTATACAAAAAAATACAGTTACATGTCTGAATAGTTAGGGCTATCTGAACAAATTTCACAGAGAACTGGGCCAAAGAATAAGCCTTGACACAGGGAAAGGAAGCACACATATGCAGACACACACACACACGTATGTAATGCTATCTAGCAGTGAATACAGTTTACAGTTATAATCATGTAAAAACTGAGATTTATGTATATTCTTTTTTTTAAGGTTTTTACTGTTATTTCTTTTTCTAGCTGTTTACTTTCTTGTATAATTTTGTATTTGTAATTTTTTTTAAGATGGAATCTTACTCTATTGCCCAGGCTGGAGTGCAGTGGTACAATCTAGCAATCTTAAAAGATTCCTGAATAAGTAGTTGTGACTAATTCACCTCTTTAAAGGTTTGTTTTTACATTGCAGAAGGTAGATGGAACCTAAGACTGTGGAGGCATTCCAGGAGTTTTAAGCATCAGATGCCCCTTTTCTCCATGGAGACAGTTCCCAAAAAGAAACTATTTAGTTTGGAGAGTATAAAGCTTTCTTTCCTTCTCAAAAGAGATTAAATGGACAGAGTGTATGTATACATAAGTCAAGTTCAAAACTTCTGGGTTCCTCATCTACAGCAGAGACCATGGCTTGTGTAGAGTGACATGAAGCTAGCTCTCATCACTTTTCCTCAGAAAATGAGAGAATTGGAGTAAATGGGATCTGGAACAGTTACTGCAGCAAGTTGGTGATAGTTAATACATTCTCTTCTCCAGGAGTCTGCTTTCAGGATAATATGAATAAATGTAGATATTAAAAATGTATCGCTCATATTCTGGTATGTTTCAATATACTAAAGAATATATGTGCATGAACCTCAGAGCCTCAGAACTTTGGCTCTGAGGTTTGGTAATGTATGTGTACATGGAGCTAAGTCCAACAAAAACACAGGGGAAGGAAACACACACATACACACACATAATGCTGTCTAGCAGTGACTACAGTTTACGCAGTCATAATCATGTAAAAACTGAGATTTACATATGTCTGTTTTTTGAAAGGTATTTTACTACTATTTCTTTTTCCAGCTGTTTACTTTCCTGTGTAATTTTGTATTTGTAATTTTTTTGAGATGGAGTCTTGCTCTGTTGCCCAGGCTGGAGTGCAGTGGCACAATCTCTGCTTACTGCAACATCCACCTCCTGGGTTCAAGCGATTCTCCTGACTCAGCCACCTGAGTAGCTGGGATTACAGGCACATGCCATCATGCCTGGATAGTTTTTGTAATTCTAGTAGAGATGGGGTTTCACCATGTTGGCCTGGCTGGTCTTGAACTCCTAGTCTCATGTGATCCACCATAGCCTCCCAAAGTGCTGGGATTACAGGAATGAGCCACTGCACCTGGCCCTGAAATTCTTGTATTTTCCCAAATAGACCCTTTGCTTGAAAAGTCATCTCTTTATATCTTATTTATGTTTTTAAAATTTATTTTATTTAAAAAACTGGATGTTCCTTTGTCACCTAGGCTGGAGTGCAATGGCAGGTCCATAGCTCACTGCAACTTGAAACTCCTGGGCTCAAGCAATCCTCTTGCCTTAGTCTTTCAAAGCACTGGGATTACAGGTATGAGCCACCATGCCCACGTATCTCTTCACATTTTCATTTCATGTTAATTTTCTGTTATCAAAGAACGTAAAATGTCTCCACAGATGAAGTCACTTTTGATCTTTCACTCTTTGTGGCTAAGACAATGCACAGGTTTTCAATGGCAGCCTCATCAATTAGGACCACCTACTTTATGATCCTGGTTCTTGCTGTCATCTTTGAGACTGAGAAGTTGCAAATGGAACAACAGCAACAATGGCAGCAGCAGCAGATACTTCTCCAGCTTTACAGCATTGTAAAGACGAATTTGTTCTGTCAGGGGCTCTACATTTACTTTCTGGAAAGACCTAGATTGTGACTGCTGTTTTTGGGTTGCCATGTGAGACAAGGGCTTTAGTGCCACTCTGACATACCATCATTTTGGGTTTCCCAGCTCAGCACATCATTCGCAGATTTCTTTTTCTTTTTTTTTTTTTTTTTGAGATGAAGTCTTGCTCTTGTTGCCCAGGCAGGAGTGCAGTGGCCTGATTTCGGCTCATTGCAACATCCACCTTCCAGGTTCAAGGGATTCTCCTGCCTTAGCCTCCTGAGTACCTGGGATTACAGGTGTGTGCCCCATGCCCGGCCACTTTTTTTTTTATTATTATTTTTTGTATTTTTAGGAGAGACAGGGTTTCACAATGTTGGTCAGGCTGGTCTTGAACTCCTGACCTCATGATCCACCCGCTTCGGTCTCCCAAAGTGCTAGGATTATAGATGTGAGCCACCGAGCCTGGCTTGGATGCAGATTTCTTTCAGCTCTTGTCATTTCAGTTGAAGAGAGACCATGCGACATTCTAGAGATGGCTGCAGGCAAGCATTTAAAACCTTTGAGAGAACACAGCACATCAGGGAGAGTACTATCATGACTACTGGGGGGATAATACCAATAATTTGGAGTATGGTCTTTACCTAAGGTCCCCACAAACCAGACTTCTTAAGATTAAATAGATCGAAGGATAAGCTAGATAAAGAGTCTACTTACTTAACTAAGCAGTCTCTTCATTAATTCCCCTACCAGTGGATTTCTCCAATAGGCCAAGTGTACCAGCAGCTGGAGAGATACTTCTCTCTTCAGTCAATTCTGTGGGAACTCCATAAGATAATTTAAAGTTTGTTGTATCCTTTACAGTAGAATTTGCTATAGAGGCTATCATGAGGATACATTTCTTTTTTTTTTTTTTTTTTTTTTTTTTTGAGATGAAGTGTTGCTCTGTGGCCCAGGCTGGAGTGCAGTGGCCAGATCTCAGCTCACTGCAAGCTCCGCCTCCCGGGTTCACACCGTTCTCCTGCCTCAGCCTCCAGAGTAGCTGAGACTACAGGCGCCCGCCACCTCACCCGGCTTGTTTTTTGTATTTTTTAGTAGAGACGGGGTTTCACCGTGTTCCCCAGGATGGTCTCGATCTTCTGACCTCGTGATCCACCCATTTCGGCCTCCCAAAGTGCTGGGATTACAGGCTTGAGCCACCGCGCCCAGCCCCATGAGCATACATTTCTAATCATTGCTTCTTTTATTTTAAACCATGGAAGGAAAATCTAACAAATGATGCCCTTCTAGAAGAGTGAAGATCTCCTGGTAATGTTCTCTTTAACCCATGATGTGCGTTAAGAGGATTGATCCGATATTTTGTTTCTGACTGATGTACCATTAAAGTTTCTTACTGACATTGGGCATATCTACCAAAATATAAAGTTATCCACGTATAAGGCTGGCTGTAAGCACATTCTCAAATAAAAGTATACCCCATAAGTGCACATAAGAGACCTCCTTTCCATTTCTATTGTTCACAGAGGCATAAGCAAGAGAAGATATTCAAAGGTAAGTTTCATGATAGTAGAAGTCTTAATCTGTGAACTTCAGAAAAGTTGCTTACATCAAGGACACCATGCTCTTCTGGGAGAAATCTCCCTGGTTAGTTTTACCTTAAGGATTCCAATGGATGTACAGTTCCAAGAGTGTGGAGGGACCCTTCTCAGCCATGAGATGATAACTTAAAGTTCAAGGTCCTTAAGTTTTGCTGTAGTGTGGATGGCAAGGTCAGTTTTTCTTTGATGTTCTCAGAAGATCCAAACCGTAAAAAAGCTTTCGCAGCAAGGCTGCTGTGGCCAGACTGCCTCTCTAGATTCCTCCTCTCTAGGCAAGGCGTCTCTGAAAAAAAGGCAGCAGCCCCAGTCATGGGCTTATAGACAAAACCCCCATCACCCTGGGACAGAACACCTGGGGGAAGGGGCAGTTTCAGCAGACTTAAACGTCCCTGCCTATCCGCTCTTAAGAGAGCAGTGGATCTCCCAGCGCAGTGTTTGAGCTCTGCTAAGGGTCAGACTCCCTCCTAAAGTGGTTTCCTGACCCCTGTGTATCCTGACTAGGAGACATCTCTCAGTAGGGACACCTACTGACAGGAGAGACACCTCATACAGGAGAGTTCTGGTTGGTATCTGGTGGGTGTCGCCCTGGAATGAAGCTTCCAGAGGAAAGAACAGGCAGCAATCATTGCTGTTCTGCAGCCTCTGCTGGTGACACCCAGGCAAACAGGGTCTGGAGTGGACCTCCAGCAAACTCCAGCAGGCCTGAAGCAGAGAGGTTGACTGTTAGAAGGAAAACTAACAAACAGAAAGGAATAGCATGTCCATTCAGAGACCCCATCAGAAGGTCATCAACATCAACAACCAAAGGTGGATAAATCCATAAAGATGCGGAGAAACCAGCACAAAAAGGCTGAAAATTCCAAAAAGCAGAATGCCGCTGCTCCTCCAAACAATCACAAGTCCTCGTCCCCAAGGGAAGAAAAATGGGTGGAGAATGAGTTTGATGAATTGACAGAAGTAGGCTTCAGAAGGTAGGTAATAACAAACGGCTGAGAAGGGTCCCTCCACACTCTTAGAACTGTACATCCATTGGAACCCTTAAGGTAAAACTAACCAGGGAGGTTTCTCCCAGAAACAAAGGTTAGAGGAATTGCTAACTAGATAACCAGTTTAGAGAAGAACATAAATAACCTGATGGAGCTGAAAAACACAGCACAAGAACTTTGGGAAGCACACACAAGTATCACTAGCTGAATCAGTCAAGTGGAAGAAAGGATATCAGACATTGAAGATCACCTTAATAAAATAAAGAGAAAAGACAAGATTAGAGAAAAAAGAATGAAAAGGAATGAATAAAGCCTCCAAGAAATACGGGACTATGTGAAAAGACCAAATCTAAATTTGATTGGTGTACCTCAAAGTGATGGGGGAGAATGGAACGAAGTTTTATAACACTCTTCAGGATATTATCCAGGAGACCTTCCCCAACCTAGCAACGCCGGTCAACATTCAAATTCAGGAAATACAGGGAACACCACAAATATGTTTCTTGAGAAGAACAACTCCAAGACACGTAATTGTTAGATTCATCAAGGTTGAAGTGAAGGAAAACATGTTAAGGACAGCCAGAGAGAAATGTCGGGTTACCCACAAACGGAAGCCTATAAGACTAACAACGGATCTCTCTGCAGAAACCCTACAAGCCAGAAGAGAGTGGGAGCCAATATTCAACATTCTTTAAAAAAAAAAAGAATTTTCAACCCAGAATTTCATATCCAGCCAAAGTAAGCTTCATAGGTGTAGGAGAAATAATCCTTTACAGACAAGCAAATGCTGAGAGATTTTGTCACCACTAGAACTGCCTTACAAGAGCTCCTGAAAGAAGCACTAAACATGGAAAGGAACAACCAGTACCAGCCCCTGCAAAACATACCAATTGTAAAGACCATTGACACTATGAAGAAACTGCATCAACTAATAGACAAAGTAACCAGCTAGCATCATAATGCAAGGATCAAATTTACACATAACAATATTAATCTTACATGTAAATGGGCTAAATGTCCCAATTAAAAGATATAGACTTGCAAATTGGATAAAGACTCAAGACCCATCGGTGTGCTGTGTATACAAGAGACACATGCCACATGCAAAGACACACGTAGGCTCAAAACAAAGGGATGGAGGAATATACACCAAGCAAATGGAAAGCAAAAAAAAGCAGGGTTTACAATCCTAGTCTGTGACAAAACAGACTTTAAACCAACGAAGATCAAAAGAGACAAAGAAGGCCATTACATAATGGGAAAGGGATCAATGCACTCTAGTCACTTCCACTCAACATTGTGCTAGGGGTTCTAGTTAGGGGAATTGGGAAGGAAAAAGAAATAAAAGTCATATCTATTGGAAAGAAAGAAGTAGACCTATCTCTATTTGCAGATGACATAATCTACATAGGAAGTCCTCAAGAATCCCTTAAAAAAAAAAAAAAAAACTACTAACAAACTAATTAAGCAAGTTTGTGTTATATAAGACAAATGTAAAGAAATCCGTTGTATTTCTATACATTAGCAATGAACATCCAAAAAGTGACATTAAGAAAACAATGCTATTTGCAATAGAATAAAATACTTTGGAAAATTTTAACAAAAAAAAGTAAAAATTATACACTGAAAACTCTAAATAATTGTTTAAAAAAAGTTTAAAAAATCTAGATAAGTAAAAGACATCCCATGTTCATGGATAATATTAATATTGTTAAGTCTTTAAGATGCCAATGCCCCACAAATTGTTATGCAGATTCAACATAATCTCTATCAAAATTCTTGCTGCCTTTTTTTTTTTTTTTTTTGGCAGAAATTGACAGGCTGAACTTAAAATTCAAAAATGCATGGGACTCAGAATGGCCTAAACAATTTTGAAAAAGAACAAAGTTGGAGGGCTCACACTTCCCAATTTCAAAACTTACTACAGAGTCATTAAGATAGTGCAATACTGGCTTGTAGATGCATATGTATATTGATAAAATAAAATTGTAAAGCCAGAAAAACAAAAACAAAAACTTTCTTTACCTGGTGAAAACATCCTGTACCATAATAATTTCCTGTTATAACATCAACCTTCTTGCGTGCTAAAGGCTTTTATACAACCAGAAAACATGCATTGAAAATTACAACTGAAATCCCTAAAAAATGTTTAAATGGCCCACCAGCTGACCAAGTATACATAAAATTTTGTTTTCCCAGGAATATGGGACCAAACATTGGATATAAGCTATTTTAGTAATTTTTGTTTGTTTGTTTGTTTGTTTTGTTTTTTTTTTTTTTTTTTGAGACGGAGTCTTGCTCTGTGCCCCAGGCTGGAGTGCAGTGGCGCGATCTCGGCGCACTGCAAGCTCCGCCCCCCGGGGTTCACGCCATTCTCCTGCCTCAGCCTCCCGAGTAGCTGGGACTACAGGCGCCCACCACCTCGCCCGGCTAATTTTCTTGTATTTTTAGTAGAGACGGGGTTTCACCGTGTTAGCCAGGATGATCTCGATCTCCTGACCTCGTGATCCGCCCGTCTCGGCCTCCCAAAGTGCTGGGATTACAGGCTTGAGCCACTGCGCCCGGCCCAGTAATTTGTTAAGTTACCACACAAATGTATTCAATTTCGATTTTTTTATCTTTTCCATGATGAGTCATGGAATGCAGAATTTTTAACAATAAGGCTTTAAAGGTTCAGGAAGGACAAGGTGGCCATCCTGCTGGTTCTCCATGAGTCCATATGCCTAATTAACATTAGAGCCTCTTAAATACCAGTTGATTTTCCAAATTAGGTGCATAGCACTGATAACTAATGGGTTTATCATTAGCACTGATAATTAATGGGGTTATCATAGGTAATGCGACTGAGACTGTGGAGTTTATTCAAATTGTGTATTTAAACAATTTCAGTATCAGCTGGTTTAACATGAAAATCTGACAAAGTATTTTCTTGGTATTTAATTTTTTGTTCTACTTGAGTTAGTAGGTTTATATAACAAAATTTGGTTATTCTGTGATTTCAAATTGTAGCAGGACGGGCCACAGACAAAACCTCTCAGACACCAAGTTGTAGAAGGAAGGGCTTTATTCAGCTGGGAGCATCAGCAAGCTACTGTCTCAAAATCCGAGCTCCCCAAGTGCACAATTTCTGTCCCTTTTAAGGGCTTACAACACTAAAGATATCATATGAAAGGGACGTGATTGATTGAGCAATCTAGGGGATACATGACAGGGGTTTCATGCACTGACAGAAACAGAACAGGGCAGCGAGTTTCACAATGTTCTTCTATACAATGTCTGGAATCTATGAATAACATTGGTTTCTACATTATGAGTTGATTTTTAACTACTGGGTTTAGGCCAGGCAGACCCAGGCCTGGTTTCGGGCCTGGTGCCGGGCTGCCTGTCTTTGGTTTTCTTCCTTATTTTTTTCTTAAAACAGGTACCGAGTATAAAACAATATAAACCAATGTGAGAGGGTCTTTTTCTTTCCTCAAAATAACTTAACATAAGGCTGGGTGCAGTGGCTAATGCCTGTAATTGCACCACTTTGGGAGACTGAGGTGGGCAGATCACCTAAGGTCAGAAGTTTGAGAGCAGCCTGGCCAACATGATGAAACCCCATATCTACTAAAAACACAAAAATTAACTGGACATGGTGGCAGGCACCTTTAATCCAAGCTATTAGGGAGGCTGAAGCAGGAGAATTGCTTGAACCCGGGAAGTGGAGGTTGCAGTGAGCCAAAGTTGTGCCACTGCACACAGCCTAGGCAACAGAGCGAGACTCAAAAAACAAAAGAAATATATATATTAAAAAAAAAACCAGAATAACCATAATTATAATGGATAGCACATATTTAGACATTAGAATTTTAGAAATTCCATACAATTTTGAAATGTATATTAGTATTATTCATCAAAATATAAAGATTGAACATCATTTTGACAATCCCAACTACCTAAGCATGTCACATAATCCTGTTAACCTGTTTTCTGGATGTTTTCAGGGGCCCTCTGATCCTTCCAAAAAGTCAGGCATTAGGAAAGACGATTTTGAAACTGCAGTTTGATTTTGGAATTCCAGATTACCATAAATTATTTTGCCAAAATGATGACTCAGAAATGTTAAAGAAGCAAAACATGTTATTTAAAAAAAATTTACTGTTCTTACACACCTTGCATATAAAACTGTTTCTATAGTCTTAATTGCATGTTACAATGTTGATTCTTAACAATTTAACTTTAATATAAAACCTGGTAAATTATGTTAATTATGTGCTAGGTAATAAGGTCTTATTGTTTCCAGCATAGCTAGGGATGTGGCCAACTCCACATGTCCCCAGGACTTACCTAGCTGGAAAGCAGGCAAGTTAAACAATTCTCAAAACCAAAGAAGCAGCTTATAACCATAAAGCATTTAGCACACCTAATATTTGGACATAATTTAGACCACATGTTTATATTCTGAAGACATTTGTGTTTTACCAATAATTTTTAAAACTGTTTATAAGATTACTAAAGTTATGTGAACTAAAAGGCATTACGCTTTTTACTTATTTAGAACAAAATATTTGATGTAAGCTCATTATTAAACTAATTAATTAAAGCTCTTTGTAGTAATTAAAACATTACAGAGGAGATAAACAGTGACTTTAGTTTGCACAAAGAGGAAGAGGACAGAGATTGATTGGTAAGAAATTCTTAACTTCAAATTCTATTTACAAAAGTACATTCAACATGATTAAAGTATCAAGAAGCCTAAAATCCAAAAAATTAGTTTAAGGTTAAAAGGCTAGTGTGCTCCATTAATTCTTGTAAGCCTGACCAAGACAGCTTAGGAATTCCAGATAAATGGAAAAAAGGGTGACTTGATAGAAATGCAACAGAAAATAACTATTCAAAGAACAAAATAAGAGCCTTCCACAGAAAACTAAAATAAAACCATGTTTTTATATATATATATGTATATATACAAATGCATACTATATATATATATGCATACATAAGCAAAATCCAGAGGAAACAGCAAACAAATGAAAACTAGAAGCAAAATCAAACAGAAAATCAACCCTAAGTTTTTTATATTTAATCTTCCCTGGAGGCTACAGTGTTACCCAGAACCCCCTCAAAAAACCTTGCATAATATTTTATTGCTGATACACAACTAAATGTCCTCAAGTTTATTAATATCATCATTCATCCTGCACAATTCAGAAATTCACTTTAGACACATTTGGAAGAGTTAAAGAAAGAGGAAAGAAACATGAAATGCAGTTTAACAGTCAAAGACAGTTTTTTTTTAGAATAAACCTGAGAGGGGCTTCTGGCTGATTTCGGTCAGGAGGACTTTATCTTACAGACTATAAAAGTATATATTGGTCTTAGGGTAAGGGGGTTTATTACAAGTTTGGAATGTTTCTGTATGGGGGAGAAGTTTATGGCAGGTTTGGAATGTCTCTGGGAGCAGGGGAGGTTATCTTGGGGCTGACATCTTTCCGGCAGTAGGGTGTTATCTCTGGGCTAGCATATCTCTGGATTGGGAGAAGTTTGGAATGTTTCTTGTTGGAGATGTTATTTGTGGTTTATGGTCATGCTGACCTTTGCCGTTAGGCTGATCTTGGTGAATTTTGAAATGAGGTGCTTGTTCATGACGGCGATACTTCTGTTCTGTCAACATGACCAATAAGGACTCCAGTACTGGCACTATCCACATAAAATAGTAAACATAGTGTAAAGCAATGCAAGCATGTTTGTTGAAACTTGGCTCCACACTAAATCCAGCTTCAGGCTTAACTATATGTGAAAAAAAAAAGAACCGTCAAACTGCCAATGCATTTTTTTACAATACTTGTTACTTTACTTTAATCAAGACTAACAGCTTTAACTATGAAAATGTTAATTAGCCAAATGTGTCCAATTCTTTATCAGGTTTTAAAGAATATTTTATTATATAATTTTTCCACATTTTTCTCCCCTACTGAATGGTTCATTACCAATTGTTTCACAAATAACCTTTTCAAATCTGTAATTTGAACTACCTTTTGGATAACTATTGAATTAGACAATTTTTTTTTTTTTTGGTCTCTTTGGAGTCTGGGGAGGTACTAATAACATAATCCTAATAACATAACCTTTCCTGGCACATTTTGTATATAGAATTACATGTTAACTAGAATTCTTACCCTAAAACTTAATGAAACCCTAAAATGCTAAAACTTAATGAAACCCTAAAATGTAAGAAATTCTGAACTATCAGATATGGGCGTTTAGAAATAAGAACAATTCCACAATTTTAGAACATATTTCCCCACATTATAACCCTTTCTTAATTGGAAATGACCCAGATATGAGATGAGCATCAAAAATAACTTTTAAGATATTAATTTACACAAAAAGTTTACCTAAAACATTTATTCCTTTCATTGTACTCAGTTGTTACAGTTTATTGTCATTATTATTATCATCATCATCATTTTCTTGAGACAGAGTCTCACTCTGTCACCCAGGCTGCAGTTCAGTGGTGTGATCTTGGCTCACTACAACTTCTGCCTCCCAGGTTCAAGTGATTTACCTTCCTCAGCTACCCAAGTAGCTGGGATTACAGGTGTCTGCCACCATGCCTGGCTAATTTTTAGTATTTTTAGTAGAGATGGGATTTCACCTTATTAGCCAGGATGATCTCGATCTCCTGACCTCGTGATCCGCCTGCTTTGGCCTCCCAAATGTTACACTTTTATCAGCGGAGACTTGAGACATGAATTAACACATGTAAAATGAAATTGGTTCCATGTGGAAAGGCAGGACAACTCAAAGTGGGGAGAGGGGTTGAGAACTTCCAGGTCACAGGCAGGTGGGAAACAAATGGTCGCATTTTTTTGAGTTTCTGAGTAGCCTTTCTGAGGGAGGCAATCAGATATATATTTATCTTAGTGAGGAGAGGGGTGAGTTTGAATAGAATGGAAGGCAGGTTTGCCCTAAGCATTCCTAGCTTGAATTTTCTTTTTTTTTTTTTTTTTTTTATTGAGATGGAGTCTCGCGCTGTGTCACCCAGGCTGGAGTGCAGTGGCGCGATCTCGGCTCACTGCAAGCTCCGCCTCCCAGGTTCACGCCATTCTCCTGCCTCAGCCTCCGAGTAGCTGGGACTACAGGCGCCCGCCACCACGCCCGGCTAGTTTTTTGTATTTTTAGTAGAGACGGGGTTTCACCATGTTAGCCAGGATGGTCTCGATCTCCTGACCTCGTGATCCACCCGCCTCGGCCTCCCAAAGTGCTGGGATTACAGGCTTGAGCCACCGCGCCCGGCCTCCTAGCTTGAATTTTCTTTTCAACTTAGTGATTTTGGGGAGCCCAAAATATTTTCCTTTTGTAAGTTATTCTCCTTCATCAACAGAAAGCATGCAAACCAAAGACCATTTTGTTCTGGCTGAGTTTATAGTTTTATAACCACCTATGCCAAACACTGACATGTCAAAATATCTAGCAAAGACAAACATAAAATTCAGACAAAATGTATGCTGACAATTCAGAAAGCATTTCTATTTTTATTCTACCAATAATCTGAAAACCAGCTTGTTCAGTAAAGTTATACTTGAGTCACATGAACTTGAAAATTGCTTATACTTATTTACTTAATTTATGAGCACTCTTTTTACTTATAAACCAGTTTGGCAGACACACCATATAATGATAAGTGTATATACTGATTAACACATTAGACCTGTATATACACACATAAACAAAGATCCAATAGCTTAGAACATTAGCCATGAGACAGCGACATAAGCTTGCTGATTTTACTCTGTTTGCCCTAACAGATAATTCAGTGAAGTCTGTGAACCAATATTTCTGGTAAAGGAGTCTCCATGGCAGATTTTTAAAGGCCAAACCTCCCCAGACTTCAAAGAATACTGGGGCCAAACAACACCAAATGAGAGTGTCACACATTAACCAGGCACCTTGCTTAAGACAGCAGTACAAAAGCCTGGATACATGCAATGTCATCCCACTTTCCCATTCAACTGTGAGCTCCAGGTTCCAAATAATATTGGGGACAAGCAGTATCGCAACTCAGAAAATTTTAAGGAGGGCTTAGTACTAGACCTCTCTAGTACTCTGCCAAGAGTCTCTCCTTTGGAGATGTTGAGGTCTGAAGAATTCCGGCCGGGCGCTGTGGCTCAAGCCTGTAATCCCAGCACTTTGGGAGGCCGAGGCGGGCGGATCACGAGGTCAGCAGATCGAGACCATCCTGGCTGACACGGTGAAACCCCGTCTCTACTAAAAAATACAAAAACTAGCCGGGCGAGGTGGCGGGCGCCTGTAGTCCCAGCTACTGGGGAGGCTGAGGCAGGAGAATTGCGTGAACCCGGGAGGCGGAGCCTGCAGTGAGCTGAGATCCGGCCACTGCACTCCAGCCTGGGCGGCAGAGCGAGACTCCGTCTCAAAAAAAAAAAAAAAAAAAAAAAAAAAAAAAAAAAAAAGAATTCCCCTGCCTGTGCATCCCCCAGGGGGCTCCAATCTTAGAGTCAGACGTCTCTGACCTTAGGAGTATACCAGTGCCAGTTGCATGTTTTCCCTTTAGAGCGAGGGAGGAAGAGTTTTTATTTCTACAACCAGTTATAAGGAGAAGGCCTGGAAATTATTGCCAGGCCAACTCAAAATTACAAAGTTTTCCAGAGCTTTGATAGCTTCTAAGCTCTATATCTAAATGTAAGTGTGCAGTCATCTAAAGATACACGTGATTACTTCTTTTAATCTATAAGCAAGGTCTGAGTCCTGAAGACCTTCCTCTGGAGTCTCAGCAAGTTTACTTAATCTCAGTGGGTATAGGTGCTGGGGTGATTACACTTGTTTCCTGCTAAATCATAAAGGTTTGGGAAGATCCTTCAGACCCCCTAATAAACTTGTTTGTGGAGGCCTGAGGAGTTTCTTCAGACTCCCATTAAAACCTGTTTAATTATGCTTTTAAGGTTCAGGAAAGGCCTGGGAAAAACTCTTGGTGGACTTTTGTTGCATTCCAGCCTTTGTATAAGGACATTGGTTTTTTCAGCTTTTAATATTTAACTTAACCCCTCAGTCAGTGCTGAAAGTGTGGTTATAGAGGCCTGCATTAGTGAGACCTGGCCTGCCACATTACCACACCCCTTAGCCTGTTTGGCTAAGGCTCTTTCAACACACTGAGGCCACGTGAAAAGTGAAAACGCATGCCTGGCACAGAATAAGTGCTCAGTAAACACATCAATTTGTTACTGTTTGGAAGGAAGCTTTATCATCCAATATCTGATTTAAGGTAAAAGCGTTTATTGCCAAGTTGTTACATTTTCTTATACCTTGATCATTTTGAAATTATGCATATGGCATTATTCAACTAAGAGAGTGTGAAAGGAAAAATAAATGTTGGAACCCCCAAATCACTAGGCCAAAGGGAAACGGCAAGCTGGGAACTGTGGCAGGCAAACCTGAGATGAGAATAAGACAGTTACAAAGCTAAAAAACGGCTAAGGCCGGGCGCGGTGGCTCAAGCCTGTAATCCCAGCACTTTGGGAGGCCGAGATGGGCGGATCACGACGTCAGGAGATCGAGACCATCCTGGCTAACACCGTGAAACCCCGTCTCTACTAAAAATACAAAAAACGAGCCGGGCGAGGTGGCGGGCGCCTGTAGTCCCAGCTACTCGGGAGGCTGAGGCAGGAGAATGGCGTAAACCCGGGAGGCGGAGCTTGCAGTGAGCTGAGATCCGGCCACTGCACTCCAGCCTGGGCTACAGAGCAAGACTCCGTCTCAAAAAAACAAACAAACAAACAAACAAACAAAAAAAAAAAAACCGGCTACATAGGGCTGGGTGCAGTGGCTCGCGCCTGTAATCCCAGCACTTTGGGAGGCTGAGATGGGTGGATCACGAGGTGGGGAGATTGAGACCATCCTGGCTAACATGATAAAACCCCGTCTCTACTAAAAATACAAAAAAAAAAAAAAAAAAAAAAAAAAAATTAGCCAGGCATAGTGGCGGTGCCTGTAGTCCCAGCTATTTGGGAGGCTGAGGAAGGAGAGTGGCGTGAACCCGGGAGGTGGATCTTGCAGTAAGCCAAGATCGTACCACTGCACTCCAGCCTGGGTGACAGAGCAAGACAGACTGTCTCAAAAAAAAAAAAAAAAAAAAAGCTACATAGATTCCTCACATTTGTGCCAAAAGAGAAATTCATTGTGGACCTCAAAGTCTTTTTTTCTGAGACGGAGTCTTGCTCTGTCACCCAGGCTGGAGTGCAGTGTTGTGATCTTGGCTCACTGCAACCTCTACCTCCCACGTTCAAACAATCATCCTGCCTCAGCCTCCTGAGTAGCTGTGACTACAGGCGCGTGCCACCATGCCTGGCTACTTTTTTGTATTTTCAGTAGAGACAGGGTTTCACCGTGTTAGCCAGGATTGTCTCGATCTCCTGACCTCATGATCTGCCAGCCTCTACTATGAGCTTTCATTTTTGTCACTACATGAAGGCCTTGACTGCTAGCATCCTTATAATTTGATAAGGCCATGATTTCCCACGCTTCCCATTCCATGAACTTTAATGATGAACTGGAGGCTGGGTTGGGTTTTTGTCCTTAGCCGGTTCAGTAGGATAACGGGAGAATAAGAAAAGGTTTACGCCTTCTGAAACATGCGCAAGTCTGCTTTGAGCTGCATCACACGTAGGAATCAGAGACCACACCTGGAACAAATTTAAAAAAAAAGTCCTTTCCCCTTCTGGGCAGTACAATTGAAAATTCCCATTTACTCCTTGGCATTCAGGTAACACCAGGGAGTGATCCTAGCCAATTGCCCTCAATTTCCAAGGAGCTACTAGGAAATAGCCACTGAAAGACTGAAAAAAGAAAAGGAAAAAAAATCTGAAAAAGACCCAGATACCTTAAACAAACTGAGCAGTGGTGATTTGGTGCCTCCACAGGGAAACCCCTAGTTTCACTGCCCACAGCCAGAAACCTGCAGTTGACTCTGTGTTTAGGCGCTGCCCACCAAGGGTCTCATATTGGAAAGGGCAGAGGTTCTGAGGTCTAGTACTAAGCCCTCCTTAGAATTTTCCCAAAGTGCTGGGATTACAGGCATGAGCCACCATGCCCAGCCATGCACCTCAAGAGCTTTACTCCAAAGCAGTTCTGTTTAATTTCACCCTGGCAATGTAGCTCATCTTCATAGATGTAGGACAGAAAGTCCTCCATCTTCACATCTGCAACAAATGCATATCTCATTGCTTCCTCTGCTACACTGTTTATGTAAAAATGCAGACTCACTGAGCCAGACTATGATAGTAACTGAGTATTCCTCTACCCCTCCTGTGTGGTTTTTTTTCTTTTTTTTTTTTGAGACAGAGTTTTCCAAGTGATTCTCCTGCCTCAGCCTCCTGAGTAGCTGGGATTACAAGCATATGCCACCATGCTGGGCTAATTTTTGCATTTTTAGTAGAAAAAGGGTTTCTCCATGTTGGTCAGGCTGGTCTCGAACTCCCAACCTCAGGTGATCCATCTGCCTTGGCTTCCCAAAGTGCTGGGATTACAGGTGTGAGCCACCTACCCGGCGTCCAGCCTTTCTCTTACACTTAAATTGTGTATTTAGTGAAAGACTGATCAGAGACCCAAAAGAATGCAACCATTCATCTCTTACGACATCAAACTCTACCTCCCCACTGCCCCAACCCCCCACCAACCCACCCCAAACTCGTGCACCATATACATCTTGCATACATTCACTGAAGTCTCTTGTCTTCCTAAAATGTATGAAATCAACCTGTGCACCGGCCACCTTAGGCACATTTTGTCAGGACCTGGTGTGGCATCTTTAACCTTGCAAAATAAGCTTTCTAAATTGAGACCTGTGTCAGGTACTTTGAGTTCACCAGAGACACAAAGCAAACTGGGTTAATATATTTAACTTACTCCTACTAAGTGTTCAAAGCCTTCTCATTCTCAAAAGCTCCGAGGAGCAGCAGACAGTCAGGAACCCTCTCTGTTTAACAGAAGTGTAAACAAATTCTCACAGTAGAGTTTGGTGTAAGCCTGGATAGAGAGGATTTCATACATATATCTATGAAAACTCACCGTCATCTGAGACACTTCATCTATCCCCATGCCCACATATGTATTTGACTAAGAATCTTCTGAAAATGATCCAGTCAGAAAAGTCTGTGTTAGTCAGAAAGCAGTATTCTGCACTATTCTATCTGGATGAGTGAATGCATTATTTGGGAGAACAACAAGAATGGAAAAGAATAGAAAACTGAGTGTGGAGCTGTCTGCTACCAAGAGTGGGAGGAATCAGCCCAATTAAGTGTAAGGGCTCTCCTTGGGCTGTCCAGAACAAGAACTGAAATCAGCAAGGAGACCTGAGAAATGGCAAAAGGAATCTAGGAATTTTGGAATAGAAGAGGTGAATCCTGTTACAGCACAAATAGTATGGAGTCCAAATCTATTCCAGCCTGCTCTCAGGACAGCTGGCACATACACTACCTGAAGCCTTGAGTCAAGGAATTGAATGCAAAAACAAACAAAACAAAACAAAAAAACACTTCAGGTACTGTTATGTGCTTACAAATTGGTAAAGACGATGGATCTTATGTTGTGTTCTTGCAACAGTTAAAGGAAAAGCAAAGCCAGGAAGTGATGACAGTCCCAGCACTGTGGGAGGCTGAGGTGGGAGAATTCCCTCGAGCCCCGGGAAGTCGAGGCTGCAGGGAAGCTGGGCGACAGAGGGAGACCCTGCCTCATTCAAAAAGACAAGAAAAGAAAGAAAAGAAAAGGAAAAAGAAAAGAAACACTCAGAAAGGAACACAAGAAACTTTTGGAGGTGATGGAGATGTTCATTACCTCGATTGTGATGGTGGTATCGTGGGTTTTACGCCTACGTCCAAACTCGTCAAATTGTACACATTGAGGAAATGCAGCTTCATTTGGCTGTTTTAAAATTTTATTTATTATTATTATTATTAGTAGTATTATTATTATTGAGAAGGAGTCTCACTCTGTCACCCAGGTTGGAGTGCAGTGGTGCGATCTCGGCTCATGGCAAACTCCGCCTCCCGGGTTCACGCCATTCTCCTGCCTCAGCCTCCCGAGTAGCTGGGACTACAGGCGCCCGCCACCACGCCCGGCTAATTTTCTTGTGTTTTTAGTGTTAGCCAGGATGGTCTTGATCTCCTGACTTCATGATCTGCCCGCCTCTGCCTCCCAAAGTGCTGGGATTACAGGCGTGAGCCACCGCTTCCGGCTTGGCAGGTTGTGTTTTGTATATCAATTCTGTCAGGCGGACGCGCGTGAAAAATTCCACCTCAATAAAGCTGTGACTACACACACGCGTGCGCAGTGCAACTTACATAGCCGAGTGTGAATTGTTTTGGAGGTTTTACGACATGCACAGAGCTGTGCATCCATCATGACGAGCTAATCCAAAGCAAGGTATTCAACTTAAAATTCACATGCCATAAAATCTATCATTTCAATGTTTACAATACAGACGATTTTAGTACATTCCCAAACCTGTGAAACTGGCCCCAATCCAGAACAACGAATGATTTGTCTCTGACCCAAATCATGATGTTGCAGTCACAGCATGTCACAGTCACAAGGACTCACATACGTTATTTCTTACCATTGGCATTTTTTAAGGCTCCTAAATCGTGCTCTTTCAGGGCTTTTGCTAAATATTTTGAAGGTCGGTGACAGATAAGTTAAAGAGTGCAAACTGCGTCCTCCCAACTCAGCCGACCTGACGCAGGGGAGGCACAACAAAAAGTCCTGCGGCATAACTGACACCTGTAAATCAGTATCAGAAACTTAAAATACTAAAAAATTCAGTTCCAGGCTGTGAACTCTATAGCGGAAGAATAAGAAACCGGAACTGAACTTCTCACTCATCTGACTTCCTGCGGGTTACGACCACAGAGTTTCGTTGCACCGGAAAGGAAGAGGTTCTCTTCCGTCGCAGGCTTTCGCCATGGTAAGACTGATACGCCCGAACTCCGAATATATCTGCCTCCATCCTTTGAAAAAGGGCCGTTCCACCTTGGCAGTGTTTCGCTTTTTGGTCGCCCCTACTTGGTGGGTGGGAACGGTGCTGGTACTGCTTCAGGAAACCCAATTTGGAGAGCGGAGGTCTCAGAAGTGTGCGTCTAGTTGACCTCGGCCTGGGGGCCGGCACAAGAGTCCTTCCTTGAGGAGCCCGGCAGTGGCTTTTTACCCGTATTAGCTTATTTCCACACGTTGAAGCAGTCTGAGATTCGCTTGGAGGGCACTGTGGATGTTTTCGACGTGATAGGGAGACGCGCGGTTTTCAAAGGTCTGTACTTTACGCGGTCTCTGTTCTGGGGTCTGGCAGGAAGTAATATTGGCTCAAAACGGGGCGTGAGTATGGGCTGGGCGATCTTTTCTCCTTGGATGAGGTATTACCCGTTAGCGGTTCCTGCAGCTGAAAATGAGGACGTTTTACTGTCAGCGGAGACGAATTTCTCTGAGTTTGGTGTCCTTTTCAGGCCCGGGGCCCCAAGAAGCACTTGAAGCGTGTTGCAGCGCCGAAGCATTGGATGCTTGACAAACTAACGGGTGTATATGTGAGTATAACTTCATTTTTTTTTTTTTTTTTACTCGAGTACATGCTAAATACCTGTGGCTTGGTATTTCTTGGGACCGGGGTTTGCTTATTTGTTATGTGGAATTTTCGTTGGTAAAGATTTTCTGCACCCGGAACTTGTCCTTGCACTTTTCTGTGCAACAAAGGGCCAGAATATTACGTCCTGGTGGTCTCCTTTGCTGTTTGAGCTCCCCACTTTAGAGGGCACTTGCTGAGGCCAGAGCCGGGTGGGTTAATGAATGTGTCCAATTTCACGTAAGAAAGGAGTTCAGTGAGAGTCCACTGAGTCCCCATTAATAAATGTTTAATTTAAAGTTACCCTTGATTTTAGAGAGTGGAGTAACTGCTTTTTATGTTGAGCCCGAGGTACTGGTTTAGCAGTAAAGGCTACAGGAACCCCCGAAACAAGGGCAAGAAATTGTGTGAGAAACGCTGGATGCTCTTGAAGTGAACGTGAAGACCTGGCAGGATGAGAGCAGTATACTTAGATGCACGGGAGGCAAACATCTCACAAGGAGACTAGGCAATTTCCACATTGGTGGTGTGGTGACATTGGGAGAGAGTGGTTGAAGCCATAAAGTCTTGGTCTTCTGAGACTGAGAGGAGTCAGTGTGAAGAAGACAGAACCGAGGTGCCTAAGATGCCAACAGTTTTTTTGATTGGGAATAAATGTGGGGCATCCTTAAGAGACTGTATCTTCCCCTGAGGGTCTACAGCCATATAGGAGGCACTTGGTAACTAGCTTGATTTGGCCTTTTCTTCGTACAGTTTGAACTCTGAACACAGTAGTAGAGGCTTGTCTTCCTTGTCCTGATATTTTCGGAGACAACCTAGGCCATGTGTTGGCTGGGGACCTGGATTTGCAACCTGTCCTTGTCAGTTTCTGCTTCCAAGTGCTGCCTCTGCTACTGTCGACTACTATCTGACCTCCCTGGTTGGGCCATTGTTTTCTCTATTGTTATGTGGATGAGCAAGGCACTTTAAGAAGACTTGTTGGGAACTTAGTCCCTTAGTCTTGTGGGCTCCTCTCGTTTTCCCCTTGGCATTGATGAATGTGTGTGGTTAATGATTGCTAGTCCCTTTTAAGAGGGACAAAACTAAAGAGGGATCTGTAGAAGCAGCTTGAAGAACAGTCTCCATTAGAAGGGATTCCTGTGTGATCCAAGCTTAAGAGATAATTGGGGAGTGATGTTCAAGACAGACATTGATTGAGGCTTTTGTAGGTACTGGCAGTAGATATCCAAAGGACAGTATAACACTGAAATTGCAAGATTATAGGTTACAGGATTTGTTGCAGTATGATTTTGATGACACTGAAGCCAGCAAGCAGCCAAGAAAGGAAGAACGCACATTGGGTGTTATGGGGTAGTCCAGCAACATCGGCAGGACTTGTGTGGAACTTTGAAGCCTGGAATGGTGAGAGAGTAGTAGAATATGTCTTCGTAGGGTTTTGGGTAAAGTATAAGCTACACTGGAGATACATGGGGTGTAGTGTTGTGTTCAAGGGAGGTTTGAGGAGGCAGTACCAGTGGCAGTGGTGCTTGGGGCAGGGCAAAATGGGGAGATTGTTGTGAGGCTGGATTTGGGGAAGGAAGGGGCATGAAATGGAATTTCCATGATTGGAGACATGACCTTCCTAACAAGACAGACCTCTCTAAATTGATGAAATAATTGCCCTCTTGTATTCCTCTTCCCCGCAACAAGTTAAGTTCAGCTGAACTTATGCAGAGCTAAGATCTGATTCCATAAGGACCTGGTTACATAGATCAGGTTACCTGCCCTTGTTTTTTACAGGCACCTCGTCCATCGACAGGTCCCCACAAGCTGAGGGAATGTCTTCCCCTGATCATCTTCCTCAGGAATAGACTCAAGTATGCGTTGACTGGAGATGAGGTAAAGAAGATATGTATGCAACGCTTCATCAAAATTGATGGCAAGGTTCGAGTGGATGTCACATACCCTGCTGGATTCATGGGTAAGGAAAGAGCTCTTTATTTTGAAGAAGGAATGGGTTGAGAGAAAGACAAGGTGTAGGGCTTTCATGTTGCCAGTGATAAAACCGGACACTGAACTTTTGATTTGTACAGAAGTTACTGCTGGTCCTTTCAGAAGGAGAATGAGGGATAGGGAGAGGAGTGGCAAGGCTGAAGTGAAAAGCAGGAAAGGGGTGGTCACTGTAAATGGGATGAGACAAGCAGTGGCTGCTAGCTGGTGTGTTATCAAAGTTAGGCTCCTACCCTCGCGTCAGAGGTTGGGAGACAGAGCAGCTGTCCTTAGGTGTTGGCTGGAACAAACAGTAAATTCTTGTGGCAGCCTTGAGTTTTCTCAGGTAGGCACTTTGAGGGGGATTGGGCTCCTCTTGAGCTTTTAGAAGCCATGTTAGTGTTGAGGTCTTCATAGGCCAAGGTTGAAGCTTAGCCAAGAAGAGGGCCCAGAGGAATCTGGCTAATGATTGGTCGAGGAGAGACTCTTTGTCAGTCAACAGAGTTTTGGCTCTGTCTTCCCACTTTGTTGATGACTTAACTATTCTGCATCTCCAAGGATGGATTTGCAGCTTGGTTTGGGGGGGTGGAGTGGAGGAGGGGCAGAAGGGTCACACACCTCTAGGGAAAAAGTGTACTGAGAGGGGAGGTAGGGAAAGGCGCTAAGGAATTCTGACCTAGTGGTTAGTTCACCATTTTAATGGTGAAAGGCTCAATTTAGCGTACTGTTGTTCCAAAAGCAGGGGGATGATTAGTTTATCAGATGTGGATGCTACCAAGTGGATGGGGTTCCAGGCCAGACTTTCCCAGGATGCAGCCACTGAATTAGAAAAGACAGACCTTCCTTTTCTTACTTTCCTTCCTTCTTTTTTCCCCCCCCCATCTTGCTTTCTTCCTCAAAACCCCAAATCCCGAGTGAGGCAGGACTCCTGATAAGTCATAGAGGGAGTAAAGGGGGCCAGGCCATTGACTGCTGACCCTTGAGTCTTGCTTGCTTAAATGTGAGTTCTGCTTGTTCATTTGGTTTCCTGGTATGTGTGGGTGTGCTCATGTGTGTTTTCTCCTCAGGATCCTAAGTGCATTAACCCAGAACACAGTCTCAAGTAGCCATTGCATAAGAACATAGGAAGCAGTAGAGCAGCCTTATTTGTATTCACTTTCTTTTGCTGGATGACATGTATTGGGACAGGAGCAGGCTTTGGTTTCGTTCAAGCACCCCCATCAAGTGCTGGGTACTCCTAGCCTGCTAAAATGTTCTCAGGTTCAACCTGGCATAGAGTGTTCCTGCTGTGCAGGCAAAAGAAAGTTTGTGTTAACAATGTTCTGTATACCTCTTTGTGATCAGATGTCATCAGCATCGAGAAGACAGGTGAACATTTCCGCCTGGTCTATGACACCAAGGGCCGTTTTGCTGTTCACCGCATCACAGTGGAAGAGGCAAAGGTATGTTGTGCAAATTAAGTGAGGTTTGTAATTTCCAGACGCTAGGTCTGTTACCACGGTTGTCAGAGGGTGTTTAGGCCAGATTCTGGGAGTATTTCCTATCTCTGCTTGTTCATCTGGTTTTTTAATCCAGGCACGTAGGTGCCACTGATGGAAGGTAATGGATTTTTCACATGAGACTGTTTTAGAAGCAGGATACGAGTAAGCAGTTCTCTGAAGGACAAGGTGTTTCTGTACAGGAAGGGTCTGTGGTATTGGAACCAGGAAGGCCTGGGTACAAATCCAGACCCTTGTCATTCATTCATTATGTAACTGCAGGCAATAGTCCATAGAACCTTTTTTAAGTCTTTTGTTTTCTTTGTAAACAGTGGTAATAACGCTTTCTTGCCAGCTGTCTGTGACTATGTTAGTAGTAGTGCTGCCTCGCACTTACTAGACGTAGAAGATTATTGACTCCCTAATGTCTGCCTCAGCCCTTAAAACTCCCTCTTCCCTCCCCAGATTTAATGGCTGAAGTTTCAAGGAAACTTTCACAGGAGCTCCTTTCTGTGTGTACAGGACTTTCCATTTTTCTGTGTAGGGAAGACCTCTTTGGAAACCACAGTCACCCCTCAGTCATCCATTCCTCTTTTTCCTGAATTTAGGGTCGTGGGATGACTTTGTTTTTCACATAACCAAATCACCTTTACAGTGACTAGATGCCATCTGAATATGAGATACATTCTGTAAGTGAATCACAACATGTTTTATTGGATGTTGTTTCCACTTAGTTTAACCGGCTTGCCTTTTTCTCTGTATACTTCTTTGGAACACATTAGAGTCCCTACAGGAATTGACAAATACTTTCATCTCTGAATAGTTACTTAATTGATCAGTTGTTTGGTTGTTTCTGACTTCTTTGGTCATGTCCCTTGATAGACTCTATCCTGTTTTTGTGGATTGCTCCCACAGGCAGTGCTTTGTTTTAGATGGTAGTAGTAGGCCTTGAATCCTGCAGGGTGTTCAGTCGTGCAGGCTGTCACGTTCTGTTGTACATAAAAGCTAGAAAGCATGGGGGAAATCTTAAATCTGATGACCGGTTTCTGCTTTTGTAAGGAATTTGGATCTCAAGAGACAACGCACATTGGTAGTCCCTGTGAATTTTTAAGTAGGGAGAGGTGGAGTGGGACAAGGAGATACTTGTGGGACAAGGAGTGTTGTCATACCTAGTAGTTGCCCTAACGGATTGGCCAGCCACTGTGTAAAAATGGTTATCCTGGGTTAGGGTACGGGCCTTACCCTTGTATAACAGGTGAGAGACTTGGGGAAGTTTTAGTTGAGCTTATTTGTTTGCTGATTGTTTCTTGAGCACTTGGAAGGGAGCATTCCTTATTACAAACCCAGGTTAGCTTGGCTTGAGCCAAGAGTTGAAGGACACAGTGAGTTCACAGTGGAGAATCACAGGCTCCTGGTTGTCAATTGTGTCAGGGACACACCAGGGAGCCTTTTCGTAGTTTATTAGTTCACCAGGTAGCATAGGTTAGTGGAGAGACAGAACATCCAAATAGCCCTCCACCCTTGAAAATAAGACAGAAAAGGGGTATTTTGTGGGTCTTGGGAAAACAGCCCGATGGATTTCAGACATAATTTTTCCCTTTAACAACTTGGTATTTGTTGAAGACCAAGGAAATAGAAGTCACTGGATTTAGGAGTGGGAGATTACATCTGTTTCTGTGGGTGATTGCCACTACAGTGGATGGGAGAAAAAGAAAGATTTTGGGTGAGCCCATGATGAGCCTGCACAAGAATAATGGGAACTAAGGCAGTGCCTGTTCCCATTGCGAGTAGGGGTAGAGAGCACAAGTATCACCTGGGAGATGCAAAGAAGACAGGGGTTTAAGATATATATCCCCTGCTGTGGTATGGAGGAAGCACATGTGGAACAGGGTGATTGAATATTTGGTGGTAGGATAAGGAGATGGTAGCTCCAGATCTTGACGAAATACATGGATGCTTGAGAGAGTTGTGGATGGAAGGACAGTACCATAATGCTTTGGGTTCAGCTTGCCTTGTAGCTTGCAAGTACATAATAAGACAGAAAAAAGTAGGAGCTGACTGAAATAGAGGACTAAAACACTGCTCAAAGGAGTTACAGTAGATGCTGTCTGCAAAGGAGTTACAGTAGATGCTGTCTGAATAGTTGGCACAGTATCCTCATTGATGTTGGGCAGCTTGTGTTCAGTGATAGGTGTGCATAAGGAGAGGGAGATTTTGTATTGCAGAAGGTTTATGAACAGGATCTAGGTGGTGCAGGTTCTTTTTCCTGAAAAGTGGAAAACACTGGTTAAAGAAATCGAAAACAGGAAATCAGAGAGTAACCAACCAGCCAGAGACTTGGGTTTATGTATTACCATTCTTGAATGTTGAGAATACTGAATCTCATAAAGGTGACCGTTATTCTCAAAGTAGAAGATACAGGACAGTGGCTAGAAAGAGGCAGAAAGAGGGAGTTTCTTTTAAAATAGTGGGTAATGTTTGCTCATTTGTTTTAGAAAATTGGAGACTAGTGCAAAAGGAGGTGTTCAAGACCATGAGTGTGGAGACTAGTGCTTTTTTTGGTGGGCAAGGAAGAAATGTGGGAGGGAATAGGCAGTTGAAGTTTAAGTTTCAGAAAAGATGGAACCTGGGCAGTTAGATTTTTTTTTTTTTTTTTTTTTTTTTTTGAGGCGGAGTCTCGCTCTGTCGCCCAGGCTGGAGTGCAGTGGCCGGATCTCAGCTCACTGCAAGCTCCGCCTCCCGGGTTTACGCCATTCTCCTGCCTCAGCCTCCCGAGTAGCTGGGACTACAGGCGCCCGCCACCTCGCCCGGCTAGTTTTTTTGTATTTTTAGTAGAGACGGGGTTTCACCATGTTAGCCAGGATGGTCTCGATCTCCTGACCTTGTGATCCGCCCGTCTCGGCCTCCCAAAGTGCTGGGATTACAGGCTTGAGCCACCGCGCCCGGCCAGTTAGATTTATTTCTAAGGGAGGCCAGCTGAGAAAGTTTTCATATTGGTTTGTGTACGTGTTGTACAAAGGGCAGTGGAAACGTGAAGCGAAGAGTTAATCTTGGTTCGAGAGGGACAGGGTAGAATGCTCTCAGTGGAGCCTCACATTTGACATTCATTTTGGAGAATGACAGGAAGCATCACCTTGCAGTCAAGATTGTATGGAAAGGGTGTCAGTGGGGCAGGCATGTTGTAGTAGGTGGTGATGTGATTACAAGTTATGACTGGGAGTCAAGATTGCTGAGCAGAGAGAAGGCAGAGTTGAGGTTTTCTTGTGGTAGAGTGCTGTTTAACAGTTAAGAATAAACTCTTTTTCTCTGTAGTTCTTTCTTTAAAAAAAAGAAATTTGAAAATATTCAGTAACTTTTTGGATACAAGTGTTTTTTGGGTTACATGGATGAATTATCTGGTGGTTAATTCTGAGATTGTAGTGCACCCATCACTGTAATAGTGTACATTGTACCTAATATGTATTATTTTTATCTCTGGCTCCCTCCCAACCTTCAGATACTCGAGAGTATCTGAAGTATCTGAGTATTTGAAGCCCGTTATATCACTCTGTATGCGTTTGCATACTCATAGCCTGGCTCCCACTTACAAGTGAGAACTTAGGGGTTTTGGTTTTCCACTCCTGTGTTATTTCACTTTGAATAATGGCTTCCCGGTCCCTTCAGGTTGCTGCAAAAGACATTATTTTGTTCCTTTCAATGGCTGTTTTTCTCCAAATGTCTGTCTCTGTGAGTGCTCAGAAACTGACACGTTCTGGAGACTACCCTGTCTAAGCATTTTGCTTAGATATGCCCGTGGCTTACATATACCTAGGCTCGACTGCTTTTTATTTCCCTGGCTCCCACCCCTGTCCTTTTCTGTCAGACATTTCCATTTGTCTTAGACATTTTATTATAAGCAGTTGGTTTGTTGTACTCCAGCTCATACTGTCTTGTTTTCATCCATTATATCCTTGCCTTCATGGCTTTTAGGCTGCCTCCTTGGAGGACTCAATCCGAACTCTGATTCCTGTTCTGGAATCGTGCCACACAGAGGCTGAGCCCCATGCTAGGAACTGAGGATTGAACCCAGAGCAGTCTCCTGTTTGCTGTCATTGTTGTGCTTTTCTCACTGGCCGGTGGTGACCCAGAGGGCCCTACAGTCGTTGGGGCTGGAGGGAAGTCTTGGGGCTGGAGGACAGAAGGTGATGGGGGTATCACATCTTTAAAATCTGAAGTCAGTCTTTTCAGCCGTGGGACAAAGGAAAAATAATTGGTTTTCCGCAGATGTTGAGCTACCCCTGTGGTAAGAGGTTTAGCTCAACTGGAAGTTCCCCTCATGATACCGCCAGCCTTACCCTTAGTGAACCTCTAGTTTTCTCACAGGATGGGCCTCTACCAAGCAAGAGTACCCAAGATCTAAATCCTGAGCTGTTTTGGCCACATAAAGGTTTGGTGCACAGGTAATAAAAGTCGTTTGAGGTGGATATGAGGAAAGCGTGCTGAGGTTGGCTTTTGCAGGAACTCTCCGCCTAATAAAAGTGTTCAAAAGTTTTGAGCCTACTTTAGTCCTGGTCTTGAAGCACCGCAAACCTGGTCAGGCAGCTCTGTATAGAGATTAGACATGGAACTGTTACCTGTTAATGTGCTAGCATGCTTACAGGCATTTCGCTCACTCATGGATAGTTGCTCTCTGTCATCTCTATTTCACAGTCATCTCTGGATCCTTCAGGGACAGACGTGCATCGTGAAGTTTGGGTTAATGGTTCCAGAGGGAACCATCTGACAGGATGGAGGGGGAGGCCCCTTGGAAGTGGAGGCACCCGGAGAGGCCATGTCTTTTTCAGAGGGTGTTTCATGTGTGCAGTTAAAGGCAAAGGACCTTTGGGCCCAAGGGTTCAAGTTTGTTGCTGTGATGTAGCAGTGAACAGCATGGTGCTGTTGCTGTCTATGTAGATACTTGGTTAGTGAGAGGATCTGTGGAGGATACAGGAAAATAAAATGTTTTTACTTGTTTTGTTGTTGCTTTCTTTCCTTTCTCCTGACTGTCAGCAGTACCTGATGACTATTGTGACTCCCTTAGCACCATTCTCAGCTCAGCTGAGACAGTACACTGCCCAGGATGTATGTGAAAAGTAGAGGGCAGCAGGCAGGCTTTGAGGTGTGAATAGGCTTTCTGTGAGTTCGTAGCCATAGAACTTAGTTGGACTTGTCTTACCTGGGATATTTGGGGCTAATGAGCAAGGGTGGAAAGGGGAAGGGTTAACTTTGACTGGGAACATTTTAGAATCACCCAAGAAGGTTTAGGATGTCATGTACAAAAAATGTGGAGGACAGTTGGGTGGCAAGAATGCATTCAGCAGGCCATGATGCAAAGACTTGCCTTGTGAAGTTGGAGGGGCAGAGGTAGAGAGGGCCAGATTTTATTCTGAACAGGGAGCAGTGATTGTAATAGGGGTGTCAGTAATAGTAACCTCAGAAACTGTGTGTAGAGCCATTTCAGAACTGGAGCTTGCATTTCAGTTCTTCCTCTGGTTATCAAGGACAGTGGGTTTCTTAAATCTAGCATGGAGGAGAGCTGGAGAGATTGAAAATTCCCCTAGTAGCCTTAGGTTGATTAAAGTAACACTGCATTAGTAAGTAGTCAGTGGGTTTGTACTGGATTGAATAGTACATTTTAAAGGTGAAGTGCAAGTTGCACTTCTAAATGGGGATGGAAGAGTGAAGTCAACAGATTGTTTTCAAGTCTGGCTCCACTGGTTGCAGAATGTATGCTGTGTGTTGTAATCTTTCTTATGGTTTGGTCCCAGGGCCTTTGGAGGTATAAGGGGAAAAAGTGTTTTCTCTGTCTGCATACCCAGCTTTACTTACCCCTGGACTGAAACAAGCCTAGATTCTTCACCCACTGCTTTAGTGCTTATGGACTGTAGCTTGGTAGTTTTCCACTTTGGAATAGAGGGCAAAGAGAAGAATGGACTTTGATAGTCATATTATACCTCATCCACATGTATTCACCCTGAAGTTCGGCAGGTTAGTAACCCTCTGTGCCCGTGGTATACCATTTATTGTCTGAGGCAATTCTGCTTGGCTCCTCAGTGAACCTCAAAGACCTCCTTTCAGTACCCTGGACACTCTGTGTCTGTGTCCATATTCTCCCTCTGCCTCATCACACTTAAGTATTTTGCCTACTGTAACACAATAGCTTGATGATTTTCTGTTCTGGCACATAATCTTATCAGCTGAATTTGGTTGTTTATTGGATCTGTCTTCTCTTATGGGGATATTTATACCTGGTTGGAAGGAATGTGCCAAGTTGTATTCAGTATCTTAATGACAGCACCCCCTACCCTGCCTCTGCACACATTACCTTCATTACACTTGCTTATGGATGGCCAAGTACTTACATCCCTGGGTGGTGGGGCCATTCCTGTAGTCACCTTGGTTTGCACTGTGTTTGTTTTGCTTTCCTTCTGCCACCATTTGTTCTTTCCAAGTCCCATCCATACGTTCAAAGGGCTTCTGTCCTGCTGTGCCTTGCTGTGACAGGCAGTAGAACAAAAGTTTTAAACACTGCAGCCTTTGTGTGTGTGTGCAAGCAGGTTTCTGATGTCTTGTCCTTTAGGGCCAAGTTCTGGACCCAAAGGCATTCCTAAAGTTAATTTGGGCGTGGTGCACACACTGGCAGGGCAGCAGGAAAGGAGAATGTGGTTTTCCTTTTCCTTTTGAAGTAAGAGGGCTCAATCAGCCTAATTGTCCCTTGGAGTGCTTCCGACTTTTCTTTAAGAGCTTCAATTGGTATGTTTGCATGCAGCATCTGGGTGTTTCTTAAATTTCTACATTTATGTGTGACTTCTGTATTACAGTCTCTAAGGTTTTCAGTTGGTTGGTCCAGTAGGCAGCTCTGATTGGGGAGCTAGGCAGCTTTTGATTCTTTGCTTAATTCACTGGCCAGGAAAGCTGGAAATGATCTTGAGTTTGTATTTGTAGTGGTGGTAAATGTGAAGTGGTGGTGGTAAACAAACTGAACACTCAACTGAAGAATGCCTGGAGGAATGTGTCAACTGTGAAGTTTTGAGTTGAAGAGAGTGCTCTCATTAGATTGACTGCATAGGTTCTAGGCCTTAACATGGATAAGTGGGGTTGGATATGCCAGGCTGGTGAATTCCAGATTTACTTTAACTGATGGAGTTAATGTGGCCTAAGTTCCACATGTGGAATAAAAGTCTTTTGTCACCTTCTTGGACTGCTGGCTTATGTTAAATGGCTTCACATCTCCATAGCACCTTGAATGGCGTTGGATCTATAGTAGCAGCAGGAATAATATTAGCTGACATTTAGTGCTTTGCCAGGTCCTTTATGTTCCATTATCTCATAAACATTAGATGTAGTAGTGTGCAATAATTATTCCCATCCTACACCTGTGAAGCCTAAGGGGACAGTATTTCAACTTGTGCCTTTTTTATAGAAGAGTGAGCCCAAGCTCTGGTTACGTTACTTACTTTGCTTCTCTTTCCACTCCTAGGCAGGTCAAAAGCAGTGATAGAGAGAAGCTGGCAAACCTAGTTAGTCCTGAGAGCCCAAATATAGGGGAGAGAGTTGAAATATCTGTAGAGGAAATGCAGGAGCTGATTAAAAAAAAAAACAAAAAACAGTGGCTCCTCGAGTTCATTCATTGTACAGTTTTTGGACTGTTTCTGTCATCTTCAGGGGGCTCTTTCTGTCATCTGGCAGTCTGCATTTGTCCTTGTTATTTTTACATTTACCCAGAGAGTTTGTCCTGAGACTTCAGAGGACTGTACTCAGTTTAAGTGTGGGGTTTTTAATATCTTTTAACTTTCTATAAGCTTTTTCTTCCAACAAAACTGAAAGAAAACCGACTTTGTCATTTCTGAGCAGTGACACTCTGTGGGGAGCCTGGATGTGGGGAGCCTGGTACGTAGGATGAGCATTGGCAACCACAAATGGATTATGTTTGTTTGAGATTACATAGTGTACCATTTGAAGCTCCTGAAAATTGCTTCTATAACAAAATGGGGCTTGGATAACTCTTGGGCTGATACTTGTATTTGGTATGAGACATTTTGAACTGCTCCTGCTGGTAGATGTCACAAGCAACACCAGAGTGGTAAATGTTAACAAGGAAATAAAGCAAGTATATAATGGGTTGTGCCATTTAAAAGTGAGATGAGGAAGAGCAGCATTGTGTACTGAAAGCATATAGCTGGCTGGCACAGCTGTTTTTACCTAACCTGGTCATAAAAGCCTCATGTTTTTCTTTTCTTTTTTTTTCCTTTGAGACAGAGTTTTGCTCTTGTTGCCCAGCCTGGAGTGCAGTGGCGCAATCTTGGCTCACCGCAACCTCCACTTCCCAGGTTCAAGCAATTCTCCTGCCTCAGCCTCCCGAGTAGCTGAGATTACAGACATGTGCCACTACCCTGGCTAATTTAGTATTTTTAGTAGAGACAGGGTTTCTCCATGTTGGTCAGGCTGGTCTTGAACTCTCAACCTTAGGTGGTCCGCCTGCCTTGGTCTCCCAAAGTGCTGGGATTACAGGCCTGAGCCACTGCGCCCAGCAAAAGCCACACATGTTCTTAGCAGTTCTTAGTAGTGGTAGAGTTAGGTTTGTCTCTGGGGCTCTTTATTACCACCGCTCCAGAGTTGCTGGATGAGAACTATCAATTGGAAATATGTCCCTGAGGAGAAAATGATATACCAGTTGACTGTGAGTTACCACTCAGATACACAGGCAACAAGCTTTTAGGGTGTGATAAAGGACCAGAGGTTAGTTCAGCTGAGCACTCTTCCAGTAGCCACTAGAGAGTTCTGAAACAGATTCCCCCTTGGTGAGATTTCCCAGATGTCTAAATTACTAAATCAGTATGGGAGATCATCAGCTCTGTGACTGGTTAATGTAGTTTTTCCCAGGAGCATTCCTCTGTCTGAGGACATGCTGGAAATTGATGGGATAGGAAATATTTGGGTGACTGCTTTAGGCTGGCTTTGTGTTTACATATTAAATTGGTTTTCCTTGCTGTGTTTATAGTACAAGTTGTGCAAAGTGAGGAAGATCACTATGGGAATGAAGGGAATCCCTCACCTGGTGACTCATGATGCTCGTACCATCCGCTACCCAGATCCTCTCATTAAGGTGAATGATACTGTGCAGATTGATTTAGGGACTGGCAAGATAATCAACTTTATCAAATTTGAGACGGGTAAGTTTTTTTTTCCCTTGTGTTGTCTGCTACCTCCCTCCTTGTCTTTTCTTTTTCTATCTTTCTATTTTATTCTATTTTGTCTGTACAATCATTATGATTAGAGAGAACTAAATAAAACGCATTTGGTTCTCCCTAAGAGAGAGCATATTGTGTCATGGTCTCCTGGGTTTGCAGTGGGTTCTTGATGTTGAGTTAGGGGTGTGATGTCCCTTTGAGCTATCTGCAATAGCCTAGCCTCATTCAAGAATGTAAACCATAGCTGTGTAAACTCTGTGTCCATTCTGTCACCAGAGGGGAACTTTGTTTTAAATGAGATAAACTTTAGGTGTGTTCCTTGAGGTGAAGGGCTGAAGTTGTCCAGATAACCTTAAACTAGTTATGAGGAAAACATGTGTCTACAGCTTTGTTTCTCCTCTCTACACCACAGGCTCCGTCTCCTGACAGGTGTACTCCCAAGTGCTTGGTAATACCTGATCAGCTAAGGAAGTAAAATATTTTGCTCTACTTGTTTTAACAGAAATTTCTAGAAATGCAGAAACACTGAAAAAACAGGACAGGGACAACAAACAGTGGCAACTCCTTTTGTGCCAACCTTCAGTGACTTTGCATTTTGTTATGTTGCCTATCTGCCCTCCCTGTTTACCTGCTTATGGCACCCCCACAGTCCCCACTTGGACCGTGATTTAAGACCTAGCCAAAGTCCTCAAGTTGCCTTGGTGTTTGAGCCCAGGCTGGCTGTCTTGAATTCAGTACTGCACAGGCTGGGGTTGTCTGATTGTTTGACCACTATGATCTTCTACCTGCGCTGCCTGCACTGCTGTTATTTACTGTTGACCTGGAAATTTTAGCCAAGAATGTTTCTTGGCTGTGAAAGTTGAGAGGCCTTCTCATTAGGGGAAAACATTGAGAGAGGGGATATTTAACGGGATGTGTCATGCTTGTGATACCTAAACCTGTTGTTTGATGTCATTGTGACCACAAAAGAGAGAACTAGACATCTTGCATCTCCTAGTAATAGCAGGAAGTAATAGCAGGGATACTTCCATTCAGGAAATATTCTTGTGAAAGAATCAAGACAAACTTGGATAAAGGGACAAAGGAAAGCATGTATATATTGGAACACACTTAAGACACCTAGAAATAATTTGCAGAGTTACTTAGATTTTCGAGTGGCTTGCCAGATATTTCAGATTCAAATGATTTGGTACTGGCCATTTGTTTCTAAGTGATCCAGCGAAGGACTGCAGGAGTTTAAAAATGTTACGAAGCTGGAGAGTGTAGCTAGGATCATATTGTGCTTGTGTCCCAACTTTTGCATACCTTTGAGAATAATTTTTTAAATGGGTGTGGACTTCTTATCTCCAATTAAATGATAATGTTGTTTCTCATTTATTAAATCAAATTCTAAGTTAAAATTAAACAGATTTTTTTCTCCCCCACCTAACTTGTTTTTGTTTTGTTTTTTTTGGGGGGTTTTGTTTTGTTTTGAGACAAGAGTCTTGCCCCATTGCCCAGGCTGATGTGCAGTGGTGTAGTCTCAGCTGACTGCAAGCTCTGCCTCCTGGGTTCAAGTGATTCTCCTGCCTCAGCCTCCCAGGTAAAGACAGGGTTTCACCATGTTGACCAGGCTGGTTTCAAACTTCTGACCTCAGGTGATCCACTGCCTTGGCTTCCCACAGTGCTGGGATTACAGGCGTGAGCCATTGCCCTTGGCCCTGACTTTGTTTATTTGAAATATATATCCCTTTTTCTTACACAAACATGCTTGGTATTAATTTGTTTGCTTATTTGCTTATTACTTGTTTATTAGTTTACTTAGTTTACTCCTGGGAGTTTACATAAAATCTCAGAATGACAAAGCCAATATTCCTAGTAACAAGAAACCAAGTGAGGGCAAAGGTTTCTGTGTGGTTCTTGGTTTGTTTGGTTTTAAATGCTTAACGAATTTTTAATTGTGGTTTAAAAACAAAAAACAAGATAACTTCCGAAATTTAGCACCTTAACCGTTTTTAAGTGTACAGTTCATTAGTGTTGTTAACTATATTCACATTTTTGTGTGGCAGATCTCCAGAACTCCCTCATCTGCTTTAACCAACTCCGCCACTTTCTGCTTTCTGTAACCTCTGACAACCACCATATCACTCTTTGCTTCTGTGAATTTGACTTTTTTGGGTGGTTTCTTTTTTTTTTTTTTTTTTTTTTTGAGACGGAGTCTGTTTTTTTTTGAGACGGAGTCTGTTTTTTTTTGAGACGGAGTCTGTTGCCCAGGCTGGAGTGCAGTGGCCAGATCTCAGCTCACTGCAAGCTCCTCCTCTCGGGTTCATGCCATTCTCCTGGCTCAGCCTCCCGAGTAGCTGGGACTACAGGCGCCCGCCACCTCGCCCGGCTAGTTTTTTGTATTTTTTAGTAGAGACGGGGTTTCACCGTGTTAGCCAGGATGGTCTCGATCTCCTGACCTCGTGATCCGCCTGTCTCGGCCTCCCAAAGTGCTGGGATTACAGTGGGTGGTTTCTTAATAAGTGGAAATGATAGTGTTTGTTCTTTTTGACCAGTTAACTTTACTTGGCCTAATGTCCTCAGGCTTCATGCATGTTGTGGCATGTGAAAGTATTTCTTTCTTCTTTTTTTGAGACAGTTTCACTCTTGTCGCTCAGGCTGGCATGCAGTGATGCTATCTCCACTTACTGCAGCCTCCATCTCCTGGTTTCAAGTGATTCTCCTGCCTCAGCCTCCTGAGTAGTTGAGATTTCTGGCACCCGTCACAACACCCAGTTAATTTTTGTATTTTTAGTAGAGATGGGGTTTCGCCATGTTGGCCAGGCTGGACTCAAAACTCTTGGCCTTAGGTGATCCACCTGCTTTAACCTCCCAAAGTGCTGGTATTATAGGCGTGAGCCACTGCACTTGGCCAGTGTTTCCTTCCTCTTTAAAGGTGGAGTAATACTCAGTTGTGTATATATACCACATTTTGTTTATCCATTCCTCTGTGGATGGACGTTTAGGTTGCCTATTGTGAGTAGTGCTGCTAGGAACACGGCTGTGCAGACGGCTCTCTCAGATCCTGCTGGATATTTCTGTGTACATACTCAGAAGTGGCATTGCTGGACCATATGTGATAGTTTTGAAATTTTTGAGAAACCTTTGTGCTGTTTTTTTTATAGCAGCCTTGCCGTTTTACATTCTCACCAACAGTGCAGAAGAATTTCAGTTTCTTCACATTCCTTCCCACACTTTGCTGTTGTTTGCTTTTTATATTTTTTCTTTTTTTTCTTGTGGCTATCCTGATAGGTATGAGGTCATATCTCATTATTATTTTTTTAATTTGGAGTTCTGTGATGAGTAGAGACATTGAACATCTTTTTGAGTGCTTGTATGTTTTTGGAGAAAGGTCTTATGTCCTTTGTCCAGTATTTAGCCAGGTTGTTTCTGGTATTGTTGAGTTGTAGGACATCTTTAGATTGTATCAAATGTAAGATTTGTGGATGTTTTTTCCCATTCCATAGGTTGCTTTTTCACCGTTACTGATTGTTTCTTTTGGTTGACAGGCTTTTTAAAATTTGTCTGTTTTTGCTTTTGCTGTCATGTCCAGGAAATCGTATCTCTTATGTCACTTGTGGTTTCTGTGTGCGTCTTGGGAGCTTTACAGTTTGAGGCCTTACTTTTAATCTGTTTAGAGCTGGTTTTTGTATATGGTGTAATGTAAGGTATTCTCCTTGTTGTTCATTTATGTGGGGACCTAGTTTTACCAACACCACTTGTTGAAGTGACTGTCTTTTCTCCATTGAGAGGTCTGGGCACCCTTGTTAAAGATCATTTGGCATATACACTTGGGTTTATTTCTGGGCTCTGTTTTCTTCCTTTGGTCTGTTTGCCTGTGTTTTATGCCAGTATCACACTGTTGGATTGCTGTCATTTTGTATTTCGTTTTCAAATTAGGAAGTGTGTTATCCAAGTTTGTGTTTATTTTTCAGAATTGTTTTGGCTGTCTTTGGTGCTTGTAGAGGAGGTGTGTCCCTTGAGATTCCATATGAATTTTAGTGTGATTTTTTATTTCTGCAAAAAGAAAAAATGCTATTGGTATTTTGATGGTGATTACATTAAATCTATAGGTTGCTTTGGGTTATATGGACTTCTAAAAGACACTAAGTTTCTGCATCAGTGGAGATGACTGAGTGGTTTTTGTCTTTTATTCTGTTAATGTAACACTGATTTTTTTATGTTTCATCATTCCTTGCATTCCAGGAGTAAATCCTACTTGATTGTGGTGATGTATTGCTGTTGAATTTGATTTGCCAGCATTTTGGTCACAATTTCTGCATTGTACTTATTAAGGACAGTGGCATGTAGTTTTCATTGTGGTATCCTTGTCTAGGTTTTATATCAGGTTGATGCTGGCCTCACAGAATGTACTTGAAAGTGTTACCTCCTTCCCAGCCTTTTCAGGAGGATTGGTGGTAATTATTATTCTGATGTTGTCAGGTCCTGGGCTTTTATTTATGGTGAGGTTTTTGGTTACTGATTCAAACTGCAAGTCTAGCTATAGATCTGTTCAGATTTTTTTAAAGTTTTAAATTTTTGTTTTTTTTTTACTTTTGAGACAGTCTGACTCTGTCGCTCAGACTCTAGATCTTGGCTCACTGCAACCTCTGCCTCCCAGGTTCTAGCGATTCTCCTGCCTCAGCATCCCGAGTTGCTGGGATTACACGGCAGTGCCACCACGCCTGGCTAATTTTTGTGTTTTTGTTAGAGACAGGGTTTCATTTCACCCTGTTGGCCAGGCCGGTGTTGAACTCCTGACCTCAGTTGATCTGCCAGCCTTGCCTCCTGAAGTACTCAGATTACAGGTGTGAGCGAGCCACTGTGCTCGGCCTCAATTTTTTTTTACTTCTTCACGAGTCAGTCTTGGTCCGTTGTATGTTTTTAGGAATTTTCCTCAGTTTCTTCTAGGTTCTCCCAATTTGTTGGTGTACTCATGGTATTCTTATGATACTTTTATGTCTATGACATTGGTTGTAATATCTTCTCTTTCATTTCTGATTTTAATTTTTTTGAATCTGTTTCTTAATTTGGCTAAACTTTTGTCAAGGTTCTTGTTTTGTTTTTTTTGGGAACAGGGCCTCACTCTGTCATCCAGCCTGGAATGCAGTGGTGTGATCACTGCTTACTGCAGCTCAACCACCTTGGGCTTGGATAATCTTCCTGCCTTACCGTCCCGAGTAGCTGGGATCACAGGCACGCACCACCACACCTGGCTAATCTTTGTAATTTTTTATAGAGATGGGGTTTCACCATGTTGCTTAGGCTGATCTTGAGCTCCTGGGATAAAGCGATCCTGTTTGCTTTTGCCTACCAAAGCAGAGTCAACCACGCTCAACTTCGGTTTTGTCAGTTTTGTTAATCTGTTTTAAGAAATCAACCCTTAGTTTTTTTTGTTTTTTCTTACTGTTTTTTCTTATGTCTGCTCCGGTCTTTATTTAATTTCCTTCCTTCTGCTAACCTTGAGTTTATTCTGTTTTTCTAGTTTCTTGTAGTGTAGTTAGGCTATTCATTTGAGGTCATTCTTCTTTTGTAACATAAGCATTTTTGAGCTGCCTTGTCTTGTGTGAAAATTTTTGACTTACAGTTTGTTTTGTCTGACCCAAGTTTGGTCAGCCCTGCTGTCTTTTGGTTACCATTTGCTTGGAACATCAACTTCAGCCTTTCACTTTCAGCCTGTATGTGTCCTTAAATCTGAAACTAGTCTTTTGTTAACAGCATATAGTTATAACTTGTTTGGTTGGTTATATGGTTTTATTCCTTTAGCTAGTCTTTGTCCTTAGATTGGGGTGAGGAGTTAATCTATTTTACAGTCAAAATAGTTAACTGTTAAGGAAGGTGTTAGTATAGCTCTGTTAATTATTTTCAGTATGTTCTGTAGCTATTTTATACCTATTTTTTCTCCCTTAATTACCTGCCTTTTTGTGTTTTGCTGCTCTTTAGTTTTTGTAGTGACAAGGAATAAAATAATGCTTTGAATTCTTTCTGTTTTTGTTTTGTGTGTCTTCCATGGTTTTTTTCTTTGTAGTTACCAAGGGGATTACATAAATTATCTTAGTTTTCAACTGTTACCTGCAGTTGCATTGCCATATTCTCTCAGACCAATTTTGTTATTGATGGCATACATGAATTTTTTTTATTGTGTATCCTTTTACATTGGTTTATGGTTATATACATGCTTTTGTGATTTAAGTTCTATACCAGATTTAAAAGTGATTTATACACCTTTGTGATCCAGGATTCTCTCTATTTCTTTGTATATTTACTTTTATCAGAAAGCTTTATGTTTTTTTTTTTTTTTTTTCTTTTTTTTAGAGAAGGGGTCTCGCTGTGTTGCCCAGGCTAGAGTACAGTGACACCATCTCAGCTCACTGCAACCTAGGCCTCCCGGATTCTAGCAGTTTTCCTGCGTCAGCCTCCCAAGTGACGGGGACTACAGGCATATGCTGCCACACCTGACCAATTTTTTTGTATTTTAGTAGAGACGGGTTTTCACTGTTGCCCAGGCTGGTCTCGAACTCCTGAGCTCAGGCAGTCCCCTCTCAAAATGCTAGGATTATAGGCGTAAGCCACCATGCCCAGCCAAACTATATTTTCATATGGTTTTGTGTCTGACATCCTTTTGTTTCATCTTGTAGGACTTCTTTCCGCATTTCTTGCAGGGCAGGCCTAGTGGCTTTGCTTACCTCGGAAGGTCTTATCTTTTTCTTTAATTTTGAAAGATATGGTATTCTTGTGAGGACTAAACACTGATTATTATCTTGTCCCAATCCCTATCTAAAGGATCTGGGAGTTATGCCCTACAAATGAGCATGGCTAATCATCAGATGAGTTTTATTTAACCCTATATTTCACGACTGACTTTCCAGTCTGACTCTGGGATAACATTACGAGACAATGAAGAAAATAAAAATATTTTACTCCAAAACATTTTTGTTTGCTGTATTTTGAAATGACCCTGCGAAGCTCTTCTTTGTGGGAATGGGGGAAATCTGCATCTGTAAAGAATCTCTGTTAAAATTGTTACATCTTTTTCTTCCAGACCCTCCCAATCCTAAAGAGAGAAACTAAAATCTGAATAAGAAACATTGATCATCTATTGTCTCTAAGGGCAGCCACTTTAAGACTTCAGAAGAACTTTGGTCTACATCATCTTTTATCTTAACCTGAGCATTCCGTTTCCCTTCTTACCAATCCCAGGCAAACTCAAACTTCAACGAGAAAAATATTTAAATTCACCAATAGACTAGACCCGATAACCCCCACAACCCTGTTTTTTCTGGACCAAACCAGTGTATTTCTTAAATGTATTTGATTGATGCCTCATGCTTCTCTAAAATGTATAAAACCAAGCTGTGTGCCCTGACCACCTTGGTTACATGTTCTCAGGGCCTCCTCCTAAGGGTTGTGTCATGGGCCATGATGACTCATATTTGGCTGTTTGATAGTTAGCCTCTTTTAGTTGTCACTTGGTTGACAGTTTGTTCCTTTGAGCACGTTGAATATGTCATCCCACTGTCCTCTGGATTGCAGAGTTACAGCTTATCTAGCAGGAGTTCCCCCGTAAATCATGAGTCACTTTTTACCTGCTGCTTCTAAGATGCTTTCTTTGTGACTCTTGACAGTTTGATTATATTGTCTCTTGATGTGTATCTCTTTGGGCTTGTCCTAGTTGGAGTTCAGCTTCTTGAATTTGTATGTCTGTCTTCTTTCTCACAATTGGGGAGCTTGGGCCATTATTCTTTTCTAGTAGGCTTTTTGCCCCTCCCTGTCTTCCCCCCAAATCCCGTTCTCATTTTCTCTGTTTCTGTCTATTCTCTTTCTAGGACTCTTGTAATTTGTATATTGTTCCTCTTGATAGTGTCTCCTCCTCCCTGTCTTAGGCTTACCTTTATTATTACTTTTTCCTTTTTGCGCCTCTGACTTGTTAATTTCAATGGCCTGTCTTCAAGTTTGCAGATTCTTTCTGGATCTGTGAATTTTTAAATTCAGTTCAGTTGTATTCAGCTCCAGAGTTCTATCCTTTTTTTGTGGGTTTCCTTTACATTGTTGATAATTCTTACGTTGTTTATGGGTTGTTTTCTGATTTTGTTTGTATCTGTGTTTCCTTAGTTTGATGTGCATCTTTAAGATGGTTAGTTTGAATTCTTTGGTAATCATTTCTTCAGGCTCATTTTTCTAAAGAAATATAGTCACCTCTTCCAGTCTTCACCAAGTATCTTCATACAGGGAGTATAACCTTCACCACTCAGCCAGGCTAGAGGTTTTAGGGATCTCAACTCAGGGCTTGCATGTGTACTTCCTTGGCTGTGCTTTTCTGAAGCCCCTAACATCTTGCTTTGCCTGATGCCTGTCTGTGATACTATGGCCTCTCTGCTATTGTAAAAACTGTCTTGTACACCCAGCTCCCACCCCAATCCCTGCATGTTTTTTTTTTTTTTTTTTTTTTTTTTTTTTGATATGGGGTTTCATTCTTGTTGCCTGGGCAGTACTACAATGGTGTCATCTCAGCTCACTGCAACTGTCGCCTTTCAGGTTGAAGCGATTCTCCTGCCTCAGCCTCCTGAGTAGCTGGGATTATAGGCATGTGCCACCATGCCCGGCTAATTTTGTACTTTTAGTAGAGATGGGATTTCTCCATATTGGTCAGGCTGGTCTTGAACTCCCAACCTCAGGTGATCCTCCCACCTCAGCCTTCCAAAGTGCTGGGATTACAGGCGTAAGCCACAGTGCCTGCCAATTTTTGTAATTTGTAGTAGGGACAGTTTCATCATGTTAGGCTGGTGTTGAACTCCTGACCTCTGGTGATCTGCCTGCCTTGGCCTCCCAAAATGCTAGGATTACAGGCATGAGCCACCATGCCTGGCTTTTTTTTTTTCCGAGACAAGAGTTTTGCTCTGTCACCCAGGCTGGAGAGCAGCGGCATGATCTCGGCTCATTGCAACCCCTGCCTCTGAGGTTCAAGCATTCTACTTCAGCCTCCCAAGTAGCTGGGGTTACCAGGTGTGTGCCACCATGCCTAGCTGTGATCCATTGCAGTAGAACATGTTGTTTTCACATACTGTTTTGTTCATAACCTTCATCTCACTTCAGTGTTTGGGACTTGTATTAGAGCTTTTCACAGTAGACCCACTCGTCCAGTCTTCTCTGTTTATCATCTTTTTATCTTTCTATAGTGCATCATGAACAGTTCTTTTCAGCACCTTCTGTTTTTCTCATTCTCTCTTCAACCAACTGTAGACATGTTTCTTTAAACCCATTCCTTTCCATTCTTAATTTTGGTAACCACATTTTTCATTATTTGTTTGATTTTCTAATCCAGTAGGTTACTCTGCAAAGGTGGGCTTCTTGTTGATTTGCGTTAGTTTTATTATGTTTTGTTTTTGCTCTTACCCTTGTAGACCCTTTCAGGACAGTTACAAGTTCTGCATTTGGTTTGATGCTGTGTTGAGGGTGGTGGTCTTTATCATGATGTCTTAGTTCCTTCCATGCTAGATACTACATGTAAAGTACTGACACATACAAGAATAGTATGTGGTCAAGACAAGGTAGCCGGTGCCCTATATAGTATGCTTATAATAGATGGTTATGTCCCACAAAAATAACTCTAGATATCTGAAACAAATGTATTCTTCCTGGGGCCGCCTGAGAGCCCTTAGAACGTTGGAAGATTCCTCCTCGAAAGACTGGATTAGCTAGCCATCCAGTTAAAGGCCTTTCGTTGTTGTCTAGTGCCTTTCTCATAGCCTGAATTTCTCCAGTTCTCCCTCCCTCTCAGTCATCCTCACTATCTCTCCACCCATCCACCTACCCAGTGCTGCTCTATGCTGTCTTTGTCAACCCCAAAATGATTATTTATTCAACCTTTGAAGAATTATTGTTGGACAAACAATGCAGGGAAAGCTTATGATTTGAAAAATCCTAAGGGGCTTGCCTTTAAATGATGACTGCAGTGTAATTCACAAATAGCATTCATTTACAGTGACAAGAGTTCTTGAAATTACAATTTTGGGATGATGCTCCATTTTTGTTGCCTGGTGAGCCCATCTGTTTTAATTGGTTTTAAAGGCAGCAGGCTTCTGTCTGGTTTTAAAATGACTCCTCTCCTGTTTATTTTCCTTTCCCTCTAGGCAATGTGTGTATGGTGATTGGTGGAGCCAACCTCGGTCGTGTTGGTGTGATCACAAACAGGGAAAGACATCCTGGTTCTTTTGATGTGGTGCATGTGAAGGATGCCAATGGCAACAGCTTTGCCACGAGGCTTTCCAACATTTTTGTCATTGGCAATGTAAGACTTACACTCTCTTTACTTCTTTCTAAGAAGACTCACCCTAAAAAGCATAAAGACCTGCATCCGCTACTGGTGTTTGTCTGTCTGTTGTTGTTCTTGTGTTAAGGTTCACAGAGTGCAGCAAGCTTTCTATTTAGAGTCTCAGAGAAGAAACAAGATTAGATCTAGAGCCTTACGCCTGCCTCTTCAGGTGGTCTATGTGAGATGCCAGCAGTGTCATGCAGTAAATTAAGTTAAACTCAGCCTTGCAACTTTTGCAGGGCTACACCACTGGTATGGGCTGGATTAAGGCCACTGGCTGCAATCCTGGTAGTACCATGCCCCCTTACTTTTGTGACTAAGTCTGCTAAACCCCTCTGAGACTCCCATGATATAGCTCATCAGTGAACATGGTGGAATTTGATGCAAGGGGGCTATGAATGAGTTCCTAATTTGAGAATAAGAGCATTTACAAGGCATATAACACTCGTTAGTTTCCTTTACTTGTTCAAGATGATCTTGCTCTGGGATCTTTTGAGACCTTTTCAGTGAAGGAGCACCTCTAAAGTCATGCAGTATCCTTACATGGGAGTCAGTTACCCCAAGACTTAAGGAAAGGGCAAGGGACGTAATTGAAAAGCTTTTCATCAAGCTATTCAGCCCTGGGAGCAGCATCTTTCACTTGTACACTGGCAGTCCTTAGAATATTTGAGAGGTGGTACAGAGGCGAAGCCTGCTGTTGTTTTTTTGGCTATGCCACTCAGCAGCTCTATAGTTGGTCCATTCCTTTTCTCGGTATTGAATTATGACACCTCAGTTTATATCTTTGAAAGCAAGGGATCAGGGAAGTGAGTAAATGCATGTGAAAGTTCTTTAAAGCTGATGATGGGGTGCTGACAGTTCATGACTTCAAAACTATGAGAACCTGAAGTTAGTGTCCTTGCCTTTAAAGATGCTTATGAAAAACTTGTTGGCTGGTTGCTTCATATAAAATAGAAGCAGGAAGACCTTTATTTAGCAGCTCAGCAGTGAGGAGTGGGAGGGAATGTGAGAGGCAGATAACCTCTCAGGAGACATGTATAAGGAAATCTTTTGTTTCAAATTTTGTTTGGCGGTGTTCTGTTAGCTGGCTCTTAATGTAAAGGAAGGTATGAGGCATGTGTGTTTTGGTGAGATGTTGTTTTTCTCTCCTCCCTCTCTTTCTGTACTTATTTTATCTCCTTCTCAATTACAGGGCAATAAACCTTGGATTTCTCTGCCCAGGGGAAAGGGCGTTCGACTTACTATTGCTGAAGAGAGAGACAAGAGGCTGGCCACCAAACAGAGCAGTGGCTAAATTGCAGTAGCAGTGTATCTTTTTTCTTTGCCAAAATAAACAGTGAATTCTTGTTTCCTAATGTGTTTTTTTCCCCCTTGTGGATAATAGTAGGGTTTGAATTTGCTCATGGTTTTGGCACTATCTTAAGATCTCTAGGAATACCACCTATACTTCCTCTGACCCTCCAGTAAGTAAACCTTTACTTCCCTCATACATGTTACCCACACCATCTCTGTGGGCAGAGTGATGGAGTAGCATTACAAACCAAGTACAAAAAGCATATGACGTTTCTGGTGCCTCAGAGAATGAGCATTAGTCGAAATCTTAGAAGAAACAAGTGTTTGTAAATTAGGGAGTTTAATTTTTCTTTACCAGGGACATGCTTTCCGTACCTCCCCCTCCCCCACCCCAGTTCTTTAGGTCAGAAGTCCAGCCTGTCTCAGAAAGGATGGCATTCTTTTGTGGAAGCTGTGGGCAATGGTCTTAGTTTCCTTGCTTGTTCACATTATTGGCAGAAATTAAATCCTATGGCTGTAGGACTGAGGTCCCTTTTTCCTTGCTGACTGGCAATCTGAGAGCTTTTCTCAGCTTCTGGAGGCCATGTGCATTCTTTGCCTAATGGTCCCATTTCTCCATCTTGTTCAAAGTCAGCAGTGGCAGGTCAGGTCCTTCATGTACAGAGTGTTTGGTCTTTGACCCAGTCAGGAATGTTTCTCCACTTAAGGCCCCATTAGAGTAACCTCTTATTCTCATGGATTGTCACTTTAATGTCATATTTATAGGATCTTTGGATACTGCTTTTTTTTACCAGAAACCTCTATGGCTGGTGGCGCCTTTGCCTGAGTTTTATTTTGGCTTGCTGGGCTCGTTCTGCCCACTTGGCATGGCAGGCTAAGCTTGGTCTATAATATTATCTTAGATCCCATGCCTGCCAAGGGCAAGTCAGGCGTGGAACAGTTAGGGGTATATGAGCAAGCATGGGGTCTGGCCATCGTGCAGTCCCACATGCTGGCTGCTGCCGCAGGGCAGGCAGCTCTAGGTGCCAGGATGGGCGCTGGCTCTCTGCAGAGCTCCAGCTGGTGCACCGCAACAGCTTCCTCAGAAACTTGGAGATGCCAGGAACTGCACGGCCTCAAATGGGGAGCTCAGCCCTGGCTCAGGGAGCTCCCAGGTCTTGGCTCCCTGAAGTACTGCAGGGCTTCTTCCCTCATCACCTGCAATGTGGCAACCAAGGGGAATGTATCAGCCCTTTTTGTGTTACAGGTATTTTAGAATTCACATTCGGTGGGTCCTGAGTGCTTGTCCTGTGTCCAGGAAGAATGAGGTACGTGGACAAGTGGAGGGTGAGGAAGACAAAGAGGAGCTTTATTGAGCAACAAGACAGCTCAGAGGAGACCCACGGGCAACTTCAGTCCTCACCCAAGATTGGAGCAGGCTCTGGGAGCCAGGAGAGGTCAGTGGGAGCAGACACCCTGATTCTGGGGACCGGGGGTGCCTTCCGAGGCCCCCAAGGTTGCAGAGTGCAGAGACAGTGTTGGCAGCAGGGGTGATATATCTGGCAAGTTGTTCTGTAGCTCCAGTGCTCCCCTCTGACAGGCCCCTGACCCTGGAGGGGAGTGGGGGTGTAGGGGGACCAGGGTGCTTCCAGGAGCGGATCACCATTGCTTGATGGTCACCCCTTGGGCCCCAGAGACACAGCCTTAGGAGGCCATGGCAGAGCCAGGTATATGTGTGCATATACCTGTGATAATCAGATTTTTTTTTTTAGGCGGAGTCTCACCCTTTCCCAGGCTGCAGTGCAGTAGTGTGATCTTGGCTTACTGCAACCTCCCCTTCTTGGTTTCAAGCGATTCTTGTACCTCTCAACCTCCCAGGTAACTGGGACTACAGGCACATACCACCATGCCTGGCTGATTTTTGTATTTTTAGTATACAAAATTGGCCAGTGTGGTCTCAAAACTCCTGACCTCAAGTGATCCACCCATTTTGGCTTCCCAAAGTACTGGGATTACAGGCATGAGCCATTGTGCCTGGCTGATAAGCAAAATTTTGACTCAAGTACAGCAAAGATACTACACTGGAAAGAAGTGGGATAATAATTCCCTTGAGTACTATGTTTATTGTAGTCTCATAGACACATCTATTTCAGTGTCCCTTCATCTCCTTATGACTGACTAATGCAAAACTGAGTATGATGCTCAAAAATGTTTTCTCTTACCAACCCTTCCTCCCTGATGTAAGGACATCTTATTCCTTATCACACTTGAGAACCTACGGTTATTGTTACCTTATTCCTCACCTTCATGTCATCATCTCCCTCAAATCCTTTCTGTAAGTGGGTGAATTTTAAATCATGTTAGTAAAACTAATCAGCCACCAAACATTACCAGCTGGTGTAACTCTCTTTCTATCCATTGCCACTGTCACTCCTCGGGAGGATTTTATCCCAGAAATATTTCTCTGACTTCTCCTCCTCCAACCACTGCCTGTTACTTGAGTTTGGTCTTCCTGTATTTAACTAGGTGGTGAGCTCAAAGAGCTACAGTGTGAATCCCTGACTTTGTTTCTGAGCCTCTTTCAGGTTTGCCCTGGGGCTCAAAGGCAGGAAGTCTTGCCCTCACAAAATACTGCTCCTTGGTTATTTGGTATCTTAAACTCTCAAGTACATGGCTGCGCATTGGTCCTTACCTTTGCCTTACACAGGCCCAGCACCTGACAGCCTCTTTCTGTCAGAGATTAAGCCCTCAGGCCTTTGTGCTCAGGCTTTGAAGGTCTAATTTTCCTCCCAGCTCTTTCCTAGCTGGAGGGGTGGTAGAGCAGGAATAAGAACTCACCTTCTGGCAACTGAGACAAACTGAAACAAAAACACACTCATCAGTATCTGGGAAAGAACTCAGTCCCATGACTCTTCATGCAGTAAGTCCAAATACTTAATCACAGCCCTAAGAGACAGATGAAAGGGAAGAAGGGAGGAAAAGTGGAATAAGAAAGGAGTGAGCACCATCAGTGTCAAAAACACTTGACCATACAAAAAAATCTGTATTCCTGAATTAAACATTACTTTCTCATATCTATTCTTGAGATATTTTTTGAGTACCTACTGTTTGACATGCGCTGAACAGAATAGACAGAAAACACTAAAGCTTGAACTCAGGTGTGGGAAATTGATGATTTAAAAAGTTAGCAAAACTAAGCAAGGTTGTGTCAGTGACAAGTCTGTGAATGAATAAAATGGAATTGGGATAGAGACCTCTTGAGGCAGTCCACAAGGCCTCTCTGAGCATTGACATTTGTGAGTCAGTAGAATAAAGAGTCGACCAATAATGCAAATTAAAGGCACATTGATAGATTTCCTCTATAAAAAAACAGTAGATGCATGCTTCCCATTTGTATTAGTTTGCTGAGCCACGAAATGGGTAAGACAAATGAAGGACCGGTGTGGTGAACACTTGTCGTCCCAGCACTTTGGGAGGCAAAGGTGGGTGGATCATGAGGCCAGGAGTTCAAGACCAGTCTGGTCAATATGATGAAACTCCATCGCTATTAAAAACCAAAAAATTAGCCAGGCGTGGTGGCAGGCACCTGTAATCCCAGCTACTTGGGAGGCTAAGGCAGGAAAATCGCCTGAAAATCGCTTGAACCCGTGAGGGAGAGGTTGCAGTGAGCCGAGATCATGCCACTGCACTCTAGCCTGGGCAACAGAGCAAGACTCCATCTCAAAAATAAATACAGAAATTAGTTGTCTCCTAATTCTAGACGCAAGAAGTCTCTTAATTCTTGACAGGACCATGCTCCCTCAATGGATAGGAGGGATCTGTTCTAGGCCTCTACTATTTCTGGTAGTTCCTTGGCTTGTCGCAGCATAACTAGCCTTCACATGGCATTCTCCCTGTGTGCTGGAGATACACTTAAGTGAAACTTAAACTTGTTTTGTTTTGTTCTGTTTTGAGACAGTCTGGTTCTGTCGCCCAGGCTGCAGTGCGATGACATGGTCTCCACTCACTGCAAGCTCCGCCTCCCGGGCTCACGCCATTTTCCTGCCTCAGCCTCCGGAGTAGCTGGGACTACAGGCGCCCGCCACTGCCCGTGCTAATTTTTTGTGTTTTTAGTAGTGACGGGGTTTCATTTGTCAGCCAGGATAGTTTCAATCTCCTGACGTCGTGATCCGCCCACTTACAGGTGTGAGCCACCACGCCCGGCGCTATTTACTTTTAGGGGAGCTTGTATGGTCTTGAAGATTACAAATGACTTCAGTTTGGTACTACTGCCTTGATCCATTCGTGGTAGGAAGCCAGGAGTCTCAACCACCACTGCCTTTGCATCTTCAATGCAAACATCAGCATGGTGAAAAGGGCAGATAATGTTTGCATGTGAAAATAATTGTGACTTTTTAAGTATTCCTGGAAAGAGTCCTGGGACCTTGATTTTAGGGATGGCTATGTTGAAACAGGCATTGGAAACTCCTATAAATTGATGATCTTCAATAGTTCGTTTTCTAGTAAGAAAGTCAACCAAATAACATACCTACCAGTGCACAATGTCACTTACGAAGAATTTGTGTGTGTGTATCCATATAGTTACATATATGGATATGTTCTGAATACAATCAGGCAGATCTAACAGTATATATGAGAAAATCAAGAGAGGTAGTTTAAAGGGTATGATATGGCATAAACAAACGACACAAGCAATAAAAAGGAAAGCACTTCTAAAACACTGAGCAACATAAAAGAGTATCACTAAGTGGTTTAGAGGAAAAGAATATAACTCAAAAAGTTCTAATTTATATGTTACCCAAGAACATAACACCTGTGATACCCAGGTGTGAGCCACTGCACTCGGCCTTGTTTTTTTGATGTGCCTTCATTGCTATGGAATTCCCTCTTATGAGTGTGTTTGCTGTAACTCTTTTCTTCTCAAAGAGATTATGTAGAACTGATTATGTTCTTAAAGATATGTGGTAGATTCTCTTCTATTTTTTATAGAATTAGGTAGAATTGATGTTATTTCTTTAGATGGTATCTTTTGAGTCAAGTTTTTTTTTTTTTAGGTGTCAAAATTTTGCATTATACATTTAATTCTGTGAATAGTTACGGGACAATTTAAAGTATTTTATATCGATGGGTTGAAGTGCTGTGTCTGTTGTTGGTTTTTGTTTTGTTTTGAGACAAAGTCTCAGTCTGTCATTCAGTCTGAACTGTGGTGGTACAGTCATGGCTCTCAATAGCCTCAAATTCCTGATCTCAAGTGAGCTTCCTGTCTCAGTCGCCGGAGTAGCTGGGACCACAGCCACACACCACCATGCCAGGCTAATTTTTTTTTAAGTTATTTGTAGAGATGGTGTCTCACCATTTTGCCCAGGCTGGTTTTGAACTGGACTGAAGCAGTCCTGCCTCAACCTCCTAAGGTGTTGGGGTTACAAGGGTGAGCCACTGTGCCCGGCAGTTGTGTGTTTTCTGAGAAATTTGTCCATTTTGTCAAAGATTCAAATTTATGTGTGTATAATTGTTTATAGTATTCCTTATTGTGTGTGTATGTATGTGTGTGTAGGGTGTAAGGTTCTGTAAAACAGAATACCCTGTTTTATCCTGATCATGATAATTTTTTTTTTCTTTTTGTCAGTCTTACTAGAAAAAGGTTGGTTAATTTTGTCGATCTTTACACAGAACCATTCTTTGTTTCACTGACTTTTTTTTTAAAAAAAGATGATCTCACTCTGGCTGCAGTGCAGTGGCACATTCTTGGCTCACTGCAACCTCCGCGTCCCCGGTTCAAGTGATTCTCCTGCTTCAGCCTCCCGAGTAGCTGGGATTACAGGTGCCCACCTTCACCCCAGCTAATTTTTGTATTTATTTTTAGTAGAGATGGGGTTTCACCATGTTGACCAGGCTAGCCTTGAACTCCTGAACTCAAGTGATCCACTTGCGTTGGATCAAAGTGCTACGGTTGCAGGTGTGACCCACCATGCCCAGCCTGTTTCATTGATTTTTATCTATTGTTTCTCTTTTCTATTTGATGGATTTGTGTACTTTATTGTTTTTTTCCTTTTGCTTGCTTTGGGTTATTTTTGCCCTTCTCTGTACAAGTTACTAAAATGGAAGTGTACATTATTGAAAGGTATTATCTTTTCTCATGTTTTAATTTAATGCCATAATTTTACCTGTCAGCACTCCTTCTCCTTTTACCTTCATCTGATCTGAAATGTATTTTCACATTTATCCAGCTCAATGTATTATTTTTTTTGTTGACACTTTTCCTTTAACCCTCTGATTATTTGAAGTATTCTTGCTAGACCCAGCGATGATCTTCCCAGTGTATGGAGATTTTCCTGTTATCGTTTTCTTATTGATTTCTACTTTAGTTCTTTTGTGGTTTGGGAACACGCTGGATTACTGTAATTCTTTTTTATTTGTTGAGTTTTGTTTGATCACACAGGAACCTTGAAAATAATATGTATTTTGCATTTAGCAGAGTGTTCCATAAATGTTCATTAGATTGTTTTGGTTGATGGTGTTACTGAGAGGTCTCTTTGTTGATTTTCTTTCTAGTTGTCCTGTCAATTGATAAAGGATGTTGGCCTTTCAAACTGTAATAGATTTGTATTTTTCTTTTATATTTTTAGGTTTTGCTTGACATATTTTCAGTTTTGTTTCTTTCTGCATGGACAGTTCAGACTGCTCTTAGATTAATTGTTCATTTAGCATTATATAATATCCTTTACATAGCTGGTAATTTTATCTTCTCTCGTTTACTTTATCTGGTAATATATCTATCCACTTCTGTTTTCCTTTTCACTTTTGAACTTTCAGCCTGTCTGTACTTTTATATGAAAGTGAATTTCTTGTTGTAAATATGTGGGGCAGGTTGTTAAATCTACACTGCTAGTCTCCATATTTTAGTTGGTGCATTTAAACTATTTAGTGTTTACATTTAGTATTAATTTTTGATATGTTCATAGTGTACTTGGAACCAAGCAAGGTCTGGCTGCATTTTCTCATGGCCTAATAACTAGAAGCAGACAAACTACATAAGAAGGGAATTTATTGCTGTAACTAGATACAGGGAGAAGACTAGAGATACTTCCAGGAGACCAACTGAAAGTGTTAAAATTTTTTGGTGGTTATATAGGTTGGGCTTATGTGCCTACATGCAGTACACCTTTTGCCTAAGTCTATTGGCAGCTTATTTTGTTTCACCTAGGTCAGAGGCTAAAAGAAAAAAAGGCTTGTTAAGTCCGATTCAAAGGGCCCCGGTGCCTTCAAGGGCTGTCTACTGTGATATAGCAGTGATTACTTGTAGCTTATGTCCTTTAGAGGTTGATCTGGAGAGCTGCCTTTGACTCTCCAATGAATCCATTCAAACAGCTGCCTCTGTTACCTTGACTCTTCTCAGGTTTTGTTGACCCGAGATGGGTCCTGGCACTAGGAATGTGAGGCTGTCTCTATTATTTTGGTTGGCTCCAGGTTAGGGAGAGACCCATGCAAGGCTCCTGATGACCATGTTTCATTTCTAGCTTTGATGTCTGGACACTGATTTCTGTAGGTTTAACTTTGCTCAATGTTAAGGCAGCGCTGTGGAAATTTGTCTGTAACTAGGTTGTTGCACAGGCCTGTGTAAGAACTGTCATGCCATAATAACCATTCATTTTCTCTCTGCTGGTTTTTTTTTTTCTTCCGGGTTTTATTTTTTGTCCTTTGGGCGGGTTATTTGAAGAGATTTGAGATATTCATTTTGACGTATTTGTTATCTTTTTCAGTGTACCTGAAGAGATATAAAGATATGCCTTTTTTGGTTGTCTTTTTGGTGTTACATTCTATAAACATAATTTGTCACAGTCTACTGACATAATTTTACCTTACCTCCTGTTAGTCCCTTTTAATTTCCCTTTTTATACTTGCCTTATATATTTTCTCTACATAGATTTAGGATGATCTCAGACTGTTACATAATTTTTGTTATGGATTTTAGTTTTAAAATTTCATTTTCTTTGTTGAAACCCGTAATTTTTATGCTTTATACTTATTAGTTTTAAGCATGTTCATAATTCTTCATTTAATTATTTTTATGATGGCAGTTTAGGAATCTTTCTCCGATATTCCTGATAACATTGACATTTCTGTATTGACACCGTGTTGTTTCTTTGAGGTAGAGGCCTTCCTATTGCTTGATTTTTATTTGAAATGAAATTTGAACTTTTAAGGGACTGTTAGGAGACTCTGGACCTTATTATGATGTTCATTTTTATCTGGCTTTGTCTAATACCACCCTAACAGAGGAAAGGGTGTGCTTGTCTAGTAGGGGCACAATTACAAATTCCCTTCTACATTTTCTTTGACACCCAAGGCAGGGCTCCTCATTACTGATAAATAAATATGTAGTTTCCAGTGTCACACAAAGCCTTACTTGCACCTCCTAGGGAAGGGTGTCTTGTTAACACATGAAAACTCTAGCTGCCTACTCTGCCTTCTCTGATTCCACTCCAGCAGAGGATTGGAGTGCTTCATTACTCTCTATACAATGGATGCTCACACTTGGACTTTGTTGACCTGGGTAGGTTTTTTGTTTTGCCTTGTTTTTGTCGTGCATGTCATGTGAAGAGACCACCAAACAGGCTTGTGTGAGCAACATGGCTGTTTATTTCACCTGGGTGCAGGTGGGCTGAGTCCGAAAACAGAGTCAGCGAAGGGAGGTAAGGGTGGGGCCGTTTTGTAGGATTTGGGTAGGTAAGGGAAAATTACAGTTTCAAAGGGGGGTTGTTCTTTGGCAGGCAGGAGTGGGGGTCACAAGGTGCTCAGTGGGGGAGTTTTTGAGCCAGGATGAGCCAGGAAAAGGAATTTCACAAGATAATATCGCTTAAGGCAAGGACCGGCCATTTTCACTTCTTTTGTGGTGGAATATCATGGGTTAAGGGGAGGCAGGGCATTTGCACTTCTTTTGTGGTTCTTCAGTTACTTCAGGCCATCTGGATGTATATGTGCAAGTCACAGGGGAAGCGATGGCTTGGCTTGGGCTCAAGATGCCTGACAGTTTTGTGTTGTGTTGTGTTGTTTGGCTAAAGTAGGGTGACTGTTGTATAAAAGCTTTTTGTCTTAGTAAGATGTCTTTTTCCTAACCCTGTGGCTAGAGAAGGCGGGCTTGGGAGAACATTTTTGTCTGTGCCTATTTACATTTTTGCAGAACATTTGTACTCCTTTTGGGCAGAAAATTCAAAGTAATTTTTGCATCAAAACGTTTTCAACTAATTTAAAACGTTACAAGGTACAGTATCAGTTGGGCACAGTGGGTCATGGCTCTAATCCCAGCAGTTTGGGAGGCCGAGGCAGGTGGATCACTCAAGGTCATGGTCATGTTGAGACCAGCCTGGTCAACATGGTGAAATCCCATCTCTACTAAAAATACACACACAAAAAAATTAACTGGCCATTGTGGTGCAGACCTGTAATCCCAGCTATTCGGGAAGTTGAGGCAGGAGAATCACTTGAACCCGAGAGGTGGAGGTTGCAGTGAGACAGGATCGCACCACTAAACTCCAGCCTGGATGACAGAGCAAGACTCCATCTCAAAAAAAAAAAAAGAGGTACAGTGTCTTTGAATCTTAGAGGAAGCTAGGATAGTTTCTAGGTTAAGTTGCTCAGAACATAAAGAGTTTGCAGAGCATGGGGACACATATTCTAATCATGTTGACCACTTTATTTTTTGCATTTGTTTACTCCTTGCTCCTTCCCCCTCTGTCTTCCCCTCCCTGCTTTTGTTTCGTTGTTGCTCTTGTTGTTTGTGTGACACTTGCCTTATTTTGGCCTTAACTTTACAATGTTGTATTCCACATTTAACCTTTTTCCATCCTCTCGTTACTTTTTCCTGCTTTTTCTAAAATTTAATTTTCTTTTTCCTTTGTTCCCCTAGTATTTACCCAAGTTAGTCTGTTCACTTTTCATCCTTTTAGGCATCGTACTTTTTTTTTTTTTTTTTTTTTTTTTTTTTGAGGCGGAGTCTTCACTCTGTCGCCCAGGCTGGAGTGCAGTGGCACCATCTCAGCTCACTGCAAGCTCCGCGTCCCAGGTTCGCGCCATTCTCCTGCCTCAGCCTCCCGAGTAGCTGGGACTACAGGCGCCCGCCACCGCGCCCGGCTAATTTTTTTTGTATTTTAGTAGAGACGGGGTTTCACCGTGTTAGCCAGGATGGTCTCGATCTCCTGACCTCGTGATCCGCCCGCCTCGGCCTCCCAAAGTGCAGGGATTACAGGCGTGAGCCACCGGGCGGATCACGAGGTCAGGAGATCGAGACCATCCTGGCTAACACGGTGAAACCCCGTCTCTACTAAAAAATACAAAAAACTAGCTGGGCGAAGTGGCGGGCACCTGTAGTCCCAGCTACCCGGGAGGCTGAGGCAGGAGAATGGCGTAAACCCGGGAGGCGGAGCTTGCAGTGAGCTGAGATCTGGCCACTGCATTCCAGCCTGGGCGACACAGCGAGACTCCGTCTCAAAAAAAAAAAAAAAAAAAAATCATGTTCAACATTTAATCATGTTTACCACACTACCCTATGAAAATACAGCTTGAAAACTAAAAAGTGGGTCAGGCATAGTGGCTCATGCCTGTGATTCCAGCATTTTGGGAGGCTGATGTGGGTGGATCACCTAAGGTCAGGAGTTCAAAAAGCCTGGCCAACATGGTGAAACCCCATCTCTAAAAATACAAAAATTAGCCAGTGGCTCATACATGTAGTTTCAGCTATTTGGGAGGCTGAGGCAGTAGAATTGCTTGAACCTGAGAGGCAGAGGTTTCAGTAAGCAGAGATGGCATCACTATACTCCAGCCTGGGCAACAGAGCAAGACTCCGTTAAGGGAGGAGACCACCTTTCTTATCGTCGTATGCCCAATTTCTGCCTCCAAAGAAAGAAGTAAAAACTAAAAGGCAGAAATGATATCCACAGGCAGACAGCCTGGCGCTGCACCCTGGGCCTGGTAGTTAAAGATCAACCCCTGATCTAATTGGTTATGTTATCTATGGATTACAGACATTGTATAGAAATGCACTGTGAAAATCCCTATCTTGTTTTGTTCCAGTCTAATTACTGGTGCATGCAGCCCCCAGTCACGTACCCCCTTGCTTGCTCAATCAATCACGATCCTCTCATATGCACCCCTTTAGAGTTGTGAGCCCTTAAAAAGGGCAGGAATTGCTCACTCAGGGAGCTCGGCTCTTGAGACAGAAGTCTTGCCAATGCCCCCGGCTGAATAAACCCCTTCCTTTTTTAACTGGGTGTCTGAGGAGTTTTGTCTGATGCTTGTCCTGCTACATTTCTTGGTTCCCTGACCGGGAAGTGAGGTGAATGGTGGATGGTCAAAGCAGCTCCTTAGGCGGCTTAAGCCTGCCCTGTGGAACATCCCTGCTGGGGACTCCGACCAGCCTGAGCGACAGGGATCCTGAGAGCACTCCCGGATGGGCATTTGCCCTGGTGGGACACCTTGCCAGAGCAGTGTGTGGCAGGCCGCCGTGGAGGATCAGCGCAGTGGGTGAACACCAGGAAGGAATGGACACTTGGAGTCTGGACATCTAAAACTTGGTAAGACTAGTTTTTGAAACTTGCCCACTCCATTTGAGTGGGAGCGTGGCCTGATCACCCATGGCGTGCCTTTATCGGCACTTTGGTTTTGGTTTTGATTTGGTTTGAATTGCTTGACAGGACCAGTCTTGGGATCTTGCCCACTCCGTTTGAGTGGAAGCGTGGCCTGAACACCCACGGTGTGCTTTTAGCGGCACTTTGGTTTTGGTTTTGACTTGAATTGCTTGACAGGACTGGTCTTGGGAACTTGCCCACTCCATTTGAGTGGAAGCGTGGCCTGATCCCCTATGGTGTGCCTCTACCGGCACTTTGGTTTTTTGTGTTTGACTTCATTTGGATTGCTTGATATTTTGGTTTTGGTTTTGACCTGGCTTGGATTTCTGGACACTCTGATTTTGGTTTTGATTTTGGTTTGGTATAAACTACCAAGTGTATATGTGCCCTTTCTACCTGTTCTTTTTGTGGTGTGCATCTGGTGTGAGCTTGGTGTTTTGTCTAGAGGATACATGGGTGAGGCACAAAGTAAGCCCACCCCACTAGGAACTATGTTGAAAATGTTCCAAAAAAAAAAAAAAAAAAGGATTTAAGGGAGACTATGGAGTACTACGATACCAGGAAAACTTAAAACTTTGTGTAAGATAGACTGGCCAGGATTAGAAGTAGGTTGGTCATTAGATGGAAACCTGGACAGGTCCCTTGTTTCAAAGGTATAGCACAAGGTAACATGTAAGCCAGGGAATCCAGACCAGTTCCTAGATATAGACACTTGGTTACAGCTTGTTTTAGACCCCCTGCCACCAACACACAGTGGTTGAAAGAACAGCAGCATAAGCGGCTGACAGAGGCAAGGAAAGACCAGCAGAGAGAGAGAAAGGAAAGAGACAGGAAAAGAGGCAAAGAGAGAGAGAGGAAGAGACAAAGAGGGAGTCAAGGAGAGAGAGAAAGACAGAGGCAGAGAGAGAAAGGAAGAGACCGAGGGAAAAGGAAAGTCAGAGAGTGACAAAGTCAGAGAAAGAGAGACATATACAAGTAGTTAAGAAAAAAAGTGTACCCTATTGCTTTAAAAGCCATCATACCAATTCTAATTTGTACAAAACAAGGTCTTATTAATAGCAAAGGATAATTAAAAACCCAAACTTACAAGGTTTTCAACAAAAGTAATGTTGGCTAAAAGTAAAGTTGGCTAAAAGTTAACAGTGTAACATGTATAATAGTAACTTTTTTTTTTTTTTTTTTTTTTTTTTTTTTGAGACGGAGTCTCGCTCTGTCACCCAGGCTGGAGTAGTGCAGTGGCCGGATCTCAGCTCACTGCAAGCTCTGCCTCCCGGGTTTACGCCATTCTCCTGCCTCAGCCTCCTGAGTAGCTGGGACCACAGACGCCCACCACCTCAACCGGCTAGTTTTTTGTATTTTTTAGTAGAAACAGGGTTTCACCATGTTAGCCAGGATGGTCTCGATCTCCTGACCTCGTGATCCACCCATCTCGGCCTCCCAAAGTGCTGGGATTACAGGCTTGAGCCACCGCACCCGGCCAATAGTAACTTCTATTCTTGTGGACTTAAGACAGTCTAGTCCACAGACATAAAGAAAGGTTCGCTTTGGAAAAGAATGGTTATCATCTTCGAAAAAAAAGAAAAAAAAAAAAAAACGGGCGGAATTTTTATCAAAAGAGTGTTATATGGTAAATTCTTGTCCTGAAATAAATTAACTGGTTGTTTAAAGAAAGAAATGTTTGTAATAAGTCAGAAAGTTAAGGCATGTTGAAAAATTGCCTGTAAAAGTCGTGGAAGAAAAATAAAAAAGATTTTTAAAAAAGTGTGTTAAAAAAATAATTTATGCAAAAAATGTTGTATAATTTAAAAGTAACTAGGCCTCTTGAATGTAAAACTATTAAAAAAAAACCAGTTTATATGCAAAGTGTATAAGAAAAGCAAAATATACCTTTGGTAAAAAGATTATAAGGAGGCATAAGACTGTACATTTTTACCTACATTAAAAAGTTAAAAATTATTGTTTTGAAGGTTTTAGCAATTTTTAAAAATGTTAATTTGTAAAGAACATTCTGTGTGTAAACATATTAGCTAAAGTTAAAGAAGTATCATCTAGTTTTTCTGTGAACTGGACATTAAAGTAAAAGCATAACAGGTTTTTCTTAAAGTACCAACCTGCTCTTTAGCAAAAACTGTAAAAGGTTAAAAAGAGTCTATAAAATCTTATCTAATGGTCAGACATTAAAAATTAAATATGTCTACATGGTTTTGTTAAAATTAGGTTTACATTAATAACACATTAATATTAAGATAACATTTAGCTTATCTGGTATAAAAATCATACGAGAAGCATTGTTAAATCTAAAATGGTATTTGGCTTTCTTTGGTTTAAAAACTAATAAAAATAGGTGCTAAAGGAAATTTCTCAGTGAAAAGGCACTAAGGACTATAAAGTCCACTGCCAAGGTCCCCACATTTAAAACAAAAGGTCAGTTTCTTAAAAATTATATACTTGGTTTATCTTCCACTTTCCTTTCTCGCAAAAAAAAAAAAACAACAACTAAAAATCTTTTAGCACATGTACCACCCCTAAAATTTGCAGTAAAGCAGCACCAGCCTGAAGACCACGTTCTCATCGAAAGGTGGAAAGAAGAAAAACTTGAGCCAGCCTGGGAAGGACCCTACCTTGTACTGCTAACCACTAAGACTGCTGTTAGTACAGCAAAAAAAGGAATGGACTCATCACACCCAAGTCAAGAAAACGCCACCCCCTCCAGAGTCATGGGCCATAGTCCCAGGGGAAAACCCTACCAAACTAAAGCTAAGAAAAATTTAACTCTTTTAATCTATTCTGTTACTCTTTCTTCTTTCCTTGTTCTGTTGCTGACCATCTAGTTATTAATATAACCAAGTCAATTTTGCCTCAAACTATTGCATTTAATGCTTGCCTTGTTATACCGTGCGGGGACTTGCCAAGTCAAAGATAAGCTTTCTACTTCAAAAGTACTTTTGTCCCTCCTGACTCTCCTCAGACTGGGCATTAGCAAACTAGATCCATTTAATCCGGGGCGATTTTGATAAAGACCCCAGTGCCAACCAGGAGTGTTGCCCCCTGACGTACAGCTTTCATGCCATAGTTGGTCCAACATTCTGTGGACCACTACAGAGAGAGGATGGACTGCCCCAACCGGTTTCTGTAATTTCCTAAAACCATACATTCATTTTACTAGAGGATCATAGAAATTAAAGACTTAAAGTTTAGCAATTAAGACAGGATACCAAGATGCAAATACCTGGTTAAAATAGATCAAATGTTCCATCTGCACGTTTAAAAAAAAAGCAATTGTTATGCTTGTGCACATGGCAGGCCAGAGGCCTAGATTGTCCCTCTTCCACTAGGGTGGTCCTCCAGTCGATCAGGCGTAGGCTGCATGGTAGCTCTTTTCCAGGATTCTATAGCCTGGAGTAACAAGTCATGCCAAGTTCTCTCTGCTATATCCCAAAGTCCCTGCGGGTCAGTCCCCGACGGCCATCCAGCTTCTGTCTCCCAACACTAAGTTCACTTTGTGTCTCTCACAACAGGGAGGAAACTTAGCATTCCTTGGAGACCTGAAAGAATTCAGTGAGCTTAAGAATTTTCAAGAGCTTACCAATTAGCCCTTGTTCATCCCTGAGCGGATGTGTGGTGGTATTGTGGTGGACCTTTACTGGGCACTCTGCTGAATAACTGGAGTGGCACTTGTACTTTAGTCCAATTGGCTATCCTTTTCACCCTGGCATTTCATCAACCAGAAGGAGAAAAAATAAATCATAAAGTGAGGGAAGCCCCTTATGGGTCTTTCGACTCTCATGTCTATTTAGATGCAATTGGAGTCCCACAAGGAATACCAGATCAATTTAAAGCTGGAAATCAAATAGCTGCAGGATGTAAGTCAATTATTTTGGTGGGTGACAGTTAATAAAAATGTAGATTAAATAAACTACATCTATTACAACCAACAGCAACGAGCTTTTCATGAGTTAAAAGAAAAACTCATGTTGGCCCCAGCCCTGAGGCTAGCTGACCTCACAAAACTCTTTACACTCTGTGTGTCAGAAAGAAAAAAATGGCAGTTGAAGTTTTAACCCAGACTGTGGGATCCTGGCCAAGGCTAGTGACCTATCTCTCAAAACAACTAGACAGGGTTTCCAAAGACTGGCCCCTAGGTCTAAGGGCCCTGGCAGCAATGGCCCTGTTAGCACAAGAAGCAGGTAAACTAACCCTAGGCAAAACCTGAATATAAAGCCCCCCTATGCTGTGGTAACTTTAATAAATACCAGAGGACATCATTGGTTAACAAATGCTAGATTAACCGAGTACTAAAGCTTGCTATGTGAAAATCCCCACGTAACCACTAAAGTTTGCAACATCCTAAACCCCACGACCTTGCTCCTGGTATCAGAGAGCCCAATTGAACATAACTATGTAGAGGTGTTGGACTCAGTTTATTCTAGCAGGCCCAACCTCTAATACCATCCTTAAACATCAGTAGGTTGTGAGTAGTATGTGGATGGGAGCAGCTTCACCAGTCCTTGCAAAGTGACTCTGAAGAAGATGACAAGCCCTGCTCCAGTCACATCCGGAAGCTGACTGGAGCATGCACAGCCGAAGCATGAGGAAACTCATCATGGGACTCATTTTTCTTAAAATTTGGACTTGTGCAGTAAGGACTTCAACTGACCTTCCTCAGACTGCGGGCTGTTCCCAGTGTATACGTCAAGTCACTGAGGTAGGACGAAAGGTTGCTACGGTCCTATTATTTTATGGTTATTATAAATGTACTGGAATTCTAAAAAGAACTTTTTGTATAATGTTACTCTATACAAGGTATGTAGCCCAGGAAATAACCAACCCGATGTGTGTTATGACCCATCTGAGCCTCCCATGACCACAGTTTTTAAAATAAGATTAAGGACTGAGGACTGGTGGGGGCTCATAAACGATACGAGTAAAGTGTTAGCCAAAACAGAAGAAAAAGGGGTTCCCAAACAAGTCACCTTAAAATTTGATGCGTGTGCTGTCATTAATAGTAATAAGTTAGGAATAAGGTGTAGTTCTCTTAACTAGAAAAGAGGCTATATGGCAGAAAATAAGTACATCTGTCATAAATTAAGACTGTGTGGAAATAAATGTAAATACTGATCTTGTGTGATTTAGGCCACTTGGATTAAAAAAAAAAAAAAAAAAAAAAAGGAAAGGATCCAGTCCACCTTCAGAAAGGAAAAAAATGGCCATTCTTGTACTAAGGGACAGTGTAGCCCCTTAGAGCTAGTAATAACCAATCCCCTTGATCCTCACTGGAAAAAAAGGGAAACGTGTGACCCTAAAAATAGGTGGAGCGAGACTGGATCTTCAAGTAAATGTCGTGGTTTGAGAAAAAGTTTATAAATGCTCTCCTGAGCCAGTATTTCAAACCTTCTATGATAAACTAAAAGTGCCAGTATCAGAAATTCCAGGAAAATCAAGAAATTTGTTTTTGCAATTAATCGAGCATGTAGCCTAGTCTCTCAATGTCACTTCCTGTTATGTATGTGGAGGAATTGTAATGGGAGATCAACGGCCATGGGAAGGCCAAGAATTAGTACCTATGGATCCAGTTCCTGATGAATTCCTGGCTCAGAAGAATCACCCTGATAATTTCTGGGTCCTAAAAGCCTCAATTATTGGACAAGATTGCATAGCTAGCGAAGGAAAATAATTCACTCACCCCGTAGGATGACTTAGTTGTCTGAGACAGAAACTGTATAATGGTACCACAAAAACAGTCACTTGGTGGAGTTCAAATCACACAGAGAGGAATCCATTTAGTAAATTCCCAAGGTTGTCCCACTCCAAATGTGGACCCACCTGGACTTCCACCGGGACTGGACAGCCCTCACTGGATTATACTGGATATGTGGGCATAGAGCTTATGCCAAATTACCTGACCAGTGGGCAGGTCATTGTGTTATTGGCACTGTTAAACCATCTTTCTTCCCACTGCCCATAAAAGCAGGCGAACTCCTGGGCTTCCCTGTCTATGCTTCCCGCAAAAAGAGAAGTATAGCTATAAGAAATTGAAAAAATGATAAATAGCCCCCTGAGAGAATCATACAAATTATAGGCCTGCTGCTTAGGCACAAGACGGCTCGTGGTGATACTGGACCGCTATTTACATGATCAACCGAATCACATGGTTACAAGCTGTCTTAGAAATAATCACTAATGGGCCAGGCGCAGTGGCCCAAGCCTGTAATCCCAGCACTTTGGGAGGCCGAGGCGGGCGGATCACGAGGTCAGGAGATCGAGACCATCCTGGCTAACACCGTGAAACGCCGTCTCTACTAAAAAATACAAAACACTAACCGGGCATGGTGGCGGGCGCCTGTAGTCCCAGCTACTCAGGAGGCTGAGGCAGGAGAATGACGTGAACCTGGGGGGCGGAGCTTGCAGTGAGCCGAGATTGTGCCACTGCATTGCAGCCTGGGGCACAGAGCAAGACTCCGTCTTAAAAAAAAAAAAAAAAGAAATAATCACTAATAAAACCAGCAGAGCCTTGACTATTCTGGTCCAGGAAGAAAGTCAGATGAGAAATTCTATCAAAATAGATTAGGTCTCAACTACTTGCTAGCAGCTGAAGAAGAGGTCTGTAGGAAATTTAACCTTACTAATAGCTGCCTACACATAGATAATCAAGGGCAAGTAGTTGAAGACAGAGATATGACAAAACTGGCACATGTGCCCGTGCAAGTGTGGCATGGATTTGATCCTGGGGCCATGTTTAGAAAATGGTTCCTAGCATTAGGAGAATTTAAAACTCTTATAAAAAGAGTTATAATAGTAATAGGAACCTGCCTACTACTCCCTTGTTTGCTACCTGTACTTCTTCAAACAATTAAAAGCTTCATCGCTACCTTAGTTCACCAAAATGCTTAGCACAAGTGTACTATATGAATCACTATTGATCTCTCATACAAGAAGACATATGGGTAGTGAGGATGAAAGTGAGAACTCCCACTAATGAGTGAGAGCCTCAAAAGGGGGGAATAAGGGAGGAGACCACCCTTTATATCATCTTATGCCCAATTTCTGCCTCCAAAGAAAGAAGAAGTAAAAACTAAAAGGCAGAAATGAAATCCACAAGCAGACAGTCCAGCGCCACACCCTGGGCCTGGTAGTTAAAGATCGACCCCTGACCTAATGGGTTATGTTATCTATAGATTATGGACATCATATAGAAATGCACTGTGAAAATCCCTATCTTGTTTTGTTCTGATCTAATTACCGGTGCATGCAGCCCCCATTCAGGTACTCCCTGCTTGCTCAGTCAATCACGACCCTCTCACATGCACCCTCTTAAGAGTTGTGAGCCATTAAAAGGGACAGGAATTGCCCACTAGGGGAGCTCAGCTCTTGAGACAGAAGTCTTGCCGATGTCCCCGTCCAAATAAATCCCTTCCTTCTTTAACTTGATGTCTGAGGAGTTTTGTCTGCTGCATGTCCTGCTACACATCTCAAAAAAAAAAATAACAAAAAAGAAAACTAAAAAGTGGTATTATATTTTAATGGCATGTGGACATAGGTGAAATGGCCATTGTTTTGTGTCATAGTATGCCAGCATAAGGAATCAGGATTCCCTGTATAGATCATGGATTATTCATTCCAAACTTTTCCTACTTAGGCACAATTTGAAAATATATGTACATGGTCAAGTGGCAGCAGTAAGTTTCCAGCCTGAGAAATCTGACTGTACAAATCCATATACCATCTCAACTTCAGCTTTCCCAGAAAACTGAGTGATGAATCTTGTCAGGTTTTAGCTTGTGACACCAGCAGATTTATAGTATACAAAATCTACTGTGAATTCTGCTTCTGAACTGTTGCATAGCTGGGATCCCCAGTGTAATCCATTTCAGCACAACAACTGGGAATCCCTGCCGCAAATAAAGGAAGACATGGTAAGTATGCAGCTAGTTCTTTCAGGCAAGGACCTGGCAGTTAAAGCAGAAGATAGAAAATAAATTTTAGAAGAGGCAGGGGGAAATCAGCACATTTCAGTGAGATAAAAGGAAAGAAGCCTTTATGGTGGTATTGCTGAAAGTACGCAGATTTGCATAGTGGTCAGATAACTGGAAGCTAAAAAGAAAGCATGATAGTGGAATTGATAACCAGTGACAGTAGTTTCAGTAAGTCAAAATTGTTCCAACTCTAGTGAAAACTGCTTTGGCCTACCCCTTAAAGGTTGTGGAGAAGAGCAACGAGGAAAATTAATGCCTGAACACCATGAATGTTAGTTTTTGACAATGAAAGTAGATTTTAATGGGTTTCAGTCCATAGTCAATATTAACTGATTTACACACACACACATATATAAACATACATACATATATCAGACACTGTTAGGTCTCTGCTGGGTGTCCAAGACAGATAAGAAAATTAATGTGATAGATAAGAAACATCTCCTGGAAGGAGTGATATCTGTGCTCTAGGAGTCTTAAGTAGGCAAAGAGAGAGAGGGCCTTTTATGTCCAGGAAAGAAATGGGGCAAAAGGTACAATATGGGAAAGGGCGTGGCTGAAAGTGGTTTGTTTGAATCTTGCTCCAGAAAAACAGAAAGACATGAAGCTGAATGTCAGAAGTTGAAGTGATTTATTCAGCCATCCTGAGGACCTGGGCTTAGAATCTAGAAGGTATTAAATGCCAACCCAAGAAATTGAGTATTTGGGTGGAGCATGAAACCAGTGTGATGAAAGTGTGCATTAGAGGCTAGGTGTGGTGATTCACGGCTGTTATCCCAGCACTTTGGGAGGCAAAGGCGAGTGGATCACCTAAGGTCAGGAGAGCCTGGCCAACATGGCAAAACCCCATCTCTAATAAAAATACAAAAATTAGCCCAGCATAGTGCTGCACCTCTGTAACCCTAGCTACTTGGGAGGCTGAGGCATGAGAATCACTTGAACCCAGAGGTGGAGGATGCAGTGAACTGAGATCACTCCAGTGCAGTCTGGCCTGATGACACCGTGAGACTATCTCAAAAAATAAATAAATAAAAATAAAATGTGCATTGGAAAATGTGAAAGGTGGCCTCTTGCGGGAGGTAATTAAAGGCACAAACCTGCTGGAATGCTTTGACAGAACGTCAAAAATGGCCATTGCTGATGCCAGCTGTGAAATTCCAGCATGTCCTGACAGTGATGCAGTCCATGAGTATAATATCATGTGAAGTTTGTTACTCAAGTGATGACACAAATAATGGTGATACATTTACTGAGCTGGCTAGGTACGAACTGTAATGAAGATGATCTTTGCCATCTAAAATCCAAGTTTAAAATAACTAGGGAAATGTAACAGAAAATACTGAAGTAAATAATATGTATTAACCTTTCTCTGGAGTTTTTGTATGTGCATGTGTGTGTAGGTGTGTGTGTGCATCTGTTCCCTCCTTTGTGCCATCCTAATTTAGACCCTCATTTGATTTAGGCCAGATTTTGAGAAGTTGCTTATTACCTTTTCCTAACTCCACTTCCTTTTTTTGCCTTTGCTCAATGCCATGGTTTTGAATGCCCCCTCCACATATCACACTGAAATTCTCTGGCCATTGTAATAGTGTTGGGAGATGGGACCTTTAAGAAATGACTAGCTGTGAGGGTGCAACCTATCATGACTGGATTGATGGCATTATGTTGAGAATAAGTTATTGTGCGAGTGGACTTTGGATCAAAGGATGAGTTTGGCCCTTATTTTCTGTTTTTCACGTCTTTTACCATATGATGCGCTCCTGCCATGTTGTAACATAGAAAGAAGGCCTCACCAGATGCAGCCCCTTGGACTTCCCCAGCCTCCAGAAACATGAGTATAATGAGTCTTTTTACAAATTACCCAGTCAATGGTATTCTGTTGTTGCAGCAGCGAATGGACTAAAGCACTTTATTTTTTTTTCGTCTTTAGAGAACTAAATAAACTTACAAAGAGACATGTCAAATTTCCTGTCAAATGATCAAAAAGGCCATATAGGTTTTAAAAATTGTACAATAGCCCACCACTGAAATAAAGCACCATTTTCCTCTTCACCTAGTTTTTAGAAATAAGGGAAAAGCAACCATAAATGTAAACATGTAATTTTACTGTTTAATAGAATTACAGGAATTTAAAAATTTTTTATCAATGCAAATGTCAGTCCCTGTTGTCCTGGCTAATCTGTTACCTCTTTGGTGGAAGATCAGTTGTAATTAGGGTGATGTTTGTCCAGTGAAGATGACTGATGAGATGGCCTGGAAAGACAGGCAGCCGATGTATCAAATGTCATAGGCATTTGGAACCACTGGTTGCCTGCTGGTAGCAGGTTAGGATAAGGAGCCTCACTGACTGATACCTCAAAATATCTGGTTGGAAAAATAGATGGTTCCACGGTCAGCCCCCAAAAACTATTCTGTAAGGGAGGTGTGATATGGTATTGAGAAGTGGTGGTGATAACAAAATTCACATATGTCCATTTGTTTGCATGTAGGTGCTATGAGAGTGCATATGAATGTTGGTCAATTGATTTAAATGTTGATCTGTGGCAATTTGGTCTGACGGTCCAACTGAAGTTGAAGATGGAGGAGGAAAACCGCTTCTGATTGGGTCAGTTGAACTAGCAGTTCTCTAGCTGACACAATATTTCCTTGTTAGAGGCATATTTAAATTTGTAGAGGGTGGAAATAAACTTTCTTCACTAGGTTTAGCAGCTAAGCCAGAATTACAATTACCCATGTTACCCCCTGCTCTGAAGTGCTTCTTGTTGAAATCTTCAGCAAATAAAGTAGACACAGGAGAAGGATTTTTAATCCCAACTTTTCATTCTTACTGAAAGTTGGGGACAGTCACGTTTGAAATTTGGATTATGAGAACTGTAACTAAAACCAAAGGAGAAGTTGATTTAGTGCCATTTTAACCAAGAGGCAAGCGACTATCACAAATCTGACGTGTAAAGTCTCAGATTTCTGTTGTACCACACAAAGTTAATGTTATCAACTAATAAATGCACATTGTTGACTATTTTTAAGAATGCACTTTTTGGGAAAAAAGCATTCAATTAGTAAAGCCCTCAAGTGAAAATATGTTATAGATTGACAGTGACATTTCACTAGTGGCTTTGGTATCTTTATTTGTAGTTCACTGATAAGATTCAAAGTTGTTGGCAAAGTTTTTTCACACGCTGAAAGTTTAATGCTTAAGCTGCCCTCAATGATTTCAAAAAATTAAATAATTTTAACCTTAATATTTCACATAATTTTTGAAATTGGGTCTTACTGCATATATTAGTGTGTTTACTGATGTATAAAATAAAATCATATATATACTCTACATAAAGTGGTAACTGAAAATGTTTTGAATACCTTGCTTGAAACAGAGACTTTTTCTTCTGCCAGAAAGTTGGCCAAAGAAGCAGAAGTTTGAAAATTCTGTCGAATTTTACGAAATACATAGAGGTTGAGCTGTTGAACTAAACTTTTCATACTGTCAGTTTCCAATATTCTGTAAGGAGCTCTTCTTTCCAAAATTTCTTTCTTGAAGAGTTCTTCATTAATCACATGCAAGTTCCATTCTCATCTTATGAAATAGACTTGAATTGGTCACTTTCAATTATTTTCCAAAGTTTTTTGGGAAACGTCAGGGAAAGAAAATCATTATCTTTATCTGGCTCAGAGACACAAACTGTGCAACGTGGCCTTTTTATCAAGGATCCTTGTGACAAAACCTGACAAGCATTTTCTTCAATCATTGACCTTAAGTCTGAGTCGCCAGGGAATGTGTTTTCACACAATGGAGACCTAGGGGAGGCTTCTGAACCAGTTAATTCATCTTTGGGAGTTTCTGAGGAAACACGTGCCATCTCAAGTAAATATTTCTTTAGCTACTCTTCCAGGCCGCATGGTTTTCAAGACTGCAGCTTCCAAAGCTGCTTCAGAAGGCCTAGGCAGGTAAAGTAATCTATATCATCACAGTGGTTCCTAATCTGAGTAGCAATGACATCACAAGAGGACTTTGGTCTCCTAGTAACATATGTAAAAAATTCAGCCAAGTATGAGAAATGAAAATTCTTCCCAGAAATGTATCCAGTAAAAACAAAATGTGAACTTACTACTTACAGAATGTGATCTCCAGAATCTCATTCCTGCAGAATCTTTTAAGTAACCAAGGAAATAAATGAATAATGTTCTCAATCCCTGAAATAAAAGTGATTTTCTTCGTTACACACACACTCATACTATATTGGTGCCAGGAGTGTAGGGCCTGGTAATTGGACAATGCAAAAAAACAACAATAACAAAAAAAGATTTTAAAAGGTGTGTCAGTTTGGCATGTTGGATTGGAAATTGATGCAGTGTAGAATCTATATGTTAAAAATCCTGTCTCTACTAAGATACAAAAAATTAGCTGAGCATGGTGGCATGCACTCAGGTGGCTGAGGCAGGGGAATCGCTTGAACCTGGGAGGTGGAGACTGGTGAGCCAAGATCACACCACTGCACTCCAGCCTGGTGACAGAGCAAGACTCTCAAAACAAAACACAACACAACAAAACAAAAAAATGCATGGCCTTAGAGATAAAAAGTAGGTTACCGGTTGCTGGGGAGGGGCGGGGGAATACAAAGAACTGTTTAGTAGATAAGAGGTTTCCTATTGGGTGATAGAAATGTTTAAGAACTAGAGTGAGGTGATAATTGTACAACATCATAAGCATATGAAATTCCATTGAATTGTACACTTTAAAATAATTTTATATTATGTGAAACTTGCTATAAAAAATTAAGGGCCGGGTGCAGTGAGTCACGCTTGTAATCCCAGCACTTTGGGAGGCTGAGGCAGGCAGATCACGAGGTCAGGAGATCCAGACCACCCTGGCTAACACAGTGAAACCCCATCTCTACTAAAAAAAAACAAAAAATTGGCCGGGCATGGTGGCGGGCACCTGTAGTCCCAGCTACTCAGGAGGCTAAGGCAGGAGAATGGCGTGAACCCAGGAGGTGGAGCTTGCAGTGAGCCAAGATCACACCACTGCACTCCAGCCTGGGTGACAGAGCAAGGCTCCGTCTCAACAACAACAACGACAGCAAAAAAAAACTACTTGAATTTCTCCTTCATAATCAGAGTCAACAACTTCTGGGACTACAGTAATGCCCTGTAAGTTAAGATGGCTTTTGCCTAAATTTAGTCCTGTGTATCCTGTTGGTAAAGGTCCCCAAAAACCAGTGGGAACTTTGATGGGTTTGTATCCCACAACTAACTTGATTCTTTCTCTTGGGGGGTAGATCTAATCTTGCACTTCCTGGTGTTCCTGGGGTGGGGGAATCAATGTGCCTTTAGGAACCCAAGCCTGAAACAGTGTTGAGGGCTGAACTGGGAATGCCCTTATTGTTTGAGGGGCCTGGGTCCCGGCCCCCATCTCGTTTCCCGACAGCGGGGTGCCATTCTGATGAAATCTTGAGTGGCACTGATTAGCCCAGTGATGTCCTTTGTTACAGTGAGGACAAAGTCCTGGCACTTTTTCTGCTGGGTGGGACAATGCATTGTAAGATCCTTTCTGTCTTGAGGTCTGGCGGCATTCCTTTTTAAAATGTCGTTTTTCCACAATTACAACATTATCCCATTTTAGGGTTTGATTCTTGGCTCCTTTTAGATTTGACTGTCAGGCCTCTGAGCCCAAGCCAAGCCATTGCATCCCCTGTGACTTGCACGTATAGGCCCAGATGGCCTGAAGTAACTGAAGAGTCACAAAAGAGGTGAAAACACCCTGCCCCTGCCTTAACTGATGACATTCCACCCCAAAACAAATGAAAATGACTGGTCCTTGCCTTAAGTGATGACGTTACCTTGTGAAATTCCCTTTCCTGGCTCATCCTGGCACAGAAAGCCCCCCCACTGAGCACCTTGTGACCCCCCACTCCTGCCCTCCAGAGAACAACCCCCCTTTGACTGTAATTTCCCTTTACCTACCCAAATATGATAAAGGCCGAGCTAGGTCCCAATTTTTCCTCAGTCTCCACTCCCCCACCCTATAATCCTTTTATCACCTTCCCTCCTCACACCCAGTCTGGCTTCCAGTTTTGTTCCATGACTAGCTCTACCCAACATGCCCAGCAATTTCCTCTTAAAAAGGTGACTTCAGCTAAAGACATAGTCAAGGTTAATGCTCCTTTTTCTTTATCCGACTTCTCCCAAATCAGTTAGCGTTTAGGCTCTTTTTCATCAAATATGAAAAACCCAGCCCATTTCATGGCTCATTTGGTGGCAATCCTGAGACGCTTTACAGCCCTAGACCCTAAAAGGTCAAAAGGCCATCTTAATGTACATTTTGTTACCCAGTCTGCTCCCGACATTAATAAAGCCCCCAAAATGAAATTCTGGCCCTCAAACCCCACAACAGAACTTAATTAACCCGCCTTCAGGGTGTACCATAATAAAGTAGAGGCAGCCAAGTAGCAATGTATTTCTGAGTTGCAATTCCTTGCTTCCACTGTGAGACAAACCCCAGCCACATCTCCAGCGCACAAGAACTTCCAAATGCCTGAACCACAGCAGCCAGGTGTTCCTCCAGGGCTGCCTCCCCCAGGAGCTTGCTACAAGTGCCAGAAATCTGGCAATGAGGCCAAGGAATATCTGCAGTCCAGGATTCCTCCTAAGCCATGTCCCATCTGTGTGGGACCCCACTAAAAATTAGATTGTTCAACTCACCTGGCAGCCACTTCCAGAGCCCCTGGAACTCTGGCCCAAGGCTCTTGACTGACTTCTTCCCAGATCTCAGCTTAGCAGCTGAAGGCTGACACTGCCCAATTGCCTTGGAAGCGTACAGGACCATCACAGACGCTCTGGGTAAGTGTCACAGTGGAGAGTAAGTTCATCCCCTTCTTAATCAATACGGAGGCTACCAACTCCACATTACCTTCTTTTCAAGAGTCTGTTTCCCATTGCCTCCATAACTGTTGTGGGTATTGACAGCCAGGGTTCTAAACCTCTTAAAACTCCCCAACTCTGGTGCCAACTTTGACAACATTCTTAATGCACTCCATTTTAGTTATCCCCACCTGCCCAATTCCCTTATTAGGCTGACACATTTTAGCTAAATTATCTGCTTCCCTGACGATTCCTAGGCTATAGTCACACCTCTTCGCCACCTTTTCCCCCAGTTCAAAGCTTCCTTCACGTGGCACACCTCGTTGTCGCCTTTTCCCCCAGTTCAAAGCCTCCTCCGCTTGTATCGCCCCCCCTCGTTGTCGCCTTTTCCCCCAGTTCAAAGCATCCTCCGCTTGTATCGCCCCCACCTTAACCCACAAGTATAGGATACCTCTACTCCCTTCTTGGTGACTGATCATCTACCCCTTACCATCTCATTAAAAATCATCCTTACCCCATCAATGCCAATATCCCATCCCACAGCATGATTTAAAAGGATTAAAGCCTGTTATCACCAACCTGTTAGATCATGGCCTTTTAAAGCCTGTAAACTCCTTTTACAATTCCCCCACCTGTCCTAAAACCAGACAAGGCTTGCAGGTTAGTTCAGGATCTGCACCTTATCAACCAAATTGTTTTGCCTATCCACCCCGGGGTGCCAAAGCCATATACTCTCCTATCCTCCATATATCCCTCCACAACCCATTATTCTGTTCTAGATCTTAAACATACTTTTCTTTACTATTCCTTTGCACCCTTCATCTTATCTTCACTTTCACTTGGACTGACCCTGGCACCCAACAGGCTCAGCAAATTACCTGGGCTGTACTGCTGGAGGTTTTGCCCCTGGCCCAGGACGGGCAAATTGACTTTACTCACATGCTTTTAGGCTTCAGACAACCCCTATTACTAAAAGTTAGCTAAAAAAGCAGCTAGCGTTCCAACTTCTATTCCTCATGGCAGTTTTCCTCCTTCACATCAGTCACATGCCACAAAGCTTCAGACAGCCCCCATTACTTCAGTCAAGCCCAGATTTCTTCCTTATCTGTTACCTATCCCTCGACATAATTCTCATAAAAGCACATGTCCCTGCTGATCATGTCTGGCTAATCTCCCAAACCCCAATCTCTTCTACAAAACAACAACTTTCCAATTCCTAGGCATGGTTAGTGCGGTCAGAATTCTTACACAAGAGCTGGGACCATGTCCTGTAGCCTTTCTCTCCAAACAACTTGACCTTCCTGTGTTAGCCTAGCCCTCATGTCTGCGTGCAGCAGCTGCCCCTGCTTTAATACTGTTAGAGTCTCTAAAAAATCACACGCTATGCTCAACTCACTCTCTACAGTTCTCATAACTTCCAAAATCTATTTTCTTTCCCCCACCCTCAAGACAACGCTTTTTCTGATAAATTAGCTAAAAAAGCAGCCATCAAAAGGCATCAGATCCCATCGCTGAGGACAATGCTTATGCTGATAAGTTAGCTAAAAAAGCAGCTAGCATTCCAACTTGTATTCCTCATGGCAGTTTTCCTCCTTCACATCGGTCACTCCCACCTACTCCCCATCTGAAACTTCCACCTATCAATTTCTTCCCACACAAGGCAAATGGTTCTTGGACCAAGGAAAATATCTCCTTCCAGCCTCACAGGCCCATTCTATTCTGTCGTCATTTCATAACCTCTTGCATGTAAGTTATAAGCTGCTAGCCCACCTCGTAGAACCTCTCATTTCCCTTCCATAGTAGAAATCTATCCTCAAGGAAATCACTTCTCAGTGTTCCATCTGCTATTCTACTACTACTCAGGAATTTCTCAGGCCCCCTCCCTTCCCTACACATCAAGCTGGAGGTTTTGCCCCCAGCCCAGGATGGGCAAATTGACTTTACTCACATGCCTTTAGTCAGGAAACTAAAATACCTCTTGGTCTAGGTAGACACTTTCAATGGATAGGTAGAGGCCCTTCCCACAGGGTCTGAGAAGGTCACCATGGTCATTTCTTCCCTTCTGTCAGACACAGTTCCTCGGTTTGACCTTCCACCTCTATACAGTCTGATAATGGACCAGCCTTTACTAGTCAAATTACCCAAGCAGTTTTTCAGGCTCTTGGTATTCAGTGAAACCTTTATATCCTTTACCGTTCTCAATCTTCAGGAAAGGTAAAACAGATAATGGTCTGTTAAAAACACACCTCAGCAAGCTCAGTCACCAATTTAAAAAAGACTGGACAACACTTTTACCACTTTCCCTTCTCAGAATTCAGCCCGTTCCTTGGAATGCTACAGGGTAGAGCCCATTTGAGCTCCTGTATAGATGCTCCTTTTTATTAGGCCCTGATCTCATTCCATACACCAGCCCAACTTGAATTGCACCCCAAAAACTTAGAGCCTAAAAACTCACCAACCAAGCAAGTAATTATGCAGAACCCTCTTAGGCTCTCTCTAATTAGATGTCCTGGGTCCTCCCAATTCTTAGTCCTTTAATACCTGTTTTTTCTCTTTCTCTTATTCAGACTTTGGTCTTCCATTTAGTTTCTGAATTCATACAAAACTGCATCCAGGTCATCACCAATCATTGTATACGACAAATGTTCCTTCTAACAACTCCACAATATCGCCTCTTACCACAAAATTTTCCTTCAGCTTAATCTCTCCCACTCTAGGTTCCCATGCCACCCCTAATCCCCCTTGAAGCAGCCCTGAGAAACATCACCCATTATCTCTCCATGCCACCCCCCAAAAATTTTCGCCATCCCAACACTTCAACACTATTTTATTTTTCTTATTAATATAAAAAGGCAGGAATGTTAGGCCTCTGAGCCCAAGCCAAGCCATTGCATCCCCTGTGACTTGCATGTATACACCCAGATGGCCTGAAGTACCTGAAGAATCACAGAAGTGAAAATGCCCTGCCCCTGCCATAACTGATGAAATTCCATCACAAAAGAAGTGAAAATTTCCGGTCCTTGCCGTAAGCGATGACATTACCTTGTGAAATTTCCTTTCCTGGCTCATCCTGGCTCAAAAAACTCCCCCACTGAGCACCTTGTGACCCCCACACCTGCCTGGCAGAGAACAACCCCCCTTTGACTATAATTTTCCTTTACCTACCCAAATCGTAAAAAACAGCCCCCCCCTTACCTCCCTTAGCTGACTCTTTTTCGGACTCAGCCCACCTGCACCCAGGTGATTAAAAGGCTTTACTGCTCACACAAAGCCTGTTTGGTGGCCTCTTCACACAAACGCACATGACATTGACAATTCTGAATTAGCCATTGCTTGCGCTAACATTGCAGATGGATGGAGCTCAGTTTCTATATCCCGACAAGCTCTGAGAAAATTTCCCAAGTTTTTTGTACACCTTCCTGGTGCTAGTGCATGTTTATAATCCTTGTTTGCATTCTCAAAATCTAGAGTTAAGGTTAGCACTTCTGCAGCTGCAGTATGAGGAATCTGATGCTTCATTGCCTCTTGTAATCTTGTAAGAAATTGTGAATAGGACTTCTGTGACCCTTGCATGATATGTAAAAAGGATTGTACTGGGACTTCTTCTTCAGGAATTGTGGCCCAGCACATTTAGTGGCCTATGCACACTGCTGATAAGCAGAGTGTGGGAGTGACATTTGTCACTCCAGGTCTGAATAATGGCCATTTACCTAACAGCATATCCTCTGTAAAGTCTCCGTGTCCAGCAACATTATTTTATCTAGCCTGTGTCTGCACACATGTCTTGCCAATTTAAATTCCATGTAAGATATGCGCTAGCAGACAGATAAGTTTGTGCCAAGTGTTTTACATCAAAGGGTAAAAGACGCATAGCACCAAACACAGATTCTAGCAATCCTAAAGTGAATGGACTCTGTTTGCCATTATTTACCACACTCGCTTTTTAATTCCTTCAACAACTTAAACTCTAGTGGAGTGTGTTCATGAATAACCTGCTGTGGATCAGGCCTTATGGAAATAGGAAAAGCACAAGGTCCTAAGGGCTCTCCACCTATGGCAGCAGAGCATAAAATTCTTTGTATTGGGGTTTCTAATTCTGCTACTGAAGGAGGCCGTACAGATGTTTCTGCAATTGGAGGAGGTGGTATAGGCCAATTTTTATCCTCCCTGTCATGTTTTTTATTTTCAATCGATGCTGTGGGCGGGACAACAGATTCTTTCAGATTTTTAGACTCAGCATACTGAGTCCTGTAGCATAATAAAGAGATAATGATAGAATTACAGTATGATTTAAACTCCAAGTGGAAAAAACAGAAGAATCAACTTTAAGACTTTTTTGATGAGCCCATTTTAATTCTTTTCCTGGTCTGTCCCAATTTTCCATATCAAGAGTGCCTGCCTGTGGAAACCATGAATTACGCTTAGTAACCTCCTGCAGCATCTTAGTTAATGTCTGAGAACTAATCTGAGCATCAGTTTGTTTCAACAGAACTTTAAGCAACTGCACATAATGTTTTTCTTCAGTAGACAAATTCTGCGCTATGTTACCCTGATTCAGAAAACTTCCCATTCCCAGTATTTCTTTAAAGCACTGCTCCCGGTACCTCTTTAGGGCACTGACCTTATATCCACTGCTGGCAGACTTGTCCTGGGTCCCCCTTCACCTTGTCAATTTCAGTTCCTCTGCTCCAGCAGATCTTTTTCATTCACATCCTTGAAGTCCTGTGTCTGGATGCCACTTGTAACCTGCACAGACCTTGCAGGACTGAACAAAGGAGGATGAATGTGGGATGAAAGACAAAGACAAAAGAGTATATTTGGAAGAAGGGGTTGGGGGAACCTTGCCTCTAGTGGAGATGGGCCCAGAGCTTTTTCAGCCCTCTGAATTTATTAAGTTAGCAAGAAAGTGGCGGGGCGGGGGGCGGGGGTTGGGTAGTGATTGTTGGGTAATTGTCAGTCAGCCATTTGGTTCACAGCAGGCTTGCAAGACGGCATCCTTGAAACAATAGGTGATAGATTTCCCAGCAGATAACTTCCAGGAGCCTGGTGCCAGGGAGCGTCTGCCCTCAGCAAACCTTTCGGTAGCAGGCGCAGTGTGAGTTTGCCCATATCCTGCATTCATGATAAACAGTTTGCTATTTGATCATATATCCTCCAGTGGAATGCTGCTTTGGTGAGCATTCCTTTGCTGGCTCTCTACAGAAGCTACTTTAATGATTTTCTGCATAGGACCCATGCTGTATTACACAAGAAAATTAGACATTTCTATTTGAGGGTTTGGGACTCAAAGTTGTCTCAATGCTTTAGAATATTGCCAAGAGGTGAGTTTGAAGGAATAGACGGGCTTTGTCCCATGGTGGGACTGGAAAACACACTGCTCAGGAGCTTTCATGAATTGCACTTTTCTTGAGTTTGCTGCCAAGATGAAAAGTGTTTCACTTGTGTCTGCTCAGAGACTTGGGTACATTTTCTAAAAGGGCATTCCACCTATTAGAAAATACCTCTTGGCTGCTCAGGAGGCTTATGCTGGGTAATTGGTGAGGAAAATGGGTACACAGAATAGTCAGTCTGCGCTAGGTCTGCAGATGGAGTGGGTGAGGGAAGACTCATTGTTTGGAGGTTGTCTGACATCACCTGATTTAGTAGCGTCCACAGCAGGATGGCTGAACAACTCAAGAAGATAATTCAGAATGAGAAAGAGAGTCTGAGTTACCTAAAACAACTCTGAATGAGCTTCTGCTGTCAGTCACATCCGTTGTGGGGATTAGGGACCTTCTACTACAAAAGATAGAATAGAGTTTTAGTTCTTTTTAGGCAAGGCAGTCAGCCCTGTTCACACTTCGGCCTTCATGCAACAACAGAACACAGGGCAGTTACCAGAGTTGCCAGAGGGATACTGGAAGCGAGCTGTTGCAAAACTTAAAAAGAAAATAAACTTAGGTCCTTCACCTGCATGCATGGTCATTGGTGGTCAGATGCTTCCACATGAACATTTTTCAGTACTACTGGAATGTAGTTTCAGCCAGAGATGTTCACTTGTCTCTGTGCTTAGGTGCTGTTCACTGAGGATCCTGAGTTGGGAAAGAGAAAGGCAAGTGGGTTCCCCATAAGGAGAGTCCCTGTATGGACTCCCAGAATGTCATTGCTTATCAGCTACTGTCTATGGCTGGTATCACACAGGTAGTAAGAAGAATTTACCAGAATAGTTTTAAAGAAAGGCAGATTTATTAGGAAAGTACGGAGCTATGTTTCAAGGATGCAACAAGCAGGGCAGCAAAAAGGATCCTACTGTAAGGAAACAAAGGCTTGCTGAGAATTTTATGGAAGAGTGTTTATGTTGTGTACTGAAGAGGGCTTTGTGCAGTATTGATAACACCACAACCAAAGTTGCACTGAGCTAACTTGCATTTTCCTATCAGCTGAGGGTTTGGTCATAGCTGCAGAAAGCTGCAGAAAGACTTATTTGTCCAGGAGGGCTGTGTATCCTGAAACAATGAAGAAAGGTAGACTTATAGCTTATTTGCCTTCTTTTTTTGCCTTTCTTCTGTCCCACTGGCTAGAATCATCCTTCCTTATTAGGGCTTGGCAATTTCTTCATACTATGCTCAATAATTTATAGTAGTTCCTCACCTCCTCCATAGTATTTCAGGCCCTTATAAAAGAAGTCTGATTCAACCTAACCTTTTTTTTTTTCGTGTTTTTTTTCCCCCAATATAAGCCCCTCGTTGAACTTTTCTGTTTTCATTATTCCAGAATCATTCAGGTTACACTTGGCTCTCTACCTGTTCTTTCTTCCTTCCCACCCCTCTTCTCCCCTCGCCCTCCCTTCCTTTTCTTTCTCCCTTCCTTCTCTTCCTTCCTTCTTTCTTTCCTTTTTCTTCCTTTTTTTCTTTTCTTCATTTTAATAGGGATGGAATCTTTGTCACCTAGGCTGTGATAACAGTTGTGCCATCACAGTTTGCTGCAGACTTGATTTTCCAAGCTCAAGCAATCTTCCCACCTTGGCCTCCCAAGTAGATTGGACCACAGGTAGGAACCAGCATGCTAGGCTAAAATTATTTTTTGTAGAGACAGAGTCTCACTCTATTACCCAGGCTGGCCTCAGACAGACTCCAGGCAGTCCTCCCACCTCAACCTCCCAAAATGCTGGGATTACAGGCATGAACCACTGTGCTTGGCCTCTGTTCTTTTCTTACTGTCTGCCTCCTTATGAAGCCTTCCATGAATACTTTGCCCCAGGATCTGTCCTCATTTATCATCAGCTACATTAGTATAAGTATCTAATTTATACTAATAATTAAAAGGTTAAGTTTCATTGCCTTTTGAGAAAATAATCTGGCTTTGTGGTGGTTTTATACCTACTTGATTTTATTATTTCCTCTTTTATGATCTTAGTGTTTCCAGTGTGTTTAAAAATAAGTATAAATAGGCCAGGCGTGGTGGCTCACACCTGTAATCCAAGATTTTGGGAGGCTGAGGCAGGCGGATCAGGAGATCAGGAGGTCAGGAGTTCAAGACCAGCCTGGCCAACATGGTGAAACCCCATGTCTACTAAAAATAAAAAAATTAGCCAGGCATGGTGGTGGGTGCCTGTAATCCCAGCTACTAGGGAGGCTGAAGCAGGGAATTGCTTGAACCCAGGAGGTGGAGGTTGCAGTCCATAGAGATCATGCCACTGCACTCCAACCTGGGTGACAGAGTGATATTTCATTTCAAAAAGAAAAAAAAAAAGTAGATTATGCGCAGTGGCTGACACCTGTAATCCTACTCTTTGGGAGGCTGAGTGGGGCGGATCACTTGAGCCTAGGAGTTTGAGATCAGCCTGGCCAACATGGAGAAATCCCATTTCTACAAAAAATTTAAAAATTAGCAAGACGTGATGGGGCATACCTGTAATTCCAGCCACTTGGGAGGCTGAGGTGGAAAGATTGCTTGGGCCTAGTAGGTTAAGGCTACAGTGAGCAGTCATCAGGCCACTGTACTGCAGCTTGGGCAACAGTGTGAGACCCTGCCTCAAAAAATAATAAGTCTCTTTGGGAGGCTGAGGAGAGTGGATCTCTTGAGGTCAGGTGTTCGAGACCAGCCTGTGCAACATGGCAAAACTCTGTCTGTACAAAAAGTACAAAAATTAGTTGGGTGTGGCGGCATGTGCCTGTAGTCCCAGGTACTTGGAAGGCTAGGGTGAGAGGATTACTTGAGCCCAGGAGGTGAAGGTTGCAATGATCTGAGATTGTGCCACTGCACCATAGCCTGGGTGACAGAGCCAGACCTTTTCTCCAAAAAAAAAAAAAAAAAAAAAAAAAAAGAAGAAGAAGAAGAAGGAAGAAAAAGGAGAAGGGGGAAGAGGACGGAAGAAGGAAGAGGGAGGAAAAGCGAGAAGCAGCAGGAGAAGAAAGAAGAAGGAGGAGGAAGAGGAGGAGGAGCAAGAAGAAAAAGAAGAGGGGAAAGCAGCATAAATAATATCAAGCCTTCAAAGACCTTTACAATGGAATATATTACTCAGCATGAATGGACATTTTCTGCATTAGAACCCATTTTTAAAACAAAGGATCTTTAGGCCAGGCATGGTGGCTCATGTCTGTAATCTCAGCAATTTGAGAGGCCTGGGTAGAAGGATCACTTTAGTCTAGGAGTTTGAGACCAGCCGGAGCAACACAGCAAGAACTCATCTTAATTTTTTAAACATAGTAATAATAAGAAAATAAGGATTTTTTGTCTTCTCACTATTATGAGAGAATTCTTTTCAAATGAAATTTTAGACCTTGAACATTTTTAAATGTTACATAGGCCAGGCGTGATGGCTTGTGCCTATAATCCCAGTCCTTTGGGAGACTGAGGTGGGAGGATCACCAGGTCAGGAGTTCCAGACAAGCCAGGCCAACATGGTGAAACCCTGTGTCTACTGAAAATACAAAAATTAGCCAGGCCTGGTGGCACCTGCTTATAATCCCAGCTACTCAGGAGGCTGAAGCAGGAGAATTGCCCCACTGCACTCCAGCCTGAGTGACAAAGCGAGATTCTATCTTAAAAAAAATAAAATAAAATAAAAATGTTACATAAAGGAATATCTGAATTATTGCTTTATAGTCTTAAAAAATTATATATATATAATGTGTGTGTGTGTGTGTGTGTATATATATATATATATTTTGAGACAGAATCTGGCTCTGTTGCCCAGGCTGGAGTGCAGTGGTGTCATCTTGGCTCACTGCAAGCTCCGCCTCCCTGGTTCATGCCATTCTCCTGCCTCAGCCTCCCAAGTAGCTGGGACTACAGGTGTGCATCACGACACCTGGCTAATTTTTTGTATTTTTTTTTTTTTTTTTTTTTGAGACGGAGTCTCGCTGTGTCACCCAGGCTGGAGTGCAGTGGCGCGATCTCGGCTCACTGCAAGCTCCGCCTCCCGGGTTCACGCCATTCTCCTGCCTCAGCCTCCGAGTAGCTGGGACTACAGGCGCCCGCCACCACGCCCGGCTAGTTTTTTGTATTTTTAGTAGAGACGGGGTTTCACCATGTTAGCCAGGATGGTCTCGATCTCCTGACTTCGTGATCCACCCGCCTCGGCCTCCCAAAGTACTGGGATTACAGGCTTGAGCCACCGCGCCCGGCCTAATTTTTTGTATTTTTAGTAGAGATGGGGTTTCATCATATTAGCCAGGATGATCTGGATCGCCTGACCTCGTGATCCACCCGCCTTGGCCTCCCAAAGTGCTGGGATTACAGGTCAAGAGCCACCACACAGGTGCAAAAGTTATATTGTATTGCTATACAAACTATTACTTTGTAGTCGTTGTTAAAATTATGCTAAAATACAAATAACATAAACTTGGTCATCTTAATCTCTGTTTGTACAGTTCAGTAGTGTTGAATGCAATCACATTGTTGTACCATCACCACCATCCATCTTCAGAGCTTTTCGAAAAATCTCGTCAAAGTGAAAATTTACCCATTAAACGGTAAGTCTACCTGCTTTTAACCCTGGCAGTCACTGGTTTCTGTGTCCTGTTTATGAATTTTACTACATTCAGCACCTGTTACAAGTAGAGTTATACTTTTGTCTTTTTGTTACTGGATTGTCATACTTAGCACAATGTGCACAAGGTTCATGTTGCAACATGTAAAAAAATTCCCTTCCTTTCTTGGGAGGGTGAGGCAGGAGAATTGCTTGAACCTGGGAGGCAGAGGTTGCAGTGAGCTGAGATCACACCACTGCACTCCAGCCTGGGTGACCGAGTAAAACGATATATCAGAAAAACAAACAAAAAAATTTCCTTCCTTTTAAAAACTGAATAATATTAATATTCTATGTATATAACATTTTTTGCTTATCCAGGTATCTGTCAGTGGACATGTGGGTTGCTTCTACCTTTCAACTTTTGTGAATAAAACTATTATGAATGTGGGTATACAGGTATCTCTTGAAGACCCTGCTTTCAATGCTTTTGATGTATACCTTGGAATAGAATTGCTGGATTGTATGGGAATTGTATTAGCTGCTTCAGTATTATCTGCCCACAAATTTTGGTAGGTTGTGTTTCCATTTTCTTTTTGTCTCAAGATATTGTGTAATTTCTCATGATTTCTTCTATGATTTATTGATTGGTTAAGTGTATTGTTTAATTTTCACATATGTGTAGATTTTCTAATAGTTGTCCTATTGATTTTTTTGTGATCAGAAATAAAATTGTAAATTGTGCAATTTCCATCATTTTAAATTTATGAAAGTGATTTGTGGTCTGATTCATGGTGTGTACTGGAAAACGCTTAATTGACACTTGGAAAAATGCACATATAGATGATGTTGGGTGGAGACTTATATAAGTCTTAGATCCATTTGGTGTGGAGTGTTTTTCATGATCCTATTTCCTTATTGATCTTTTGTGTGAATGTTGTACCTGTTATTGAAAGTTAGTTATAGAAGTCTCTTATTATAGAGCCATTTATCCCTTTGATTCTGTCAATATTTGCTTTGTGTATTTGATAACTCGGATGTTTGGTGTGTGTGTGTACTTCTTATATCTTTGTAGCAAATTGATCTCTTTATCATAATATAGTATCTTTCTTTGTGTCTTATAAGAGTTTTTATGCTAACATCCATGTTAGCATGTGATATCAGAATAGTTGTCCTATTCTGTTTTGGTTACTGTTTGAATGAAATGCCTTTTTCTGTTCTTTCATTTTCAACCTTTGTGTGTTTTTGCATCTAAAGTGAGTCTCTTTTAGACAGTATGCAGTTTTTTTCTTGATTTTTAATCTCTTTAGTAAATTCTTTTCATTAGCAAGTTACACAATTAATTACTATTATGAAGAACATATGATTGATGTTTTATTATTTGTTTTGTGTAAACAGATGGAATATTAATATTCAAAATGCTTGGGTTTAGAATGGTATTGGATTTCAAAATTTTTTTTGGTATTAGAATATTTCTGTTACACTTAATGCTTGATCATCCTAATTCAAAATTTGAAATACTCCAGTGAGCATATTTGAGCATCACGTCAGCACTCAAAAAGTTGTAGATTGTACAGATTTTGAGTTTTGGATTTTTTTATTAGGGATATGCAATGTGTACTGTACACATTTTTTGCTCCTCTTTTTTCTCCCCTCACTCTGGTTTAGCTCATTTTTTGTAGTGACTTTCAATTTTTCTATCACTTCCTTTTATATATATTCTATAGATACTTTCTAGTTATCATGAACTTTACATACAACATCTTAAAAGTTAACAGCTTGTTTTATTTTTTTCAAGTTTTACTTAACGTTTAGTACAAGTTTGCTTTTAGTGTTTAGTTTTTCTGCTTTTTACTTATTTTATTTTATTTTTTAATCTTTAAAAACGAGGTCTCACTTGATCAGGTCTTACTCAGTGCCCAGGCAGGAGTGCAGCTGTGCAATCGTGGCTTACTGTAACTTCTACTTTGCAGGCTGAAGAGATCCTCCCACCTTGGCCTGCCAAGTGCTGAGTTTATAAGATGTGTCACTGCGCCCAGCCCTAACAACTTATTTTAAACTAAAACCTTTAATTACACACAAAAAACTTTTTTATAGCTTGCTGCTCCCCCTTATTATTAAAGTCGCAAATTTTATATCCTTATCTATTATACACCAGTTAATATAGATTTATAATTTATACTCTGTCTTTTAAATACTATAGAAAATCAAAAGTGGGCTGGGTGCGGTGGCTCACGCCTGTAATCCCAGCACTTTGGGAGGCCGAGATGGGGGGAGCACTAGGTCAGGAGATCGAGACCATTCTGGCTAATGCGGTGAAACCCCGTCTCTACTAAAAATACAAAAAAATTAGCTGGGTATGGCAGCGTGGGTCTGTAGTCCCAGCAACTCAGGAGGCTGAGGCAGGAGAATGGCGTAAACCTGGGAGGTGGAGCCTGCAGTGACAGAGCACTCCAGCCTGGGCCACAAAGGGAGACTCCATCTCAAAAGAAAAAAAAAAGAAAAGTGGAGTTATGAATCAAAATTCCAATAGTACTGTTTCTGATGTTTATGCACTTACTTTTACCAAAGAACTTCTAATTTTCATATGGCTCCAGGTTATTATCTAGCATCCTTTTGTTTTAACTTGAAGACTCCCTTTTCAGATTTCTTCTAGGACAGCTCTAGTGGGAATGAACCTTCCTCAGTTTTTATCTCTGAAAGTTGTTATCTTTCATTTTTGAGAATAACTTTGCTACGTACTGAACTCTCAGGTTTTTTTTTTTTTCTTTCAGCACTTAAAATAGTTTACCCTACTGCCTTCTGGCTTGCAAAGTTTCTCCTGAGAAATATCTGCTGATAATCCCTGTTTTGTTTCTGGTGTTCATAATCTTATTGAGAATTCTTTGTACATGATGAATCACTTTTCTTCTGACGCTTTGAAGATTTTCTGTGTCTGTGATTTTTCCCTTCCCTCTCCTTTCCCTTTCCTTCCCCTCCCCTCCTCTCCTTTCCTTTCTTCTTCTTCTTTTTTTTTTTTTTTTTTTTTTTTGACAGGGTGTCTCTCTGTTGCCCAGTCTGGACTGAAACTTTTGGCTCAACTAATCCTCCTGTCTCAGCCTATTGAGTAGCTGGGAATACAGTCATGTGCCATCACAGTCAATTCCTTGTTTATAACTTTAGATGTGATTATAATATGTCTCTGAATGGGTCTCTGGGTTTTTCATACTTCCATTTCTTTGATGCTTGTATTTGTATATCTTTGTCTTCATATTTGGGAAGTTTGTGGGTATTATTTATTCAAAGAAGTTCTGTAATCCTTATTTTGTATCTTCTCCTTTAGGGACTTTCATAATGTATATATTGGATTGCTTGATGCTATCCATAAATCTCATAGGCTTTGTTCACTTATCTTCATTCTTTCCTCTTTTGATTCGTCAGCCTGATAATTTCAAATGATCTTTCTTTAGGTTTGCTGAATCTTTTTCTTCAGGTTTGTTTAACCTTTCTAATAAATTTTTCAATGCAGTCATTATATTTTCAGCTTCAGAATATCTTTTTAGTTCTTTTTTTATAATTTGTCTCTTTTTGTTTTTTGGATTTCACTTCTGTTTCTGTTCATATTCTCCCTTAGGTCTTTGAGGATATTAAAGACAATGTCATACCAAGTAAGTCTGAGGTTTACTTTTTCTTCAGGGTTGATTTCTGGAGATTTATTTGCTTCATGTGAATGAGCCATGTTTCTCTGATTCTTTGTATCCTTTGAGATCTTTTGTTATAAATTGAGCATTTGAAAAAACAGCTGCCTCTCTATTTATGCAAACTAGCACTATGTAGGGAATGACTTTCAGTAATCAGCCCAGAATGAAGGCTTTGTGGTTGACCTGAGCTTGTGTGTTTGCCTTATTCCCCGATTTTCTCATAATTGTGGCTACTTTTAAATGTCTTTATTTCCCCCAGAGTCATACCCTTGCCACCTCTCTAAAGCTTGCTGTTCTATTATGTTCCTGTTCCTGTAATTGAGGCCCCAAGATGCAGGATTTACTGTAGCTCTCAGGCTCTCAGTCCCAGGATTGTTGCGAGTAGCTTCCAACTGATACCCAAACTATGCTGCAGTTTTTCTCCAGGGCTTTAAAAAATCAGGCAAAGCACAAACTATTAAGAGCACTTTGGCAGCCCTCAGACAAGCTAACACGTTGAAAATGAGTTTCATTCTCTCTCTCTCTCTTTTGGGTAGGGGAAACAGAGTCTCGGTCTGTCACCCAGGCTGGAGTGCAGTGGCCCTATCTCGGCTCACTGCAAGCTCCGCTTCCCAGGTTCAGACCATTCTCCTGCCTCAGCCTCCCAAGTAGCTGGGACTATAGGCGTCCGCCACCACGCCCGGCTAATATTTTTTTTGTATTTTTAGTAGAGAAGAGGTTTCACCGTGTTAGCCAGGATAGTCTAGATCTTCTGACCTCGTGATGCGCCCGTCTCGACCTCCCAAAGTGCTGGGATTACAGGTGTGAGCCACCACGCCCGGCTGAGTTTCACTCTTTTTCTTATGTCTTGAGGAGAGCAGCTGGGAAAAGGTGTCATCACTGCACCAGACTGCATGTTGTAGATGATAGGGCAAAAGCAAGCAAAAATGCCTTTCATGATTCCGGTGTTAGTATTTCCAGGCTCGAAGAACTGTGGTACCAGGAGAAATTTCCTGCCATTTCCTGTGTGCTTTTTCTTGAGTGAACACCTTGTTAGTTGCAGAAGATCCCTAATTACTTTCTAAATTTCCCACAGAGTACTTTGGTCAGTATATTGTTGTTTACTTTGTATTTCTTTTGGGAGAACAAGGACTTACAGACTTCAAGTCTCCAACTCTTCTGATTTTTCTCCTTCTCTTATATTTTTACAGTTGTAACTTTTACCCATGTTAAAGTGAGTGTTGTTTTTCCTAAATGATTGGCCTGGTTATTGGACAGAACAAACTTGAAGAACACAGCATAATTTGCTCTGCTATTAAGACTAATCTGCTTATGAAAAATATGATTTTCCAGTTGTTTACTTGTTTTCATTTAAAGCTATTCTAATCTTTTCAGCTCCTGATGAGCTTAAGAAAATATTTTTGCATTTTTAAAGGAGAAAAGAATATATAATGAGATTTTTAAAAAATTAGGCTGAAGTATTTTGTGTATTGTCAGGGTTTCTTAAAGGGACTTAAAGTGCTCTTTATTTGCTGGTTTCTAATATCATAGGAATATCATAATATTCCTAATGTGTAGGAATATTGTGATAGAGGAAGATGAGCATATATATAGCAGCAACATCTTGCTCGCTTGCTGTCTTATATATGCTGACCAGAACTTATCTGAAGAGATAATACAGACCTTTATGTATACAAGGGCATATAATGAGAACAAGTTTAAATGTAGAATTATGTAGGTAAAACCAGTTATGTCATGATTATGTGGCAATGCTGACTAAATGGATTTAAAATTTATGTCTTCATTTACTTTCATTTTGCAATTTAATTGGATGGGGTCAGAACAGAAGAGGAACGACCATTAAGCCAAAAGTAGATGGTGACTGAAGAATCAAAATTAAATAATATATTTTGATGAAGTCAGAATTTCTCTTAGCAACTTCAGGTTATATATTTAAAGCAAAATTAGTTTTTTTGTGTGTGACAGAAATTCAACTTCTATTACTTAAATAGTAGAATCTAAAATAAATGTCAAACTCAGCATATTGGTGATTTTAATCTACATTTGAGCATACTTTGATAATCGCTAAACATTTCCAGATTTGTAAAAACACAGTTTTGAAATGAAACTGTTTATTACAGCTGGCCTTTGCCTTATCACAAATACCACTGGACCTAGTTGAAATGAAGTTTTTCTTTTTATTTTTTCATGATTCAGTTTTTAGTATGTCCAGGCTCAAAGGACTGTGGCACCAGTAGAAACTGGAAGACAAAAACTGTCTTTCAGAACTGGCTCCTGTTTTGCCCATATATGCTACCTTTCCAAATTATCTTTAAAATTTATGGTGAAAATGAAATTAATAGGGTTCAATTAATTTTTTAAAATTTTGATTTGGAGTGTAAGCACTAATATGCATAAACAGACTTCCAGAACTCACTTGACTCTGTTCTTAGATTGCAAAATTGGAAGATCAAGACAATTCTAGTCACCTTCTCCTTGATGCCCTGCACTTATTTCTTGTTGGTTACTCCTAAAATTCAGCAGACTTTTCTTATTGAAAAATATGGTTACAAACACCAAATGCTTCTACATAAGTAATGAGGGTCTTTCCAGTTCTTTTATATCTTATCTTAACTTATTAACTGATAATCTTAGAAAACAGATTCTAATCCTAGCAATTTTTTCTGCTATGAAATAGCAAGAATGTGTCTTTTTTCTTAAAATAATCATGTGAAGTTAATGCTTGAAAAAAATCAGAGCTTGTAGATCCTGATACTTCTTTTTTTTTTTGAGACGGAGTCTGGCTCTGTCGCCCGGCCTGGAGTGCAGTGGCCGGATCTCAGCTCACTGCAAGCTCCGCCCCCCGGGTTTACGCCATTCTCCTGCCTCAGCCTCCCGAGTAGCTGGGACCACAGATGCCCGCCACCTCGCCCGGCTAGTTTTTTGTATTTTTTTAGTAGAGATGGGGTTTCACCGTGTTAGCCAGGATGGTCTCGATCTCCTGACCTCGTGATCCGCCCGTCTCGGCCTCCCAAAGTGCTGGGATTACAGGCTTGAGCCACCGCGCCCGGTCAATCCTGATACTTCGTTTTAAACAATACCCCAAGATAAGCAAATTATAGTTTTGTTTAATGATTCACTTTTATTAGGCAACAAATAGTGAATGATTGTGAGTCCACTTATAATTGACTTTTTGATTAGCTACTCAATAACTAGTGTTTAGAAAATTGGTAGTTTGTGATATTATAGACTGGGCGGCTCAAAAGGATCTTTTGAATTGTTGATTATAGTGTGAAAAGAGGCTTGAAGATGGCATTAACATTTAAGGTCTTGGAGGCACAGGGACCATAAATTTAAATTTCTTTTAAGAGCAAGTAGGTGTGGTTTTCCCCCCGGATAAATACATTAAGCCAAGCAGTTTTGCATATGATTTTACTGGTTTCATAGAGCCTTAGGAGTCATTCCATAAATGTCACATTAATTAGGATTCATATAATTTAAGCATTTCACAATGAGTCTCACTCTGTCTCCATGGCTGGAGTGCAGTGGCATGATCTTGGTTCACTGCAGCCTACTACTGGGTTCAAGCAATTCTCCTGCCTCAGCCTCCTGAGTAGTTGGGATTACAGGCACACACCACCACACCCAGCTAACTTTTGTATTTTTAGTGGAGAGGAGGTTTCACCATGTTGGCCAGGTTGATCTCAAACCCTGGACCTCAGGTGATCTGCCCGCCTCGGCCTCCCCAAGTGCTGGAATTACAGGAGAGAGCCACCGCACCCAGCCTCTTGTATCTTAGTTTTAAAAAATGAATGCCTGTAATGCAACCTGACCCTGAAAATATGACTACTAAAGCATTTATGGAACACTTACTTTATGCTTGCCACAAGGTATAGCTACTCATTCTATGAATTCTCTTTTGAAAACAGAGTGAGGTGAGAGGTAATGATAAAAAAAAAAATGCAAATCACTCTTTCTTTAGTATATTTTCTTGTTTGAAAATATGCAAATGGTGAAAATAGTGCTTTGGAAGATATTTTGTCATTGTTAGTTCATTCTGGTATAGGTACAACCAACCTTTGGGCTCTTACCGGTGACATGTAGAAGTGAGCCAAAGGGCCCAAACCAAAACTGTTACTGCATTTTAAGTAAGAAGGGAAAAAGAGGCCACGGATGGTGGCTCAAGCCTGTAATACCAGCAGTTTGAGAGGCTGAGTCAAGAGAATTGCTTGAGGCCGGGAGTTCAAGACCGCCATAGCCAACATATCTAGACCGCATTTCAATTTGAAAAAAAAAAAGCAGCTTTGTTTTTTGTTTTGAAATTGGTCTCACTTGGTCACCCAGGCTGGAGTGCAATGTTGCCATCTCAGCTCTCCGCATCCTTGACCTGCTGGGCATGTAGTTGGGATTATGGGCATGTGCCACCATGCTAATTTCTGTATTTTTTGTACAGAAGGGTTTTTCCCATGTTGCCCTGGGTGGTCTTGAAATCCTGAGCTTGTGGATTTCAGGATCATGGTGGACAGGAAGCAGGACTAGGTTGCAGATCCAGATAGAGCAGCATGCAGAGGCTTGCATTGTAAATTTTAGCTCCAGATTGACTCCAAGAACAAACCAGCAATCCTGAGAGGAACCACAGATGCTGTGAAGGAAGCAGATGGCCCCTGCAGGACCCAGGAGATACCCCAAATACTGTGAGTGTCCCAACAGTGGAAGTGGGAAAGAGATACCCTCCTCTCCTGAACACACGCCCCTACTGGAGAAGCTGAAAGTGTTTGTGGGAGAGCAGTTTCTGACTTTACCTAGAGCTAAGTCAAGTTAGAGAGCCAACCCAAGCAAAATACAGGGATAGAGGCAGCAGAAAGTCCATAGGAGCTCGCCGGGTCCCCAAGCAACAAGTAGAAGAAAGAAATTCAGAGCTTGAAGACATGGACTTCAAATTAACCCAGTCCAACAAAGACAAAGAAAATATAAGAAAATATGAGCAAAGCCTCCAAGAAGTCTGGGATTATATTAAACGGCCTAAGAACAATCAGTGTTCTTGAGGAAGAGGATAATTCTAAAAGCTTGGAAAACACATTTCAGGGAATAATTGAGGAAAACTTCCCCAGCCTTGCTAGAGACCTACACATGCAAATACAAGAAGCACAAAGAACACTTGGAAAATTCATCACAAAATAGTCTTCACCTAAGCACACTGTCATCGGGTTATCCAAAGTTAAAAGGAACTAAAGAATCTTAAAAGCTGTGAGATAGAAGCACCAGCTAACCTACAAAGGGAAAAACTGTCAAATTAACAGCAGAATTCTCCACAGAAACCTGTTAGTTAGAAGGGCTTGTAGGGTTTCTTCTTCCAATCTTCAGCCTCTTCAAACAAAACAATTATCTGCCAAGAACTTTGTATCCAGTGAAACTAAGCAACGTATATGAAGGAAAGATACAATCTTTTTCAGACAACAAATGCCAAGAGAATTAGCCATTACCAAGCCACCACTACAGGAACTGATAAAAGGAGCTCTAAATCTTGAAACAAATCCTGGAAACACATTAAAACAGAACCTCTTTAAAGCACAAGTCACACAGGCCCTATAAAACAAAAACACAAGTTTAAAAGCAAAAACAAAAAAACCCCAAAGTGCAAAGGAAACACACAGCATGATGAATGCAGCAGTACTTCACATTTCAATAATAACATTGAATGTAAATGGCCTAAATGCACCACTTAAAAGATATAGAACCGCAGAATGGATAGAACTCATCAGTCATCTGCTGCCTTCAGGAGACTCACTTAACACATATAAGGACTCACATAAACTTAAAGGGGTGGAAAAAGTAATTTCATGCAAATAGACACCAAAAGTGACTGAGGGTAGCTATTCTTACATTAGACAAAACAAACTTTAAAGCAACAGTGGGGCCGGGCACGGTGGCTCAAGCCTGTAATCCCAGCACTTTGGGAGGCCGAGACGGGTGGATCACGAGGTCAGGAGATTGAGACCATCCTGGCTAACACGGTGAAACCCCATGTCTACTAAAAAATACAAAAAACTAGCCGGGCGAGGTGGCGGGCGCCTGTAGTCCCAGCTACTCAGGAGGCTGAGGCAGGAGAATGGCGTAAACCCGGGAGGTGGAGCTTGCAGTGAGCTGAGATCCGGCCACTGCACCCCAGCCTGGGCGACAGAGCAAGACTCCGTCTCCAAAAAAAAAAAAAAAAAATAAAGCAACAGTGGTTAAAAGAGACAAAGAAGGACCGGGCATGGTGGCTCATGCCTATAATCGCAGCACTTTGGGAGGCCAAGTCAGGTAGATCACGAGGTCAGGAGTTTGAGACCACCCTGGCCAACACAGGGAAACCCCGTCTCACTAAAAATACAAAAAAAATTTAGCTGGGCGTGGTGGTGGGCACCTGTAATTCCAGCTATTCAAGAGGCTGAGGCAGGAGAATCGCTTGAACCTGGGAGGTGGAGGCTGCAGTGAGCTGCAATCACACCACTGTACTCCAGCCCAGGCAACAGTGCAAGACTCCATCTCAAAAAAAATAAAATAAAATAAACAAAGAGGGACATTATGTAATGGTAAAAAGCCTTGTCCAACAAGAAAATGTCACAGTCCTAAACATATATGCACCTAACACTGGAGCTCCCAGATTTATAAAACAATTACTAGTAAATCTAAGAAATGAGATAGACAGCAACACAATAGTAGTGGCTAACTTCAGTACTCCACTGACAGCACTAGACAGGTCATCAAGACAGAAAATCAACAAAGAAACAATGGATTTAACTATGCTTTGGAATAAATGGACCTAATATATTTCATCCAACAGCTACAGAATACACATTCTATTCAAAAGCACATGGAACTTTCTCCAAGATTAGACCATACAATAGACCATAAAATGAGCCTTAATAAATTTAAGAAAATTGGCCGGGCGCGGTGGCTCAAGCCTGTAATCCCAGCACTTTAGGAGGCCGAAACGGGCGAATCACGAGGTCAGGAGATTGAGACCATCCTGGCTAACACAGTGAAACCCTGTCTCTACTAAAAAATACAAAAAACTAGCTGGGCGAGGTGGCGGGCACCTGTAGTCCCAGCTACACGGGAGGCTGAGGGAGAAGAATGGCGTAAACCCGGGAGGCAGAACTGGCAGTGAGCTGAGATCCGGCCACTGCACTCCAACCTGGGTGACAGAGTGAGACTCTGTCTCAAAAAAAATAAAAATAAATAAATAAATAAATTTAAGAAAATTGAAATTATATCAAGCACTCTTTCAGACTACGGTGGAATAAATATTGGAAATCAGCTCCAAAAGGAAACTTCAAAACCATGCAAATACATGGAAACCAAATAACCTGCTCCTGAATGAGCATTGGGTCAAAAACAAAATGAAGGTGGAAATTAAAAAATTCTTCAAACTGAATGACAGTAATGACACAATCTATCAAAACCTCTGGGATAAAACCAAGGTAGTGTTAAGAGGAAAGTTCGTAGTTCTAAATGCTGACATCAAAAAGTCTGAAAGAGCACAAATTGACATTCTAAGGTCACATCCCAAGGAACTAGAGAAACAAGAACAAACCAAACCCAAACTCACCAGAATAAAGGAAATAACCAAGATAAGAGCAGAAATAAATGAAACTGAAACAAAGAAAAAATGATACAAAAGATGAATAAAACAAAAAGCAGGATCTTTGAAAAGGGAAGTAGAATTGATAGACCATAAGCAAGATTAACCAAGAAAAGAATAGAGACAATCCAAATAACCTCACTGAGAAAAAAAACAGGAGCTGTTACAACTGACACCACTGAAATACAAAAGATCATTAAAGGCTACTATGAACACCTTTACACACAAACTAGAAAACCTAAAAGAGATGCATAAATTTCTACAAAAATATAACCCTCCTTGCTTAAAGCAGGATGAATTTGATACCCTGAACAGACCAATAACAACCAGCAAGATTGAAACAATAATTAAAAAATTACCAACCAAAAAAAGTCCAAGACCAGACAAATTCATCCAGAATTCTACCAGACATTCAAAGAAGAATCAGTACCATTCCTTTTGACACTATAATACAAGATAGAGAAAGAAGAAACCTTCTGTAATTCATTATTTGAAGCCAGCATCATCCTAATAGCAAAATCAGAAAAGGATACAACCAAAAAAGAAAACTACAGACTGATACTCTTGGTGAACATAGATGCCAAAATCCTTAACAAAATACTAGCTAACTGAATACAACAACATATAAAAAAGATAATCCACCATGATCAAGTGGGCTTCATACCAGTGACGCAGGGATGGTTTAATGTACGCAAGTAAGTGTGATACTGAGGTGAGAAATTAAAAATAAAATTAAAAAGAAAGAGAAATAAGTTTTACTGCATTAGGCTGATTTGTCCCAGAGGCAGCAACAGGCACAGCCCAGACCCAGGAAAAGTCTTGATAAAATGTTTGTAATGGCAAAATTCACAATTGCAAAATCGTGGTACCAATCCAAATATGCCCATTAATCAACGAGTGTATAAAGAAACTGTGATATAGGCTGGGTGCAGTGACTCACGTCTGTAATCCTAGCATTTTGGGAGGGCGAGGCAGGCAGATTGCCTGAGCTCAGTAGTTTGAGATGAGCCTGCACACCATGGTCAAACCCCATCTCTACTTAAAAAAAAAAAAAAAAAATTGCTGGGCATGATGGTGGGCACCTGTGGTCCCAGCTACTTGGGAGGCTGAGGCAGGAGAATTGCTTGAACCTGGGAGGTGGAAGTTACAGTAAGCAGAGATCGAGCCACTGCACTCCAGGCTGGGTGACAGAGTGAGACTCCATCTCCAAAAAAAAAAAAAAAAAAAAAAAAAGGGAAACTGTAGTATATATGTTTACACATAAAAAGGAATTAATTAACAGCATTTACAGTGACCTGGATGAGATTGGAGACTATTATTCTAAGTGAAGTAACTCAGGAATGGAAAACCAAATATTGTATGTTCTCACTGGTATGTGGAAGCTAAGTTATGAGGACACAAAGGCGTAAGAATGATAAAATGGACTTTGGATGCTTGCGGGGAAGAGTGGGAGGGGAGTGAAGGATAAACACTACAAATAGGGTGGAGTCTGTACTGCTCATGTGATGGGTGCACCAAAATCTCACAAATCACCACTAAAGAACTTGCTCATGTAACCAAATACTACCTATACCCCAATAACTTATGGAAAAATAAAACATTGAAACACAATCATCATAGCTCCTTATAGCTCCTTTGTGCCAGTGTGAATCAGTGCAATCAATTATTACATTGATTCTAACTTGTCCTAAAAAGCCAGAGCAACATGAAGATGTCCATTGGGTCCCTTATGGCTTATGGAAGGGGACATTTGTGAGCTATTTTACAGATTCACAGATGAATTGCCAGGTACTTCCTAGATGACCAAAATAGTGTACAGGAAACTAGGCCAGCAATACCTGAGTTTGTGGAGTCAGTGCTTGTTCTAAGCACTATGACAAATATTCATAGATGAACAAAGTTACTAGAAACAATAATGATACCAATTTGTGATAGGGATCTGATCCAGAAACTTATGTTTTCTGGTAACTAACTAAGCAAACTCTTTTCCTTTTTTCTCCTCCCCTCTCCTCTTCCTTATTTTTTGTCTTTCTTTTTTCTTTTCTTTTTTTTTTTTTTGAGACAGTGTCTCACTCTGTTGCCCAGGCTAGGGTGCAGTGGCGTGATCTTGGCTCACTGCCAGCTCCACCTTCCGGGTTCATGCCATTTTCCTGCGTCAGCCTCCTGAGTAGCTGGGACTACAGGCACCCGCCACCATGCCTGGCTAATTTTTTGTATTTTTAGTAGAGATGGGGTTTCACCGTGTTAACCAGGATGGTCTCAATCTCCTGACCTCATGATCCGCCTGCCTCAGCCTCCCAAAATGCTAGGATTACAGGCATGAGCCACCACGCCCAGTCTCCTCCTTATTTTTCTTGACGTGGTCTCACTCCATTGACCAGGCTGAAATGTAGTGATGCCATCATGGCTCACTGCAGCCTCAACCTCCTGGGCTCAAGCAATCCTCCCACCTCAGCCTCCTGACTAACTGGGCCTGCAGGCAGGTATGCTACCATGCCTAGGTGATTTTTTTTTTCCTTCGAGATGGAATTTCGCTTTTCTTGCCCAGGCTGGAGTGCAATGGCGCGATCTCGGCTGACTGCAACCTCCACTTCCCAGGGTCAAGCAGTTCTCCTGCCTCAGCCTCCCAAGTAGCTGGAATTATAGGCATGCACCACCATGCAAGGCTAATTTTGTATTTTTAGTAGAGATGGGGTTTCACCATGTTGGCCAGGCTGGTCTTGAACTCCTGACTTCAGGTGATCTGCCCACCTCAGCCTCCTAAAGTGCTGGGATTATAGGCATGAGCTATAGTTTTTTCTAGTTTTTAGGAGGCAGTCACCTTGGCAAACTTTTTGGCTATTGCATGCAACTCAGTGGGACCAGAGAGTGTAAGAAGCCACTAATAGATTCTGTTTATTATGAGTGGTGTTGAAATGAGTATGTAGGAATTGGGGAAGGCTAGGAAAGGCTTCTGCAGTGGTTACCTGTTTAGGGGCTTGTAGAGCCAGTTTAGGTTCAGCTGTTTCGGGTGATTGTAAAGGAGAGAGAATTGTAATTTTAGAATTTACAAATGTTGGAGATGGACATTCCTGTTAAGATTTTTACTTTATTTTCTCATTTTTTAAAGAGATAAAGTCTTACTCTATCACCCAGGCTGGAGTGCAGTGGTGTGGTCATGGCTCACTGCAGCCTGCAACTCCTGGGCTCAAGAGATTCTCTTGTCTTAGCTTCACAAATAGCTAGGACTATAGGTACATGCCACCATGCCTAGCTAATGTTTTTATTTATTTATTTTTTTGAGACGGAGTCTCGCTCTGTCGCCCTGGCTGGAGTGCAGTGGCCGGATCTGAGCTCGCTGCAAGCTCCGCCTCCTGGGTTTACGGCATTCTCCTGCCTTAGCCTCCCGAGTAGCAAGGATTACAGGCGCCCACCGCCTCGCCTGGCTAGTGTATTTTTCTTTGATTTTTTGGTAGAGACAGGGTTTCACCGTGTTAGCCAGGATAGTTCGAGCTCCTGACCTCCTGATCCGCCCGTCTGGGCCTCCCAAAATGCTGGGATTACAGGCTTGAGCCACCACGCCCGGCAATGTTTTTATTCTTTTGTGGAGATGACGTGTCACTGTCTTAGGCATACTGGTCTTGATCTCTGGCCTCAGACAATTCTTCCAACTCTGCCTCCCAAAGCACTGGGATTACATGCATGAACCACCCATGGCCTAAATTTTTATTCTAATTTGTTTTCTTTCTTTTTTTTTTTTACTCTAGAAGGTTAGAGATACATTGTCTTGTAGAGAAGGTATATTTGATTTAGTGGACTTTTTAAGGCTTCTGAGTGCTAATTAAATTACACCTCCATACCTCTTACTCATTCCCGTTCTGAGAGGTGCAATCCTTTTTATTTTTAAGGTGTTGTCTTCAAAAAATAGTTTGAAAAGGCCAAATGAGCCCCAAAGGGACTACTGCAACTGCAAACTGTTGTTAGTCAAACAGAACCTTTTAGATAAAAACACATAATTTAGATAAAAACCCGTAACACCTAAACCTATAACAACCGAGATTCCCGCTGGAGAGGGAGGAATTTTCAGTTTGCTTAAAACAAACGCTTTTATCCTTTCCTTGTCTGAACTTAAAATGGAAACAAGCAAAAAGACTGACAAGGATGTCAACAAATCCTGAACAAAAGAGAGATCTCAATCAGTATGAAAGTTGTTTGGCATGCAAGAGAGCTTATCACTCCTGGTACCAAAGGACACTAAAATCCCAAAGTGCAACAAGGTTTTAGTAGGTACCTCATGGATGACGAAGACTCCTGGAACCATAAAGGATAAAGTCACTTTGCATCCATGCTCCTGACACCAACAGTGAACCCTAAGAAAAAAGGCAGAATCAACCAATCAAACACAAATCAGCATTTACTCTGAAATGGTTGTTGCAACCTGGGTAGCAGTTAGAGACTGTACCACCGAAAGGGTGTGGGGGCTTATCTTTTAAAGGAACTTATTTAGATTATGTAAATTGTCTCATTATTTTATTGGTGGATTTAACAATTAAGTCTGTAATCATTAGTAGAGTAGTGCAGTTGTGTTAATCCAAAGAAAAGCACATACAGAATGTTTGTCAGTATTATGACCAGTTTCTTTATATTGTATATGGTTGAAAACATGGTTGTTGTGAAAGAAGTGTGTTTCAGCGCTCCTTTCTGTTTTTCAGTATTCAGGAGCAGTTCAATATGGCATTAGACTAAGGTGGAGTCACTGATGCCAAGTTGGAAACGTTTGTAAGCTCACAATAGCATGCCAAGACTGGGCATGAAAGTCGAATGTATCTTTTGTAATAAGGCAGCAAACATGGGCATTTTTCTGGCTTCTCTTTTAGTCATTCTAGGGAATTATTGCACTTGAGGAGAGAATTATGGGAAACTAATATGTAGCCAGTCTGTCAGAAGTACAGATTTCTTGGGACTAAGAACTCATATGTGAAGTAGGCATAACTCTATTTAAATCTGTGGAGTCTTCTGAAACTCCAGTTATTTAGTGCTGGAAATAATTGAGAGTTCACAATGGGTAGCTCCAGGAGTTTAAAAAAAAAAAAAAAGAGAGAGAGACACAGATATGAATTGAATGGTTGGACAATAGTTGGTGTTCAGAAAATTGAATAATTGGTTATTAATGCATTCAGATTAATTTCTCTTAATTTTATTCCAATCATTTGTGTCTTTCAAGGTATTTGTTTCATTTAATTTTTCTAATTTGTTGTTTCTTTAGGGTTGATAGTAGTGTCCCTTTTGATATTTCTGATTTTAATGTTACTGGCGGTTCTTTGTTTTTAGAGCTACCAAGATGGTGGCTGGCTGCTCCCAAGATGGCGGCAAGCCTGTTGTTCTCTGACCTGGGGTTCTTGGCCTCACGGATTCCAAGGAATGGAACCTTGGGGCAGGTGGTGAATGTTATAGCTTTGTTAGAAGCCATGGGTCACAGAAGAGAACTCTGGAACCCAGCAACGAGTGTTCAGCTCGATTAGGATGAACCTGGGCACTTAGTCGCTCAGGAACAGTGAAAAGCCTCTAGCCCGATTGGGAGTGGCAATGGGCGCCTCGCTGGATCAGAAGCACAGTGGACACCCTGCCGGATCTGGAGGGATGGAAATCAGCGGGTCTGTGATGACAGCGAGCAGCAGTGGTGGACAGCGAGTGAAAGCTCAGCTGGTGCTGGACAAACACACACCAGAAGAGTGTGCAGTTGCAAGAGTTAATACAGTGAAAACAGAGCTCTCATACAATTGGAGGCGACCCAAAGGGGGTTGCCCTGTCTGGCTCCAATGCCTGGGTGTATATCCCGATCAATGTCCCTCCCACTGTACTCTCAGGTGATAGATGATTTGACTGTTTCTTTACTTCCTGCTTTTAGCCTAATTGGTATTTTAGTGAGCTCTCTTTACAATCTGATTGGTTGGGTGTGAGCTGAGTTACAAGCACCATGTTTATAGGTGGGTGCAGTCACCTTCCCCAGATAGGCTTAGGAATTCTTAGTTGGCCTAGGAAATCCAGCTAGTCCTGTTTCTCACTAGTAATATGAAACGTTTCATGTAAAATTTGTCAATTTTGTTTTTTTTAAACAGCCAGCATTTGGTTTTATTGATTGTCTCTATTTTCCTATTCTCAGTTTCACTGAATCCACACTAATCTTTATTATTTTCTATCTTATACTTGTTTGTGATTTGGTTTTACTTTTCTTTTTGCAGTGTCACTAGATAGAAGGTTAGGTTATTGATATGAAGTCTTCTCATTTAATGTAGGCATTTACGGCCTTACTTTTTCTCTAAGTCATATTTTAGTTGCATTTTGTACATTTTGGTATGTCAATTTTTTTCATTTATTTTTAAAGTATTTTCTGACTTCCCTTTTGATTTTTTTCTCATAATGTCAAGCAAAAATTGTAGGATATTATTGAACTATGCTTCTGCAGTAGGTCCCAAAAGACCAGACTAAAAATTAAACTGGGGTCACACATGCTAATGTTCCACATCCCCAAATGTGAATTAAATTGTCTGATCTTACAACAAATAAAAAGAGAAATGACAGTCAGTTTCCCAAACAAGCCAGTTTTAAATTTTCAATGTCTAGCTCGAAAACAGTGGTGTAAAATCGAGCTGGCTTACAGACATACAGCACCAAGATGATCATCAGCAATATCCCAGAACTCAAATGTGAGGAGGACAAGACAGATGCAAGGACCACAGAAAAGTGAAAGACAAGGGAGACATATCCATGAAGATAGGCAGAAACAAAGAGGAGCAGTGATACTACCATCACTATCCCTGGAAAAATGTACTCTATAACTTGGCCAAAATTGACTGTCATTTCTCTTTTTATTTGTTGTAAGGTCAGACAATTTAATTCACATTTGGGGATGTGGAACATTAGCATGTGTGACCCCAGTTTAATTTTTAGTCTGGTCTTTTGGGACCTACTGCAGAAGCATAGTTCAATAACATCCTACAATTTTTGCTTGACATTATGAGAAAAAAATCAAAAGGGAAATCAGAAAATACTTTAAAAATAAATCAGAGTGGTTTGTCAGGAGCACTATGATGCAGGAAGTGCATTTCATAGGTACCCTGGCCAAAAATGCCTGGGTAGCATTCCCACTCTGCTGGGATATCCCTTTTGGAACCTCCCTCATTCAAACTGGGCAGTACTGGAATTATTTAATACACCCAAAGCAAACCAGGGTTTAAGACACAAGCTGGAGTTAAAAAGAGGCAGCAACTTAGCAGTAAAGAATTTAAACAAATATATCCAATAAAAAGCAAAACAAGCCAGACAGGTAAGGCTGCAATACATAACCTATCCTTCAATGCAAAGACAAGCATAAGAGGCAACAGCAAAGAGGAAACTATGACCTTTCAAAACAGACAAAACAAGAAAAAAGTGACTGACTCTAAGAAGATGTCAATATGTGAGCTCTCTAACCAATAATTCAATGTAGAAATTTAAGGAAACTCAGTGATCTTCAACACAATACAGAAAAGCCATCAAAAATGTATCAGAGAAATTTAACAGACATTCAAATATGTAACTTAAAAAGCATACAAGTCTTGAAACAAATAAATACTTTTAATAAACTGAAAAATTTGTTAGAAGTTCTTAACAGCAGGATGGATTCAGGAGAATAAGGAATTAGCTTGTAAACAGGCTATTTGAAAACACAAAGGAAAATTTAAAAAAAAATAAAAAGGAATAGAAAATTACCTCAAAGAAAAAACAAACTTCAGAATTATTGGCGTTCATGAAAGAGTTGAGCAACAGCAAGGGTTAGGGTACTTATTGAAATAAATAGTAACAAAAAAGTTTCCAAAATTTAACAAGATGCATTCATGTACAGGAAGTTCAGAGAACAACAAACAGATTCAAATCAAAGAAGTCTACCCCAAGGAATATAACAATAAAACTCTAAAAGATCAAAGACAAAGAGGGGACCCTAAAAGCAGCAAGAGAAAAGCAAATAACATATTAAGGAGCTCAGTATCTTCTGGGAACAGACTTCTCAACAGAGACCATACAGGCCAGGAGAGAGCAAACAATATTTTCAAAGTGCTAAAAACAGGGGAAAATACATACATACTCACACACACACACACACACACACACGTACCATCCAAGAATACTGTGTTCAAAAAGCTAGTCTTTAAATATGAAAGAGAGAGAAATTCTTTTTCAGAGTGACAAATAAGACAATTCAATACCATCAGAACTACTTTACAAGACATGCTAAAAATAACTCTTCTTCTTTGGCCAGGGTACCTGTGAAATAATAAAGCACCATGCAAAAAGAAAGAATTTGACTGTATAAAAGCCACTGGTTAAATTTAGTTCACAGACAAACCGAGAAATGTAATTGTAATATGCAATTCACTTCTAATTGTAGTAGGAAGTCCAAATATTGATAGCTACGACAACATGTTGAGATTGGTAATATAAAAATACATAAATTGAGACCAAAAAAACTCAAAATGTAGAGGTGATTGCATTAAAGTGCAGAATTTTTCTTTATGCCTTTGTTTCTGTGTAATCTAAAATTAGTCGTCTTCACTTAAAATGACTTACAAGCTTTTTTTTTTTGTAAGCCTTCTGGTAACCACAATGCAAACACCTATAAGAGACAATCTGAAAAGCAATGAATTAAGCTGTAGTACCAGAGATAATCACTTAACCACAAAGAAAGTGAGAAAGGGAAAACAGTTTAAAAAGAACGTGAAAACTTGCCACAAAATGGCACTAGTAAGTGCTTTTTTAAAAAATATATTTTTTGGAGACGAGATCTTCTTCTGCCACCCAGCAGAGGGCAGTGGCAAAATCATGATGCACTGCAGCTTCACCAAACGCAGTGTAATTCCTTCCTAACAGTGGATGTAATTGGAATCAATTGACCAGTTAAAAGGCATGGAGTGGCTGAATGGATTCAGAAATGAGATCCAATTCTATGCTACCTACAAGAAACCCACTTTACCTATAGAGACACGGAGACTGAAAACAAACAAGTGGAAGAAAATATTCCATGCAAATGGAAAGCAAAAGTAAGTAGAAGTAGTTATGATTATGTCAGATTAAATAAATTACTAATCAAACATAAAAAGAAACAAAAAAGGTCACTATATAATGGTTCAGCAAGAGGATATAACAGTTATACATACATCTGCACCCAACACCAGAGCTTCTAAGTATATATAGCGAATAATGGATCTGAAGGGAGAGACAGAATGCAGATAATAATAGTAGGTGACTATGAATCCATTCTCAGTAATGATGGATTCATACAGAAAATCAACAAAGAAATATCAAGGTTAAACAATGTACTAGATATAATAGGCTTAAATGACATTTACAGAACATTTTATCCAATGGCTGCACAGAATTTTTTCAGCACATGAAATATTCTGCAAAAGAGATTATATCTTAGGCCACTTAACAAGTCTGAAAAAGCTGAAAAAAATAAAAACAATATCAGGTATCTTGTCTGACCACAGTAAAATATTCCTAGAAATCAGTAACAAGAAGAATCTTGGGAAACACACAAATACATGGAAGCTAAACACTATGTTCCTGAATGACCTGTTTGTCAATTTAGAAATTAAGGAAATGTTTATTTCTTTTTTCTTTTATTGAAGTCAAAAGACAGTGAAGAAATTTAATTTTTTTGAAGCAAAGGAACATGGAACTGCAACACACCAAATTCTGTGTATAGCAAAAACAGTACCAAACTGTACTACATGGGAAGTTTATAGCAATGAACAACGATATCGAAAAAGTAAAAAGACATCAAAATAACAACCTAATGGTTCACGTCAAGGAATTAGGAAAGCAAGAACAAACCAAACCCAAGTAGAAGAGAAGAAATTAATAAAGATCACAGCATATATAAATAAAATTGAGGAAAACACAAAATATTAATGAAATAATTATCTTTAAAGATAAATTGACAAAACCTTATGAGACTAAGAAGAGAGGAGACTGAATAAAATCAGAAATAAAAAAGATGTAGCAACTGAGACCAAAGAATACATACTCTGGATATGTACAAGTTCCAAGGTGAACCATGATGAGATGGAAAACCTCAACACACCAGTAATGAGTAATGTTATTAAAGCCGTAAGGAAAAGTCATCCATGAAAGAAAAGCATAAGACCTGATGGCTTCACTGCTAAATTCTATGAAACATCTAAGGAAGAAAAAATATCAGTTCTACTCAAACTCTTCAAAAATAAATGGAAGATGAGGGAATACTTCCAAACTTATTCTATAGGGTCAGCATTACCCTGATACCAAAACCAGACAGGGACACAACAACAAGAGAAAAACTACATGCCAGTAGCGCTGATAACCTTAGATGCAAAAAATCCTCATTAAATTACTAACAAACCAAATTTCACATTAAAAATATTATTTACTATGAACAAATGTCCTATATCCCAGGGATGAAATAATGGTTCAACATACACAAATCTGTAAATGTGACACATTAACAGAAGCAAGAACAAAAACCACGATTATTTCAACAGATGCAGAATAAAAGCTCTTAAATAAAATTTAACAACACTTTATGACAAAAAAATTAAACTGGCTGTAGAAGTAATAATATACCTGAAGATAATACAGGCCATGTTTACAACTAAACTGTAATTTTATGGACAAATTTACAGCTAAAATAATATTTTATAAAAAAAAAAATTGGAGGTCTTATTTGTAAAATCTGTAACAAGAGAAGATGCTCCCTTTTACCACTTTACTATAATACTAGAAGTCCTGGCCAGAGGAGTGAAAGACTTGAAAAAGAAATAAAGGGGCTGGGTGTGGTGGCTCACGCCTGTTATCCCAGCACTTTGGGAGGCCAGACGGGCGGATCACGAGGTCAGGAGATCCAGACCATCCTGGCTAACACGGTGAAACCCCATCTCTACTAAAAATACAAAAAATGAGCCGGGTGTGGTGGCAGGAGCCTGTAGTCCCAGCTACTGGGGAGGCTGAGGCAGGAAAATGGCGTGAACCTGGGAGGCGGAGCTTGCAGTGATCGCACCACTGCACTCCAGCCTGGGCCACAGAGAGAGACTCTGAGAAAGACAGACAGAGAAAGAAAGAAAGACAGGGAGAGGGAGGGAAGTAAGGAAGGAAAGGACGAAGGAAAGAAAAGAACATCGAAGTTGGAAAGAAAGTCAAGTTAGCCTTGTTTACAAATGATACGATTTTATACTTAGATAAATCTAAAGACCCGCCTAAAAGACCAGGCAGGGTGCGGTAGCTCATACCTGTAATCCTAGCACTGTGGGAGGCTGAGGCAGGTGGATCACCTGAGGTCAGGAGTTTCAGACCAGCCTGGCCAACATGGCGAAACCTCATCTCTACTAAAAATACAAAAATAAATAAATAAATAAATAAAATAGCCTGTGGTTGTAGTGCACAACTGTAGTCCCAGCTACTTGGGAGGCTGAGCAGCAGAATCACTAGAACCTGGGAGATGGAGGATGCAGTGAGCTGAGATTGAGCCACCACACTCCAGCCTGGGCGACAGAGCAAGATTCTGTCACAAACAAACAAACCGACCTGATAAATTCAGTGAAGCTGCAGGATACAAAATAAACGTAACTTAAATCAGTAGTGTTTACACCAACACTGAACAATCTGATAAAGAAATCAAGAAAGTAATTTTATGTATAAGGGCTATAAAGAATAGAAAATAGCTGTGAATTAATTTAGCCAAAAAAGTGAAAGATCTATATTAAGAAAATATAAAACACTGATGAAAATATTTGAAGACAAAAAAAGGAGTTTTATGCTTATACAATGAAAGAATTAATGTTATTAAAATGGCAATATTACCTAAAGCAATTGCAGATTCAATGGCATTCCCATAATACTACCAATTATATATTTCATGGAAATAGAAAAAAATACTAAAATTTATATAGAACCACAAAAGATCCTGAAACACCAAAGCAATCTGAGCCAAAAAAGAAAAAAACTCAAGCTGAAGGCATCACACTACCTGACTTCAAAATTTACTACAAAGTTATAGTAACTATATCATCGTGGTGTTGGCATAAAAGCAGATACACTGACCAAGGGAACAAAATAGAGGACCCAGAAATAAACCTGTGCATTTATAGACAATTCGTCTCTGACAAGTGCACCAATAACATACAATGTAAAAAAGACAGTCTTTACAAAAAACGATGTTGACAAAACTAGATAACTATATGCATAAGAATTAAAATAGACCCCTATTATCTCACTGCACATAAAAAATGAACTCAAAGTGTACCCAAAGACCTACATCCAAGATCTGAAACAACCAGAAGAAAAACACACTGGGGGAAAAACTCCAGAACATGTTCTTGGGAAAAGTTTTTTATGTAAGACCTCAAAAGCACAGGTAATTGGAGCAAAAATAAACAAATGACATTACATCAAGCTAAAAACGCATCTGCACAGCAAAGAAGACAACAAAGTCTTTACTTTGTTTCTTTAAACAATTTACAGAATGAGACAAAATATTTGCAAATGATTCATCTGACACGGAATTAATAGCCACAAAATCTAAAGGTCTTATACAGTTCAATAGCATAAAAGGAAATAATTTGATTTTTAAATGGGCAACAGATCTGAATAGACATTTCCCAAAAGAAGACATGCAAATGGCCAACAGGTTTATAAAAAATACTCAGTATCACTACTCATCAGAGGAATGCAAATCCAAAACTGCAATGAGGGCCAAGTGTGGTGGCTCATGCCTGTAATCGCAGCACATTGGGAGGCCTAGGCAGGTGGATCACTTGATCTCAGGAGTTTGAGACCAGCCTGACTAACATGGTGAAACACGTTCCTACTAAAAGTACAAATATTAGCAGGGTGCGGTGGTGCATGACTGTAATTCCTGCTACTGGGGAGGCTGAGACAAGAGAATCACTTGAACCAGGAAGGCAGAGACCGCACTGAGCCAAGATATTGCCACTGCATTCCAGCCTGGGCGACAGAGTGAGATACCATCTCAAAAAATAAAAACAAAAAATAAAAAAGAACTGCAAGGAGATATCATCTTTCTCCTGTTAACATAATTTTTATCAAAAAGATAGGTCATAGGCTGGGTGCAGTGATGCATGCCTGTAATCCCCACATTTTGGGAAGCCACAGCAGATCCCTTGAGGTGGAGAATGTGAAACCATCCTGGCCAACATGGTGAAACCCCCTCTCTACTAAAAATACAAAAGAGCAACCCCCTCGGGTCCCCTTCCACGCTGTGGAAGAATTGTTCTTTCGCTCTTTACAATAAATCTTGCTAAGATTCACTCTTTGGGTCCGTAAAAATAACTAACTAACTAACTAAATAATAATAAATAAAAATAAAAACATTAGCCAGGCATAGTAGTGAGCCTCTGTAATCCCAGCCTTTCAGATGGCTGAGGCATGAGAATCACTTGAACCTGGGAGGTGGAGGTTACAGTGAACCAAGATTGTGCCAGCCTACACAACAGTGCAAGACTGTCCAAAAAAAAAAAAAACAAAAACAAAAACAAACAAAAAACAAACAAACAAAAAACAGGTAATAATGCATTCTGGCAAGGATATGGAGAAAGCAGAATCCTCATACACTGGTGCTGGAAATGTAAATTAGCACAGCTCTTAATGAGAAGTGTGAGATTTCTTTTAAAAAAAACCTGAAAAATGGAAACACCATGAAATAAAATAATTTCACTACTAGTGATAGATTTCCTTCCAAATGAAAGGAAATCAATGTATCAAAGAGATATTTGTACTCCTGTATTTATTACAGTATTATTTACATTAGCTAAAATACTGAGTCAGTGTAATTGTCCATCAGTGGATAAAGAAAATGTGGTAAATATACCATATACTGTGAAATATTCTGTCATTTAAAAAAACTTGCAATTTACAACAACAATGGATAATCCTAGAGAACATTATGTTAAGTTATATAACAAAGGCACAGAAAGACAAATAGGACATGTTCTCACTCATGTGGGAACTAAAAAAATAGCTCCCATGAAAAGAGAATAGATTTATGGTTTCCAAATGCCAGAAAGTATAGAGGGGAGGGAATATAAAGACTCATTGGCTAGTTGGTACAATTATATAGTTTGATAGAAGAAATGAAAACTAGAGACATCAGTAGTGTGACCGTAGGTTACACAATCTATTGTACATTTCTTTTTTCTTTTTTTTTTTTTTTTTTTGAGGCGGAGTCTTCACTCTGTCACCCAGGCTGGAGTGCAGTGGCACCATCTCGGCTCACTGCAAGCTCCGCCTCCCGGGTTCACGCCATTCTCCTGCCTCAGCCTCCCAAGTAGCTGGGACTACAGGCGCCCGCCACCGCGCCCGGCTAATTTTTTGTATTTTAGTAGAGACGGGGTTTCACCGTGTTAGCCAGGATGGTCTCGATCTCCTGACCTCGTGATCCGCCCGCCTCGGCCTCCCAAAGTGCTAGGATTACAGGCATGAGCCACCGCGCCCGGCCTTTTTTTTTTTTTTTTTTTTTTTTTTTTTTTGAGATGGAGTCTTGCTCTGTTACCCAGGCTGGAGTGCAGTGGCCAGATCTCAGCTCACTGCAAGCTCCTCCTCTCGGGTTCATGCCATTCTCCTGCCTCAGCCTCCCGACTAGCTGGGACTACAGGCACCCGCCACTTCGCCCGGCTAGTTTTTTGTATTTTTTAGTAGAGACGGGGTTTCACCGTGTTAGCCAGGATGGTCTCGATCTCCTGACCTCGTGATCCACCCGTCTCGGCCTCCCAAAGTGCTGGGATTACAGGCTTGAGCCACTGTGCCCAGCCTATTGTACATTTCAAAATAACTAGGAGATAATAATTTACATGTTCTACCATAAAGAACAGTCAAATATTTAAGGTGATGGATGTACCAAGTAAACTGATTTGATCTGTACAAATTATTTGAATGTACTAAATTATTACATGTACTCCTCCAAAATGTATATCCATTAAGCATCAGTAAAAATTAAATTTTAAATGGGCAGGATAATGAAGTTCTCTCTGTTTTAATACTTATATAACAGAAGTAGCCTAAAGAAACCAACATTAACTAATCAATTATTTTTCTGTTTTTTCTATTCCTGTGTTGTGAGACAAGTAGGTTTGGAAATGACTAATATGCTCATTTTTCTTTCATTCTGCTTTCTTCAGAACTTCTCTCTTTATAAAGCCAATCTCTTTTGTTCAGCTCCTTGGAACACTTATTGTAATTTACGGAAGAAAATGTTGTTCAATTCTAGCATATCAACAAAGGCAATTGGGAGCTTTATACTAAATATGTTGTAATTTTGTCTTTTTTTTCTTTTCTTTTCTTTCCTTTTTTTTTTTTTTTTTTTTTTTTTTTTTAACTTTGAGACAAAGTCTCACTTTATCATCCAGGCTGGAGTGTAGTGGTACAATCTTGGCTTACTGCAACTTCCTCCGCTGAGGCTCAAGCAGTTCTTTCACTTGACCCTCCCAAGTATTTGGGACTACAGGTATATGCCACCGTGCCTGACTGGTTTTTATATTTTTAGTAGAGATGGGGTTTCATTATGTTACCTAGGCTGGTCTCAAATTCCTGGACTCAAGTGATCCACACGATTCAGCCTCCCAAAGTGCAGGATTACAGGCCTGTGCCGCTGTGCACAACCTAATTTTGTCTTTTGACAGATCTGGTGACCAATATAGGAACCTGAAGGGAATTGTTGATGACCCTGAGGCCCGTAGAGGAACACAGAGAAAGCACCACTAACCCCTTTGGAAGCGGGTATTCTGTCTTCATCATTGAGCCTTGAGCATTGTGCATAAGTCTCTGTCATGTCTGAGTTCTTCTCTTTTTGCATTTCAGCGCCCCGAACTTCAGCTTTTAGGATTACAATTCTAGTTAATACTGTGAGCAAGCATTTGGCTTTGGTTAAAACCTACGGTTAATTTATGCTGCAGCACAGCACATGACTTTGACATGGCTGACAAGTCAGTGGCATATTTCCCCTCTAATTTTGTAGACATCTTGTGCATGGTTGCAGAGACTGAACAGTCTGTCAGGATCCAAGATGAAATGGAAAAATATGATCCCTAATTTCTAAAGATCTGAACACTCTGCCTTCCAATACACCTACTTTTTCTGGGTGTACAATTTCTGGCTCCAGAAGTTAGGAATATTTACTGAAGAGGCAAAGTCTTCCTATAGGTAATTCAGAATTATTATGGTCATTATGTGAAATATTCCACATGTACAAGATAATCGATAATCCAGATGTTCAAGTTGCCTCACAAGTGCAATTGAACTTGAAGCCTCCCAAATTAGGCAGAGAGAATGGAATTTTTATTGGGTTTCAAAAACCTCAGTGAGACAACAGGATTCTAAAACAGCTTTTTAAAAAATTTATTATGAATGGTTAATGAAAGCTAAACATACAAAATATTATGCATAGCAAGGACAGTAGAAATAGCGTGTCTCTTACTGCTCCCCTTTATTTTACTTTGTCTGAATATTCAGTCTACTCCAGAATATTCAACCAACTATGTCTTGTCTTGTTGACCTAAAGAGAGAAACTATGGCAAAATTAGAATAAGTGGAGAATTTATTTGGGGAAAACTTGAGTTCCCCAACCTGGAAGACATAAATTCAAATTGTCCTGAGTGTGTGCTCTGAATAAAGGGAAGAAGAAAGGAAAGTTTATAAGTTGAACATAAGCCATTGATTCGCTATATATTCTTTATATTACAAATTCCAGGAACCCGATGGCAATGGGAGAGGGATTACATTGTACAGCTTATGATAGCAATTTAAATAATTTATCAGCTAATCTGCAAACTATAGGGAAGAAAAGAAACAACAAAATGCCTTTAAAATGTTGTCTCAGGTACGTATGAGGTCGTAATTGAAATCTCATACTTTCTTTGGGACTGATAAATTTTATATATCAGCCATTCTTTTAGAGTGTTCTGAGCTACTTTTCTTTCTGTGCGAATTGCCTTCTCTGATAAAAACAGTTAAACAGCTTTCTATTTTTTTTTTTTTTTTGAGACGGAGTTTTGCTCTTGTTGCCCGGGCTGGAATGCAATGATGCGATCTTGGCTCACGGCAACCTCTGCCTCCTAGGTTTAAGTGATTCTCCTGCCTCAGCCTCCCTAGTAGCTGGGATTACAGGCATGTGACACCATGCCTGGCTAATTTTGTATTTTTAGTAGAGATGGGGTTTCTTCATGTTGGCCAGGCTGGTCTTGAGCTCCTGACCTCAGGTGATCTGCCAGCCTTAGCCTCCCAAAGTGCTGGAATTACAGGCACTGCGTCTGGCCTAAACAGGTTTCTTACCTGAAAATTGAGGTGATAACCTCAAAGAGACTAGAGAGATTTACATTCTCTGAAGGAAAGTGGAGCTCAGGGCCCTAGTTAATTTTTTTTTTTTTTTTGAGACAGGGTCTCTGTCTCCCAGGCTGAAGTGTAGTGGCGCTATCTCGGCTCACTGCAACCTGTGCCCCCCAGGTTCATGCCATTCTCCTGCCTCAGCCTCCCGAGTAGCTGGGACTACAGGCACCTGCCACCACACCTGGATAATTTTTTGTGTTTTTAGTAGAGATGGGGTTTCACCATGTTAGCCAGGATGTTCTCAATCTCCTGACCTCATGATCTGCCCGCCTCGGCCTCCCAAAGTACTGGAATTACAGTTGTGAGCCACCATGCCCAGCCCCTAGTTAATATTTTTAAACCTAGAAAAGTCCTTTACACATTTTCTGAAGATTTCTGGGCCTTAACTGGAGCTTGGAACTCTGGAATACCGGACCTCTACTGAAACACATGTGGATGGGAAATGGGGTAACCCAAAAATGTAAAAAAGAGGCAGAGTGATGTTCTCCTCAGAATATCACTGATCTAACAAGCCCCATGTGGTCTACTTATGGGCTAGATAAGCCAGAAATATCACAATTGACCTTTTGAAACCCAGTCAACTAGACAAGGCCTGTTGGAACAGCTGCCACTGACAGACCAAGATGACTTGCACACCCCTAATAGGTCTTCACAGGGGAGGCACTTAGAGTGGATGGAGGGAAGAAACAGTAGCTGGGCTGAAGTGGGAGGAAGCTTGGAACCCTGAATTGGGCAACTGCACACCTCGACTCACTCCTGGCCACCAACAACGACAGGGGAATATGTGAACTGGACAGGCAAGGGGCAACCTGCTCTTACCATGCGCCTGCAGAACCACAGCAGGAAGAGACCCCTCAACGAACAGGGACACTTGAGTTGGCAGGGAGAGCTGCTTAGAGAACTGGTCAGGGCAGAAATCCAGCTGGCATGGATCTCAGTGTTTGGTGCAGGAGCATCTGTAGCAGAGCATGGCCAGGTACATTCATTCCCTTAGGCTTGACTTGCTCCCATAAGAGACTTTAGCTTTAGGGGAACTGTGGGACTTAAACTCTGCAGGAAAGTCTTGCCCATCAGATGGGCTGGTCCAACCTGAGCACCCCTTGGTTTGCTGGCATCTCTCAGGGCCCCAGCCTGGCTGGGCCTGCTTACAGGGCAGCCTTGGGATGCCCTGGGAGACCACACTAATGGGCCAGGCCTGACCAGCAGAGAGCTCCAGCACAGCAGCCCCTATGACTACACCCCAGCCCACGCAGTCACTCTTTATAGCATAGCCTCCTAAGGACCATGGCGACTTCCCACATTTTGTTTGTGGGTGTTTGTGCAGGCAGGTTTTGCTTTTCTTGCTCTGCCAGTGCGTAGGAGTGCAGTCACTCACCCCCGGCCCAGCCAACCACTGTTGCACACAGAGCCAGCCAGCTCTGCCCGCACAGGTACCCTGCCCTTTTGCTAACACTGTCCAGAGAGCAGCAGATTCTTTCTCACCCTGAGTGACTACCCCTGTTTGTGAGAAGTAGAAAGCAGACAAGGCACACAGGTGTGTGCTCACCAGTGTACTGGTCTTGAGCGAACACCACCTCCAATGTGACCCAGCTGCCAGCAGGGATCTCCACCCACCTCCCAGCTGCGTTGCCTCTGCTATAGCAGTGAATGCCCACAGGGAGGAAGGTACCCCAGCACCGGGTAGTACTCTGCCACAGCTGCTGCTAGCACTGCTATTGGCATGTGCAAATGAAAACAAATCCTGCTCTCACCATGCTTTGAAAAACTTTGACTGACACCACCCATGGGACTGTAGTGACCAGTAGTCTGGGAACATCTCAGCACCTGCAATGTAAAGATTCCTCACCTTGAGGACACAGATAACTAGGTTGGGGTACAAGTCCCCCAGAGTTAGAACATGCAGTCCAGGTACTGGGAGCCTAACCTTAATCCCCTAAAATCTTCCACAAATGAGTCTGTTGGTTCCATCCACCTTCAACCAAAATTAAACCCTCAAGGTCACCAAATAGTATAAAAAAAAAAAAATCCAAAGGTAGCAACCTCAAACATTAAAGCTAGATAAGCCCACAAAGATGAGAAAGAAAAATGCAAGAACCCTGACAACTAAAAAAGCCATAGTGCCTTCTTTCTTCCAGATGTTCACACTACCTCTCCAACAAAGGTTGTGTACCTGCCTGGAATGGCTGAAATGACAGAAATAGAATTTATTTTTGCTTTCTTTTTTTTGAGAGAGAGTCTTGCTCTGTTGCCCAGGCTGGAGTACAGTGGTGCGATCTTGGCTCACTGCAACCTCTGCCTTTTGGGTTCAAGTGATTGCCCTGCCTCAGCCTCCAGAATAGGTGGACTACAGGCATGTGCCACCACGCCCAGCTAATTTTTGTATTTTTAGTAGAAATGAGGTTTCTCCATGTTGGCCTGACTAGTCTTGAATTGACCTCAGTGATCTGCCCATCCCACCTTCCCCAAGTGTTGGAATTACAGGCATTAGCCACTACACAGGGCCTAGAAATACAATTTAGAATGTGTACAGGAACAAAGATAATTAAACTATAGTAGTGCATTGAAACCCAATCCAAGGAATCTAAAAATTGTGATAAAACAATGCAGGAGCTGATAGACAAAATAGATAGCATAGAGAAGAACATCACCAACCTGCTAAAGCTGAAAAACCCACTCTCACTTCAGCCTGCCAAGAAGCTCGGACTACAGGTAGTGCCATCATGCTCAACTTATTTTTATATTTTATTTTTTGTTTTTTTTGAAATGGAGTCTTGCTCTGTCACCCAGGCTGGAGTGCAGTGGCACAATCTCGGCTCACTGCAAGCTCCACCTCCTGGGTTCACGCCATTCTCCTGCCTTAACCTCCCGAGAAGCTGGGACTACAGGTGCCCGCCACCGTGCCTGGCTAATTTTTGCTTTGTATTTTTAATAAGGGTTTCACCTTGTTAGCCAGGATGGTCTCATCTCCTGACTTCATGATCCACCCTCCTCAGCCTCCCAAAGTGCTGGGATTACAGACATGCCACTGCACCCCATCTCTGTATATTTTTTAATGAAGTGTCTGTTCAAAGCATTTGCCCATTTTAAAATTTGAATGTGTGCTTTTTTGTTGTTCAGAATTTTTTTTTTTTTGTTTTTGTTTTTTGCCTTTTGCCTTTTGTCTGCTTGCAAGGGAAGAATTTTAAAAACTGGTGGTGTATTTTGGATAAAAGTCCTTCACCAGAAGGGCATTTTGCAAATAATTTTTCTCCTAGTCTATGACTTGGCTTTTTCTTTTAACATTATCTTTTGCAGAACAGAATTTTTAATTTTAATGTAGTCTGGCCTATCAGTTCTCTTTTTCATGGATCATGCTTTTAATGTCATAAATAAAAGTCATTTCCAAACTTAAGATTGTCTAGATTTTTTCCTATGGTTATTTTCTGGGTGTTTTATAGCTTTATGTTTTACGATTACATATGTGATTAGTTTGAGATCATTTTTGTGAAGGATGTAATGTCTGTATCTAGATTCTTTTTTTTCCATTTGGATATCCGATTGTTCAAGCACCGTTTGCTCAAAAGACCATCTTTTCTTTTTACTATTACCTTTGCCTTTGTGTCAAAGATAAGTTGATATATTTTTCTTTTCTTTTTCCTTCCTTTCATTCTTTTTTTTTTTTTTTGTAGAGACAGGGTCTCACAATGATGCCCAGGCTAGTCTTAAACTCCTGGCCTAAGGTATCTTGTGTTGGTCTCCAAAACTGCTGAGATTATAGGCATGAGCCACTAATGGCTCTGTTTTCTTTTATTGATTTATTAATTAGTCTATATTTTAATCTGTACTACAGTGTCTTGACTACTGTAGCTTTATAGTATCATTTAAGGTCTGGTAGTACCCTTCTTCACACTTCATTAGTTAACATACATTTCAGTTCTGGAATTCTTATTATTTTTTATTTTACTGATATTTTCTTTTTTCATTTTGCTTAGTTTTATTTTTGTTTTTCAGACTGAGTCTTGCTCTGTCCCCAGGCTGGAGTGCAGTGGCATGATATTAGCTCACTGCAACCTCCACCTCCGGAGTTCAAGGGATTCGCCTGCCTCAGTCTCCCAAGTAGCTTACAGGCACGCACTACCATGCCTGGCTCATTTTTTGTATTTTAGTAGAGACAGGGATTAACCATGTTGGCCAAGATAGTTTACTGATTTCAACTTAATGAGACACTATACTTCTTGTGGTTTTTATTCATGATTTCCCATAATTCTTTGAGACCAATATAGTTGAGTTGATTTAAAATCTCTGTCCAGTAAGCCTAATGTGTGCTTCCTCAGAGACAGTTTTTGTTCATTTTTCTTTTTTATTCTTTTTTTTTCTGCTTTGTAGCCCATGAAAATTTTTAATTTTCCTTTTAGTCTGTGAATAAACCACATATTTTTGCTTCTTAGCTTGGCTTTACATTTTTGTTGAAAACTAGACATTTTGACATTGTAATCTGATATCTCTGTAATCCGGATTCTTTTGTCTCATTACAGTTGACTTTGTTGTTTGTTGTGGGTTATAACTGTTTAGTAACTTTTTAATACTCTTTTTTATAAGATTGCATTTCTATTGTTTTATGTGATTCCTGAATCTTTTAAAAAAAACGTTGTGTTTATATGGTGGCTTGACATAATCTTTTCTAATACCTGGAATCCACAACAATCAAATGACAGAAAAGAAAAAAAGTCTCCCAGTTTTATAAACTGGCTATTTTGGGCGGTGTTTCAAAACTCAGAAAGTCATTTATAGCTCTGCTTTAGCCTTGCCTTCCTGCTTCAGCTCAGTCTGAATATCAACCAGAGTGGGGTTATGATTTCCTCATGTATTGTCTGAGTGTTTATTCTGCACTTCGCATGGATATGGGTTCTTTTTTATTTCTAGGACCTCTCCAAAGCTTTTATTCCCAAAGGTAACTCTCCCAGATTGGTGTCTTCATGCTTTTCATCAATTTATTTTTATTTTTATTTATTTATTTTTTTTGAGACGGAGTCTCGCTCTGTTGCCCAGGCTGGAGTGCAGTGGCCGAATATCAGCTCACTGCAAGCTCTACCTCCTGGGTTTACGCCATTCTCCTGCCTCAGCCTCCCGAGTAGCTGGGACTATAGGCGCCTGCCACCTCGCCTGGCTATTTTTTTGTATTTTTTAGTAGAGACGGGGTTTCATCGTGTTAGCCAGGATGGTCTCGATCTCCTGACCTCGTGATCCTCCCGTCTCGGCCTCCCAAAGTGCTGGGATTACAGGCTTGAGCCACCGCGCCCGGCCTCATCAATTTATTATTTGCTGTAACTTTACTTTTTTGTTCCTGGTAGCATTGCCTATTCATTTGACTTTCCATGTCATTGTAGGAATGAATGCCCCTGCTTTTCTCTTTCCACGCTGAGAAATCCAAGTTATGTGAAGCAAAAGGAAATGCCTTGTAAGTTGTGCAGAGAATCCTCAGACAAATTAAAATGGGTAAAATACACAGAATTTCCTGGAAACAAGGTCTTCTCTGTGTCTCTGGAACCAAGTATTTGTATGGGAACTTGGGATGCAATTTTCATGACATCTATGCTAAGAAGGGAGTTGATCAAAGGTAAGTTAAAACGTCACAATTCTCTTTACTATGTTTAAGTTCCTTTTCCTCCATTTGACATTCACAGTATTGATGTCAACTATTTTTCAGAATTCTGACAATATATTGACACTTTTTTTGCCTTTTCTTTTGTTTCTGCTTCTTTTGTTTTGTGTTTGGTGTTTCTGTAGAGGGACAGGGTTTTGAAAAATCTCTGCAGAGCCATTTTTGCTGATTTCACTTACAAGGTAAAACTTCCTATAGGACCTATTAATTGAAGTATTGTGGGATAAAAAATACTGTTATAATTAAGAGTCATAGTCTTCAAAAGAGATTACTAGTGGAAGATTCATGGGAGACAAGGCTGCATTATATCATATGATTTTTGCATTATATAGGCTGGTACTACTGAAATATGGTAGCACAGTAGCTTCATGTCAGTTGAATCTACTCATAAAGGTGAGTGGAAGGATTGACTAAGCCCTGGATTTGGAAACTGCAGTGAAATATGATTCCATGACTGCACTCTAGAGTGGGTAATAGAGTAAGGCCTTGTTTCTAAAAAAGTTAAATTAGCAAATAAATAAAATTGAGATGGGAACACAAATAACCTAACAAAATTAAAAACATAATAAAGCTTTAGTAATAAAAAAGTATTATTTTTATGCAGTAATATATTTATATATTAGGGCATAGAACTATTTTCATGCAAATATAAAAACATAATACATAATAAGGTTGGCAATACTAACAGAAAAGAAGCGGTATTCAACAAACAATGGTAAGACAGTGACTTTTGTATACAAAGAAGTGGTAAATCTAAATAAATTTTTACTTTATAGAAACAATTCAGGATATATTACATAACTAAGTGACCAAAAACAATCAAATTTGGTATTTCAAGAAGTCAAAATTTAGGGTCCTGGGAAAATTTTGGATTTTAAACAAGATACAAAAGAAAACACTAAGTATAATTGGAAAGTAATTAATTCAATTGCATGAAATTTGAAGACACAGCTGGATGCAATGTCTCACCCCTGTAATCCCAGCACTTTGGGAGGCTGAGGCAGGTGGATCACCTGAGGTCAGGAGTTTGAGATCAGCCTGGCCAACATAGTGAAACCCTGTCTCTGCTAAAAATACAAAAATTAGCCAGGCATGGTGGCAGGCACCTGTAATCCCAGCGACTTGGGAGGCTGAGGCAGGAGAATTGCTTGACCCTGGGAGCCAGAGGTTACAGTGGGCCGAGATGGCGCCATTGCACTCCAGCCTGGGCAATAGAGCAAGACTCCGTCTCAAAAAAATAAAAATAAAAAGAAAGAAATTTGAAGACACACAAGTACCTACCAGTAACTTTCAAAAGCTTGACCCCCTATCCATGGTAAGATAAATTTTGAATATATTATAATTTATTAGTTATCTTCATAAATATGAAATCAAACCATAACTTATTCATGACACACTCTGACATGTTTTATTATAGTTAAACATTTGTAATTACAACACACTAGATTAGTAGTTCTGAACTTTGCTCTACAATGAAATTAAAAAATATATAACTAGACTGAAGCTTCACTCAGAAAAATGAACTTAAAATTTCTGGAAGTTAGATCTGCACAGTGAGTTTTTATTTGAACTTAATTTTATTTATTATTATTATTAATTTTTGAGACAGGGTCTTGTCCTGTGACCCAAACTGGAATGTAGTGGTGTGATCATGGCTCACTGTAGCCTTGACTTTCCAGGCCCAAGGGATCCTCCCACCTCAGCATCCTGAGTAGCTGAGGCTACAGGAGAAAAATACCACATGTGGCTAATTGTTTAAATTTTTGTAGAGATGGGGTCTCACTATGTTGTTCAGGCTGGTCTTGAATTCCAGGACTCAAACAGTCCTTCCACCTTGGGCTCTCAAAGTGCTGGGATTACAGGAGTTAGCCATCATGCCCAACTTACAGTGTATTTTTAGTTATCTAGTGATTGTGATTTCATGTTAGACCTGGGAAGGTCCTGAGAAAAACTGGAGGACTTTGCCAAACGGGAGAAAGGTACTTTTAAAATTTATGACAAGAAAAGATTAATATTCAGGCCGGGCATGGTGGCAGCACTTTGGGAGGCCGAGGTGGGTGGATCACGAGATCAGGAGATCGAGACCATCCTGGCTAACACGGTGAAACCCTGTCTCTACTAAAAATAAAAAAAAATTAGGCGTGGCAGTGTGGGCCTGTTGTCCTAGCTACTTGGGAGGCTCAGGCAGGAGAATGGCGTGAACCTGGGAGGCGGAGCTTGCAGTGAGCCGAGATCAACGCCACTGCACTCCAGCCTGGGCGACTGAGTGAGACTCTGTCTCAAAAAAAAAAAAGATTAATATTCATAATGTGTAAAATATGTCTACAAAAAAAAAGTAAGGAAGAGCAACTAAAAAAAAAAAAAAGCAACAGGTTTCTCCAAGGAAATTTTCAGAGAAGAAAAATTGTATAGCTAATATACCATAAAGAAAAATTATAAAATTAAAACAGTGTTACCTTTTCACAGTTCCTGGGTTGACAGACATAAATAGTATCAAGAGTTGGCTAAGGAGTAGGGAATGGAGTCTTGGTTGAGGGAATGAGTCTTGGTATACTGAGCATAATATGGTAAAATAATATAAAAACCATTTATAAATGGGTTTTACTAATGTAAACCCATTAGTTTTATGGCTTAATGAAACAGGACAAATTTTTTTATAAAACTGGTATATACATATTTATGTATATATATTTTTAATAAACATAGACATAGACACTGCCAGCTTTGAAAGTTGAGAAAGTTTAATTTGTCTTATCTCAATTCCTTTCTCAGAAAACAAACCATCTGGCCTCCCAGTTTTCAGACGCATAGTTTGTGAAGATTTTTCTCCCACTCTGTGTGTTGTCTGTTTTCTCTGTTGATTATTTCTTTTACATTGCAGAAAAGCTTTTTAGTGTAATTAGGTTCCATCTGTTTATTTATTTTTTAAAAAATTATTTGTATTGCATTTGCTTTTAGGCTCTTGATCATGAACTCTTTGGCTAAGCCAATGTCTAGAAGGGTTTTTCCAATGTTATCTTCTAGAATTTTTATGGTTTTATGTTTTAGATTTAAGACTTTGATTCATCTTGAGATGATTTTTGTAGAAGGTGAGAGATGAGGATCCAGTTTCATTCTTCCACATGTAGCTTACCAGTTATCCCAGCACTATTAGTTTAATACGGCATCTTTTTCCCTCCTGTGTTTTTGTTTTCTTTGTGGTAGATCGATTGGCTGAAAATATTTGACTTTATTTCTGGGTTCTCTATTTGTTCCATTGGTCTTTGTGCCTGTATTTATACCAATACCGAGATAGCCAGGGGGTAGGGAGTCCCGGCAGAAACTCCAAACAGCCTCCCCAGTGAAGTGGAGGCTCAGGGAGCTCACCACGTTCACAGCCAGGAGGAACCTGGCTCCTCCTCTTCTAGCAGGGAAATCTGGCCTTCTGAAAGATCCCTGTTTCCCTTTATTTTCCCCTTTCACCCAAGAAAACCCGGCGTTACTCACCCTTTAAACCATCTGTGAACCTAAATTTTGATGGCTGTGGAACGGACAGGAACCCAGTATTTAGCTGAACCAGTGAAAAGTCCTGCAACAATACCATAGCTGTTTTGCCTTGTAGTATAGTTTGAAGTTGGGTACTGTGGCACCTCCAGATTTGTTCCTTTTGCTTAGTGTTGCTTTAGCTATGAGGGCTCTTTTTTGTTTCCATATGAATTTTAGGATTGTTTTTTCTAGTTCTGTGAGGAAAGATAGTGGTATTTTGATGGGAATTGCGTCAAATTTGTACATTGCTTTGATACTATACTCATTTTCACAATATTGATTCTACCCATCCATGAGCATGGGATGTGTTTCCATTTGTTTGTGTTATCATCTGTGATTTCTTTCAGCAGCGTTTTGTAGTTTTCCTTGTAGAGATCTTTCACCTACTTGGTTAGGTATATTTCTAAGTATTTTAACTTATTTTTTGGCAGCTGTCATAAAAGTGATTGAGTTCTTGATTTGAATCTCAGCTTGGTCATTTTTGGTGTGTGCATTGTGTGCATTGATTTTGTATCATGAAACTTTACTGAATCCATTTATTGGATCTAGGAGCTTTTTGGATGAGTCTTTAGGGTTTTCTAGGTATACAATCATATCATCACTGAACAGTGACAGTTTGACTTTCTATATACTGATTTGGATGCCCTTTGTTTCTTTCTGTTGTTTGATTGGCTAGTACCTATTCACTATACTACAATGGTTTGAAATGCTGTAGACAGCAACTACTAAACACCAAATTACAGTATTTTTACTTGTTAAATGCTAGAGAGAACTGCAATAGACATTCTGCATTGTAAATATTCTATTAACTAATCTTTGTGCTGCTAAGTTTCAGAGTTTTGACTTACAGGTCTGAAAAAGGCAGCTACTTCTCTTAAATCTTGAATGGTGAAACCAATCAAAGCCTCATCTTCAGACCCAGGAGAAGGTGACAATCAAAATGAACTGTTTTTGTGAAACACAGGGCCAGAAATTAAAACTATTCAATCCATATAGGCTCAGGGACTATTGTGGAAGATGGATGAGTCTGGTTATTTATCTGAAAATTAGTTGAGAGATTTTCTATAAATTAAACATTAATATCAAAAGCACACTGATGTAAGGCCAGGACCTGGTTCTCTGTGTCAGAATAACAGGGTTTTCTTGGAGGATTAATCTTCTCTTTAATAAAAAATTGTAAATGGTTCTGGTACATTGTGTCTTTGTTCTGTTGGTTTCAAAGAACATCTTTATTTGTGCTTTCATTTAGTTATTTACCCAGTCATTCAGGGTTCAGTTTCCACATAGTTATGTGGTTTTGAGTGAGTTTCTTAATTCTGAGTTCTAATTTGATTGCACTGTGATCTGACAGACTATTTGATATGATTTCCACTCTTTTGCATTTGCTGAGGAGTGTTTTACTTACAATTATGTGGTCAGTTTTAGAATAAGTATGATGTGGTGCTGAGGAGAATGTAATTCTATTGACTTGGGGTGGAGAGTTCTGTAGATGTCTGTTAGGTCTGCTTGGTCCAGAGTGAGTTCAAGTCCTTGTTAATTTTCTGTCTCATTGATATGTCTAATATTGACAGTGGGGTGTTAAAGTCTCCCACTATTATTGTGTGGGAGACTTAAGTCTCTTTGTAGGTCTTAAGAACTTGCTTTTGAATCTGGGTGTTCCTATATCGGGTGCATAAATATTTAGAATACTTAGCTCTTCTTGTAGCATTGATCCCTTTACCATGATGTAATGCCCTCCTTTGTCTTTTTTGATGTTTGTTGGCTTAAAGTCTGTTTTATCAGAGACTAGGATTGGAACGCCTGCTTTTTTTTTTTTTTTTTTTTTTTTTTGCTTTCCATTTGTTTAGTAAATATTCCTCCATCCCTTTATTTTAGTGCTATGTGTGTCTTTGCATGTGAGATTGGTCTCCTGAATACAGCGCACTGGTGGGTCTTGAATCTTTATCCAGTTTGCCAGTCTGTGTCTTTTAATTGGGGCATTTAGCCCATTTACATTCAAGGTTAATATTGTTATGTGTGAATTTGATGCTGTCATTATGATGCCAGCTGGCTATTTTGCCTGTTTGCCTGTTAGTTGATGCAGTTTCTTTGTAGTGTCAATGGTCTTTACAGTTTGGTATGACTTTGTAGTGGCTGGTACCATTGTTTCTTTCCATGTTTAGTGTTTCCTTCAGGAGCTCTTTTAAGGCAGGCCAGGTGGTGACAAAATCTCTCAGCATTTGCTTGTCTGTAAAGGATTTTATTTCTCCTTCACTTATGAAGTTTAGTTTAGCTGGATATGAAATTCTGAGTTGAAAATTCTTTTCTTCAGGAATATTCAGTATTGACCCCTACTGTCTTTTGGCTTGTAGGGTTTTTGCCAAGAGATCTGCCGTTAGCCTGATAGGCTTCTCTTTGTGGGTAACCCGACCTTTCTCTCTAACTGCCCTTAACATTTTTCCTTCATTTCAACCTTGGTAAATCCGACAATTATGTGTCTTGGGATTGCTCTTCTCAAGGAATATCTTTGTGATGTTCTCTCTATTTCCTGAAGTTGAATGTTGGCCTGCCTTGCTAGGTGGGGGAAGTTCTCCTGGATCATATTATGAAGAGTGTTTCCCAGCTTGGTTCCATTCGCCATGTCACTTTCAGGTACAACAATCAAATGTAGGTTTGGTCTTTTCACATAGTCCCATATTTCTCGGAGGCTTTGTGCATTCCTTTTCACTCTTTTTTCTCTAATCTTGTCCTCTCACTTTATTTCATTAAGTTGATCTACAATTTCTGCTATCCATTCTTCTGCTAGATCAGTTCAGCTATTGATATTTGTGTATGCTTCATGAAGTTCTCGTGCTGTGTTTTTCAGCTCCATCAGGTCATTTGTGTTCTCTAAACTGGTTATTCTAAAGCTAACAGAAGACAAGAAATAACTAAGATCAGAGCAGAACTGAAGGAGATAGAGACATGAAAAACCCTTCAAAAAAATCAGTGAATCCAGGAGCTTTTTTTTTTTTTTTTTTTTTTTTAAAAGATCAACAAATTAGATAGACCACTGGCCAGCCTAATAAAATAAAGGGAGAAGAATCAAATAGATGCAATAAAAAATGATAAAGGGGATACCACCATCAATCCCACAGAAATACAAACTACCATCAGAGAATATCGTAAACACCTCTACGCAAATAAACTAGAAAATCTAGAAGAAATAGATAAATTCCTAGACACATATGCCCCCCCAAGATTATGTCAGGAAGAAGTCGAATCTCTGACTGGACCAAAAACAAGTTCTGAAATTGAAGCAGTATTTAATAGTCTACCAACTAAAGAAACTCCAGGTCCAGACAAATTCACAGACGAATTCTACCAGAGGTACAAAGTGCTGGTACCGTTCCTTTTTTTTTTTTTTTTTTTTTGAGACAGTCTCACTCTGTCACCAGGCTAGAGCACAGTGGTGTGATCTTAGCTCACTGTAACCTCCACCTAAGCGATTCTCCTGCCTCAGCCTCTGGAGTAGCTGGGAATTGCAACCTCCACCTAAGCAATTCTCCTGCCTCAGCCTCTGGAGTAGCTGGGAATACAGGTGCATGCCATCATGCCCAGCTAATTTTTTTTTTTTTTTTTTTTTTTTTTTAGTAGAGGTGGGGTTTCACCATGTTGACCAGGATGGTCTCAATCTCCTGACCTGGTGATCCACTCGCCTCTGCCTCCCAAAGTGCTGCGATTACAAGTATGAGCCACTGGGTCCGGCCAGTACCATTCTTTTACAAACTGTTTCCGACAATAGAAAAAGAGGGAATTCTCTCTGACTCATTTTATGAGGCCAGCATTATCCTGATACCAAAACCTGGCAGAGACACAACAAAAAAAGAAAATTGCAGGCCAATATCGCTGATGAACATTGATGCGAAAATCCTCAGTAAAATATTGGCAAACCAAATCCAGCAGCACATTAGAAAGCTTATCCACCAGAATCAAGTCAGCTTCATCCCTGAAATGCAAGGCTGGTTCAACATGTCCAAATCAATAAATGTAATTCATCACATAAACAGAACTAGTGACAAAATCCACATGATTATCTCAATAGATGTAGAAAAGGCTTTTGACAAAATTCAATAGCCCTTCATGCTAAAAACACTCAATAAACTAGGGACTGATGGAATGTATCTAAAAATAATTAGAGTTATTTATGACAAACCCATAGCCAGTATCATAATGAATGGGGAAAAACTGGAAGCATTCCCTTTGAAAACCAGCACAAGACAAAGATGCCCTCTCTCACCACTCCTATTCAGTATAGTATTGGAACTCTTGGTCAGGGCAATCAGGCAAGAGAGAGAAATAAAGTGTATTCAGTTAGGAAAAGAGGAAGTCAAATTGTCTCTGTTTGCAGATGACATAATCTCAGCCCAAAATCTCCTTAAGCTGATAAGCAACTTCAGCAAAGTCTCAGGATACAAAGTCAAAGGACAAAAATCACAAGTATTCCCATACATCAATAACAGACAAAAAGAGAGCCAAATCACAAGTGAACTCCCAATCACAATTGCTACAAAGAGAATAAAATACCTAGGAATCCAACTTACAAGGGATGTGAAGGACCTTTTTAAGGAGAACTACAAACCACTGCTCAAAGAAATAAGAGAGGACACAAACAAATGGAAAAACATTCCATACTCATGAATAGAAAGAATCAATACTATTCCCATCAAGCTACCATTGACTTTCTTCACAGAATTGGAAAAAAGCTAATTTAAATTGCATATGGAACCAAAAAAGAGCTTGCATAACCAAGACAATCCTAAGCAAAAAAACAAAGCTGGAGGCATCACACTACCTGACTTCAAATTATACTACAAGGCTGCAGTAACCAAAACAGCATGGTACTGGTACCAAAACAGATATATAGACCAATGGAACAGAACAGAGGCCTCAGAAATAACACCACACATCTACAACCATCTGATTTTTGACAAACCGGAAAAAAACAAGCAGAAAGCATATGGCTAGGATCCCCTCCTTACACCTCATACAAAAATTAACTCAAGATGGATTAAATACTTAAATGTAAGACCTAGAACCATAAAAGCCCTAGAGGAAAACATAGGCAATACCATTCAGGATGTAGGCATGGGCAAATACTTCATGACTAAAACACCAAAATCAATGGCAACGAAAGCCAGAATTGACAAATGGGATCTAACTAAACTAAAAAGCTTCTGTGCAGCAAAAGAAACTATTATCAGAATGAACAGGCAACCTACAGAATGGGAGAAAACTTTTGCAATCTATCCATCTAACAAAGGGCTAATATCCAGAAACTACAAAGAAAAACAAATCTACAAGAAAAAAACAACCCCATCAAAAAGAGGGCAAAGGATATGAATGGACACTTCTCAAAAGAACACATTTATGCAGCCAACAAACATGTGAAAAAAGGCTCATCAACACTGTTGATTAGAGAAATGCAAATCAAAACCACAATAAGATACCATCTCACAGCAGTTACTATGGTGATCATTGTATGTGTATCTGTATATACAGGCACATTAAGGGTTTATATATTTCAAAGTGACACTTTTTATAGTTATTTTTCTGAATCATGATTAAAATAAATCTTATTCATAATTGTTTAAAATGCCTTTTAAGCCTTTTCTAATTTATTGATTTTCCCCTCCACTTTTATCTCATACTTTTTATTTGATAAAAAAGTCATTTGTCCAGTAGAGTTTCTTGCCCTCTGGATTGTGTTCATCTATTCCTGTAAAACACTCTCTACCATCATGGCTTTATATGTTTCTCTAAGCCCCTAAATTTATTGCAAATAAGTGGTTAAATCTAGAGGATTGATTGTGTACAAGACTGCTTTGGGGGAGTTAGGAAGCAGATTACTTTATAGGTCTTATTGTGCATATCCTTCATAGGGCATATTATCTAATTGTCTTCTAGTAATCATTGATAATCATTGCTTTAGATTTATTTATGTATTAGGGATTACAAAATGGTGGTATTTTCCTATTGTCTATCCTTAATTAATTAGTTGGAGTACACTTGTTTTCTGTATTTGACATTTTTATTTTAGGCTGTAAAACAAAAACAAGCCAGCAAGCAAACAACAACAAGAAAACACCACCACAAACCCTTGAAATAGACTTGTCAGATGTAAATATTTCTTTTCTAGGGAAGCAGAAGGTAGGCCATCCTACTTTACTGCTGCTTGCTCTCCACGAGGTTTTGATTCTGCTTTGGATAGTTTTTTTTTTTTGAGACAGGATCTTACTCTGTCAGACAAAGCAGAGTGCAGTGGCATAATCATGGTTTACTGCAGCCTTGACCTCCTAGGCTCAGGTGATTGTCCTCAGCCTCCCAAGTAGCTGAGACTTCAGGTGTCCACCACCACATCTGGCTAATTTTTGTAGTTTTTGGTAAAGATGGGATTTCACCAGGGTAATCTTTGGTCAGGGTGGTCTCTAACTCCTGGCCTCAAGTGATATGCCTGTTTCACCCTCTTGAAGTGCTGGATTATAGGTGTGACCCACCATACCCAGCCTGGATAATTTTTCTCATTCTCCGTTTGTTTCCTCTTTATCATGCATTTCTTCACTTTCTTCATCATAATCATCATCTTCTTCAACAGCTGCTGCAGTAAATATAACACTGATTTTGGGATTATAAACCATTTTCACAGTGTACAGCAAATACAGCTTCAGAAGCATCATCCAGAACTGCATTCTCAGAACTTCAAGCAGGGCAGAAAAAAATTAAAGAAAGAGTTCTCAGAAGCTGTTTTATTCCCATCAGAAACTGTCCCACATTCCTTGTGTTTCTGCTTCTTAAAGGTTTTTATTCCTTTTTTCCCAGTCCATCTGGCCGCCTGTAGAACCCATAATTTCTGGCCTATCAAAAGAAAAATGATCAGAGTCATCTGGTTTTGACCTCATACTATATGTCTTTGTCAACACTTCATTTGTGAAATATTCAGGGTTCAAAGTGAAATTCTAAGACAAAACTCATAGGTTGGCTAGCATCTGAGAACTTCACTTTAGTATCTTTGAAGTGCTTCAAAATAGGTTCGTGATGTTCCCAAACCATATCATTAAGCAAGTCCAAAATTTAGGAATTCCTTTGGGGTCTTTGTTTTCTTCATTCACTTTTTTCATCTTCAATCTTGGCCTTTCTTTCAGCTTTGAATTTCAGCTGAAATTCTGTTTTCTTTATCTGCTTTCAATTCACATATTTCTTCCATAGGTTCATGAATTGCATTAATAATATCAAATCACATATCAAATAGAGGTTGAGAGGGAGTAGCATACTTCCTTTCAGGATCATAAACTTCCTCATAGAATTTGGCCTCTGTGCACATTTAAGTTGCAGGTTTTTGAGAGTATTGACTCATCTTTTAACTACTCTAGGCAAGCTTTCAGTGTATCCTGTTGATCTTTCTACCAGACCATAAAGTCTTTCTCTAAAGCCTGTAAGAATCTGAGGATTTTCCATCATCTGAACAAATCTGCTTTGATTTTTGTCTCTTCACCAGTTTCTTTTCTTTTCTTTTTTCTTGAAAAGGAGTCTCACTCTGTTGCCCAGGCTGGAATGCAATGGCACAATCTCAGCTCACTGCAACCTCTGCCTCCTGGGTTATAGCAATTCTCTGCCTCAGCCCCCCGACTAGCTGGGACTACAGACATGCACCATCACACCTAATTTTTTTATTTTTAGTAGAGACAGGGTTTCACCATGTTGGCCAGGCTAGTCTTGAATTTGTGATCCACCCTCTTTGTCCCAAAGAGCTGGGATTACAGGCATGAAGCACCACAGCCAGCCCCAAATCTTGTCCAAGATGAGACTCTTCTTTGTTGTCAATGTCTGCCATGTAAGAACTCTGAATATCTGACATGAAATCCCTCATTTCTGTTTTAGTTATTTTGGTGGATGAAAATGGCATATTTGTGCATTCTCTGGAAATGTTATAACAAAGACACTCCGTGTAACTATTATTACATATTAACTCACAAATTCTTTCTCAAGAGTCTGGTCTGAGGGTCCCCATACTGTTTCAAGGGGAATTTCAAAACTATTTCCAGGCTGAGTGCGGTGGCTCAGGCCTGTAATCCCAGCACTTCGGGAGGCAGAGGTGGGCAGATCACAAGGAGATTGAGGCCATCTTGGCTAACACAGTGAAACCTTGTCTCTACTAAAACTACGAAAAAAATTGGCTGGGCGTGGTGGCAGGCACCTGTAGTTCCAGCTACTCAGGAGGCTGAGGCAGCAGAATGGAGTGAACCTGGGAAGTGGAGCTGGCAGTGAGCCGAGATCGCGCCACCGCACTCCAGCTTGGGCGACAAAGTGAGACTCCTCAAAACAACAACAACAAAAAACTATTTCCATATAACTATAAATACTGCCTTTTGCATTCTTATTTTTCCACAGGTGTACAGTGGAATTTTCTGGAGGCTACATGACGTGATAAGAAAACAGACTGAAAAAGGGAATACATCTATAAAGAGAAAATTGCTATCACTGTTTTTGGTTGGGAAAATTTGTATGAGCTAAACATGTTATTCTTTTCATAATCAAACATTCTTCTCATAAGTGTTGGTTCTGTACCATTCCTCAAAGGTGGTAATTTTTTGAAATATGTTATTGTAGATTCATGATTTTGGATACATTGAATGGTTAAGTGCATTTCTATAACGTGTTATTATGATACTCATTATTAGTCAGTACAAGCCTCTTCAAACTGGATCACATTTTTTGACACACCCTAGTAATGATGTATTTTGCATGTGAGAAATAAGATGCATTTGAGCGACCAGAGGGTATTCTGGGCTGAAATGGGTCCTTCCCCAAATTATAACTCCAAGTACCTCCAACTGTGCCTGCATTTGCAGAGAGGTAATTAAGGTAAAATGAAGTAATATGGGTGATCTCTAATTCAATACTAGTGTCCTTACAAGAGAGTCAGACATAGACACAGGGTGAAGATCAGGTGAAGACAGTGATATGGCTGCCATCACTAAAAGTCAACTAGAAAGGCCTTGGAATAAATCAAACCTATCAATACTTTGACCTTGGACTTGGGGCTTCTGACATTGTGAGAAAATGAATTTCTGTTGATTAAACCACTCAGTGTGGGATTTCCTCATGGCCGCCATAGCAGCCTAATACACTTAGTTCTATAAAACTTTTTGAGATTTTTTTAGATACGATGTCTTTAAATTTTGGTTCCATAAAGCTTTTTGAGACATTTTAGATAACATGCTTTTAAATTTTGGTATATGAATGAATGCTGTACTATTGAAGTGTCTCTGCTTTCTCAAAAACTACTATAATCTTTCTTTTGTAAATTCCTTCTTAGTAATGGAAAGAAAAATTCAGTTTTTTTTTTCTTCATCTTCTTTTGGAAAAAGACATAAAGACATTGTACTGTCTCTTGCTTATGCAATTGTAGCTACTTTATTGAAACCATGATCTTTGTGAGCTGGTTACTTTCAAAGCTGAGACACATTAGCAACTCTGAACAACAGATACATTTTATCAGTAATAAAAGCTTATTTGCTTTGCAGCCAGTTATTTTGTATTCACAATATACTTTTGAAATATTATCTCATCATTGTCCTTGTATAAATTTTCCCTCTGTTGTGTCTGAGAAAATAAAAAGATGTAATATAGTTGACTTCATCTGTGGAGTCATTTATAATCTTTCTTGGACTGTAATAAAGACTCTTCTTATATGACAACTACAATTAGACCATCCTTTCCTTGTCTCTTAAGAAAAGTTAACATTATGAATGAAAAGTAGTGTCAAAAGCTGTTTAAACTTTCATTATCTAAACTACCTCTGATCTTTTAGATTAGGAAACATCTTTTTTTCCTTTATATTCCTTAGCTGTTCTTTCTGAAGTGCTTTATATATTGGTAATTTTTGATAATAATGGGATTTTTGATTAGCATAGAAGTATTAACAATGTTTACCTTTTTTGTGTTCTGACCATGCTGCTTACAGTTGAGTGGATGATATGAGATCCCATTCTTGACATATCATAGCATTAAATGAAGGCCTTTGGGAAATATTTGATTTACAGCTGTAATCCCAGTGCTTTGGGAGACCATGGCTGTTACACTGAACTGGAGAGTTCAAAGCCGAGTGAACTATGAAGGGGCTACTGCACTCCAGCCTGGGTGGCAAGAGCCAGGTACTCTCTCTAAAAACTTGAACTTTATCAGTATTTTGAAATTATGTTAATTATGTATGAAATTAGGCTAGTTCTTCACTGAAAGACATTGTAAAAATACTTCTTTCCACAAAATACATTGTCTTAACTTGATGAAATTTTCTCAAACAAGATTTACATTTATTTATTTATTTAAATATAGGATCTTGCTCTGTCATAAAGGCTGGAGTGTGGTGTCACAATCATAGCCCAACTGGGCTTAAGCCTCCCCACAGCTGGGACTACAGGCGTGTACCAACACACCCAGCTCTTTTCAGTTTTTTTTGTACAGATGTATCTCCCTGTTTTCCAGGCTTGTCTCCAACTCTCAGTTGAGCACAAGCTGATTTTATCTCAGCCTTCCAAAGTGTTTTGGAATTACAGGGGTGAGCTGCCTCTCATTTATCATGTTTGAAACAAAATGTAACCACTTGAGAAAAAAAGGTCAAACCAATGGTTTGAAAAGAGAATTGCTATCCAGCCACTAATCTCATTATACCAACTATGTACCATTGGTTTTTCTTCTGTAAAGCATTTTATGACTTTTAGGTGTCTCAGGTAAGGACAAGATGATTTCTGTGAGTTTTAAAAATCGGTATGCTAGAAAACTGAAATACTTAGCCTCTACATTTAGAGGTTACTGGCTCTGGCCTGCAGGCTGCAGTGCAGTGGCTTGATCACAGCTGTCGGCCTGTATCTTCTGGCCTCAAGCGATACTCCAGCCTTGGCCTCCCAAAGCGCTCGGAGGTGAGCCACGGCGATAAGCATATTTAACTTTTTAGTAGCAACTTTCAAACACAGTCCGAGTCCCAAGTTTAATAGGAAGTTAGCGCGCATAAAACCGTAATGAAAACACATACACGTTTTTGTAGTTTATCAGTACTAGCTGTTTAATCAAATGCATTTTAAAGGTTTTTTAAACTTTAAGAGGATAATTTTGTAAGAAAACAATCCCCAAACCAATTGTTAGTTTACACTTATTAAAGAATGTGCATAATTCATTGTTTATGAGAAAATTACACAAAACTGACCTTTAAAGGATGCCAAAAGATGAAACATTGCAATAGAGAACGTATACTAAACATTACAGACCTTGGTCAAAATACCTACGTTAACATAAAAAACTCAAATGGCTTAGTAATTGATTTAGGATAACCCTCCCCTCCTCTTGCCTGCACACTGGTAAGTCCATTTACTTTTTTCTTTTAATTTTTAAATCGAACGTAGGAGCCAGTGGGGGATGCTGTTTGTATCTGTATCTCTGCATCTGCTTTCCTCCTCAACCCTAGGAATAAAGAAAACACATTTACTGCGTGCGGGGGGTCTAAGGACAAGCAAACAATGAGAGCTGTTGCCTTGGCTAGGACTGGCGCGGAGAGGCAATAGGTCTCGGGGAGGCCTGGGGCAGGGTGTGGGAGATTAGGAATCCAGGTCCACCGGAGATGGCAGGGGGTGGCCTGGCCGGTGCGGGGCCGCTTGCCTGTACGCCACCGACTGAGGCGGTGGCGCGCGAGTAGTGGTGACGGCGGGCGGGAGCGCGGAAGAAAAGAACGTTGTGACGGAAACTCCGGCTGCCGGAGACCCCACCGCAGTGAGGTCACTGGACTCCCCAGTCTCGGGGCGTGACCGGCGGCGACCCGGGGCGCCGGGAGGCCCACCGGGCGGAGGGGGCCCAACTACCATCCCGCATATTCCTGGGTCTCTCTCCCGGGCGGTGACGTGACGTGCTGACGGCGGGCCTGTGCCGGGGAGCTGGGCCGCTTTTTGTCAGCTCCGAGCTCGGCCCCTCCTCCCTCCCTCCGCCCGCCCTACCAGCCGGAGCCCGGCCCAGTGCTCTAGAGAAAGGCCGGCCTGCAGCACCCGCCGCTGTCGCCGGCGGCCCGCAAGTCCGTCGGGTGAGTCCCGCGTGCCCCCGCGGCCGCGGGGCCTAGTGCGCGCGCAGTAACTTGCTCGTGGCCTGGTCGGCGTCCCGTAGGGCGCCCTCCCGCGCTAGGCCGGCCGGCGTGGCGCCCGGCGCCGAACAGGCCCCGAGGAGGCCGCAGTTAGGCCTGGGAATAATTCGGCCGCCCTGAGAGGATGCGGAGGTGCGCTCCGTAAGCGGGCAGGGGTGGGAAAAGGTCGCCTGTTTGTTCGGAAGGCGGTTGGTGGACCTGGGGTCGAACCACTGCAGACCCAGGGCGCGGCACGGGGGCGAGGCCTGGCGAGGAGGCGAAGGCTGCAGGCGTGAGGTGAAGGCCGGAGGCCTGCTGGGCCTATTTTCGCTATGTAAATGTCCGCGAAGGGGAGGAGGGACGGGGGGCAAGATGGCGGATAGTAGGCGCCTGCTGCTGGGGAGTATTGAAAGTGTTGTCGGGAGGCGGAGCCGCCATTTTGAAGGCGGTATCTGGAAAAGAATTCCGTTATGATTCTTGAGCCGGGGATGGGGAAAAGGGCGGCCGCGGCGGCGGCCGCGGCCGCCCGGATTCCGGCGCGACGGCGTGTCTGCGCGACGGGGCGTGCTCGTTCCCTTGGCGGCCTTTGGCTTTGTCGCCATGCGCGCGCTTACATTCCAGACTCCTGCAGCAGCGCCACCTCTCGGCCTTCCCCTCACAGCCGGTCCCTGGCTGGAGGCTGTGTCGGCTGCGCTTTAGCTGACATGCTGCAGACGTCTGTTCGGGTGCCGGGGTCGCAGCGCTCCCTGCTCTGTGTCTTTCCCAGAGTCTATAGCACCCTAGTGGGCAGGTGGTACTTAGGGCACCTGGGCTCACGAGAGCACATAAATTCCAGAAAATTTTATTTTCTGCTAATTAAAGTCATTATGTGGCTGTTCGGGGACCTTCCATGCGCTTATTTTGTAACCATCATTGCCTCCTCGAGGATCTGAAAAATATCAATGGGATTTATTATAAAAAAAGTTATTAGGCACTCATTCGATAGACAGTACAGTACAAATTATATAGCACGAGGGCAGTGGAATAAAATTTTAAGGCGACTTCTCTCATGTGGAAAAACTTTTGATGAGCTGTATTTAAACGAGCTTTTTAGTCTGGATACTTTTTTTTGAGTAAGAGATGGAAAATAGGCAGAAGAGGTATTTTTCTCTTTGAAGGACAATACATTACTTGTAGGTTCATATACCCATGATGACATTGAGATTTTATTTGAAATTTCTTATACAGTTTCATCTTCAAAAGACTTGTTAGCATTTTGTACAACTTTGCTGGCAAATTGGAGCACAGTAGCGTGAGCGTTGGACAGTGCTAGGTACTAAGAAAGATTTAAAAGGCGCTTAATGCAGAACGTGACTGCAAAAAGTTTGCTGTGGGCATTTCACAGGAAGGCGAGGTTTCAGGTTGCAAAATTGGGAAAAGATTCCTGAAGTAGATAATGGGGTTTAGGTAGGGTTACTGAGGGATGAGTAGGATTTTCTTAGGTAGGGTGGGAGTAGGAGAGGTCATTACAAGAATGAAATGTCTGTAGAAAATGGCAAATATTTACGGTTTGGCTGGAGTGTGTAATATAGATAGGAAAGGGATACAAATTTAGGCTGTAAAAGATAGATTCTGAAATGCGTTCGTGGCACACCTGAGATTATGCTGAGCTCTGGCTGCAGCTGTTAGAACAGTTTCAAGGCTGAGAAGCATTGAGGGCTTGTAGTAAATTGGTGTTTCCGTTACCGGATAGATGATCAAGAATGTAGCTATTTTTTGGCCGGGTGCGGTGACTCATGCCTGTAATCCCAGCACTTTGGGAGGCCGAGGCGACGAGGTCAGGAGATCGAAACCATCCTGGCTAAGACGGTGAAACCCCCTCTCTACTAAAAATACAAAAAATTAGCAGGGCGTGGTGGCGGGCGCCTGTAGTCCCAGCTACTTGGGAGGCTGAGGCAGGAGAATGGCGTGAACGCGGGAGGCGGAGCTTGCAGTGAGCCGAGATCGCGCCACTGCACTCCAGCCTGGGCGACACAGCGAGACTCTGTCTCAAAAAAAAAAAAAAAAAAAAAAAAAAAAAACAGTTGTCAGAAATGCAGTAGCCTTCAGATGGCTGTATGCAAACTTTGCCCTTCTTGGTGAAGGTAATCCTCTGATGAAAATAGTCTTCAGGTGAGCAAGCTTTAAAATTGGCAGTTCACTTTATATGTGAGGGTCCTAGATGCAGAAGTTTCAGAGAACATGTACAGCACTTGTTTCCTAGACTTTTACAATTTATAAAAGGCAGGTTTTCAGTTTTCCCAGACTTTAGCATATCAGAGCTCTGATGATTCAAAGAAGTCTGAAGGAAACTAGAGATTGATGGTTTACAAAAGTGTGGCAGTGTATTGCAGGAGGTAGTCAAAGGAAAAAAAAAAATTTTTTTTTTTTTTGTTTGAGACAGAGACTGGCTCTGTCGCCCAGACTGGAGTGCAGTGGCGCGATCTCGGCTCACTGCAAGCTCTGCCTCCCAGATTCACACCATTCTCCTGCCTCAGCCTCCCCAGTAGGTGGAACCACAGGAGCCCGCCACCACACCCGGCTAATTTTTTTGTATATTTAGTAGAAACGGGGTTTCACCATGTTAGCCAGGATGGTCTCGATCTGCTGACGTCGTGATCCACCCATCTCGGCCTCCCGAAGTAGTGGGATTACAGGCGTGAGCCACCGCGCCCGGCCGTCAAAGCAAATTTTTAATGCAATCTAGTTGTTGACTTGCTAAGGGCCAACATAAACTGTAGAGGTAGTTGCTTTATATCTTGACAACTGAAGAGCTGTAAAGAAGATAGAATTGTATCTTGTACAGTACAGCAGTTGTAGATGTTCCAGTACATCAGCAATGGATGTGCAAAAAGAAGACAGGCAAGTGCATAGTTTTAAAGGATTTATAAGGAAATTGTTAAGTAAAAAGTACTTTTTTGCCTGATGGGATAGACCTTGACGATCTGTTAGTCTTTTTTTTTTTTTTTTTTTTTTTTGAGACAGTCTCGTTCTGTCACCCGGCCTAGAGTGCATTGTTGCTATCTCAGCTCACTGCAACCTCTGCCTCCTGGGTTCAAGTGATTCTCCTGCCTCAGCCTTCAAAGTAGCTGGAACTACAGGTGTGTGCCACCATACCCAGCCAATTTTTAATTTTTGTAGTTTTAGTAGAAATGGGGTTTCACCATGTTGGCCAGGCTGGTCTCAACCTCCAAACCTCAGATGATCCACCTGCCTTGGCTTCCTGAAGTGCTAGGATTACTGGCGTGAACCACTGTGCGGGACTTCTGCTAGCCAATTATCTTGGATAAATGAGTTGTTAGTTTTTAATTTATGTGTATTTTTTAAATAGATGCCCCTTAACTTTTTTTTTTTTAAAGCATACAGTGCTTTTTTATATATATATATATATAAAAATAACTCTGACTCTGTTTACATTTGTATTGTCACTAATTGCTATCCTTTGAATTGTTGCATTTATGCGTTCTGGCAATTGCAAACTTTTTTAGATTCTTAAGTTCTTCAATGCCAGCATATTATTTTGTTACTGAATTGAGAAAGATAGATGACCATATGATGCAAATGTTTGATCTCATTCATTTCATACTTTTGCTTTAGTTCTTCCTTCACTTTACTTTCTTTTGTTGGGAGAAGTGTTGCTTTCAAAGTTCATTTTCTCTGTTTACCCTTTCCTTACTCTCTGCCTGCCCCTTTCTATAAATATTCATAGATATGCTTATTTTACAAAAAGCGTATCTGTCTTCTCTTTAGTTTCACTAGTACTTTTATTTCTATTCTTCCCACTTCTAAATCTGGTATTTCTCAACATGTGAAACTGTTCCACAGCAGGTAATTGGTGTGTCACCTGAAAGTGTACTGCATTTCAGAAACTCTGTCCTTTCTTTGTCTGCTCTGGTCATTTTCCTAACCTAAATGTGGAATTTAACTTGAGATTAATTACTCGTTTTCTCCAAACTTCTTCCCTGGCATCCCTGTCTCTTATTCTCACTCATCAAATTTCTCATCTAGCATTTACAGTTACTTACTGAACACCTCCATCCTGACCTTTTATTAACAGTCCATATTCAATATTGCTGAATCCAAATTTATCTGGCACAGAGTAGGTGCCCAGTAATGTGCATTGAACCTCTTTTGCCCTAGAGTCCCTAAAATAATTCCTGCTTTTTGCTATCTTCCTTTTCCAGACACTACCGTTTTACCAGGCTTTCTTTCATCCTTGTCACTTAGAGCAGTGTAGATATCTTTAATTAACATTTAATCTATTGTATTCTAAATGTAGGTTTATACTTTTGTTTTCATCCCTAACTTTTGAAGCCCTTAATTATAGTAGATAGTTTCTTACCTTGATTTGTTCCGCTAACAGAATGATCTGGCAGATAAACATTATTTCAAAAAAAATCATTTGAAATAATTTAATGCAGAGATTTATATGGAGTTGAATGGCCCTCCAATTGAAGTTAAGGAGCCAAATAATGTTCTTGAATTGTGTAAGTATTGAGTGTTCATTTTTTGAAGGCAGCAGATGAAAACAGGATTCTCAGGAACATGTTTCCACCATTGCTTTAACCATCTACCTTGGCTGACAGCCCATTCTTTTTCTTACTAAATTGTTTTAAACATAGTATTTTAATAAATGTGGCGCTCTTATTTAGCTGTAAAATGTAATAAAGGAGAGTAACTAGATTTTAACCAAATTTTGCTTAATTGAAAGAGGAATTTTAATCTAGGAAAGGCACAAAGGAATCTAGGAGAGACACAAAGGAATCTACGTCAATGACTTTAAAAAATTAACAGTTAATATATTAAACATGTAAATTATAAAATCTTTTGTCCTTAGTAGGCAAGTATAAATCTGTTGTAACAGATTGTAACAAATGATATAGTCTTTCACACTTGTTTCTTTTTTTTTTTTTATTTAAAGAAATGGAATTGTGCAGGTCATTTTAAAGAGTTGCCTTCAGTGCTTCTCAGTCCTGCTTCTTTTTCCCCAGACTGGTTTCCTTGTATGTGTTATAACTTCAGGAAGTTATCATAGAGTATGTGTCATTTTGTGTATTTTTTATCACTCAACAGTGAGTTTTTGAGTTTCTTTCATGTTATCTGTGGATCTAATGTTTTAGTTAGCAAAAGTTGGTCTAGGAACCCATGGGGATCTTTGGCACCTTTTCAGATGTCTGTGAGAGAAAAACAATTTTTAAAAAAATACCAAGAAGTAATTTACCTTTTTTACTCTTATTAGCCCATGAATGTAGTGTACAGTAGAGTTTTCAAGAGTTTCACATGTTTCAGAAAGTTGAATGCAGAAGCAGATAGAGGAATCCATCTGTTTTATTTTAAGCCAGGTATTAAAAAGATTAACATAAAAATTTATAATTTGGAAAGTACTTTTAATAGTGTTATTTATCTTAATATTAATGGTTTATTAGTTTTAAGTGAACAAACATAAATAAACTTTTCCTAAAATTAGTAGGCACTACCTTTTAAAATGGTATATGTTGATAATAAAACCTGCTTAAACAAAAGCTCTTTTAGGACTCTCAAATTTTTTAATTGTGAAGGAGTCCTAAGGTGAAAAAGTTTGGGAAATCATTAATCTGAATTTATATTCTATTATAGTTTATAAATATGCTGTGGCCTGTTTATTCATTACTGGGAACCAATTAGGTTTTCAGTCTTTTCCAATTTTGAAACAATGTAGCTGTGAACATCTTTGTACATGATTAACTTCTCTTGGGTTTAAGTGGAATTGGTAATCTGAAGTGCATGTGCATTTGTCAGCTGTACTGGAATTGCCAAATTCTTTCCACATTGGTTGTATCTAGTTGATACTAAGTTTTCTGTCAGAGTGTTTCTCCATATCATTACCTTTTTTTTTTTTGAGAGGGAGTCTTATGCTGTTGCCCAGGCTGGCGTGCAGTGGTGCAATCGTGGCTCACTGCAACCTTTGCCTCCTGGATTCAAGCAATTCTTGTACGTCAGCCTCCAGAATAGCTGGGACTACAGGCATGTGCCACCACACTTGGCTTATTTATTTATTTAGTAGAAGCCGGGTTTTGTCATGCAGGCCAGTCTGGTCTTGAATTCTTGACTTCCGGTCATCTGTCCGTCTTGGCCTCACAAAGTGCTGGGATTACAGGTGTGAGCCACCATACCTGGCACCAAAGGTTTGACAGTTTAATTTCTTTCAGGGTTTTGGAGATGAAATAATATCCAGTTGTTTTAATTTTGCATTTGTCATATTTCTAATGAGGTTGAGCTTCCCCACTTGCCCACCCTCCCCCAATATAAACTCTGTGTGTGTGTGTGTGCGCGCGTGCGCGCGTGTGTGCGTATCTCTGTTTCCTATGCTGGAGTGTGGTGGAGTGGTCACAACTCATTGTAACCTTGACCTCTTGTGTTCAAGCAAACCCTTTGCCTCAGCCTCCTGAATAGCTGGGCCCAGGTGCACCCCACCACACTGGTTAACTTTTTGTTTTTTATTTTTCATAGACACAGAGTCTTGCCATGTTGTCCAGCCTGGTCTTGAACTCCTGGGCTGAAGCAGTCTTCCTGCCTTGGCCTCCCAAACTGTTGGAACTACATGTGTGAGCCACCGTGCCTAGCCTGGGGTTTCTTTTAACGTTCTTTTGGGTATATTTTGTTGAGTAGGATGCAGTTTTGAGGTAATCTTTTTAGTGTTTTCATATATAGGTTGTAATTTTTGTGTCTGCAATAATTTTCCTACTAAATAGGGCATAAAAATGCTGTCTTCTATTTGTTTTTTAAAACTGATTTAAAGTTTTGTGTTTTACAAAAATATATAGGGCATGAATCCTTCTGGACATCTTTTGTATTTTTTACTGGATTGCAATTTATCTTTTTTTGTATGGATTTATTTCATTTAGTTTTTCTCTCCATTGATATGTAATGCAATTTGTGTGGTATATCAATTCCTTTAAGTATTTAGGCATTTTTAGTTTCCCTATTTTGTTTTCAGTGTTTTATTTGCTTCTCTGTTTGCTGTGTTTTAAAACTGACTTTATGATCAAATGTTAATATGTATATTTTATTTAGAATTGTTTTAGCTTTTTTTTCTTTTTTAAAAATTGAGACGGAGTCTTGCTCTGTCACTAGGCTGTAGTGTAGTAGCACTATCTAAACTCACTTCAGTCTCCACTTCCCAGGCTCAAGTGATCCTCCCACCTCAGCCTCCTGATTGTTTTAGTTGTTTTTCTTCTACTCATTTTAGGGTTTTTCAGTTTTCATAGGCCGGGCACAGTGGCTCACGCCTGTAATCCCAGCAGTTTGGGAGGCTGAGGCTGGCAGGTCCCCAGAGGTCTGGATTTTGAGACCAGCCTAACCAACATGGTAAAACACAGTCTCTGCTAAAAATAAAAAATTAGCCAGATGTGGTGGCACGTGCCTATAATCTCAGCTATGGGAGAGGCTGAGGCACAAGAATGGTTTGAACCTGGTATGCAGAGAGGTTTCAGTGAGCCGAAATCGTGTCACTGCACTCCAGTCTTGGTGACAGGGAGACTCCATCTCAAAAAAAAAAAAAAATTCATGGTAAAACTTTAAGTTTGTATATATATCACATTTGTAGAATACATACTTACACAAAGAAACACACATGGTGAATTTAGTACATGATCATAAGTACTTCTTGTGTGCCACCACTGTTCTTTTCTTTCTTTTTCTTTTTCTTTTTTTTTTGAGATTAGAATCTCACTCTGTCACCCAGGCTGGAGTGCAGTGGCCCGATTTCGGGTCATTGCAGCCTCCTGGGTTCAAACGATTCTTCTGCCCCGGTCTCTGAAGTAGCTGGGATTACAGGCACCTGCCATCATGCCCGGCTAATTTCTGTATTTTTAGTAGAGACGGGATTTTACCGCGTTGGCCAGGCTGGTCTTGAATTCCTGACCTCAGGTGATCCGCCTGCGTTGGTCTTCGAAAGTGCTGGGATTACAGGCGTGAGCCACCGCGCCCGGCCACTAGCACTGTTTTTGAGGTTTCTAAATAGCCCATTTAATCTATTTATCACTCCCTAAGGTCAAATATTTTATACCTTTTTTTTTTTTTTTTTTTAAATTTGAGACAGGGTCTTCTCTGTTAGCAGGCTGGAGTGCACTGATGCATGATTAGGGCTTACCCTTGGACTTCTGGGCTCAAGTGATCCTCTTAACTTCAGCCTCCCAAGTAGTTGGAGCTACAGGTGCAAACCACCATGCATACCCAGCTAGTTTTTTATTTTTTATAGAAATGGGGACTCACTGTGTTGCCCAGGCAGGCTTTGAACTCCTAGGTTCCAGTGATCCTTCCATCTCTGCCTTCCAAAGTGCTAGGATTACAAGTGTGAGTGAGCCACCTTCCCCAGCTTTGTACCGTATTTCTGATAAGAAAGTCTATAGGCCATGACATTTTATATATTATATGATTAAGTGCTGGAGTAGGTTTTGAATTTGGCCATCTAGGTCCACTGTCCATATATACACAAAATGTGTGTGTGTGTGTAAATTTATGGGGTACAACTACATACGTAGATTGCATGGTGTATACATGGATGCATTTGTTACATACATGGAGATGGTAGAGTAGCCATCTCCTAAGTAACATACATTATACCCATTAAGTTATTTCTCATTATCCAACTCCCTTCCACACCTTTACCCTTCTGAGTCTCTAGTGTCAAGTCCATGTGTAGACATTAGTTAGATCCCATTTATGAGATAATATGGCATTTGTCTTTCTGTACCTGTTGTATTTCACTTAAGATAATAGCCTTCAGTTCCACCCATGTTGCCGCAAAAGACATGATTTCTTTTTCTTTTTATAGCTGAGTAGTATTCTGTTGTGTGTATATACCACTATATACATATGTTTTTTTGAGACAGAGTCCCACTGTGTTGCACAGGCTGGAGTCCTGTGGCATGATCATAGCTCACTGCAGCCTTGAATTCCTGGGTTCAAGTGATCCTCCCACTTCAGCCTCATGTGTAGCTTAGAGTACAAGTGCACACCACCATGTCCAGATAATTTTCATATATTTTTGTAGAGATGGGGTTTCACTATGTTGCTCAGGCTGGTCTTGAATTCCTGAACTTAAGTGATCCTCCCACCTCAGCCTCCTTTGTAGCAGGGAGTATAGGACACTCATCATGACTGGCTAATTTTTTTTTTTTTTTCTTTTTTGAGACGGGGTCTCACTCTCACCCAGGCTGGAGTACAGTGTCACAATCTCAGCTCATTGCATCCTCTACCTTTTAGGTTCAAGCAATTCTCATGCCTCAGCCTCCCAAGTAGCTGGGACTACAGGTGCCCCTCACCATGCCCAGCTAATGTTTGTATTTTTGGTAGAGACCAGTTTTCACCATGTTGGCAAGGCTGGTCTTGAACTCTTGGCCTCAAATGACCAGGCCGTGTTAGCCTCCCAAAGTGCTGGAATTACAGGCATGAGCCACTGTGCTTGGCCGAAGGAAACAGCCAGAAGCAGGTTTGATTGGCCCTTGGTTCAGTCAGAGGTTAATTGTCTTATGTTGAGTATAAATATGTTGTAATATATTTATTACATATTTTCTAATTTTGGAGACAGCTTCTTACCATATATTGGTGTGGTTCAGTTCAGGGAAAAAGATAAAGCAGACTTTTGTCAAATAGTAAAATGCAGGCATCAGAGCTTGCAAAGTAGATGTCTTTGACTTGAAAGATTATTCCAGAGATGATAATTTAGTACGCTTCATCATTAGCACTGTTGTTATCAAGATGACTCTATTAGTTAGAAAGATAAGGACTTTGAACAGCAGTGAATAGACAAGTGAGTGAGAGTAGCACTGAATTCAAAGAAACTTTATGAATACCCTGAGCCAATTTCCTTTGGATGTTACTGTTCTTTCTGTGTATGCATAAGAGTGGTGTATGATTTTTAAAAACTGTGAATAAATCTAAACGAACTCCAGTGTATCAATTTACTTGGCAATGTTTTTCATTAGTGGTATATAAAGGCTCATCCTACGATTTTGGGCATGTAGACATAGTAAGATTCAGCAGTAATAATGATTTTTTTGCATTTTTTGTATATTTATGTTATCTGTGAATAGTGATGTTAGATTTCTTTTCCAGTGATCTAGATTCTTTAAAAGAAGTGCTTCCAGTGTTTTATCCTTAAATACTGATGTTGGAATGTTTTCTTGGGAAGATATTCTTTAAGCTTCCTTCCATTCACAATTTGAGAGGTTTTTTTTTTTTTTTAATAAAAAGGAGAAGTTGAATTTTTAAGATGTTTGGTTACATCTGTTGATTTTCCCCTTTAGTTTTTTAATGTGCTTAATTGCATTAATAGCGTTTCTAACTTTAAACATTTTGAATCACCTGGATGTTTAATATTTACATAGCCTTATTGTAGTCCTGTCTTCGTATCTGCACAGTCTCATAGATGCTAATAGAATAGAAACAAAATTACGTTCCTGTAATTTTTTTTTTCACAGTTTGATAAGGTTGTGTTAAACTCAGGTAATGAGAGTTTCTCTCTTTCTGGACGCAGGTTGCCTATTAAAAAGGGATTCGTTGTTTCTTTGAAGTTAGATAGAATTTCTTTGTATATTTACTTGTACTTGGAGTCTTTTTATGAATTTTTTTTTTTTTTTTTGGTGAGACAGAGTCTCACTCTGTCGCCCAGGCTGCAGTCTATGGTTCAATCTTGGCTTGCTGCAACCTCCGCCTCTCAGATTCAAGTGATTCTCCTGCCTCAGCCTCCTGAGTAGCCAGGATTACAGGCATGCGCCACAATGCCCAGCTAATTTTGTATTTTTAGTAGACACGGGGTTTTTCCATGTTGGTCACGCTGGTCTCGACCTCCTTAACCTCAGGTGATCTGTCAACCTTGGCCTCCTGAAATGATGGATTACAGGTGTGAGCCACTGTGCCCGGCCATTAATATTTTTTTACATTGGATTTATTGAAAGTTTCTTTCATGGTGATAAGTCTTTGGCTTTTCTTGAGTATAGTCTTGTTGCTTACACAGAATTTGTAATGTCCTATAAATATGTTTATAAATAGGATATCAATATTTATAGTTTTATCTTATGACTTACAAAATGTGTATAATTCTGTCAGTTTGCTTCTTTTTTTCTGATAAGCTTTTTACATTTTGCCGTTTTTCCTTGCCAGATGGGAATTCGATTATTTTTTTTTTTTTTTTTTTTTTTTTTTGAGACGGAGTCTCACTCTGTAGCCCAGGCTGGAGTGCAGTGGCCAGATCTCAGCTCACTGCAAGCTCCGCCTCCCGGGTTCACGCCATTCTCCGGCCTCAGCCTCCCAAGTAGCTGGGACTACAGGCGCCTGCCACCTCGCCCGGCTAGTTTTTTGTATTTCTTAGTAGAGACGGGGTTTCACCGTGTTAGCCAGGATGGTCTCGATCTCCTGACCTCGTGATCCGCCCGTCTCGGCCTCTCAAAGTGCTGGGATTACAGGCTTGAGCCACCGCGCCCGGCCAGATTATATTTTTTAATGAATTTTTTTGTTGATGCTTTCTGTCCGTATCTTTCGTTCCCTTTTGCTTGAATTTACTATGCCTTTTTTTTCTTTCAGTTTTGTGTGTATGCATATGTAGGAAGCTTAGCACATTTATATTTGATTTCACTTTTTACAGTATATGCAATTAAAGTTGCTCCCCTGTCCTCCCCTCTTTTGACTCAGCATTTCACTCAACAGCCCAGGCTGGAGTGGAGTAGTACGATGTCTGCTTACTGCAACCTGTGCTTCCCAGGTCCAAGGAGTTCTCGTGCCTGAGCCTCCCAAGTAGCTGCATGCCGTCACACCTGGCTAATTTTTTTTGTGTGTGTTTTTAATAGATACAAGATTTAACCATATTGGCCAGGACCATGTTGGGTAGACTGGTCTCGAACACCTGACCTCAAGTGATCCTCCCATGTTAGTTTCCGAAAGTGCTGGGATTAGAGGCGTGAGCCACAGGACCTGGCCTCTATAGATATTTTTCTCATTACCCCTGAATTATTTAAGTTTTTCCCTGCATTTTCAAGTGTATGTATTTATTTATTGGTCTGTATTGTAAGGTGCCTGTGTTTAGGACTATTACATATTATGTCACTATTTTCTTTTTTTTTTTTTTTTTTTTTGAGACGGAGTCTCGCTTTGTCGCCCAGGCTGGAGTGCAGTGGCCGGATCTCAGCTCACTGCAAGCTCCGCCTCCCGGGTTTACGCCATTCTCCTGCCTCAGCCTCCTGAGTAGCTGGGACTACAGGCGCCCACCACCTTGCCCGGCTAGTTTTTTGTATTTTTAGTAGAGACGGGGTTTCACCATATTAGCCAGGATGGTCTCGATCTCCTGACCTCGTGATCCGCCTGTCTCGGCCTCCCAAAGTGCTGGGATTACAGGCTTGAGCCACCGCGCCCGGCCTTATGTCACTATTTTCGTTTTAACATTAAGACATGATGTATTTCAACGCTGATGATGATTCTGGTCTTAAATTTTGTTTAATTTCTGGCTTTTTTTGTTTTTTGTTAATGTGCCTTTTTAAAACAATATTTTTCTCCCTCTTATAAAAATCATATAATTTTTTAAAAACTAAAGAGTTTGCAGTGGTTTTAATTTTAATTTCCTATTAACAAGGGTATGCAAGGAGGATTTTTTTTTTAAGAGATGGGATCTCACTACGTTGCCCAGGCTGGTCTTGAACTCTTGGGCTCAAGCAGTCCAACCACCTTGGCCTCCCAAAGTGCTGGTATTATAGACATGAGCCACCCTGGCTGGCCACAAGGAGTATTTTAAACATAACCCATTGAGTGAGTTTAATCTCTTATTTAGGACATCTTTTTAAATCTCTTTCCATTGTATTTTATGTTGTCTGTTTGCCAGTATTTCGTATGAGTTCCCATCTCCTTTCTGGCTTTTTATTGTACTGAATGATTTCATCTCACCATCTTTTTAAACAACAGCTTATAAATAAATTGTTTCTACTTATGTCTTTTCAGTTACTTTGTTTTAATGTTAAACCCAATTACTTGATTTCAGGCAGTAGAAAGATAATTAGTGTGTTTATTTTGTATTTAAACTTCTATTTGAAGATAGGGTTTGGTGGCCAGGAAAAAAAGGGAAGTTTAAAATTTGCTTTATCATAAAAAGATTGGTTGAGTGGAGTGGCAGATAAGAAAAAAAAAAAAGATGAATTTTTAAGATAAATAGGGTGTGTTAAATTAAAAATATTTGGGCTGGGCACGGTGGCTCATGCCTGTAATCCCAACACTTTGGGAGGCTGAGATAGGTTTATCACCTGAAACCTGAGTTCGAAACCAGCGTGGCCAAACATGGTGAAACGCCGTCTCTACTGAAAAAAAAATAAACAAAAAACCAAAAACATTAGCTGGTCTTGGTGGCAGGCTTATGTAATCCCAGCTACTCGGGAGGCTGAGGCAAGAGAAGTGTTTGGAACCTGGGAAGCCAAGATTGCGCTGCACCAGTGCACTCCAGCCTGGGCAAAAAGAGTGAAACTCTGTCTCAAAAAAAAAAAAAAATTGAGGAAAGCTAAATAGAAGTTAAAATCGTTACAATGATTTCAAAGAAATGTGTATAACACACCATATTTATGTTTTCTGAGTATGTAGATACAGAAGAAAGTTGGACTATGGAAAATCAGGATAAATGTTTTATAATATGGTGCAAAATAGCTTGAGATTTTATTTTTATAGATGAAATAAAAATTATGAATTTGTTTCATCTTTCAAAAATTAGATTTAATTGTAATCCTGTGTACTAATTATTTGAACAGAATGAATTAAACAGTGGATTCAGTTTTGGATGACAGAACTGTGTGGCAGTACAGTAACGGTATTTTCATTGTGCACTGCGTGATAATAAAGATAATATATTCAAGGGCTTTGTCAGTTTTCTAAGAGCTGTTGCAAATCTTGATATTCACATAATTCTCCTTTGGAAAAAAATTACTTCCGTGCTTACAGTTGTGTTTTTCTTTCTACAGTTATGATTTCTTTCTATAGTTATAAAGAGAGATCTATATTTAAGCCAATGGCCGTGACTGTGATTGAATTTTTTTTTCACTTTCACCAATTTTTTTATACATATAATTGTAGGATTTTACATTTTTCATCTTACAACATAATTGTATTTATTTTGTATTGTCATGTTACTATATTTGTCATTCAGACTGATTAACAAAGACAATGTGTGTTCAGTAGGAAGCAGTTACAGTTTATAAAGGGAGGAGTGTTTGCATTTTTTAGTTGAGTAATCTCCAGTTTTTCTTATTCACCTATTTTGTTAAACTATTATTTTTAAACATACAATGTACACATTTAAAGGATGAGATTTTAAAATATATAAAAACAAAAGTTTTGATTTTTGTCTTTTTACATCCATTTCCTAAATGTGTGCAAATACTACTTTAGAGAATACTGATATGCTAAATATGTTCATTCTTAGAACTTTTGTTTTCCTCTCCAACCATAAAACTCTTGAGACTTAAGATAATGAACATTCAGATAGCTTAAAGTAGACTAAATGAAGATATTATGAAACAACTGAAACTAGAGAATGGGGAATTAAAAGATTAAAAAATAAGTAGTTGAAATTTATATAAGGAATAAAATGGAATGAAGTCCCAGATTATGATACAGAGTAATGAGACAAACAATAGACATGGTGGTTTGACGCCTTAGGTGAAAGATCTTCTTTTGCTACAATGTGTCCTTGAGCAGGCTTCTTAGCATTTTAAGCTTCAATTTCCTTAACTGGAAAATAGGCTTGGTCATAGCTACTACTTACGGTGAATTAAATGAGACAGTTTATACAAACGTTTATACAAACGGCTTAACAGATTTTTGCATCTAACAAATTATGACACCTTTTAAAAATGGATGAAGTTAGAATAAATTAAAGCAAACATGGATACAATTAAAAAGGCTAACATTCAACTTTTATTTCTGACTTTATCGAAGAAGGTTGTAGCAGGCTAACATCCAGTGCTTTGAGGTAAATGTAATGAAATAATCTAAGATCTTTCTCATAAATTCTTATATTAAATCTAAGAGGACCTAAATTAAAGAGTAGATATGGAGTAGAAGAGTTAATATTTTAAATATACTATTTCTTTTCAAATTGATTAGTATAGACTGATGCAGTTCCAATCAAAATCTGATGGGGTTGCTTAAAAAATTTAAACATATGACAGATAAGAGTATAACAATAGATTGCATAACAATATAAACACACATAACATTACATCAGTGAGATAAAACTTGATAGAAAGATGTATGAAATGTGCAAGCATTTTTCTTTCCAGAAAAAACACATTGGATATAAATTTTTTTTTTTTCAGTAAGGGGGTCAGAAGTTATTCCTTTTTTTTTTTTTGAGACAGGGTCTTAGTCATAGGCTGGAGTACAGCAACCAAGTCATAGCTTACTGAAAGCTCAAACTGCTAGGCTCAAGCAGTCCTCTTTCCTCATCTTCATTGGTGGCTGGGACTACAGGGGCGTGCTACCACAACCAGCTAATTTTTTTTTTTTAAGTAGAGAAAGAGTTTCACTGTGTTGCCCAAGTTGGTCTTGAACTCCTGGCCTTGAACTCCTGGCCTCAAGCAATCCTCTTGCCTTTGCTATTTCAAGTGTGAGCCACCATACGCAGCCACATTTTTTTTTTTTTTCCTTTTTTTGAGACAATCTATTTCTGTTCCCCAGGCTAGAGTACAGTGACAAGAATATGGCTCACTGCAGCCTCAACCTCCTGGGCTCAAGTAGTTCTCCCACCTCAGCCCTCCAGGTAACTGACCACAGGTACCCACTATCATGATTGGCTAATTTTTATATCTTTTGTAAAGATATAAAAGATTTAAAAGATATAAAGATTTCACCATATTGTCCAGGCTGGTTTTAAATTCCTGGGTTCAAGCATCCACCTGCCTCAGCCTCCCAGAATGCTCGGATTACTGGGGTGAGCCACGGCACCCAAGCTGGCCAAAAAATTTAAGTCTGTGGTGCTTATTAGTTTTTGGGAAATAGTCACTCTCTCACATTACTTGTGAAAGCTAATAAATTTTTAAGAGCCTTTGTCAAGATTATTTTAGCAATATTGCTAGCTGTGATGGCTCACACTTACAATCCCAGCACTTTGGAGGCAGAGGCAGGCAGTTACCTTGAGTCCAGGAGTGGAAGACCAGCCTGGTCAATCTACTGAGACCCCCATGTCTACAAAAAAAGAAAAAGAAAAAAAAATTAGCCAGGCATGTTGGTAAGTGCCTGTAGTCTCAGCTTCTCTGGAGACTGAGATGGGAGGATCGGTTTCGCATGGGAGGTCGAGGCAGCAGTGAGTCACGATCACATCACTGCACTCCATCCTGGGCGACGGAGCAAGACCCTGTTTCAAAACAAAAAAAACAAAACAAAAAACCCCATATGTTTGTGTGTGTGTGCGTATATATATATACACATATACATATGCTTATACATACACACATGCATACACATATGTTTCTAGAATGCTTTTCTACTTTACACTGGTTTATTTCTCCTCTTTTGGTTTACTAGCTGTTAGTAGTTTTCTCATCTTCATACCACTGTAGCTAGGTACTGAAGGCATGCACTACCACATCTGGCTAATTTTGGAGTTTTTTATAGAGATAGTGTCTTGCTCTGTCACCCAGGCTGGAGTGCAGTGGTGTGATTATAGCTCACTGTAGCCATGACCTCTCAGGCTCAAATGATCTTCCCCTGCCTCAGCCTCCCAAGTAGCTGGGACCACAGGTGAACCACCACATCCAGCTAATTTTTAAATTTTTTTGTAGAGAAGGGATCCAACTATTTGCCCAGACTTGTCTAGAACTCCTGGGCTCCAGTAATCCCCCTCCCGTGATCTCTCAAAATACTGGGATTACAAGATTAAGCTACCACACCTGGCCTAAATTATTTTTTAGAGTGGATCCTCTGGATCATTCTGTTTATTTGTTTTCCAGTTCAGCTGATCTCTAAGCTTGGTTCTTACTGCAAAGGCATTAGAAATTACTGTTAAATCATGGGAGCTTATCTTTCACCTTTACTTATCAAAATTGTGGTAATATTATTACCATTAAGAGCATGGTTTTGTTCTGGTTGTAGGAAGAAACTGGCAGTTCTAACCCAAGAAAGCTTACTAATGTAAAGGTGTGGTCATATTTACAGTGAAGTGCAAAAAAGCCTCTTTTGTCTCTGTCAGTTTTCGCCATGATAAAATAGGACAATAATCAGTCAAATGTGTTGCTGAAGAATGATTGCTCACTATAGTAAAGATTGGATTGGTGGGCAGCCATTATCATGGGCTCAAGTATATAGTAGGAATAAGTATATGACATAAAATTATAGCTAACCCCCTTTCATTTAGGATTTTGAGTTAGTAGCTGTTGTGCTGAGTAAAGTCCTAGAATGTAGCAGTTAGGGGTTGGTTTCTCACTTGTTTGAGCTCTTTTCTTTATTGCCTGTTTCAGAATGATTAAACCAGAATTTAGCTATTTGTGGCACAGATATCTGTTTACATACATGAGACACTAGTACCACATCCCTAAGGGGTCGCTGATATTGACATTTCCCTGCATTTATAAATATTTGTAAATATTAGCAGTTACTGACTCTGCTAATGACAATTGAACAGGTATAGCTCCACTTTTTCAAGACCTCACCTCCTAGAAAATTCTAGGATGTTGAGTGCCAGGGTAAACACATAAAGATTGTTTAAAGAATGATATGCTGTCCAACTAGGTTGCAAAGTTGAGTAATAACAGTAAATAAGTCATGTGGTAGCTTGGGTTAATAATGTGGAGCTCACTGGATATTGGAGAACTGCTTGTTCGTAAGGGAGTGATCAAAGTAGTGCTTCAAGAAGATTCATCTGGTGTGTAAGAAATGTTCTGTATCTTAATATAAATAATGCAAATACCGGTTAACACTTAAGTAATTAATATAAATAATGCAAATTCCAGTTAACACTTACGAAAGTTTGTCATGCTAAATACTTAAGCATTGTGAATTTTATGTAAGATGATAATTGAACTTTTAAAAAAATACAAAAAAGCCAAGCATGGTGGCCTGTAGTCCCACCCGGTCAGGCTGAGCGGGGAAGAATTACTTGAGCCCTGGAATACTAGGCTAGTGTGAGGAACAAGACTGAGTATCTTTTTCTTTTTCTTTTTTTTTTTTTTTTTTGGAATCAGAGTCTCACTCTGTCGCCCAGGCTGTAGTGCAGTGGCATGATCTCGGCTCCCTGCAAACTCTGCCTCCCGGGTTCACGCCATTCTCCCACCTCAGCCTTCTGAGTAGCTGGGACTACAGGCGCCCACCACCACACCCAGCTAATTTTTTTGTGTGTTTTTAGTAGAGATGGGGTTTCACCGTGTTAGCCAGGCTGGTCTTGATCTCCTGACCTTGTGATCCTCCCGCCTTGGCCTCCCAGAGTGCTGGGATTACAGGCATGAGCCACCGTGCCTGGCCAAGACTCAGTATCTTTAAAAAACAAAAAAACAGAAACACTGTCAATCTGTTTGATTTAATCTACCTGCCCTTTCCTGTCTTGTTGCAGCCCATGTATCACTGGAAATCAGTTTGTTCCCTTTAATTTTACATTGATAGGTTATTGAAAAATAATTTTAGCATTTCAGAAATGTGAATATCATGACATTTTAATATGTGATATAAAAATTAATGTTTGGTATACTTTATTCCCTGGTTTAGGAGCTGTGACTAATGAGAATTAAAGGCCATGGATGAAGATGAATTTGAATTGCAGCCACAAGAGCCAAACTCATTTTTTGATGGAATAGGTATTACTATTTCTTGGGTTGTTTCACTTCCCATCTGCTGGATTTGGAATTACTTATCAAAATTGCAGAATCTGATGTTAATTCATATTTAAGTACTTAGGTCCATACTTAGGTCCTGTCAGAATCTTATAGCCAACTCATAATCTTGTTAATTAAGCCATCAATACCAAAATCTTACTGTTACCCTTCAGTTGTTCCAGTTTTTCCAGTTATGCAATTAAATCCTTCTAGTTCTCCCTTTGAAATGTTTTCTATTTGTGTTAGTTTTCTATTTTTCCATTGGTACATTTCAAAAAATTTACTAATCTAAAACAGGACAAATTTATCTCAAGAGTTCTATAGGTCAGAAATGTGGCTCAACTGAGTTCTGTGTATAGAATTTTACAAGGTTAAAATTAAGATGTTGGCCAGGTGTGGTGGCTCACATCTGTAATTTCATTGCTTTGGAAGGTGGAATTGTGATGATTGCTTGAGATCAGGAATTGAAGAACATCCTGGGTGCTGGGCAACACAATGGAAACCCTGTCTCTGCAAAAAAAAAATTTTTTTTTTAAATTAGCTGAGCATGGTGGTGCATAGCTCTAGTTCTAGATGCTCTGGAGGCTGAGGTAGGAGGATTGCTAAACCAGAAATTAAGGCTGTGGTGAGCTATAATGGCACAGCTGTACCCCAGCCTGGGTAACAGAGCAAGAAAAAAAAAATCAAGCTATCTACAGGGCTGGAGGCTCTTGACTTCGAAGAATATCCATACTTTTAGGTAAATTTAGTTTCTTTTTGTTGTACCATGGAGATACTGTTTGTTGTTCCCTACAGTTCATCATCCAGGAACATTTTTTGCTTCCAGAACCTGCCCACATTTCTTCTCATGCTTTGCATGGTGGTTTCCTCAAGCAGCAGTGAGTGGAGTCCATCTCATGCTTTTAATCTTTCTGATCTTCCCTTCTATCACATACATCTTCTTGAATCTAGCCAGAAAACTATTCATTTTTAGAGCTCACATGACTAGATTTGATGCACCAGGGTAATCCGGGATAATTGCCCAATTTTAAATTCATAATCTTAATTACACCTGAAAAATTTCTTTTGCCATGTCATGTAACATATTTACAAGATTTACAGGGATTAGGGTATGGACATCTTTGTGGGACCATTCTTCCTGCCACCATCTGCACCCTGGTTCTCATGTGTCTCTGGCAAATGTAAAATAACATCCACCCTCTCTCAAGTTTCCCAGTTAAAAAAAAAATAAAAATCTTATATGAAATTAATCAGCTCAGAAGTGCTAAGTATCATTTAAATCAGATGCTAATAATTCTCTGGGTATCAGTCATTAAGTGCAAGTCCTGGGACACAATTCCTCTTTATCTACTTCCCAGTGTACAGTGGTAGGACAGTTTGGGATATTCTGGTTCAAACAGGGTGACATGAAAGGTAAGAAAGAAATTTTGTGTGAAGAAATTCTGAAATGCAACCAGACAAACTCCCATTAATTTTCAAGACCTGGGAATAATCCTTTTTGGCCTGTGGCTCCACCCTTTGAGTCTTCCTTGCTATTTTCTTCAAAGACAGCAGGTATTTGCAGCTGAATAGTTTTATTTCCTGCTTCCTGCCTCTGGAATTCTGGTAGTCCAACAGTTCATTGTATTAATTCTGTGTCCCTTTCAGTTTAAGCTAGCAGTGCTTCTTTTGAAAAAACAATTTGTGTGTGTCTTGGGGATTTATTGTAGTAGACAAGAGGCTCATATAATTTTTTCTGAGATTATCTTATGTCTGTTTTTGACTTCTGCTAAAATGGTTGAAGTCCAATATCGTTAGATTTCTTAGAAGTGCTGAGTATTTGTAGGTCACACTTTTACTTGCTTGGAAAAGACTTAATTCTCTGGTTTTTGATCTTTCCCTTTCCCTTTCCCTTTCCTTTCCCTCCACTTCCTTTCCTTTTTCTTTTTACCTTGCCTTACCTTACCTTACCTCACTCCTTGCCTTTTCTTTTCCTTCCCTCTTTCTTTTTCTTTTACCTTGGCCTTTCCCTTTCTTTCCTTTTTCCTTAAATTTTACTTTCCTTGTGTAATGATCAGGTGCCTGAAGGAACCTTTTGTTCTTTCTGTTTCATGGAATAGTTGAGAATCCCATACTTTTTTTTCCTCTCTCTGAAATCAGCAGTCCTCACTCTTTTGGGCACCAGGGACTGGTTTTGTGGAAGACAGTTTTTCCAGGGACCTGGGAATAGGGGGGTTTGGGGATAGTTACTAGATGAATCAAGCACATTACATTTATTCTGCACTTCATCTGTATTATTATTACATGTAATATATAATGAAACAATTATACTGTTCACCATAATTTAGAATCAGTGGGAGCCCTGAGCTTGTTTTCCTGCAACCATACCATCCCATCTGAGGGTGATGGGAGACAGTTACAGATCATCAGGCATTAGATTCTTACAAGGAACATGCAACCTAGATCCCTCACATGTGCAGTTTACAGTACGGTTCGCATTCCTATGAGAATGTAATGTTGCTACTGACCTGACAGGAGGCGAGAGTTCAGGCAGTGATGCCTGTGATGGGAAGTGGCTGTAAATAAAGATGAGGCTTTGCTCTGACAAGGAATCTCTTTAATTTAACCTCCCCTTTCACCCCCCAGATGGACAGAAAACTTCTCATTTGTCGTGTTTTACTATCTCTTTGCTTAATATTCCAACTATTCATTTTTCACACTGAATTTTACTCTGAGCAGTAAGAAGAAATGAGACCACATCTCCAACACTTTCCTAAAATCTTCTGAACTGAAGAGTTCATTTTTACAAGTTGTGCTTTCCACATAACCCAGGGAGACAATTTTGCTAAGTAGTCTGTCTTTTTATGTAACAGAGCTCTTCCTTCCTTCTGTTGGAAACTCACTTTTAAGCCCTTACAAGCAGTGTTACAAAACTCTAGATTTCTACTAGCAGTCATACATGACTTAGGTATTCTCTGAGTCCATGTAGGATTTCTCTGCCTTGATCTTTTCTCCCTCTGGATTCTCACTGGCAGAGTTTGTTACTTTTTGTTGTTGTTGGTTTTGAGATAGGGTCTCACTGTGTCACCAGGGCTGAAGGGCAGTGACATGATGATGGCTCCTCACTGCAGCCTCAACCTCCTGGGCTCAAGTGATCCACCCACCTCAGCCTCCTGAGTAGCTGGAACTACAGGCAGGCACCACAATGCCTGGGGAATTTTTTTTTTTTTTTTTTTGGAGACAGAGTCTTGCTGTGTCCCGCAGGCTGGAGTGCAGTGGCACGATCTTGTCTCACTGCAAGCTCCGCCTCCCGGGTTCACAACATTCTCCTGCCTCAGCCTCCCGAGTAGCTGGGATTACAGGCGCCCGCCACCACACCTGGCTAATTTTTTGTATTTTTTAGTAGACACGGGGTTTCACCGTGTTAGCCAGGCTGGTCTTGGTCTCCTGACCTCGTGATCTACCTACCTCGGCCTCCCAAAGTGCTGGGATTACAGGCTTGAGCCACCGCTCTTGGCTGGGAATTTTTTTAGTAGAAATGAGGTTTTGCTGTGCTGCTTAGGCTGATGTTGAATTCCTGAGCTCAGGCCATCCTCCCACCTCAGCCTCCCAAAGTGTTGTGATTACAGACATGAGCCACTGTGCCCAGCCTGTTATTTTTAACATTCATATTTTTAGTATTGGTTTTTTAAAGGAAATTTAGTTTTTTTTTTCTACTCAACAGAATCTAAGCTTTTCATTCTTTAAATTTTTTTTTTTTCATTTCCCTAAGAGCTAGAATTTCTCTTCATTCTTGTAAGAAATTTTACAGTCTGCACCTATCCAACAGCAAAGCCACTTTACATTTTTAGGTATCACCTATCCATAACTACAAAGTCACTTTATGTTTTTAGGTGTTTGTATAAGCAGTTCTCCACTTCTTGGCACCAAAATCTGAAATTATTTTTGTTAATGCAAAGAAAATTACCACAAACTCAAGCAGTTCAAAACAAATTTTATTGTCTCAGTTTCCGTAGGTCAGAATTCTGTCATGGCGTGGCTAGTTTCATAAGGTGTTGCCAGAGTTTTATTCCTTTCTGGTGAATCCAGTTTCATTGTTCTTTAGATGCATCCAATTTCAGTTTATTCAGGTCCTTGGTTGAAGGCAGTTCATGCAGCTATAGGACTGGAGTCCCCATTGCTGTACTGGTTGTGAGCTAAGAGGCTAATTTTGCTTCTTATGACAAACTCCATGTTGTTTCTCATGCTTTCCATGTGGCCACTGTAGGCGTGGCTAATTCGATCCCTCTCATATGTAAAATCTCTCCAATTTATCATTCTGCTTCAGCTCCCCAACTCCAGACATAAAAAGCTCTCTGCTTTATCTAAGCAGATTGGTCTCAACAAATTATTTTTAAAGTTCATGACCTTAATTTTACCTGCACTGCCCATGTGGTATAAGTCATAACATAATATATTGTAAGTTCCAGTGATCAGAGAATAAACATCTTGGGGATTTGGTTGGTGGGGGATACAGTGGGATGTAGATTGTCTGGGATGCTGAGAGAAGTCTTCTTATGACACTGCTTTTTAGGCCCTATTACCTCATTCTTCATTGATAGTATTAAGACTGTTTTCTCACTCTTGGTTTCTTTCTTTCATCTACCACAGTAGTAGAATATTCAACCCTAAAAAACATGGATTATTCCTTTCCATTGCCCAGGAAATAAACTATAAATCCCAGGTCCTCTGGAATTGATCCTGTCCTAACTTTTGTAACCTTTTCACATATTCACAAAAGGAGCCTCTATATCAGGCAGATGCATCCTTACCTCATTTCCAGAACTGCAAAAAAAATTACACTTAAACAAGAGGGGGAAAAAAGTATTCTCAATTTCAGATTGCTCAGGGTTCTAAATACGTAATACTATAATTAGACTAGATTTTATTTTTCTGTTTCATACTCTTGTAAATTAAAATTTTAATGATTTTATTAACTGAATTTTAAATGAATATTGCCATATATTAGCAATAGTAATTAACTTTACCGAGAAACATAAGGAGTTTTAAATATACCTTCTAAATTTTGTGTGTGTGCATGTATTTGTTAAGCAATTTAGGATATTCTTTTGACTCACTGTTAGGTGCTTTCAGGTTGTTAATGGTAAATGCAAACCTGTAATTCTTTCCTTCTCTGGAACATAGTGAAGTATAATTATTTTGGGAGGTCACAGCAAGAGGATTGCTTGTGGCCAGGTTTTTAACACCAGTCTGCACCACCCTTTCAAATTTTTTGTTTGAAAGAGAGAGACTAAGTTCTTTGCGGAAAAACTCAGTACTTTTTTTAGTGTACTCTTGCCACAATCATGCCTAAGTCATGGGCTAAATGGTAGATTGAAGGGCTGTTGCAATTTTCGCCTTGATAACACTTGAAATGGTGTTTTCTTTAAATTTGAGGAAGTCATGTAATCTACCCAAGCTTCCATTTTCATATGCATAACAATAATGAAACATCTCCCTGATTACATTTTTTCAGGACACTTACCATGCATTCCCATTTATCATGATAGTCCTGTGAGGTGTGCATGACAGTTACTACTGACCTCATTTTACTCTTGAGGAAACTGAACTCAGAGGCTAGATGACTTGGTCCAAGGTTACAAAACTAATAAGTATCTAAACTTTGCCCTCTGATTTAGACCATTATCACCAGTGCTGTTGCCACTAAGTGCTGTCAAATTTATGTCTGTGCAATGGGGATTACACTGTTCTATTGCTATTATGAACGTAGAAGACAAATGAGTAGAAATCATTTTGTAGAAGATGTATAGAAATAAAAGCAAACATTCTTTCAACGTGTAATTTAAGTGGGTATTAACTACTTGAAAGACTCCTGCAACATCTGTTGTTGCTTTGCCCTCGTTGATCACTTTTGTTGAAGAAGCTGTGTGTTTGAGGACTTTGCCACAGGTACACAATCATTGAGTTGTGTACCGGCTTGGACTCAGCTTCCTCTGAGTTACAATCAGAAATACTAATCAGATAAATAGCTTTTTTTTCCTTTTTCTTTTTTTTTAAGGATAATCCAGTGAGGTAGTGGGAGTGGAGAAGGAAAAAAAGAAATCTTAACTGCTTGTGATATGTGAATAGCTTTTCATATGTCATCCATGTTTGCTTTTCTCTATGCACTAGTAGCCATAATGCCTGATTTGTTTCATATTAGGTTATATTTGTGTTAAAGATATATGAATTCTCTTCATATTTGTGTGTTCATTTAGAATAATATTTACCGAGCATCATGTGCTGTGCAAGTTGTGTGATCTTGGTTCAGTCATTTGATCTCAGTGGGCTTTAACTGGCTCTCCCTTCTACCTTCATTGCTTAACTGCACCCAGCACTAGAAAAATGCTTTTATATATATATTCCCAAGGAACTACCTTGGGATTTGGGGTTAGTGGGAACAGGAGGAGGAGAGATGGAGGTGGAATATCCTGGCAAAATTAGGGCAGGCCCTACGCTAACCACCCCCACCCTTCACCACCTAGCCCAGCTGCACTTTTATTCATTTTATCTATCCATAGTAACCTCTCAACCTAATGTCTTTCCTCTCTTTAGTCCTCTTAATTTCTACCCTGATTCTTTTGTCTTAGATTCAAATAATGACTTTCTAATTAGCAAAGTTATAGTGGATATTGATGGGATATTGCACCAGGACAAAGTGGGAAGATTATAAAGGCCGAAAGAGAAAGAAGGAAGGGTAAAAAAGAAATATGTAGGTATAATGAATAAAAGAAAAGTAATGTGTTGAGAAAGGAGATGGTGAAAAAAGGAAGAGAAATGAATGAAACATGTAGCGAATAAATGGTATATTTGTTTTCTGAATTTGTTGCCTAACATATAAAAATCTCTTAAGATTTTATTTCAGTGAGATGGGAAATTTTTTATGTTGATGTTTTAAAAGTATTTCATGAATGGTTTTCTTCTGTAATTGCCCCAAAGGTTTTTTATTTTTCTTTTATTTCTTGTTAGTTGATTAGGGTTGAGTAAAGTAAGTTTTCATGTTAAAAATTTCTGTTTGTTAAATGAATCAAAAATAGATTCATTCTCTATTGTCTCAATGTTTGAGGAACACCAAGGACATAGTCTGTTTTCCCAGTAGAAATAAAGTAACAACTGTATTTAGTCATGTATACTTACCTGAGATTTGTCATTTCAATTTTTATTTTTTAAGGAGCTGATGCTACACACATGGATGGTGATCAGATTGTTGTGGAAGTACAAGAAGCAGTTTTTGTTTCTAATATTGTGGATTCAGACATAACTGTGCATAACTTTGTTCCTGATGACCCAGACTCAGTTGTAATCCAAGATGTTATTGAAGATGTTGTCATAGAGGAGGATGTTCAGTGCTCAGATATCTTAGAAGAGGCAGATGTATCTGAAAATGTCATCATTCCTGAGCAAGTGCTGGACTCAGATGTAACTGAAGAAGTTTCTTTACCACACTGCACAGTCCCAGATGATGTTTTAGCTTCTGACATTACTTCAGCCTCAATGTCTATGCCAGAACATGTTTTAACGAGTGAATCCATGCATGTGTGTGACATTGGACATGTTGAACATGTGGTCCATGATAGTGTAGTGGAAGCAGAAATCATTACTGATCCTCTGACCAGTGACGTAGTTTCAGAAGAAGTGTTGGTAGCAGACTGTGCCCCTGAAGCAATCATAGATGCCAGCGGGATCTCAGTGGACCAGCAAGATAATGACAAAGCCAACTGTGAGGACTACCTAATGATTTCGTGTAAGTCATGTGGTACAGTGATTTTAAGCAATGTTTTTGAAACGTATTTTATAACATAAATAATGGTGAAATTTTATTGACTTTAACTTCTGTAAAATTAAAGTACAAATCATAAATCTACATGCATTGTTGCTTAGTTTGCATCCTAGAAGATAAATCATAATTAAGTGACATGGTACAGAATAGAGTTATTTCTATATTAGCGTAGAATAGAAAGATGAGAAAAATAAGGAATGAAAATAACAGAATTGAGCCTTATGAAATCATACAAAGTATGATTGGTCTGTTACCTTCAGATTTATCCCTGAGACTTGTAGTCAGTTTTTTTAAGTCTTTTTATTATGTAGTTTCACTTTCTCCCTTTTTTCTACCGTAGTGTCCCTTTTCTCTTTAAAGTCATGATTTTGTTGTTGGTGTTTAATTCATTAGTGGCTTTGGAGTTAAATCTGGTGAATGCCCTGAAATACAGTGGTTGCACCAAGGCCATCAACAACTAATTTATTTAGGTTTCAAATTGATTTCAAATTTTACATCATACTAGTTTTATGTTCTGCTCACTGATCCTCATGGGATGCTGGCTTTCTTGATTGTGTTTATAACTTTGTCAACCAGAACATGGTTGGACATACTTTTGCTTATGCAGCAGCTGCTATAGTCGTTCTGTTGCTAGAATCTCTGACTATGTTTCTCTAATATTTTTAACTTCAATATCTAGGTATATTTTCTACATTAATATGGTTACGACTTATAGAATCATTGTGTCATTTATCTGCTGATTTAAATAGTTATCCTAATTGATCAGTTCATTACTATGGTCTTTGAAAAGAAGTTTTATAGTGTAGATTTAGTTTAGAGCATTCCCATTAATATTAAATACCACCTACACTCCTTGTCCTGTGTCTTTGAGCATAGCACAGCAAAAGATTTGTGCAGGCATTTGCATGGGCACAGGGAGAGTAGGCATTTACCTCTTATATGATCAAGTATACCATTATGGCCTAGTTTTCTAATAATGATAATTTTCTACCTCCCTCTGAACCTGCTTAATGATTTTAAAGAGCCTCATTCAACTGATTTAATAAACATTTATTCTGTGTGTAAAAACTTATTCTATGAAGTGTTTAAATATTTAAGATTAATAATTTACAGTTTTGACCTTCATAACCTTTATAACCTGGTGTGCCAGGAAAAGGGGGAGTAAGGGGTGTTTAGCTCTTTGAAAATGTCATAATAAATATTTTTATATGCCAAATTTATCTAGCTATTTCAATTTTTTTTTTTTTTTTTTTTTTTTGCTAGCTCTTACTTCCTCCAGAAAAAATATCTCCGAGCTGCATTTTAAATTAAAACTCTATAGGGCTTAGGGTTGACAGGTTTTTCATAAAGTGTATAGAGGAAGTGTGGTCTGATTTTATATTAATATAGTGAATACTGAGATGCTGTCATTGACAGTAAGCTTTAATGTTTTCCATAATATGAGAGATGGTAATATCTTTTAAATTCTTTAATATAGTTATTTAATACATAGATTGAAGGTTGTAAAACAGTCTTTAAGTACACTTTACATTTAAAAATATGTTATTAGATTTAAGAGCTTATTAATTTTTATGTCTTTAGTGGCAGGTTTTTTCTCCTCTGAAAATCTCATTTAAAATGATCAGAGTCCTCTATGTTAGCACAGTAGTATATCTGCACAAAAGTGCTCACTGTTACACCTAAATGCTATGGAGATCAACATAACCTCTTTATATAGTCTTTACAGTATAGATGTTACCATTGACTTTTAAGTTGATTACATCATCCTCAAATACAGGTCCCCCTCAAACCTGTGCATATTTGGTATAAAATATTTGTGGAGTGAACACTTACGTGAACTTGATAGCTAAACGTTTGTGCATATCATGTCTCATCCAAAGAGCATCTAGTTTAGTTGTTTTGGCAATCCACGTAGTGTTTCTAATAAATTATGACTTTGGTCATAGTGAACATTCAGTAAAAATGTTCAGTGAATAAATGAATAAATGAAACCCAATCCTCATATCTAAATCTGAAAGCCTATGGATCAATACAGTTTGATGATTTGTTTAATGATTCTAGTGGCTACTAGAGCAGAGTAGGACTGGTAAAATAGTTGTTTATTGTACTTATTTTATATTTTTTGTATATTTATACACATTACATATATTAATTTTGCTTTTCCTTCTGTAACTCATTATTAGATATATATCTAAAAATACATATATTTTGGATATATATTACATATATAATTAGTAAGTGTATATACATATATTTTAAGCTATCTATTAATTTTGTTTTGTTTTGTAAAACCATTTGGCAAAATGATACCAAATGCAAGATTTTAAAAGTGTGTATCTACAAGGGATGATTTCTGAAAAGTGAATAAAGATATTTTAGGGAGATAGGTTGTTTTAAGTTTTGATACATTGCCGAAACAGGTGTGTTTTCATAAGACTAAAACTAATGATTTTTATGTAGAAACTCTAAAATACATTTAGAAAATCTTAAAGCACATGTGCAGTGTTTCAAAAGGAGATAAGCTAATCAAAGGAGATAGAAATCAAACTTGGAATTTAGGAAAGAAGCTGAACGGAGAAATAACGTTATCCGTAAAAGAGACTATAAAAGCGGCAATAAAATAAATGTGGATTAGTGTTAATATGACTGGAGACCTTCTGATTGGGCTTTAGAAAATTGCCAAAATGAAATGGTGAAAAAACAGACATAAAAATGATTATGGACAAGATTAGCAGACATGAGAAACAGAAGGCAAAACTTACATACAGAAAAGAAGAAAACAATTAATATGACAGAAAGTTATGGAAGAAAGCTTTCCTGAAATTAGGAATGATTTGAGTACAGCAATGAAAATGGCAGAGTAAAGAACACTGAAAAACTTCTCTTTTATGAAAATAATGAGAACAATGGTTTAAAAAAATTATCAGAGTAACATTTTTCAGCTCTCTGAAAACTAAATGATTGTAGCAATAGAGTGAGTACTGGATATTGGCAAGACTGTGCCCTTTTAATTTGCTGTGTTTACATCCACTTCTCCCAAGCTGTATGTTGGCCTTAAAAACTGGCATCTGACATATAAAAAAAAGGAGCAGTCAGGGAAGATATAGCAGCTCATGCCTATAATCCTAGTGCTTCGAGAGGCTTGGCCAGGAGGATCATTTGGGGCCAGGAGTTTGAGACCATCCTAGTCAACATAGTGAGACCCTCTCTCTACAGAAAAACTAAAAAATTACCCGAGCATGGTGGAGGATCCTTTTAACTCAGGAGATCAGGATTGCAGTGAGTTATGATTAAGCCACTGCACTTCAACCTAGGTTACAGAGCAACACCCTGAGTCAAAAAAAATTTTCTTTTAAACAGCAGTTTGGCAGCTACTGGAGGAGGAAGAAAGGCCCATTTTCAGAGAACTGATATTATTTGACTTGGTGGTGGTGACCTGTAAGACCCACCCATTATTTTTTTTGAGACAGAGTCTTGCCCTTTTACCCAGGCTGGACCCCAGTGCTGTGATCTCAGCTCATCTTAGCCTCCAACTCCTGGGTTCAAGCAATTCTTGTGCCTCAGCCTCCTGAGTAGCTGGGACTACATGTGCTGTGCCACCACACCCCGGCTAATTTTTTTTTTTTTTTTTGGTAGAAATGGGGTTTCTCCATGTTGATTTGTCTGGTCTCTAACTTCCAGCCTGAAGTGATCCACCCACCTTGGCCTCCCAAAGTGCTGGAATTACAGATGTAAGCCACTGCACCCAATACTACACTTAGACTATTTTAATTGACTTAGACTCTGAACTTCTGTAGTATGAGCCTTCTCCTTTGGGTTGTTGCTTGAAAATTTTAGAGACAACTGTTGAACATCACTGGTTTTTGAGGCAGTTGATACAGTTAGGGCAAGCAGTAGATATACTAAAGCTTAAAAGGAATGAAAAGTCCAGTAGTGGAATGAAAAGTCCAGAGGGCTTTGAAAAGCTGGGACGTATTCCTGATTATCTTGAATGTGATAATGCCAGGTCTGTGGCCCTGGTAAGGAAAAGCTTGGCAAGGCCTTAGACTCACACTTTGGGTAATCTTCAAGGGCTGCCCAAATAAAACCCAGTATAGAACTATAAACAGCCTGCATGAATGTTTCAACATGTGTGTAAGAGCCAAAAACTGCTGGTTCTACACATCTGTCAAGTCATAAGCTGAATATGTATTTTATATAACTAGATATAATTAGACTTTTAAATTGCTACATGTGAAAAAATACACTTTAAAGGATTAGTTTAGAAAAATCACAGTACTGTTGTTTGCTAAGCAACAGTAACCAGTCATAACAACACACATTAGGGAAACAAAGAATCTGATTTTCACAGTTGCCAAATAGTATTATTTTAAATGTTCAGTTTTCAACAGCAACAAAAAATGAGACAGGCACAAAACCAAAAAAAGCACAGCCTATGCGCAAGAAAAAGTACAGCCCACAGAAATTCATTCCAAGGAAGTACAGACACAGTACTTACTAGAGTAGCTTATGAATCAGTTTTATTACATTGTTCAAAGGGCTAATTAGGAAGTCATGTGTAAAGAAATAAAGGAAAGTAGGATAATGATGTCTCGTTAAATGGAGAATATCAATAATCAGAATTTAAAAAGTAAATAGAGTCTCTGGGGTTGAAATGAAGATTTCACCAGAGGAACTCAAAAGTAGGTTTAAACAGGCAGAAGAAAGAATCAGAACACTTAAAGGAACTTCAATTAAGATCATCTAGTCTGAGGAGAAATAAAAAATAATGAAGAAAAATGAATATGGCCATATATAATCTATGGGATGCCATGAAGTAAGCGTACCAACCTATACTGTACCACAAGTGGGAGGGAAGAAAGAAATTGGCTTAAAGAATAGTTTAATAATAGCTGAAAACTTCACAAACTTGATGAAAAACTGTAATCTTCACTTATAAGAAGTTGCGTGAATTACAAGGGATCCATTTCTAGACACAAGACATTTATGTTGTCAAAAGACATTTTTTTAAAGCAGTAAGGTAGAACTCACTTCTCACATACAAGTCCTCCTTCCCTCGCTCCCTCCCTCATTCCCTCCTTCCTTTCCTTCCATTTCATCTATCCTTTTTTTTTTTCTTCTTTTTTGAGATGGAGTCTTTCTCTGTTGCCTGGGCTGTAATGCAGTGGTACGACTTCGGCTCACTGCAACCTCCGCCTCCCTAGTTCAAGCAGTTCTCCTGCCTCAGCTGCCTGAGTAGCTGGGACTACTGGCGTGTGCCACAATGCCTGGCTAATTTTTTATATTTTTAGTAGAGAGGGGGTTTCACTGTGTTAGCCAGGATGGTCTTGATCTCCTGACCTCGAGATCTGCTGCCTTGGCCTCCCAAAATGCTGGGATTACAGACATGAGCCACCGCGCCCAGCTCAAGCTATCCTCTCTGAAAAAGAATAATAGCGATTTTCTCATTACAAAACATGGAGGATAGAAGGCAGTGGCATGATATCAGTCAAGAACTTGAAATTCAACAAAACTATACTTTAAAAATGAAGGTGAAATTAAAATATTTACAGATAATCAGAACAGCAGCAGTAATCCAGATTGTGTAATATTGCCATAAGAAGAGATGTATAGATCAGTGGAACAGAATGCAGAGTACAAAATAAAACCACATGTCTATAGGGCCCATTGATTTTTCTTTCCTTTTTTTTTTTTTTTTTTTAAGATGGAGTCTGGCTCTGTCACCCAGCTGGTTTTTCACATAGGTGCCAAGACAGTTCAGTATAACAACAAATAGTTTTTTTCGGCAGATGGTAGTGGAGTAGCTAGATGTTTGCATGCAGAAGATTGAAATTGTGTCCCTACTTCAAAGTGTATACAAAAATGACTCAAAACAGATCATTGATAGCTCTGTAAGATCATAGAGAGCTATATGATTATCTCTATGATCATAGACAGCTATCTATGATCGTAGAGAGCTGTCGCCTGTCTAAATAAGACAGCTAAAACTATAAAAGGAATCCCTGAATGAGATACCACCCTATATCTGCTATGGATGGGTATTAAAGGAAAGGAAAACAAGTATTTGGAATAAGCATAAATTGCTGATGTTTTGCAGCCACTGTGACAAAGTTTGGCAGTTCCTGGAAAAGTTAAATTTACGTAGGACTACCGTATGACCTAGCAGCTCCTTTCCGGATATACCCAAGAGAACTGAAAACATATGCCCAGAAAACAGGTTACATATTATACAAATGTTCATAGCATCATTAGTCATAGTAGCCAAAGAGCAGCAATAACTTTAATATCTATCAGTTGATGAATTGATAAAATATGGTGTATCTAATGAAATATTATTTGATCATAAAAAGTAATGAAGCACTGATGAATGCCATAGCGTGGATGAACTTCAAAAACATTGTGTTAAAATGCAAGAAGTGTGTGCAGTATCTAGAATAGGTATATATGTAAAGTCAAAAAGTATATTGTTGCCTAGTGTTCATGGATAGTGTTGTGTGAAATAGGGAGTAGTAGCTAAATGGTACAGCGATTTCTTGTGAGGGTGATAGAAATTATCTGCAATTAGTGATGATGCTTGCACAGCTCTGTGAATTTTCACAGCTCTCTGAAAACCCACTGGATTGTATGCTTTACCTACTATGCCACAGTAACTCATATGTGAATTTCCTCTTAGTGCCAAAAAAGAAAAATTGTAATCTTTTAAGGCAGTTCATTTTCTTCTAAGAAATTGAGAGACTAATAAAACTTTTTTTTTGAGGCAGAGTCTTGCTCTGTCACCCAGGCTGGAGTACAGTGTCACAATCTCAGCTCACGGCAACCTCTGCCTCCTGGGTTTGAGCAATTATCCCGTCTGAGCCTCGCAAGTAGCTGGGATTACAGGCGCCTGCCACCATGCCTGGCTAATTTTTGTATTTTCAGTAGAAATGGGGTTTCACCTGGTTGCTCAGGTCTTGAACTCCTGACCTCAGGTGATCTGCCTGCCTCAGCCTCCTAAAATGCTGGGATGACAAGCGTGAGCCACTGTACCCAGCGAAAACTAATAATAATCATCATTATATTAGTGAACTTAAGGATCAAGAATTATATAGTCATCCACCTCAAAATACTCAATGCTATACACAGTGCAACAAAGCCTAAAGTTTCTGAGGAAAGTATAGCATAAGAATTTTATACACAGCTTATTCAAGTCAAAATCACAGTTAGACATTTTAAAATATCCAGGATTTCAGAAATTTTAGCACCCATGTGTGATAGAGTTGCTACTTGGTACCGTAAACCAAAAGATGAATTAGTAGAAAAAGACTCAAGAGTGGAGAACTGATAAAATAATGAGTAGTGATTTTTGAATTAATGTAAAATTGGAGTAAACGTGCAAATTAAGGTTATGTAACATGGTAAATGTCTACAAAATATTAACTAAAATATTTGCCATGTCACGATGTGCAAATATGTTCATGTTTTCACCTTTTACAGCAGGTAACAGTAGATAATATCTTTACAGTATGGTTCCTACCTATTATTTTTATCGTATTTTTTTTTTTTTTGAGAGGGAGTCTCGCTCTGTTGCCCAGGCTGGAGTGCAGTGGTGCCATCTCAGCTGCTGCAAACTCTGCCTCCTGGGTTCACGCCATTCTCCTGCCTCAGCCTCCCGAGTAGCTGGGACTACAGGCGCCCGCCACCACACCTAGCTGTTTTGTATTTTTAATAGCAACGGGGTTTCACCATGTTAGCCAGGATGGTCTTGATCTCCTGACCTCGTGATCTGCCCACCTCAGCCTCCCAAAGTGCTGGGATTACAGGCTTGAGGCACCTCTCCCAGCCCATATTTTTCTTAGAAGAGTATTTTAAAATCTTCTGTTTTGAATTAATAGACATGTAATTGATCTTCTTTCATATATATAACAAATTGAATGTTAGATAGTTACTAAGGCTAGACAGTATTGTCAAGTCTTGGAATACATTAGTGCACAAAATAGAGATTCCTTTCCCTCATCGTGATGGACTTCTAGTATGACTGTATATACGTAAAATTATTTAAATGTGTATTATAATGTGTCTTGGGAAAGTAAAAGAGCTTAATCAAAAGGATTGTGAGTTTCAGAGATTGTCAGGGATGCCTTGCTGGAAGGATGACATTTTGTCATAGACCTCAGTTTGAGTTGTATCATAGACTTCAAAAAGGAAATGCATGTATTGATCTTAGTTCAGTAGAGAGGACAGTGACAATTTGCATCAAATGCGGCAACTTAGGCAAGTCAGATGAGGACTCAGAGTTGGTCATGTATTTCTTCGGTGAACAGATTCAGTGAAATCATGGACAAAAGCTTGATGGAAGTATAAGTTTAGAGAAAGAATGTGCAATGAGAATCACTGGAGATACGAAACAGTTGCTTGCAGGAGAAGTGAGATCAAGAGAAGATGGAATTTTTGTTTGTTTTAGTGTTGTTTCAAAGAAAAAGCTTATTTCCTGGTGGGAATATTCCTTTAGAGGGTGATAGATAAATTGGTGGTATAGGGGATAACTGAAAAAAAAAAAAGCAAAAAAACAGAAAAGAGAAGGTATAATTTAGTGCTTATGTGGGGGCATTGGTTTTAAGTAGAAAGGAATACTGCTTGTCTGTGGCAATGTGAAGGAAATACAAAGTTGAGTTGTTGGCAGTAGGACAGATGGTGCAGGCAGTGGATCATCCTTTCTGCTTTGGGTTCTTGGTAAGGTGGGAAGTAAGATAACAGGCAGGTAGTATTGGAATTTTAAGAAAAATATGGCAAATAGCATCTACTCAAGGTTCATATTTATATATTTAAAGATGACACTATCTACATCATGCTGTTTTTTTTTTCTGTCTAGACTTAGCTGCATAGATGTAGATGCTGACATAAAATTATATCAGCTAGGTTTGCGGTTTTGCCAGTCAAGTATTATCAAATCAAACAGGGGCATAGGAGTTGAAAAAATATGCAAGAGAACAGTTAGAATGACCAGCCATGGAATTAAGCTGTTTTACTTGTTGTTCAAATTGCTATAAAATTTTTGTTTAAAAGTAACATTTCAATTTTAATTTTAAACTTGTATTTGTCCTTCTTTCTGTTCTTTTAGTTGTATATATGCATTGAGAAATATCTGAATAATATTTTTGTAAATTCTATTGGTATTTCAGATGGTGGTGTTTTTGAGCACTCTAATTTTTTTTTAAAATACTTTCTTAAATATTAAAGTGGATCATCTCAAGAAAAAGCTGTCTTTTAGAGCAAAGTTGAAGAAGTATAAGGGAATAAATAATAAAATAGTATTTCTTAAATTTGGGGCCCATGAGATATTGGGGGCAATAATACTGTGAAGATCAAAGCAGTTTGGGCAGATTTTGGTTGCTAGACTGTGCAATTTGTATTTTACTTGGTAGGAAAAGGAGTACTAGAGACTAGGGCAGGAGGGTAAAGTGACTGGATCTTTCTTTTAAGAAGACAGATTGATACCATTGTCAAGGTGTCTGGTTGGAAACCTTAGGAGAGAGAAATCAGGTAAACTGTTGTGTTTCTGAGGTTAGTTGTAAATGAAGTTTTAACAACCTGGTTTTGAAAGATGAGACAATTTAAATGAATGGAGAGGCACAAGCCATGTGCTTGCATTTTAAGACTGCAAAGCAAAAAACTAGCACCATTTTTATGATATTAATTTAGACAAAATGCAGTCCAGTGGAAATCCAGTAACCAATTTTTTTCCTCAGCAGAACTATAATTCATTTTCTGAGGAAGCAAAGAAAAGTGAGATAACGTGACCAGCTAAAAATTAAGCTATGAGTTATAAAGACAGATATCCTTCTCATTTCCTCACCTCTCCCTTTTGTAGCTCATTGGCTTGTGTTATTACATCAGGTTTTACTAGGATACTTGGAACCTTTAACTCCCTAGCTTCTTTCATGCCCTTCTACTTACCTCTCCAGCTTTTTCTACTTGGGTTACTGTGTGAATTCTTTCTTGCCACTGCCTTAAATTGTAATCTCACTGGGACTGTGTCTTTAGCTCATGATTTTCTTTACACTGCAGATGCTCACTGCATGATCTCAAGTGTTTTTTAGTTAACATTTTGCTGATGGCTTCCAAATTGGTGTTGATCTTCAACTTTCAGAGTTGAATATTCTGTAGGTGGCTTCACATGTCATTCATTCCGTCTTCTCGGTTTATTCTTAAATATGACTCAACTCCAGCCTTTATCCCCATTTGTACTACCTTTGTCCTCATTCAAGGCCTCATTATCTGTCACCTAAATGTACTTGAAGCTGTAGTTCTCTGCGTCATTTCTTGATCTCTTCAAATATGCTTTTTTATAAGGTCAGCAGGATGCTTTAGCAAAAATACTGATCTGACTTAGTGACTGCTCTTTTTAAAAGCAGAAATTATCAGATCTCTGATAAGAATCCCCAAGAGTAGGATACTTTGGAGTCTATTTGTGTATACAAGTTCATTCCATACCTGCAGATTCTGATTTTAATCAGATCGAGAAACTTGCAGTCTACCAGAATTAAGTTTGAGCCTCTCTGCCTGGTGCATAAAGTCCTCCAGTAAACCTGGTTTTGGTTTACCAGTTGGTCACATTTCCCACTATGGCCTGATCTGCAGCAGTATTGAAGAACGTACTCTCTTACTGTCCTGTCCCCCTACCTGCTGTATTCTTTGCATAGAATAAGTGCTGTTCTCTTTCAGTCTACATGAGATACCTTCACTTTTTTGGGGGGCAGCTGTTATTGCACTTTGCAACATTTGCCAAAACATTTCTGACTCCCCAGCCTGTTTTATACGAATACTATCTTGTGGACACCTTGAAAATTTATAAAATATTATTTCATTGTATGGGAAAACAAATCAGTTTTAATAAAAATAATGTACACCAGTGTTAACATTAAAGATTGCACTAGAGAGTTCAAAATTAGTATAATTTTATGTTTAAAGAAATTTTAGGTCAAGTGCAGTGGCCCAAGCCTGTAATCCCAGCAATTTGGGAGGCCAAGGCAACTGGATCACTTGAGGTCAGGAAGTTCAAGACCAGCCTGGCCAATATGGCAAAACCACATCTGTACTAAAAATACAAAAATTGACAACACGTGTTGGCACATGCCTGTAATCCTAGCTACTTAGGAGGCTAAGGCAAGAGAGTCACTTGAACTTGGGAGTTGCTGTGAGCTGAGATAGCACCAATGCACTCCATCCTGGGTAATTGAGTGAGACTCCTATCTCAAGAAAAAAAAGAAAATTTAATTTTTTCTTCTAAGTAATCAAGGAATCAGCTAGTGTCTTTCTAAGTGACATTTTGTTTTGAAGACAAATGTATATTAAAACGTGATTTGAAAACATGTTACTGTGTCCAAATTAGACAAAACTTTTTTCCTCATTGTTTTGGGTTTTTACATCTTGTGTTTAAATAGTTAAGTTTTAGTAGCTTTTAGTAGCCCAGTGTTTCAAGTTCTCATATCCTGGGTTAAGTAGTTAGATTTTATAATATCCATGTTTGTAACAAGGAGATGCTATTTGAAAGTACTCTGTAATTCCTAGTAAGAAACCAAATTATATTGTCATTGTATTTTTGTTTCTTTAACATTGGCTTTAGAGAATTTTGATTAGACAAATATAGTTTTGGATCTTTTGAAGAACAAGATGGGGAATTTGAAAAGTATGCAAAGATTTCAAAATCTAAATTCTGTGTTATAAGCCACTGTTAAAAGTTAAGACTAAGAATTTAAAACCTAAAGTAGTCAAAACTATCACCATTGCCTTTTCTAGTAATACTCATTGTAGTTGAATTGTGAGTGCATTTATCTGCTCTGCACTAATGGAAACCATCTTTTGTTATATTGTTTTTTATTTTTAGAAAAAATTATTATTGCCTCTAACAGCTTAAACTTACAGCATTTTTCAAACACCGGAGGTTGATGATTGTTTCTTGTGAATTACATGGATCAAGATTTGAATTCTGGTTTTGCCAGTTACTAGATGTGTGACCTTAGATAAATCATTCAAGTTTGCTTTACTGTAAAATGTCGACAGTATTATAGCACTTCCTCATGGAGTTATTATGAGTATTAAGTAATGCTTTCAGTAATCACTTAATAAAAAGTAACTACATTATTATGATCATATTTTAAAATAATCATCTGTTCATCTGTCTGCTTTTTCACTGAATTATAAATTTCTTGGGTCCATTACCTTTTTTTTTTTTTTTTTTTTCCCCAGAGATAGTCTTTCTCTGTTGCCCAGGCTTGCGTGCAGTGGTGAGATCTTAGCTCACTGCAGCCTCTGGCCTGGGTTCAAATGATTCTTGTGCCTCAGCCTCAGCCTCAGCCTCCTGGGTCCAAATGATTCTTGTGCCTCAGCTTCCCGAGAAGCTGGGATTACAGGCATGTGCCTTTATGCCCAGCTTTTGTATTTTCAGTAGAAAACATGTTTTGCCATGTTGACCAGGCTGGCCTGAAGCAATCCACTCACGTCCACCTCCCAAAGCCCTGGGATTGCAGGTGTGAATCACCATGCCTGGCCTTGGGTCAATTTCTTTTAAAGTTTACACCTCTAATAACTTGCCCAGAGTCTGATTTATAGTTGTGAATCATTGTTTAATTGAATTAAACATAAATATCTAGCCAAAAGGATAATGAAGTATATTCAGCAGAGGAATACAAAAAGAAAACTAAAATGGGAAAGGGGAAATGAAAAAGCTTCTTGGGGTCCTGCTCCTCTGTGGTTGGTCTCTTGCTGTGTCATACAGGCCAGGTGGGCCCAGAACAGAGAGAACATTACTCAGTGTTTCTGTAATGGACTGAATATTGAAAAATCTGACTTTTGTGATAAATTAAATTGTTCTGTTGGGCTATTGTTCGTGCCACACTTTCTGTTGTGCTAAAGATAGTAGTCAGTGCCCACAGTGGTGTGTAATGTAAGGTTACATTATATGGGGGTCATATTTTTGGTATTTACTGCAATCCAGAGTGTATTTTTTTAGATATTATGTTTTACTTTTGTTAAAATTTTGAAGTCCCAAGCATAACAGCACACTTGATTCCCTTACTGTGTAACACTTAAAAGTTTGTTGTAGATACCCTGAGCCCACTGTTGGAAATCATATATTCACTTTATTGGTAAGTAAGGATTCTTTTTTTTTTTTTTAATACATAAACATGAAACAGGCTGCCTTAAGTCATTTAAGAAGATACTGAAGCCCTACATCTTACTTATTTGCCAGCAGTAGACCCAGACTCATTACTTCCATGAACTCATGTATATGTTTTGTGTGTGTGTGTGTGTGTGTATTTTTAAATGCATATGTGTGTAGTATTAGGTTTAAACAGATTAATATTAGAATTTACAACTATTTTTATGTTTATTTATTTTTTGAGAGTTTCACTCTGTCATCCAGACTGGAGTACAGTGGTGCAATCTTGACTCACTGCAACCTTTGCCTTCCAAGTTCAAGCGATTCTCCTGCCTCAGCTTCCTGAGTAGCTGGGATTACAGGCGCCTGCCACCATGCCCAACTCATTTTTTTTGTATTTTTAGTAGAGACAGGGGTTTCACTATGTTGACCAGGCTGGTCTCAAACTCCAGACCTCAGGTGATCTGCCTGCCTCTGACTCCCAAGTGCTGGGATTACAGACATGTGCCACCACGGCCAGCCAGAATTTATGTTTCTGGCAACCATATTTTGATTTTTAAAAAGTTTATGATTCTCATAGAAACAGATAAGACAATTGTATTCAGAAGTACTGAATGTTAGGTAATGCTCATAAAATATATTAGGACTAGTGTGTACTGAATTTACTAGTAGGGCATTATTTCTCAGATCTTCAAGAACATTGGTAAACTGGGTTCTGTGGCTCAAGCTTGTAATCCCAGCATTTTGTGAGGCTGAGGTGGGAGAATTGCTTGAGCCTAAGAATTGGAAATAAGCCAGAGAAAAATAGTGAGACCTTGTCTGTACAAAAAAATAAAAAAATTAGCTGAGCATGGTGGCATACGCCTGTTGTTGCAGCTACTGAAGTAGGCTGAGGTGGAAGGATTGCTTGAATTCTGGAGTCAAAGGTGCAGTGAACTGTAATTGTGCCACTGTACTCTAGCCTGAGTGACAGAACAAGAAAAGACCCCATCTCAAAAAATAAAGCAGAATACTTGTAATATTGTATGCTTTTACTTTATGACAAGCAAAGATGATGTATGTCCTTTTATTAGTTTTCTTAAGTTTTAAAGCATCTGCTGTTATTGTTGATGATATGTTTTCTGCCTTTTCAGTGGATGATGCTGGCAAAATAGAACATGATGGTTCCACTGGAGTGACCATCGATGCAGAATCAGAAATGGATCCTTGTAAAGTGGATGGCACTTGTCCTGAAGTCATCAAGGTATACATTTTTAAAGCTGACCCTGGAGAAGATGACTTAGGTAAGAGGAAGCCGTCAGCATTTTATACATCATCATCCAAATGTTTCAACCAAATGGTGTCAAAAAAATAAACAGGTTCCTTTTTTTCATTGATATTTAGCATTTAGTTTAGATTATTTAGGTTGGAAAATTTGAACTCTTTTCCAAAGACAACTTTCAAGACATATTTTTGATTTAGTAATATAAAAATATATGAAAACGTAAGCAAAATATGTGAAAATGAACTCTCTAATAATTTTTGGAGCTTTCATCTTCTCTGATAGGTGGAACTGTAGACATTGTGGAGAGCGAGCCTGAAAATGATCATGGAGTTGAACTACTTGATCAGAACAGCAGTATTCGTGTTCCCAGGGAAAAGATGGTTTATATGACTGTCAATGACTCTCAACAAGAAGATGAAGATTTAAGTATGTGGTTTTTTTTAAAAAAAATTTTACTTTAAGTTCTGGGATACATGTGCTGAATGTGCAGGTTTGTTACATAGGTATGCATGTGCCATGGTGGTTTGCTGCACCTATCAACCCATCATCTAGGTTTTTAAGCCCACCGTCCATTAGGTATTTGTCTTAATGCTCTCCCTTCCCTTGCACCCCACCCCACAACAGGCCCCAGTGTGTGATGTTCCCCTCCCTGTGTCCATGTGTCCTCATTGTTCAACTCCCACTTATGAGTGAAAACATGTGGTGTTTGGTTTTCTACTCTTGTGTTAATTTGCTGAGGATGGTGGTTTCCAGCTTCATCCATGTCCCTGCAAAGGACATGATCTCATTATTTTTTATGACTGCATAGTATTCCGTGATGTATATGTGCCAGTATGTGGCTTTTTTTGTGGGAGAGGGTTTTATCTTTCTATAAGCTGTGTTTTTTGTTTTTTGTTTTTTTGAGACAGAGTCTTACTTTATCGCCAGGCTGGAATGCAGTGGTGAAATCTCAGCTCACTGCAACTTCCACCTCCCAGGTTCCCGCCTCAGCCTCTCAAGTAGCTGAGACTACAGGCATGCACCACCACACTCAGCTAATTTTTGTATTTTTAGTAGAGATGAGGGTTTCACCATGTTGGCCAGGATGGTCTGGATCTCTCGACCTCATGATCCGCCCACCTTGGTCTCCCAAAGTGCTGGGATTACAGGCGTGAGCCACTGTGCCCTGCCCAAGTTGGGTTTTGTTTTTGTTTTTTTTTTAATGCAACCAATATTTGAAAAAAATAAGCAACACTGTTGTAGAGATTACTATATTGCCATATTCCAAGGAAACATATCAGTGACTATGTATGTTTTCATTGTTGCTTTATAAACTTAATTATGGTGAAAGCCAAGAAACGAATGATTAATTCAACCAGTTTATTTTTTCCTACTAATGTATTTTTTCTGTGTGATCTCTGTAAACCTAGTCACAAAAATTTTTTTATTTATTTTGTGCTTAGATGTTGCTGAAATTGCTGATGAAGTTTATATGGAAGTGATCGTAGGAGAGGAGGATGCTGCTGTTGCAGCAGCAGCAGCTGCTGTTCATGAGCAGCAAATTGATGAGGATGAAATGAAAACCTTCGTGCCAATTGCATGGGCAGCAGCTTATGGTAACTTACATAGTAGCTAGAAGGATTGAGTGGTTTTTGAACATTAATTCGCCGTTGAAAGTGATTTCTGTGGTCTTAGGGTTTCATGACTTAAGCAAAAGTAGAGGAAGATTACATAGTCTCCCTGTTGCCTTTAATTTTAACATGAACTTTCATGCCTTTATTACGTAAGTGTGGGAGCTTTTAGTCTAACATTTTAAATCTTGGTTTATAGGTAACTCATAACTTTACAATTTTGGGAGGTAATAAGGGAGTCCAGTAGAGCAACATGCTGCTAGATATGGAAGCTAGGCACTGCCCATGGTCTTGCCATAAATATGCCCATAAAACACATTATCTGCAGTTGGGGGCCAGGGGTAGTGGCTCACGCCTGTAATCCCAGCACTTTGGTAGTCTGAGGTAGGTGGATGACCTGAGGTCAGGAGTTCAAGATCAACCTGGCCAATATGGTGAAACCTCCTCTCTACTAAAAATACAAAAAAATGAGATGGGTATGATGGTGTGTTCCTGTAATCCCAGCTATTCAAGATGCTGAGGCAGGATAATCGCTTGAACCTGAGAGGAGGAGGTTGGAGTGAGCCAAGATTATACCTCTGCACTCTAGCCTGGGTGACAGAGCAAGACTCTGTCTCAAAGATACATTAAAAAAAAAAAAGAATAAAAATAAAAAATAAGGACTTTCTGTCATTCGTGAATGTCAGGACTTCTTGTTGTTAATAAAGAATTCCTGATTCTTTAGAATTTATAATGTTGTGTAATTTTGTGTTTTAATGCACATCGTTAGGTAATAATTCTGATGGAATTGAAAACCGGAATGGCACTGCAAGTGCTCTCTTGCACGTAGATGAGTCTACTGGCCTTGGCAGACTGGCTAAACAAAAACCAAAGAAAAAGAGAAGACCTGATTCCAGGCAGTACCAAACAGGTGAGTTCCACAGGAGTATTATGATGGAGTTTTAGCTGCTAGGCCCCGTGTATTTTTGTGTATTGAATTTGAAAGAAAACATTTCAAAATTCAGTGATATTCATGAATGATTTTCTTGGATAAAAAGAAACAGTTGTGCCTCAAACATTCAGGAAAAAGAATTAAAATCCTCTGGTGATTTAGTGAAAAGGAAAATAAATTTCTAAAATGTTACCTAACTTTAAGTGAACAAAATTACATGGATCTATGTATACCACCATAAAGCAGGTATTATTTACAGAGAAGTGGAAGAAGTACTTAGGTTATTTACAGGACAGATTACTATCCTGTGTTGTTTTGAATGCTTCTTTGCATATTAAAATTTATTTATAGGTGCAGTTAAGCTTTACTGTTAGCATATATTTGGCTTGGAGTCAGTCACCAAAGAAGAAATGCTGGCCTTGATTTCTATGGGTTATTTGCTATACATTTCTAAATTCATGTTATTTTATCACTGCTTGATTGATTTATTTTTTTAAGCTGGAGGGGGTGAGATTGATTCATACTGAACCAAACCACTTCTCTTGATTAGGACATTACTATAACTCTTAACATTGAGAAGCAGTAAAAGGAATGTTAATAAAAGTATTTGCCCGGTAATGTTCAGAACACAAGCTTTAAATTCATGAGGAAACCAGAAGTTTGATTAAGCACTCATACTGCTTTCTTTTCCTTTCTTAGCAATAATTATTGGCCCTGATGGTCATCCTTTGACTGTCTATCCTTGCATGATTTGTGGGAAGAAGTTTAAGTCGAGAGGTTTTTTGAAAAGACACATGAAAAACCATCCCGAACACCTTGCCAAGAAGAAGTACCACTGTACTGACTGTGATTACACTACCAACAAGAAGATAAGTTTACATAACCACCTGGAGAGCCACAAGCTGACCAGCAAGGCAGAGAAGGCCATTCAATGTGATGAGTGTGGGAAGCATTTTTCTCATGCGGGGGCTTTGTTTACTCACAAAATGGTGCACAAGGAAAAAGGGGCCAACAAAATGCACAAGTGTAAATTCTGTGAATATGAGACAGCTGAACAGGGGTTATTGAATCGCCACCTCTTGGCAGTCCACAGCAAGAACTTTCCTCATATTTGTGTGGAGTGTGGTAAAGGTTTCCGACACCCATCGGAACTCAAAAAGCACATGCGAATCCATACAGGGGAGAAGCCATACCAATGCCAGTACTGCGAATATAGGTCTGCAGACTCTTCCAACTTGAAAACACATATAAAAACAAAGCATAGTAAAGAGATGCCATTCAAGTGTGATATTTGTCTTCTGACTTTCTCAGATACCAAAGAAGTGCAGCAGCATACTCTTGTCCACCAAGAAAACAAAACACACCAGTGTTTGCATTGTGACCACAAGAGTTCAAACTCAAGTGATTTGAAACGACACGTAATTTCAGTTCATACAAAAGACTATCCTCATAAGTGTGAGATGTGCGAGAAAGGCTTTCACAGGCCTTCAGAACTCAAGAAGCATGTGGCTGTCCACAAAGGTAAAAAAATGCACCAATGTAGACATTGTGACTTTAAGATTGCAGACCCATTTGTTCTAAGTCGCCATATTCTCTCAGTTCACACAAAGGATCTTCCATTTAGGTGTAAGAGATGTAGAAAGGGATTTAGGCAACAAAATGAGCTTAAAAAGCATATGAAGACACACAGTGGCAGGAAAGTATATCAGTGTGAGTACTGTGAGTATAGCACTACGGATGCCTCAGGCTTTAAACGGCACGTCATTTCCATTCATACAAAAGACTATCCTCATCGGTGTGAGTACTGCAAGAAAGGCTTCCGAAGACCTTCAGAGAAGAACCAGCACATAATGCGACATCATAAAGAAGTTGGCCTGCCCTAACATTGTGTCTACAAGCTTGTAAAGATGTTGGCCTTGAAGCAGAAAATTCGTTTTTTAAAGCCAGTCTTGTTCACATCCATTACTATACATTGAATTATGCTGTGTAAAAATAGAATTATCGCTTCTAGTCCACTTTTCTTTACATTTTATTCAATAGGGTTTCCTGAATCCTATTCAGTTTCTTTAATAGATGAGAAAAATAGCAACAAGCAAGTTGCTTATAATTTGTGATTCTATACTGAATTTTCAGTCTTAAAAGCTTTACTATTTATTTACATATTTATTCATGTTGATGGTACTCTTCTAAGACAAAATCAGATTGATAACTACAAAAGTAACATTTTTGACCCATTTCTTCCTACACAAAACGTTTCACATTGGAGACATCTGCTAACATAAATGGGAGATTTTACTGTCAAGTCCAGTTAGCAAAACATAATAATTTTTTTGTCTTGCTTAATATTACATGATGATGAAATTTTACATTTGAGCTTCTAGCATTGATTAATATAGGATATTGACTACATTTATGTTTAAATTTCATTTTATCAGCAGACAAAATGTACTTCCTTTAATTTTCATTAATAGTGTTTACATCTTTTGTCAGCACAGCAAACTTTTAAAAAGTATTATTGAAAAGTTTTACTTATTTTTGTCTTTTGTTTTCTCTTTGTACTGCTTTGTCTTGCATTGTATTCCAACACCCGAGACTTACTGCATACTGACTTTTAGTCTTTTAGAGGTAAATTGTGGACTCAGGATTTTTTGAAACTTGGTGTGTAACTCTAAATCTTGTATATGCATCTTTGTTGCTTATTACATATTTACACACACAAGCACAAATTTTAAACTTATGAAAATTTACAGTAACCTGGAAGATCCAGGGATGCATGAGAGCATTTCATAACTTACTATTCAGAGTTGCTAAATTTGAGGTGAAGAATTGAAAAGAAGGACATTAGGAAGAGTGAAAATCTTCTAATACTCTTTGATAGATAAAAATGGAAGGTAAGATGTTTCTAGATAGAATGTTTTCTTACAATTTCAGCTTCATATCATAAATTTTTCCTGGAAAGCTATTTCAGACATAGGTTTCTTAGTTTTTGAGAATCCTGTGAAGGAACTCTTGTCTCACTGCAAAGTAAAGAGGACTAAGGGAAAGTGGTGGTACCATGTAACAGAATGAGAGCTAATTCCAAATTAGCAACTTTATCCTGCTTTTTATTTTACACTGAGTAAAGTTTTAAAAAGACAACAGTTAAGTTGATTTTGATTAGAAGATAAACATACGTAATGAAAATCCGTGGCCTTATTTGGAACATATATCACTTTCCAAATTTTATTGTTTGAGAGTTAATAAGTTATTAAGCAGTTAATAACATGTATGGATATAATATAAAATGAATTCATAAAATTAAAAAGAATTTGGTTAATAAGAATTTTGGAGAATGGAAAATACATTTTTAGGTTCCTTAATTTGGCTGTTGGTACCTATGTATTTGGAATATTTTCGGGGATTAGAATTTTTTTTTAAACCACATTACAGCTACCTTCTGGCTTTAGTATGGTGGTGCTTCATTCAACTTACGCTGTCAGGTTCTTATTTTCTCCTTCTGGGCCACCAATTCAAAAGTTACAGGATTAGGAAATATAAATATTTGGTGATTGACAGCCTCTGACATGTTAGATTAATTTGATCTAGTTCTGAAGTGGTTTAGTCATACATGAATTTAAACCTAGTACCAACCAAAACCATATAATGGATTTTGAAAATCTGTTAGGACTTCTTAGCCCTCATACATGTTTCTACCTGATTGTTACTGTCCTTCATTATCTTGTTCTTGATAACTTCAGTTTGTATTTGAGAATCCTTTAAATCTCCTTCCAATTTGTTTTCTCCCTGAAGTAATATAAAAGGAAGTATTTAAGTGAAAGTTTAAGAGTTTTAAAGCACTCCTTAAAATTAATAGTTAGCTATTTATATTTTAAAAATAAACAGAAAGGTAAAGAACAACACTTTACATACTTCATGTTTTTCATATAGTCTGGAGTTATACACAGTTGTTTTGTTTTTAACCACAGTATTGAAACCTTTAAAAGGTAATTAAGCATTTGGTCAAGTAAATATGATAGAACGTTTGTATAAAGACAGAAACGAAATTGTGCTTAATGTTATATACTGTTATTATTTGCAGGCTGGTTTTAATTCTTAATTTGATTAGCAAAGCTAAAAAAGTGGATGTTGAAGTTGAAAGTTTTAAAGAGGTACAAAATCTTACAAGGACATAAATTATTGTTTGGTTGAAAAATAGTGTATTAAATATCGTATGTCCCTTCCACTGTACAAATTGTAAAATACTTAAAATACTATGGAGAATTCATGTAGGAAGTGTGATACTGTTGTAAATGTGTACTTGAGAATAATATGCAAAAATAAAAATAATATTTTGCTGTTAATAAATGTTTACTTGTATATAGTACCAATACTAAGTTAACTCTTTTTCTTTAAAACATGCAGTTTTAAGTCTTAATAAACATAAAACATAGTGGACTATTTTTATTTCCCCACTTAGTTCATTCTGTACATAAGTGGAACACAAAATGCTTTTTATGTAAATATTGGTAACCTTATGAATTTACAAGTAGTATTTCAGAGTACTTGTGCTAATTGAAGAGTCCTTTGCTCAATGTGTTTTTGAAAATCAATTTTTTGTTTTAATGAAAGATTGTTTGGTTAGCATCTCCACTTGCTGAAATAAATTTTCCTTGCATAGAGCTTTTTTTTTCTTTTTTTTCTTTTGGTTTTTTGTTTTTGTTTTTGTTTTAACAACAAAGCCTCACTCATTTGCCCAGGCTCAAGTGCAGTGGTTTGTGATCTCAACTCACTGCAACCTTGAACTCTCGGGCTCAAGCAGTCCTCCCCCCTCAGCCTACATAGTAGCTGGGACTATAGGCATCTACTGTCGTGCCTGGCTAATTTTTTATTTTTTATAGAGATGGGGTTGGGTCTCATTATGTTGCCCACGGTGGTCTCAAACCCCTGGGCTCAAGGAGTCCTCCCGCCTCAGCCTCCCAAAATGGTGCAGTTATAGGCATAGGCCAGTGCACTAGGCCTTAAGTGGTTTTTGAGGGCAGTAAGTCCATAGCAGAAGAACCTGCCCTAGTTACACATTTGTGTGTTACTCCTTTGCATTCAGTTTGGAGATCTTTAGTGTACACATATACTGTGGGATGGTTATTACAACAAAAATTAGAAGCTTGGTAGAAGTTAACGAGGAGTCAAACATTACAGCAAAGAAGACCGAGACTCGTAAATTTTTGTGGAGGTAAAATTCACATGATAAAAGTCACTATCTTAAAATATGTAAGTGGCATTTAACACATTCATATGTTTCCATCACCTCTCTTCAGTTGCAAAACACCTTTGATAAAGATTCTGCAGTTCTTCAACTCTAGGAACGTGTGTTTAGTGGTTCAAACAGTAAATAATTAAAGCCACTAAAATGTTTAAAAAATATATATGGTGAATGTCACTGGCCAGAGTCGTAAGCCAGGTAAGATCATGAATAACTTAGTTGTCTTAGAAAACCTAAAAATATACCCAATCAGGCCTGTGATTTCACCTAAGATAATTTACTGACTGGTTTTCTGGCAATGTCAATGTCAATTTTATTATTTTTTATTTTTATTATTTTTTAACTCCTCAGGAATTCTAGGATTTTTGTAAAGAAAAGCATTATGACCAATATCTTAAAGGTATGATATTTTGAAGCTGGGCCAGGTCAGCATCAGCATTACTTGAATCTTTTTAGATACATAAAATCTTGGGCTCACCCTAGACCTACTACATAAAAAAATAGTACATAGGCACCAGCAGTCAGGTTGGCTTTACTGTGAAAAGAAAAAAAAAAAATTCCCATTTTAATCATTTTATTTATTTATTTTGAGACAGTCTTGCTGTGTCGCCCAGGCTGGAGTGCAGTGGCCAGATCTCAGCTCACTGCAAGCACCACCTCCCAGGTTTATACCATTCTCCTGCCTCAGCCTCCCAAGTAGCTGGGACTACAGGCGCCCGCCACCGCGCCCGGCTAGTTTTTTGTAGTTTTTAGTAGAGAGGGGGTTTCACCATGTTAGCCAGGATGGTCTCGATCTCCTGACCTCGGGATCCGCCTGTCTTGGCCTCCCAAAGTGCTGGGATTACATGCTTGAGCCACTGCGCCCGGCCCATTTTAATCATTTTAAGTGTATGCAATTAATAGTACTAAGAATATTTACATGGTTGTGAATGTTTCTTAAGTTTCATATTTGAAACTCAATGTTCATTAAACAACTCTCTCCACTGCCGCCCAGGCCCTGGTAACCATTATTCTAGTTTGTTTCCATGAATTTGACTACTTTATTAGAATCATACAGTTTGTGTGTGTGTGTGTGACTGGCTTATATCACTTAGCAGCCTTTCACCATCAAATAAGGTGTTAGCTGTGGGCTTTTAAAAATAATTGCTGGCTGGGCATGGTGGCTCACACCTGTAATCCCAGCACTTTGGGAGTTTGGGTAGATCACCTGAGGTCAGGAGTTTGAAACCAGCCTGGCCAACATGGTGACACGCCGTCTGTACTAAAAATACAAAAATAACTGGGCGTGGTGGCAGATGGCTGTAACTCCAGCTACTCGGGAGGCTGAGGCAGGAGAATTGCTTGAACCCAGGTATCAGAGGTGGCAGTGAGCCGAGATCGTGCCGTTTCCCTCCAGCCTGAGCAAAAGAGCGAGACTCCATCTCAAAAATAAATAAAATTGCCCTGGGTAGTCATGGTGGTTTATACCTATAATCCCGGCACTTTAAGAGGCTGAGGCAGGTAGATGACTTAAGGTCAGGAGTTTGAGACCAGCCTGGCCAACATAATGAAACTAGGTCTCTACTAAAAATACAAAAATGAGCTGGGCATCTGGCACATTTCTGTAATCCTAGCTACTCAAGAAGCTGAAGAATGAGAATCACTTGAACGTGGGAGGAGGTTGTTGCAGTAAGGTGAGATTGCACCACTGCACTCCAGCCTGGGTGACAGAGCAAGACTCCATCTCAAAATAAATAAATAAAAATAATTGCCCTCATTATGTTGAGGGTTCCCCCTTCTTGCCTAAGTGTATTTTATAACGAAAAGGTGTGGAATCTTGTCACATGCTTTTTTATGTAAATTGAAACGATCATGTAGCTTTTGTCCTTTGTTTTTGTTAACGTGATGTATTAAAAGGTATTGTTGAACCATTCTTAAAATCCAGTAAAATCTTACTGGTCATGGTATATAATCAGTTTTTTTTTTTTTTTTTGTTGTTGTTGTTGTTTTGAGAGCGATTTTTTTCTGTGTTGCCCAGGCTGGAGTGCAATGGCGTGATCTTAGCTCACTGCAACCTCCGCCTCTTGGGTTGGAGAGATTCTCCTGCCTCACTCAGCCTGCCAAGTAGCTGGGCTTACAGACATCTGCTACCACTCCCAGCTAATTTTTGTATTTTTAATAGAGATAAGATTTCACCATGTTGTCCAGGCTGGTCTTGAACTCTTGACTTCAAGTGATCCATCTGCTTTGACCTTCCAAAGTGCTAGGATTATAGGATTATAAGCCATGGCACCTGGCCTATGTAATTTTTTTTTTTTTTTGGAGACAGAGTCTTGCTGTCACCCAGGCTGGAGTGCAATGATGTGATCTTGGCTCACTGCAACCTCCGCCGCCCAAGGTCAAGTGATTCTCCTTACTCAGCCTCTCAAGTAGCTGGATTACAGGCACATGCCACTGCATCTTGGCCACCACACTTGGCTAATTTTTGTATTTTTAGTAGAGGCAGGGTTTCACCATGGTGGGCAGGCTGGTCTCGAACTCCTGACCTCAAATGATCCACCCACCTTGGCCTCCCAAAATGCTGGGATTACAAGCATGTAATCCCAGCCTATAATCCTTATAATGTGCTGTTAAATTCAACCTGTTTGTATTTTACTGATAATTTTTGCATAGATTTTCATTAGTGATATTGATCTGTGATTTTCTTTTTGTCTTTATGTGTTTTTTTTAAATTAATGTTTTTTGGATGCAGGGTCTTGCTGTGTTGCCCAGGCTGTAGTGCAGTTGTACGATCACAGCTGACTGTAACCTTGAACCGCTGGGTTCAAACTGTCGTGCCATCTGAATAGCTAGGACTGCTAGTGCACACTACCATGCCTAACTAACTTTTTACAATTTTTTTGTAGAGACATGGTTTCCCTAAGTTGCCCAGACTTGTCACGAACTTCTGGACTCAAGCAATCCCTGTCTTAATCTCCCAAGATGCTGGGAATATAGGCATAAGCCACCATACCTAGCCTTGTGTATGTCTTTATCTGGTTTTGACAGCAATGTAATACTGGCATCTTTATATGAATTTCAGAGTGCTTCCTTCTTTAGGATTATTAATTTTTTTATTTTAAAAAATTTTCATTTTTATCTTAGATTCAGATGTACTAGTACAGGTTTGCTATAAGGGTGTATGTGTAGTGTTGAGGTTTGGGCTTCTTTTGATCCCATCAGCCACATAGTTAAGATAATACCCAATAGGAAGTTTCTCAACGCTTGCCTCACTCCTTTACTCCCTTCTTTTGGAGACTTTAGTATGTGTTGTTTCCATCTTTATGTTCATATTAACCCAAGATTTAGTTCCCACTTACATGTGACAATTGGTTTTCTGTTTCTGCATTAGTTTCCTTATGATAATGGCCTCCAGCTGTAACCATGTTGCTACAAAGGACATTATTTCATTCTTTATTGTGCCTGCATAAAATTATTTTTAAACTTTGATAGACTTCTCCAGTGAAGCCATCTTACTGTGGGCTGTTCTTTGCTCAGATTTTTATTTCTGATTCAATCTTACTAGTTACTGGTTTGTTCAGATTTTCTACTTCTTCCTTATATACTCATGGTAGGTTGTGTGTTTCTAGCAATGTATTATTATTATTATTATTATTTTATTTTATTTTATTTTTTTAAAGACAGAATCTCACTCGGTCATCCAGGCTAGAGTACAGTGGCACTATCTCTGCTTACTGCAAACTCTGGCTCCCGGACTCAAGTGATTCTTCTGCCTCAGCCTCCCGAGTAACTGGGATTACAGGTGTGCGTCACCACACCTCGGTAATTTTTTATATTTTTAGTAGAGATGTGGTTTTACCATGTTGGCCAGGCTGGTCTCAAACCTACCTGAGGTGATCCACCCGCTTTGGCCTCCCAGATCGCTGGGATTACAGGTGTGAGCAACTACACCCAGCCTATTCCTTCTGATTTATCCAACTCCTTGGTGTACATTTTATTCATTGTATTCTCTTTACTCCTTTTCATTTCTGTGGCATCACTTGTAATTACTGTTCTTTCATTTCTAAATTCAGTTATTTGAGTCTTTTTCTTAATGTAGGCAAAATTTGCCAATGTTATTCATCTTTTCAAAATATGAATTCAGTTTTGTTGATTTTTCTACTATTAAGCTTCTTTTTTCTTGAGATGGAGTCTCGCTCTGTCACTTGGGTTGGAGTGCAGTGGCGTGATCTCGGCTCACTGCAAGCTCTACGCTTCAGGTTCACATCATTCTCCTGCCTAAGCCTCAGAGTAGGGGGACTATAGGTGCCCACTACCACACCCAGCTAATTTTTTTTTGTTGTATTTTTAGTAGAGACAGGGTTTCACCATATTAGCCAGGATGGTCTCGATCTCCTGACCTCATGATCTACCCACCTCAGCCTCCCAAAGTGCTGGGATTACAGGCGTGAGCCATTGCGCCTGGCCACATATTTTTAAATAACATATAATAGTTATACATATTTTCGAGTACATGTGATATTGTTGGGTAGTTGGTTTGAGGTCTTTCTTCTTTTTTGATACATGTATTTACAGCTGTAAATTTACCTGTCTGTGACTACTTTGATTGTATCTCATGTTGTGTGTACCATACGTCGTGCTTTCATTTTAGTGTGTGTCAAGGTAATTTTCCTTGTAGCTTCTTTTGATTCATTGGTTGTGTGGTTTTGTTTTTGACACTGCCTTTTGGTCTGTTGCCTAGGCTGGCCTTCAACTCCAGGGCTCAAGAGCTCTTACTTCCAACTCAGCCTCCGAAGTAGCTGGAACTACAAGTGAGTGCTATTGTGCCGGGTTTTCCATTGGTTAACAGTTTGTTGCTTAGTTTCCATACATTTGTAATTTTCCAGTTTTCCCATTTCTCTTGATTTTTAGTGCATCATATTGTGCTCAGAAAATGCACTTTGTATAATCTGTGTGTGTGTGTGTGTGTGTGTGTGTGTGATTTTTTTTTTCGAGACAGAGTCTGGCTCTGTCGCCCAGGCTGGAGTGCAGTGGCCGGATCTCTGCTCACTGCAAGCTCCGCCTCCCGGGTTTACAGCCATTCTCCTGCTTCAGCCTCCGGAGTAGCTGGGACTACAGGCGGCCGCCACCATGCCTGGCTAGTTTTTTGTATTTTTTTTGGTAGAGACGGGGTTTCACCGTGTTAGCCAGATGGTCTTGATCTCCTGACCTCATGATTCGCCCGCCTCAGTATATTCTGCTGTGGTTGTGTGGAATGTTCTCTATGTGTCTGGTATGTCCAATTCGTGTACAGCATTTTACTAGTCCTGTTTCTCCATTGGTTTTCTATTTGATTTCTCTACCCATTATTTAAAGTGGGCGAATGATGCCTCCTATATTATTGTCCTTGTTTCTTGTTTTTATTTCTGTCAATATTTTTATCACATAGTTAAGAGCTCTGATATTTAGTGTAGATATATTTATAATTGTTATTATCTTTTCTTTTAATTTTTATTTTAAGTTCACGTGCAGGTTTATTACATAGGTAGACTTGTTTCACAGCGGTTTGTTGTACAGATTATTTCATCACCCAGACATTAAGTCTAGTACCTATTACTTGTTTTTCCTGATGCTTTCCCTATTCCTACTCTCCATCCTCTGGTAGGCCCCAGTGTGTATTGTTCTCCTCTATGTGCCCGTGCGCTCTCATCATTTAGCTCCCACTTATAAGTGAGGACATACAGTATTCGGTTTTCTGTTGCTGTGTTAGTTAAGAATGATGGCCTCCAACTCCATCCATGGTCCTGCAAAGGACATGATCCTGTTGTTGTTTTTTGTTTGTTTGTTTTTGTTTTTCTTTTGAGATGGAGTCTCGCTCTGTTGCCCAGGCTGGAGTGCAGTGACACAGCCTCAGCTCACCATAACCTCCACCTCCTGGATTCTGGTAATTCTCCTGCCTCAGCCTCCCGAGTAGCTGGGACTACAGGCGCCCGCCACCACACCTGCCTAATTTTTTGTATTTTTAGTAGAGATGGGGTTTTACCATGTTGTACAGGCTGGTCTTGAACTCCTGACTTTGTGATCCACCCGCCTTGGCCTCCCAAAGTGCTGGGATTACAGGCATGAGCCACTGCACCCAGCCTGATCCCGTTCTTTTTTTATGGCTGTATAGTATTCCATGGTGTGTATGTGCCACATTTTCTTTATTCAGTCTACTATTGGTGGACATTTAGGTTGATTGCATGTGTTTGCTATTGTGAAAAGTGCTGCAGTGAACATACACATGCTTGTGTCTTTATGACAGAAGGATTTACATTTCTTTGGGTACATACCCAGTAATGAGATTCCTGGGTTGAATGGTAGTTGTGCTTTTCCTTTTATGAGAAATCACCACACTGTTTTCCACAATGGCTGACTTAATTTACACTCACACCAACAGTGTATGGGTGTGTCATTTTCTCCACAACCTTGCCAACATCTATTGACTTCTTAATCATAGCCATTCTGACTGGTGTGACTGGTATCTCACTGTGGTTTTGACTTGCATTTCTCTAATGATTAGTGATGTTGAATTTTTTCTCCCATGTTTGTTGACTGAATACATGTTTTCTTTAGAAAAATATCTGTTCATGTCCTTTGCTTGCTTTATTTATTTATTTATCTTTTTGAGACAGAGTCTTGCCCTGTCAGCCAGGCTTGAGTGCAGTGGCGGGATCTCGCATGCAGGCACCCGCCAACAGGCCCGGCTAATTTTTTTGTATTTTTAGTAGAGACAGGGTTTCACTGTGTTAGTCAGGATGGTCTCGATCTCCTGACCTCGTGATCCACCCGCCTTGGCCTCCCAAAGTGCTGGGATTACAGGCGTGAGCCACTGTGCCCGGCTCTTTGCTTACTTTTTAATGGGGTTGTTTTCTTGTTTAAAGTTTCTTATAGAGCTGGATATTACACCTTTGTCAGATATATAGTTTGCAAAAATTTTCTCCCATTTTGTAGGTTGTCTGCTTACTTGATAGTTTATTTTGCTGTGAAGAAACTGTTTAATTAGTTCCCATTTGTCAATTTTTGCTTTTGCTGCATTTGCTTTTGTTGTCTTTTTCACGAAACCTTTGCCCATTCCTACATCCAGAATGGTATTGCCTAGGCTGTCTTCTAGGGTTTTTACCGTTTTGGGTTTTATATGTAAACCTTTAATTCATCTTGACTTGAGTTTTGTGTATGGTGTAAAGGAAGGGTTTCCATCTTCTACATATGGCTAATCAGTTATCCCAGCACCATATATTGCATAGAGAGTACTTTTTCCATGCCTTGTTTTTGTCAGCTTAGTTGGAGATCAGATAGTTGTAGGTGTGTGGCCTTATTTCTGGGATATCTATTCTGTTCCATTGATCTATGTATCTGTTTTTGTAGAATTACCATGCTGTTTTAGTTACTGTAGTCCTGTAGTATGGTTTGAAGTCAGGTAATGTGATGCCTCCAGCTTTGTTCTTTTTGCTTAGGATTGCCTTGGCTATTCAGGCTCTCTTGTGGTTTCATATGAATTTAATTTTTTTTTTCAAGTCTGTAAAGAATGTCATCGGTAGTTTGATAGGAATAGCATTGAATCTATAAATTGCTTTGGACATTATGGCCATTTTAACAATATTCATCTTTATCCATGAGCATGGATTATTCTTCCACTTATGTCATCTCTGATTTCGTTGAGCACTGGTTTGTAATTATCCTTGTAGAGATCTTTCACTTCCATGGTTAGCTGTATTCCTAGGTATTTCATTCTTTCATGGCAGTTGTGAATGGAATCATGTTCCTGATTTGGATGTTGTTGGTGTACAGGAATGCTAGCAGATTCTGTACATTGACCCTGTATCCTAAGATTTTGCTAAAGCTGTTTATCAGCTTTTGGGCCAAGAGTATGAGGTTTTCTAGATTCAGGATTATGCTGTCCGCAAACAGGGATAGTTTGACTTCCTCTCTTCCTATTTGGATGCCCTTTATTTCTTTCTCTTGGCCGACTGCCCTGGCCAGAACTTCCAATACTATGTTGAATAAGAGTGATGAGAGAGGGCCTCCTTGTCTTGTGCCAGTTTTCAAGGGAAATTCTTTTAACTTTTGTCCATTCAGTATGATGTTGGCTGTGGGCTGGTCATAGATGGCTCTTGTTATTTTGGGTTGTGTTTCTTTAATACCTAGTTCATTAGGAGCTTTTAACATGAAGTGGTATTGAATTTTATAGAAGCCTTTTCTGCATCTATTGAGATGATCTTGTAGTTTTTGTCTCTATTTCTGTTTATAGGATAATCCACATTTTTTAAATTTGTATCTGTTCAACCAACGTTGCTTCCCAGAGGATAAACCCTACTTGATTATAGTTGACTAATTAGCTTTTTTATCTACTGCTGGATTCAGTTTGCCAGTATTTTGCTACGGATTTTTGCATTGACATTCATCAAGAATGATATCAGCCTGAAATTTTTTTTGTTAGTTGTGTCTCTGCCAGGTTTTGGTATCAGGATGATGATGGTCTCATAGAATGAGCTAGGGAGGATTCCCTCTTCCTCAATTTTTTTGGAATAGTTTCAGCAGGAATGGTACCAGCTCTTCTTTCTTACATCCACTAGAATTCAGCTGTGAATCCATCTTGTCCTGGGCTCTTTTTGGTTGGTGGGCTATTTATTACTGATTCAATTTTAAACATTTTAAATATCTTCTTGTTGAATTGACCCTTTTATTATTATATAACATTTTTTGCCTCTTTGAATGGTTTTTTTGCATGAAGTCTATTTTATCTGTTATTGTAGTCATTCCTGCTCTTTTTGGTTACTATTGCCTGATTATCTTTTTTCATCATTTCACCTTCAGCCTACGTATGTCATTAGATCTAAGATAGACGACATATAGTTAGATTCTGTTTTGTTTTGTTCTTTTATAGCCAATTTATAGTCTCCAATGTTACGATGTTATTTTATTTCTTCTGAGAAATTATTTTGAGACAGAGTCTCTCAATCTCTCTCTCTCTCTTTTTTTTTTTTTTTTTTGGTGAGATGGAGTCTTGTTCTATCACCCAAGCTAGAGTGCAGTGGCGTGATCTTGGCTCACTGCAATCTCCTACTCCTGGGTTCAAGTGATTCTTGTGCCTCAGCCTCCTGAGGGGCTGGGATTACAGTTGTGTGCCACCACACGCAGCTAATTTTTACATTTTTAGTAGAGATTGGGTTTTGCTACAATGGCCAGGCTAGTCTCCTGGCCTCAAATGATCCATCTGCCTTGACCTCTTCAGGTGCTAGGATTACAGGCCTGGGCACCTGCACCCAGACACTCCAATGTTATTTTTAGATTTCAATCTATTTACATTTAAATTAGATTATAATAGGGGAAGGATTTACTATTGCCATTTTGTTAATTATTTTCTGTTTAGCTTTTTTGTTCCTGCTTAAGTCTTAGTGCCTTCCTTTGTGTTTAGTTTTTTTTTTTGGTAGGGATTCCCTGCTCATTTCTTTTGTGCATATTGTGGATATATTATGTTTGCAATATTATCATTGCAATTAAATATCTTAAAGTTTATAACATTCTATTTTAAATTGATATAACTTAACTTCAGTCACATATATGTGCCTCTTTAGCTGTAACCTCCCTACTTGGTTATGTTTATTCATTAACATAAATTTATAGTTACTTTTTCTTTTTTTAATTTAACTTCCATACAAGAATTAAAAGTGAATCAATGCACTAAAATTATAACAAACCAGATGACTGTATTTTTCTACATATTTACCTTTACTAGAATCCTTATATTTTCATATTGCTCTTTAGCATCCTTTTTTTTTCAAATTTGGACTTTCTTTAGCAATTATTGAAGAGCAGTTCTTACAGTAATTAACTCTTGCAGCTTTTATATGGGAAACTTTTATTTTTTACTCATTTTTGAAGAATAGTTTGCGAGATACAGTTAATTTGGTTGGCAGTTTTAAAATTTCAGCACTTTAAATGTGTCATCCCACTCCCTTCTGGCCTGCAATGTTTCTGTTGAGAAATTACTCATAGTCCAGTAACTCTTCCTGTCCCTTCTTGATTTTACTTGGCATGGCTTGCTACAGTTTCTCAGCTGGTCTTGAGAGCTCTTACAAAGGTATTGTAGTCTGCAGTTTCTTCTTAACTTGGTGTCTCTGGTGGAATGAGGGCCTGGAAAGTTCTAGTATACCATCTTATGGACGTCATTCTTTGCTGTTAGGCAGGCATAATTCATTTGCCAACATTTTTCCTACCAATAAGCCCAGCGATCTGATTTAACAAGTCCTTTGTTAAGGACGTTATTCTTATGCACTCTCAAGTTTGTGAATCTTTACTAAAAAGAGCACTTTAAGGAAGTTACAAAATAATTATGCAACATATTGTGTTTTATGTGAAAAATCATAGAACTAAACCAAACCAGAAACTCACAGGTTGGATGCAGTGGCTCATACTGATAATCCCAGCACTTTGGGAGGCCAAGGAGGGCGGATTACCTGAGGTCAGGAGTTTCAGACCAGCCTGGCCAACATAATGAAACCCTGTCTCTACCAAAAATACAAAAAAAGTAGCCAGGTATGGTGATGTGCGCCTGTAGTCCCAGCTACTCCGGAGGCTGAGACAGGAGAGTCTCTTGAACCCAGGAGGTGGAGGTTGCAGTGAGCAGAGATTGAGCCACTGTACTCCAGCCTGGGACACAAAGTGAGACTGTATCTCAAAAAAAAAAAAAAAAAAAAAAAAAAAAAAAAAAAGCAGTGCAAGTAAAGCAGGGCCTAAATAGTTCACATTCATACTTTTATGTAAGCTTTTTACAGGGCAGGTGTTCATTCAATAAGTATACTTTTTAATGCACCTGTAAATAATGTGCATTTCATAAATCTTGTGTGGTCTCCCATGAGTTAAATTCTTCAAAGGTAAATAAAATTCAGAAGCAGAGTCAACAAGTAAAACTTGAAAGGCTGGCAAAGGTGTGGTGTGAGTAACTGAATGAGTATTTTGTTTTTTAGAATTAACTGCCCCAGGGGTAGTTGTTGTAAGTCATGTTAGAAATACAATTTTTCCACACTTAGTAGCTACTAGATAGTCAAACTTAAGTTGGTCTCATGGATTTTGTTTTATTACACATATATGGTTTTGCTCATAAAATTTTGTTTAATATAGTATTCCTGTTATGTTTTGATATCTGCTCTTATTTCTAAATAAATTTCTACCCTATTTTAACATATGTGTTTGAATATTGGTAAATGATAGATGACATGACATGTATATATGTTTCTGTGTATGTATGTGTCCATATATATGTTTGGGGATTCAGGTATTCATGCATGGATATACACAAGAAATACATACAGACAAAGCTGCTTAAACTAAATCCCAACATACTACCAGCTGGAAGTGTTGCAGCTCTTTGAGCAGGTTGGCATTTCTGCTACCAATGAAGTATTATCTATGTTGCCTGGAGGTATGACATCTATACTTATTCAGATTTTAAAACCATTTTTGCATCTTATGAGGTTAAAATACTTTGTAAATTATTGAAGTTTTAGGTCACATCAATAACAACTCTTTAGTTTTGTTTTGTTTTGAGATAGGACCTTGGTCTGTTATGGAGGCTGGAGTGCAGTGGAGTGATCACGGCTCACTGCAGCTTTGACCTCCCAGGCTTGAGAGATCCTCTCACCTCAGCATTCTGAGTAGCTGGTTATGTTGGCTAATTTATTATTATTTTTAAGAAGTTTTTTTTGTAGAAATGGGGGTCTCACTATGTTTCTCAGGCTGATCTCAAGTGATCCTCATAACTTGGCCTTTCAAAGTGCTGGGATTACAGACGTGAGCCACCATGAAATGTGTTTTTCCTTGTTTGTGTTTATTTTTCCCTGTCAACTGAAAGTCAGCTTATGGTGTGGTAAATACATAGGTTTCTATTCTGTTCCCTTGGTCAGTGTATCTGTTTATATGCTGTGTCATGCTGCTTTGATTAATAGAGCGTTGTAACATATTTTGGGTTCTTTTCTTGGTTTCTCATTAAACTTTGTTTTAATGGTTCTTAAAATGCTGTGACAGATTTTTATTCAAGTTGTTTTAATTAAATAGTATTGGTTTTTAAACCCAGTAACTGAAAACTGCCATATGCAAAAAAGAAAAAAAAAATCAACAACAAACAACACTCCCCCTACCAGTGGCCCATAAGACACTCTACTTTCCTTCTAAAGTTTTATGATGCATTATTTTCATTAATGATTCTTTTATTATTAAACTTAAATGGCCAATTGAAACAAACAGTTCTGAGACTATTCTTCCACCACTGATTAAAACTGGGGTAGCAAATATTAAGGATAACATTCATTTAGCCTTCTGAGATTTTGGGGAAGAATTGGTGACCTTGCTAGCTCCAGCAGCCCTCTTGTCCACTGCTTTGATGATACACATAGCAACTGTCTGTCTCATATCATGAACAGCAAAATGACCCAGAGGATAGCTAGAGAAAGTCCACATTCACAGGGGCTTGTCAGCAACCCTATCAAGAATGGCACATTGCCACACTTCAATATATATAAGTTCATGTCATCAGTGAATAGAGACAGTTTCACTTCTTTCCTTCTAGTTTAGATGAGATGTATTTGCTTTTTACTTGACTGCTCTGGCTATCACATCCAGCACTGTAGTGAATAAGAGGTGTGAGAGTAGACATCCTTGTCTCATTCCTGATCTTAGGGGAAAAGCTTCTGAGTATAATGTGGCTGCAAGTTGGTAATATATATGGCTTTTATTGTGTTGAGTTACACACCTAATTTGTGGAGATCTTTATTATAAAAAGATGTGGAGTATTGTCGAAGCCTGTCTGCATCTATTGAGCTGATCATATGGTTTTGTCCTTCATTCTGTTAATGTTATATATCACATATATTCGTGTGTATATATTAAACCATTCTTGCATCCCAGGGATAAATCTCGATTGATCATGGCAAATGATTCTTTTAATGTGCTGTCTTTTAGTCTGCTAGCATTTGGTTGACAGTTTGCATCCATGTTTATCAGGAGTATTGGCCTGTATTTTCTTTCCTTGTGATATTCTTATCTGGCTTGGATATTAGGGTAATTCTAGACTTAAAAAATAAGTTTGGAAGTATTCCGTCTTCTTTAACTTTTTGGAAGGGGTTGACAAGGGATTGGCATTAGTTTTTCTTAAATTATGTGGTAGAATTCACCAAGAAGCCATCAAATCTTGTGATTTGCTATGATGAAAGACTTTTTTGTTTTTTGAGACAGGGTCTTGCTCTGTCACCCACACTGGAGTGAAGTGGTGAGATCACTGCTCACCACAACCTTGATAATGGGAGAGTTTTATTACTGATTCAGTTTGCTTACTCATAATTTGGTTTGTTCATTTTTTATTTCTTCATGATCATCTTTGATAGGTTTTATATTTCTATAAATTTGTTCATTTCTTCTATGTTTCCTCATTGTTTGGTATAAAATTTGTTGGTTTGTAATAGTTTCATAATCTTTGTACCTTTGTGATATCAGCTGTAATATCTCCTCTCTTGTTTCTGATTTGATTTGAGTCTTTAATTTTTTTCTTAGTGTAAAGATTTATCAATTTTGCTTATTTTTCAGTAAGTTAAATCTCAGTTTTGTTAATCTTTTAAAATGTTTTTGTAGTCCTACTTTATTTCTCTTCTGATCTTTCTGCTCTTCTTTCTGCTAACTTTTGGCTTATATTGTTCTTACTTTTCTAATTTATTGAGGTATAACAGTAGGTTCTTATTTGAGATCTTCCTTCTTTTATGATGTAGGTTATCCTTCCTTACACATGATCTAACAATTCCAGTTCTGGGTATTTATCCAAGGAAATTGAAATCAGCATGTAGAAGAATTATCTGCACTTCCATGTTCACTGCAATCATTATTCACAATAGCTAAGATATAAAATCAACTTAAATGTCCATTAACAAATAAAGGAGTACAGAAAATGTGGTATATCTACATAAGGAAATACTATTAAGCCTTTAACAAAAGGAACTTCTGGCATTTGTGACAGCATAAATAAACCTACTAGCTATTATATTAAAAGAAATAAGTTAGGTACAAAAAGACATACTGCATATATTCACTTATATGTGCAAATATTAAAAATTGAACCTATCAAAGCAGAGAATATAATTGGCTTGCGGTAGGAGCATATAAGCAATGGGCAGACATTGGTCAAGGGCACAAAGTATTTATTTAGATAAGAGAAATAAGTGTAAGTAATAAATTTTATAGTATGATAACTGTTGTTAATAATGATGTATACTTTAAAATTGCTAAAAGTAGATTTTAAATGTTCTCATAAAAAGAGTAAGTATGTGAGGTGATGGATATGTTAATAAGCTTAATTTTTCTACAACATGCACATATATGAAAGCATCATTTTATACTCCATTAATATGTATATTTATTTTTAACTTGTCAAGTAAGAAAAGTTTTATAGATCTACTGCACAACAGTGTGAATACAGTTAACACTAGTGAACTGTACACTTAGAAATTAGTAAAATGTTAAATTTTTGTTTCCCACAATTAAAAATACTACAAATAATTTAATTTTTCGTTAACCATTCAGTAAGTGAAAACTTTCCTCTATTGGACTAGAAAGTTGGAAGTATTTCTATGAAGTACTTTTAGGTCCAGTAATCTTTAAATCCTGGCACACAGGATTCTGCCGAGGTAGTTTAAACAGGGTTCAGTACAATGAAACAGTAAGGTGGTCGCAGATAGTTATAGTATGATAGGAGAAAATAATCCTACATGTGCACACTAGCCATATCGGTTGCTTTTTTTTTCTTGGTTTATTATTTTTTCTTACTCTTTTTTTTTTTTAACTAGCAGCAGGCTTTTGATCACTTTGGCATATTAGATTTGTGGATAGTATTCATTTTAAAATGTATAATGTGGGATAAATGTATAAACATTAATACTTTTCAGTATGTTGTTTTATAAATATGAAAATTGAGGCTGCCAGTTAAAGTCATATAGTTAGTGGTTGATATTGTGGTAAAGCCACATTCTTTATTTCCCCCAACTTTAGACCTCCTATTTTTATCTGACACTTAGAAGCAAATTACTGTGTGTGACAATATTACACATGTACACTGTGAAAGTTGTCAGATTAAAAATGTATAATCCCAGCACTTTGGGAGGCCCAGACGGGCAGATCACGAGGTCAGGAGATTCAGACCATCCTGGCTAACACAGTGAAATCCCGTCTCTACTAAAAAAAATACAAAAAACTAGCCGCGCGAGGTGGTGGGCGCCTGTAGTCCCAGCTACTCGGGAGGCTGAGGCAGGAGAATGGCATGAACCCAGGAGGTGGAGCTTGCAGTGAGCTGAGATCCGGCCACTGCACTCCAGCCTGGGTGACGAGCGAGACACCCTCTCAAAAAAAAAAAGGAGTCCCTAATGTTAAAAAAGAAAATCCTAACAAATGGAGCCAGGAAAGGCCAGGAATACAGCGTTCTCATACTGGTATGCCTGACAGCAAAGAAGACTCTACAAAACTCTACAACCTTGCAGAGAGGCATCACAAACTTTTAGCCCATTTAAGTGGTCTTATTTAAACTAATTTCAAGCCTGTTTAAACTACTATGCAGAATCCTGGGTATGAGGATTTAAAGGTTACTGGACCAAGTGATTGTTAGTATCACTATTAGTGTGTTCTCACACTGCTATAAAGAAATATCTGAAACTGGGTAATTTATAAAGAAAAGAGGTTTGATTGACTTACAGTTCTGCAGGCTCTACAGGAAGCATGGGCGTATGTGCTTCTGGGGAGGCTGCAGGGAGCTTTCATTCATGGCAGGAGGCAAAGCAGATACAAGTGTCTCACATAGCTGGAGCAGGATCCAGAGAAAGGGGAAAGTGGCATACACTTTTAAACAACCATATCTCAGGAGAGCTCACTATCACAATGACAGCACCCAAGGGGGATTGTGAGCAACTGCCCCCATGATCAATCACCCCCAACCAGGCCCCTGCTTCAATACTGAAGATTTCAATTCAGTGTGAGATTTGGGTAGGAACACAGATTGCAACCATACCACAAACTTATAAAAAATATTTCCACAAGACATCTGCCCAGCAACTGCCTATTCAACCTCAGACTGGCATTATGTTTGTTACTTTTCTTTTTGACTTACCCACACATCTGTTTTATTGATCTTTGTAGCCAGGGATAGTTATTTCATAACAACTATGTAATCCTCCCCATTTAGTACTTTAAAATTCCTTTGTCTTCCTTTACTGCTCTGAACGTGCACCTAGTTTACTACAGCTTGTGCATACTTTGTAATGTTCCTTTTCCAAATAAACACCTTTTCTTTTAAAGAGTCTCTCTATTTGTTTTTAAGGTTTACAATACAATACGTTGCATTTTAGAACATTGGTAAATAGTACGCAGAAATTTTGCAAAAAGGAAAAGTTGAATTTGAACTCCTGGCCTCAAGTGATCCATCTGCCTTGGCTTCCAAAAGTTCTGGGATTACAGCATGTGCCACTGTGCCAGAGGTGCCCATCTAAATCACTCCTATTTAACAGTGTACTGGAAATTTAAGGCAGGTCAATTAGGCAAGGGAAAAAAAAAACCACACATCCAAATTGTAAAAGATTAATGAAATTATCTTAATTTGCTGATGACATGAACCTTTATGTTGAAAACAAAGATTATACAAATACACAAACTATTACATTCAATACATACAAAAAAGTCATATTTTCATATATTGTCACTGAATAATATGAAAAGGAAATTGAGAAAATAATCCCATTTAAAATAGAATCCAAAAGAATAAAATACTTCAGAATACCTTTTTTTTTTTTTAAACGGAGTTTTGCTCTTGTTGCCCAAGCTGGAGTGCATGGTGCAATCTTGGCTCACTGCAACCTCCGCCTCCTGGATTCAAGAGATTCTCCTGCCTCAGGAGAATCTGGGAGTAGCTGGGATTATAGGCTTGCGCCACCATGCCCAGCTAATTTTGTTTTTTTAGTAGAGACAGAGTTTCTCCATATTGGTCATGCCAGTCTCAAGCTCCCGACCTCAGGTAATCTGCCTGCCTCGGCCTCCCAAAGTGCTGGGATTACAGGTGTGAGCCACCACACCCTGCAAAATAAAAACTATGTAAACTGGACAAAATTAGAAACCTCTGAGTACCTAAAAACACTACCAACAGAGTGAAAAGGCAACACACAAATAGGGAAAATATCTGTCAATCATACGTCTGATAAACTAATATCCAGAATATATAAATAACTCCTACAACTCAACAAGAAAAACCAGTTAAAAATAGGTTAAGGATTTGAGTGGATATTTCTCACCAAAGAAGATATACAAATCATCAATAAAAACATGAAAAGATTCTCAACATCATTGTCCATTAGGAAAATGCAAATTAAAACTACAAGCAGATACCATTTCATACAAATTAATACTTACTTTCAAGAGAAAGTAAGTGTTGGGAAAAATGTGGAGAAAACGGACATTATGAATTGCTAGTGAAAATACAAAATAGTGCAACTGATGTGGAAAATGATTCTGTAATTCCAACATTACATATATACCCCAAATAATTGAAAGCCTGGCTCACAGATATTTGGACATAAATATTTATGGCAATAGTATGCACAACTGCAAAAGGTGGAAACAATTCACATTTCAATTAAGAGATGAATAGACAAAATATGAAATATACTTAAAATGGAATATTATTCAGCCTTAAAATAGAATAAAATTCTGACATGCTACAACTGCACTTACAGGAAAAACACTGTGTTAAGTAAAATAAGCCAGACATAAAAGAACAAATACAGTATGATTCCATCTATATGAAGTCCTTGGAATAGTCAAATTCAGGGTGACAGTAAGTAGGTGATGGTTGCCAGGACTGTGGGGAGGGGAGAATAGGGAGAAGTTGTTTTAATAGGTATAGAGTTTCTGTTTTACAAGATAAAGTTCTAGAGACAGGTTACATCAACAATGTGAAGGCATTTAAGTACTGAATTGTACACTTAAAAATGATTATGGTGGAAAATTTTGTTATGAGCACTTTATCACAATAATAATTTTAAAAGGCCCAATTTTCTTTCTAAGTAGACTAACGACGAGAAATACCATCCAATGGAATTATTTAGAAGAACTCTGCTGCTGTAAGAGTTTCTTGTTACTTTGTTTCTGTTTCCTAGTACTGGCTGTTAGCTTTGAGACTGACTTTTGCACTCCCTCTAACAGTCAGAATTAGTCATAATGACTGTCTAGTATCAGCTAGATACTCACCTTTCGCCTCTCTTAGGGTTTCCAAGATGAATGTGTCCATAGATTTAGATTCACCCACTCTGCTTCCATCTTGGTTCTGCTGGACTTCTCTATTGTGAAGGTAAATAGCTTGTTGTTTCTTGCTGATGAACCAGGAAATGTAAGAAAAACAAGTAAAGAGAAAAACAAGTCCTTCTCTGACCGGGCTGACTCACTCCAAAGTCCAGCTGGAGCTATGATAACATTACCTGCAAGGCCAGGCAGCGGCCCTGAAGAAATGGGTTCCAAAAGCAGGGACAAGAAAAACAAGTTCTTATCAGTCTCCTCCTGAAATTCTGTGCCCATGCCATCATTCTTTGTGCTGCTCCTGTAACAATTTTTGTAACTATTTCTGCAAGTTTGCAAGGATTTTGTAAGGTCCTGTTTTTCCCATCTGTGCAGGATGCTAAAGGTCACAAGACATGCCTGAGTTCCAACACCTGTCACAGTTTGATTAACTGCATTTGTTCTGCTTCTGTAAGCTTGCTTTCCCTGCCTCACAAGTTTGGCGCCACTGGCTAGCCAACCCCCTTTGGTTGCATGAATAAAAGTCAAGCCCTGTCTTTGTTCACTGCTCAGCCTCTGGATATTAATCTGCTGAGCTAGTGGCCACCTAAATAAAATCCTCCTGTTCCCCTCATTGGTCTCTCTGGTCTCCAGATTCCAGCCACATTTTGGTGAGCCAGCCAGGATTGAAGATGGCAGGTTTGCTGTATCCTTTGCCTGTGGGTCTAGGGCCCCAGCAAAGGAGACAGGGGTAGGGGAGACCCATGACTCCAGGCATGCTATCCGGTGAACTTCAACCCAGAAGGGAGATCAGCTCTCCCACAACCTGCTGCTGCTCTCTGACAGCACAACGGAATTTAAGGACAATTCCAGTGACAACGTGCTACAGGACCATGATAAGGTTTGGGCCCGAGGCAAGACCTGTCCCGTAAGGACAGAAGAGGAGCCTCATCACTTCCTGGGGTGTACCTATTAATCTGACCTAGGACACAAGAGAGGTTCACAAAGTCGGAAGAAACCTACACCCCAAATGACCCAGGACGCAAGAGTGGCTCACTAAATTGGTTAAAAAAGGAAACCAGGAGTGGGGAGGTATGTGAATGCATGTGAACAGACGGTTCCAAAAGGAATCAATGTGTGGAGTGATGTGTATGGAGCCATAGGTCTCTCATCATAGACTGTATGCTAGGGAGGTGCCCCACAGTTTAGTGATTGTGGTGGTCTGGGCTTGGGACTGAAACCTTCCATTAAAGCTAAGCAGTGTCTGAAATACTCCTGTGAGGGAGACGGTCTCATCCGTCTGAAGTGAAAGTAAAAGAGTGAGTGAATTGTGCCATAACTGGGAGGAAATGGGAGGGAAGTTGTTGAAACCTACCCCATTAGAATGCATGTTAAAGAACTTTAAGAAACGTTATATGGGGGATTATGGGATCAAGTTGACCCCCAGAGATTGAGAACTGTCTGTGAAATAGAGTGGTCTTCTTTCAATGTTGGATGGCCAGCTGAAGGAACCATAGATAGGGAAAAAATTGGCTGTGTATTAAGGTGGTGACTGAAGTCAGAGGACAGCCTGGACAATCAGGCCAATTTCCTTATGTTGACTCATGGCTGAATATAATTCAAACCCAACCTGCGTGGCTGCAGCCCTGCCTGGCAGCTTATTGCATTACACAGGTAGCTCGAGCTGAGCCAAAAGTGAAAGAGAATTCAGCTTCACTGTCAGCTACAGAGAGAAAGGAAAAAACACAAGAAAAACCAGTTTTGCAGGAACCACCAGAGGAAATAGAAACCCCTCTTCCCTATGCACCAATCTACCCACCTTTACTAAGGCTGGCCCCATAGCAGCCAGACTTAGATGGTGACATGCCCCAGGCTAACCCCAAAGGGAGAAATCTGAGCCCTCAACCCAGGAGGTCAAGGAGGAAAGTCAGGATGATCAAGCAAGCTGCCTCCAATCTGGCTGCAACAGAGCTTTGCAGATGCCTCTCTGAGAAACCAGGGGACCCATCTATTATGATGAACAGGGCCAGGTCCAAGAGGGGGCAACCAACTTTCATTTACTAGCCTTTTTCAACCACTGATCTCCTAAACTGGAAACACCATACTCCCTCCTACATGGAGAATCCCCAGGCCCTCACAGATCTGATACAGTCTATTTTTCAGACACACAATCCAACTTGGCCAGATTGCAAACAGCTTGTCCTGACGCTGTTCAACACCAAGGAATGCTGAAGGGTGACCCAGGTAGCCCTCCACTGACTAGAAAACAATGCACTTGAAGGTGTCCTTAATGTCCTAGAATATGCACAGGGCCAGTTCCCAGAAGCAGACCTGCACTGGGACCCAAATGACGCAGCCCAACTACAGCAACTGCAGAGGTACCAAGAGGCACTCCTGCAAGATTTGAGAGAAGGAGGGAAAAAGACATTCAATATGGGAAAGATTTCAGAGGTGCTTCAGAGTGCAAATGAAAGCTGTAGCCAGTTTTATGAGAGACTCTGTAAGGCCTTCCGGCTTTACACTCCGTTTGATCCTGAGGCTGCTGAGAACCAGTCCATGGTAAATGCGGTGTTTGTAGGGCAAGCCCAGGGAGACATCAGGTGAAAACTGCAAAAAGCTAGAGGGTTTCACTGGCATGAATATCACTCAGCTTTTAGAAGTGGCCACCAAGGTGTACACTAACTGTGGTGAGGAGACAAAAAGAGCAGCTGATCAGAGACTCAGGAAAAAGGCCAATTTGCTGGTGGCAGCACTTATGGAAAGGGGGCGAATGTCACAAGAGGATGTGGATGTAGGTGTGGACAAGGAAAAGGTTAAATCAAGCCAAGACCTGAGAATCAGGAAGGACTGAATAGGGACCAGTGTGCAGGGTGCAAGAAGAAAGGACACTGGAAGAATGAATGTCCAGAGGGCGATGAGGGAGAGGACGAAAGTCGAGGAGCTAGAAGGCTGCCAGCAAAGGGCTATCACACTGAGAAGGAGCCAGATGCCGACCTTACCAGACTGGCAGGGACCGAAGGGTATGAAGACTAGGCCAAACAAGGCTACATCTCCTTAGGCCCCCAGGACCCCATGGTCATGGTGGAAGTAAGGGGCTTTATGGTAGACACTGAGGCTGAACACTCGGCAATGATATGACCCATAACTTTAAGTCTGCCACCATCCTGAAGAAATGGTGTTAAATCTTGATGTCCTGCAGGCAGAAGAATGGAGGCTGTATGCAGAAGGGTTGTCAAAACTGGGGCTAGATGAGCTGTATGGGTTGCCTAGTAAAATTCCTAGAGTGTGGGCTGAAGGTAACGCCCCTAGCCTGGCTGTGAGCCAGATACCAAAGATAGTAGAACTAAAACCAGGGGAAATACTAGTTCAGTTTAGTCATTACCCACTTCCCTGATAAGCCATACATGGCATCCAAGGGCATTTGAAGTGGCATTTAGAACACAGGATCTTAGCCTGATGCTGGTCACTGCAGAATACTCCGCTTTTACCAGTGCAGAAACTGGGGACTAATGAATATAAACTGGTGCAGGACCTTCTTGTTGCAAACCAGGCCCTTGAAGATTCAGGAAATGGAAGTTACACATAGCCTACCAGCTGCAAAACTCAGGAAAAGTGGAGCACATGAACTGAACACTCAAGCAGCTATTAAAGAAATATTGCCAAGAAGCTCATCTCTGATGGGATCAGGTCCTGCCCATGGTCCTCCTCTGAATCAGGTGCACCTGCACCAAACAAATTGGGTATTTGTCCTATGAGATCTTGTTCGGCCAGCCCCTCGCAATCATAGGTCAAATTAAGGGTGATCTCTGTGAGCTAAGGGAATTGTCCTTAAGAAGACAAATGCAGGCCTAAGGGAAAGCCATGTAAGAGGTCCATGGCTGAGTACGGGAAAGAACGGCCATAGGACTAACAAGATCAGGGACAAGAAAAACAAGTTACTTTCAGTCTCTGCCTGAAATTCTTTCCCGATGCCATCATTCTTTGTTCTGCTTGTATAACTATTTTTGTAACTCTTTCTGCAAGTTTGCAAGGATTTTGCAAGTTCCTGTTTTTCCCTCCTGTGCAGCATAGCAAAGGTCACAAGACATGCCTGAGTTACAAGATCTGTAACCGTTCAATTAACTGCGTTTGTTCTGCTTCTGTAAGTTTGCTTTCCCCTCCTGGCAAGTTTTGTACCATTGGCGAGCCAACCTGCTTTGGTTGCATGAATAAAAGTCAAGTCCTGTCTTTGCTCATTGTTCAACTTCTGGATATTAATCTGCTGAGCTGGTGGCCACCTAAGTAAAATCCTCCTATTCCCCTCATTGGTCTCTCCAGTGTCCTGATTCCTGCAACACTGACAATCAAGGTAACATAATGCTGTTGACTGAAGGTATGTCCTCATTATGAACCTTTATTGTCAGGGTATCCAACTATAAACCTTTATTTTTAGGGTATTCAACTGTTAAAACACTTAAAAAATCCCAGGCAAACCAGGAAGAGCTGGCTTTACCAGCTAGCTTGCACCATCTTATCCAAGTATCTATTGCAATATGCTAGAAGTTAACAAAAGTTTTCTTGAAGAATTTCTACATCTACTTGGTCTGATATAAGATATCCCATTGATCCCTATTTCCCTTGGAATCATGGCTCTTCTCTAATTTGCCACTCATTGGGGTGGGCAAGTAGTGGCCATTGGTCACTTAGTTTGGCTGCTCAGAATCTAATATTACTTATATTTCAGGAATTCCTCAAGTTATATGGCAGAGTGTGTCACCTTTCATTGTAGAACCTCAACATACTAGCTTCCCTTGCAATCAGAGTGGTGGTACCTACCCAGGCTCTGCCAATCAGTGCTTGTACTGGAGGCTGAATTGAAAATAAGGAATACAGAGTCTGGAATTTTGACAAAGTTGTGCTGGTGAGGATGCAGACAGCCAGCAGGCCTATCAGAGTTAGAACAAACAGTGTGCCCAAAAGTTCTAGGAGCAGCATCAGAACTCAGTGTCAGTGTTTGTAACATTGTGTGTCTGTAATGGGAATAGGGACCACTAAATTAACTCTCCATGTTCTGGACAGTGTTCCTGGTTGCTTCACTTCCAATCTTCATTCCTTCATCCTTCCCAAAGCTTATATTTTGTTACAGCCCCTCTGCTAAATCAAATAGAGTTGTTTTTTGTTATTTAGAAATGTTTTTAATATATGTCCTTGGCTAAGATATGGTCTCTACATGCAACAATGAGACATGCAGAAACTGGGTAATTTAAGAATTTAAAGATGGACTATTTACAAAAATGAGCAGATTTGTGAGAAACTAATGAGATATAATGCAACACCCAATGTTAGCAACACTGGGGAGTACTCGTCAGTTCAGACTAGGGTGAAAGTGTTGGGAGGATTTTTTGCTTCATTTCTCAGCATTTCCACATGGTCCACCAAAAATCCACCTTGACAGCTGGAGACTAATGATAGGAAATGTCATTCTCCCCTAAGAAGCATTCCAACATCCTAAAGCCTTCCCCTTTCTGTCACAGGAAACCTTGTCCTATTTTCCAGTGTTACCTACCTGGAGACCCTTTCCCCTCAACACTTAAGGAGTTTTGCTAGCATTTCATTGAATGAGTTATCTCTCTGGAGGGGAGAATGGGAAGATCATTAGCAGTCTTGATAAAAGATCAGTCGTTTAGCTGAGGGTTTCTCTCCTATAAAGCAACCCACTACAAGCTCGGTGAATAGTTAGGTCTCAGCATGATCTGTGTGAACTGATATGTTGTGTATGAACTCAAGAGATTGCTCAGGCTGCTGCTTTTTTCTATGAATAGTAAACAGTCATTGTCTTTGACCAGGACTCTAGTCTCTTTGGTAAGGATATGAATATAATCACCCTATCTGTTGTCAGGAAGGCAAAATCTCAGGTCTTCCACAGTTCCTGACTTCTCAGGATAAGCATAGCCGAGGAAGAAAACTGTACTGACAAGAGCTAAACTCCCTTCACAAGAGAGGAGCCAAGGCAATAAATACCACCTGCCTTTTATCACCCTTCTAAACTGCCCATTGGCTGAATCCACCTGGAAACCAAAGTGAATGGGAGCACCTTACACAGTCCAAAGTTCAGTTTCTCAGGCACACAGCAAGGTAGAGATAGGAGGAGAATTGACGAGGAGAAACAGAGTAAAGGCACTGAACACAATGAATAGTTTTATGGTTGGTACATTGCTTCTTTTGAACTGCGGCTCATGTTTCCTTTCATGAATATGGTCTGTTAGATATTAATGTTTTTGTGTTTGTTGAGATTTTCTTTGCATACTTTACCTGGTCCATTATTTGCCAGTGTTCTATAAATGTATTGACTAATGGTACATTGGTTTGTTTATATGTCTCAAAACAAGAGCCATAACAGTGGGTAATGACAGCAGGTTGGGGGTACTGAGTAAAAGCATGATGGGACCAAAATATTACACAATAACAATATACAGAAGAATTGGCATTGCTATTGCCACAGGATTCTTAGGGTGTTGCTTTACCAGCCAGAAACCTCTGTGGCTGATGATGCCTCTGCTTGGGTTTTTCTTGGGCCTGCTGGGCTTGTTCTGCCCACTTGGTGAAGCAACCAGCCTGGATTCCATACCTGCCAAGGGCAAGCCAGATATGGAGTAATGAGAGGGGTGTGAGTCAGGTCTGGCCACTGTGCACTGCCAGGCATGCCAGCTGCAGTGAGGCAGGCAACTCCAGGTGCCAGCACAGGTGCTAGCTCTGTGTGATGCTGCAGCTGAACCAGGCGTATTGGAAGTGGCTTTTTCCACTGTGGGCACCGGGTAATGCAGTGGTGCCCAGAAACTTGGAGATGCTAGGAACCATAGAGCCTCAAAGATGGTGTCACAGCCTTGGCTTGGGGAGCTCCTAGGTGTGGGCTCCCTGAAGGTCAACAACTCTTTTCTCCTTCTTGTCACTCACAAGGTATCAAGCAGAGGGTATGTTTTAGCCCTTTTTGTGTTACAGCTCTTTCAGTCCACCATTCTGTGGTCCTGAGTTCTGGTTCTGCATCCAGGAAGAATGACATACATGGAAAACTGGAGCATGAGCAAGGCAAAGACGGGGTTCATTGAGCAACAGAACAGCTTTCAGGAGACCCAGAGTGGATAGCTCCTTTCCGCAGGCTGGTTGTCCCAGTGAGTGTCCAGCTCTCAGCAGAATGGAGACCTGCAATGGGTAGCTCCTTTCTGCAAGCAGGTTGTCCTGACAAGTCAAGGAGACCCGAATTGGGTCAGTGCTTCCCACAGCTGGTAGTCCCACAGTCTGTGTAAGTCTGGCTGTCTGAGGTTTTTATGGACTTCAGAAGGCAAGAAGTCCATACGCAGCCATGTGCAGGCCTGGAAAAAGCACCATAAGTTTTCACTGAGGGCCAAAGACTTCACCTGGAACTGATAGCCTTCAGGACGGCTTGAAGCAGTGCCTCACCAGCAACCCAACTCTTTATTCCCAGGATCCCATCTGCCTAATGTTGCCGTCAACTTGCCATCCACAGTGCCCAGACTGTTCATGCCAAGGAGTGCCAGCAGGCTTGTGCCAAATGACCCTCAATACCTCCTCAGCTCCACTCCTGTGCTCATGGGCACCCAAAGTCTGGAAGGGGATGTGGTGGCAGGGGGCTGGTGTGTCAACACCACCCTGAGCATGGACACCCTCCCGGCTGGGTTGTGATAGCACCTGGGCTTGGCCATAATGTTGCTCCACACTCGGAGCAAACAAGAGTTGGGAAAGGCCAGGCAGCAGGACCAAGCACTTTCAAGCTTGCAGGGGCAAAGGGGGTTCCTGGGCCCCCAAAAGCATAGGGATACCTGAGTCTGCAGCCGCTGTTGGGCAGCTGCAGCTAAGCACGGGACTCCCGCCCCACCAACTTGGAAGGGGACAGGGCTCCTGCCTGTTCCCAGCTCTTCACAGCTCCATGGAACATGTAGCCCTGGCCATGCCTCCCCTGCTGTAGCTGGCATCGCCACAGTGGCTGCTCCAAACAGGTTGCCATCATCATTGTGAATTAGAACGCTCTTGGCTGCAAGTATTACAGGTCATAACTTGGCTGGACATGGTGCCCCACGTCTATAATCTGCTTTGGGAGGCCAATGCAAGAGGATTGCTTGAGGCCAGGAGCTTGAAACCAGCCTAGGTAACATATAATAGTAATACTTTGAGTCTATACACATATGGAAAATAAAAGCACACTCACACACTCAAAATGCAAGACATGACTCAACAGACTGAACAATAAGAAAACTTTTAATAGGAACTCCAGATGTAGTTATCTTCAAGGTTAGTTGCATATTTGGTATTTGTTAAATCAATATATTGGGAAAAAGACATTTATAGCAGTTCCATATGTCTCATCCAAATTTGGCAATTGAGAGAAAAAAAGATAAATAACATTTTCCTATGGCTTTCTCTTAAAGAAGAAGAAACTTTTTCTTAAAGTCCTTCTGTAAGGCTGCTCATCAGGTATCAATGGCTAGTGTTGGACCACAAAGCTTTTCCTGGAAATACTGTTAACATAACTAACCATTAGCAACCCCAACAAGTGAATAACATTATGCATAACTAGGTTGACTCCCACAACAAGAGATGGAGTTAGCTTTTCCTTCAAAAAAGCAAAGCAGAACAAAACCTACACACATGATATGCAGTGAAAGATACTTCAACAGATTTGAAGTATATTTGGTACAAAGGATAAGTATGTATTGGGTAGGCAACCACTATCCTTCACTACAGAGGTTACTAGATTAAAACAGTGCTATAGTATTACAATTAAAAAGGTTTGATTGCTTCTTTGTCTTTAAATTACATATAGGTGTTAAAGTATTAAGGGTAATCACTACAGGAATAGAAAGAATGCAAAGTGTCCAAACAAGTAGAAGGGAAATATGGTGCCAAAAAAACAAAAAACAAAATAAATGAACCTTCAAAACAAATTAAATAGCTGTCAGTAAAGCTGTCATAAAGGAAGTGAAGAAAGAGCAGGATGAAAAGAAAATGTAAAATAAAATATATAACAGATATTTTAATTATTTTAGCCAAATATTCTAATAATTGCAATGAATATAAGTACACTCTATCTATTAAAGGCCAAAAATTATAAAATTAGATAAAATTCTAGCTATACAATATTGGCAAGAAAAATACATAAATTAATGATACAAAAAAAAAACAGAAAGTAAAAGGATAGAAAATATACAGTAAAAATACATCATTTTGTTCAAATTTCTCAAATTTCTCTTTTTGCACTTGACTGCCAGGCCAAGAGATGTGTTGAACAGGCAGTTTAATCGGCAAGAACCTCGGTTGAATTATCTGACCACTGATCCAGTGCTTTTGCAGAATGCTACCCAACTGCGAAAACCGTATCCATTTTTCCCTTTTTTTTTTTTTTTTTTTTTTTTTTTTGAGGAGTCTTGCTCTGTCACCCAGGCTAGGGTGCAGTGGTGCAACTCAGCTCACTGCAAGCTCCTCCTCCTGGGTTCAGGCCATTCTCCTGAGTCAGCCTCCCCAACAGCTGGGACTACAGGGGCCCACCACTAGGCCTGGCTCATTTTTTTGTATTTTCAATAGAGACAGTGTTTCACTGTGTTCGCTAGGATGGTCTCGATCTCCTGACTTCGTAATCCGCCTGCCTTGGCCTCCCAAAGTGCTGGGATTACAGGCGTGAGCCACTGTGCTGGGCCAAAGCCATCTATTTTTAAGCACCTTGCCTTTGGTCATTTGCTCATTCATTCCTCCATTCATTCCTTTGTTCATTTATTCAATACCTATCAGTTTGTTGACATTTTCTGGGTCTGGTAGTTTAGAGAACACTTGCTTTTCCTCAGCTAAAAGTTTTTTTTTTTTTCTTCCTCATTTTTCTCTTTTAGTCAGAACATTTTTTCCTTGATAGCATTGATGATAAAAATCTGCATGTCAGAGTTTCTCAAAAAAACTTTTAATCCAAAAACTATCTGAGAAAAGTCTCAATTTAGAAGTTTATATTGCCAAGGTTAAGGACATGCCTTCCAAGGTCCTGATGACATGTGCCTAAGGTAGTTGGGATACAATTTGCTTTTATCCATTTAGGAAGAAACAAGACATTAATCAATATGTGTAATATAAATAGTGGTTTGGTCCAGAAAAGTAGGACCACTAGAAATGTGGGTTCCAGATCTTAGGTGAATTGAAACATTTTCTTATTGTCAAGCATTTAAATAAATATCTGAAATCAATAGAAAGAAATGTCTGGGTGATAATAAGGGATTGTGGATACCAAGGTTTTGTCTTGCTAATAGCCTCCAGGTATCAGAGAGGCTTTAGAGAGAATAGATTGTAAAGGTTTCCTGTCAGACTTAAAGGATCTGTTCTATCAGTACCATGGTCTGTGTTGATGTTAATGGTAATGAGGCATGTCTGACTCCCCCTTCCCATTATGGCCCAAACTAGTTTTTCAGGTTATCTTTGGAATGTTTTTGGCTGAGAGGAGGTGTATATTCAGATGGTTTGAGGCTTTAAATTTTATTTTGGCTAATAAGCTCATTGCTGGATAGTCCTGTTCCATGTGTAGGTAGTGGTGCATGTGTGTGCAGGGGACGGAGGCTATTGCTGGAGGGTCAAAGAGAAGTTGTCTCAGTGAGGAATTTTAAGAGCACCAAAAAGCCATTTGGGATGAAAATGTTAAAAATTGGTTAAATGAAACCCTGTCAAGTCATTGATTTACATACCTGCTGTCACTTTTTAATCATTTGTAGCTTTAGTTATTGTACATTAGACTTTTAACTACTACTAACCTTACCCCATAGAGAAAACCTAAGAAACACAGTTTTTAACTATGTGAACCCTGAATATCTGGAGATAGGGCTTCAGTTAACTTAGAAAACTTACTTTGCCAAGATTGTTCTGTTCCATTTGTCTATGTATCTGTTTTGGTACTAGTACCATGATGTTTTGGTTACTGCAGCCTTGTAGTATAGTTTGAAGTCAGGTAGTGTGATACCTCCAGCTTTGTTCTTTTTGCTTAGGATTTTCTTGGCTATGCGAGCTCTTTTTTGGTTCCATATAAAATTTAAAGTGGTTTTTTCTAATTCTGTGAAGAAAGTCAATGGTGGTTTGATGAGTATAGCATTGAATCTATAAACTACTTTGGGCAGTAGGACCATTTTCTGCATCTATTGAGATAATCATTTGTTTTCTGTCATTGGTTCTGTTTATGTGATGGATGATGTTTATTGATTTGCATATGTTGAACCAGCCTTGCATCCCAGGGATGAAGCCGACTTGATTGTAGTGCATAAGTTTTTGATGTGCTGCTGAATTTGGTTTGCCAGTATTTTATTGAGAATTTTTGCATCAATGTTCATCATTCCATGGTCATAAATATTGGCCTGAAATTTTCCTTTTTTGTTGTGTTTCTGCCAGATTTTGGTGTCAGGATGATGTTGACCTCATAAAATATTTTTCCATTGTTTGTGTCCTCTCTTATTTTCTTGAGCAGTGGTTTGTAGTTTTCCTTGAAGAGATTCTTCACATCCCTTGTAAGTTGAATTCCCAGGTATTTTATTCTCTTTGTAGCAATTGTGAATGGGAGTTCACTCATGATTTGGCTCTCTTTTTGTGTACACATGCACCACTACCTACACATGCTAGACAAGAGCTGCGAAAAATCTTCCAAGGACCCCGTTTTTTCCTCTCTATCTGCCTAAAATAATTTCTTAATAACTCCTACCGCAATTTTAGACAGGAACATTTTTGTTTTCTTCACAGGCATTTCCCTAAATTAAGGGTAATGTAAATTTCAACTCAGGCTTCCTCAGCAGTTGTCATTAATTTCTTCACTTAGGCTTGGTATAGATATACAGATTTTCTCATTAATTTGCCTTATTGGAAGAAAGTTTTTTTTCCACAGACCGTCATTTTATAGAAAATGTTGCTCCTAACTATGACGAGCATTGGTTCCAGGTGTTAGGTTCAGTCCTTTCCCATTGCAAAAAAGCAAGGCCAACTCTCTCATTTATTTATTTTTTCTGGTTTTAAAACAAACTTCTTCCAATTGTGCATGCAAATAAATTACTTTGAGCATTTCAAAAGACCTTCATTTAGGCCATTGACCTTATGACCATTCCAGGTTACATGGGCTTATTTTTCCAGATATTTTTGAGGACACTCCATTTTTGTTGTACATGAAACCAGCTGCTTTTATAAAAGAAGACTGCCCAACAAAAGAATATTTCCCATAATTTAGGAACTTTTTGAAAGTGACAGAAATGTGTCTGGGGTTGAATTGTGCTGCCTATGCATGTCGCTCAGCCAAGGTGTTACCGAAGACACATTAATTTGTCTTACACATCTTGGAATTTCTGATCCCCTTGTAGTGGCAGAGTGCTCAAGTTGCCAGGTGGCCAACACTAATATGCACCTTCTGGTTATGCTGAAACTCTCTGAAGGTCCTTTTCTTGCAAGGTCTGTGAGACTGCTGCATATCATGGACAGCTGTCCAAACAGCTCTGTAATGCCTCTAGTCACTTACAGCACCCAGTTGGATTTGGAGGGAGCAAGTGTCTCTTAACTTTGGAATGAGAGAACTCATCTTCATGTACCTTTTGATTTGAAACTACCGGTAATTGGTTACAGAAGAAAATGCAAGTTCAAATTACAAACAGTAGGTAGCAACTGCAATTTTAAATGCACACAATGTAATTTTGGGCCAAAAGAAGTGAAACCATTGGTGCTACACTGCCAAAAGCCTGACACAGATTTCTTCCTGAAGACAATGGCAGAGAGGGTAGAAGTTCTCTGTAGAGTTGTTTTCCTGCTGTGACCTGTGCTTCTGTTCTTGAGGCAGAGAAGGCTGTTTTTGTTTTTGTTTTTTTCTCCTGAAACCTGAAACTCCTATCCATCGCTGGAGATGGCTAAATGACTTCTGCAAAGGGGGAGTTTGAAAGAATAGCTCAAACAGTTTGATCTCAACCAAGGGGTACAGAGATTCGAATTCTGGAGGACTAACCCCTTACTTTCCTGGAAGAATGTTAAGGTCTTCTGCCTGCCTAGATGTTGGGCTCATAGTGCTGACTCCTGGAAGAGTGTTAGATGGTCAGAGGAGTGGACTCTGAACCCTGCTTACTGTACTCTAAATATCAAACTAAAGGAAAAAGCTGAGGGATGAAACATGGTTTTAAAATGTCTATTTGATGCATGATGCGGAAAAGTGCCTGGAAAACACAGAACCAAGTAAACTTAGATAGGCACACCAATGTTTTGTTAACGTGGATATGTGATAAGCACATTTGTAAAGGCAAAAAGTAGTGAGCAAGTGGCCTATAACAAAGTTGTTTGTTAGGAATTGCCAAATGGATTACAGAAATAGCATTGATTAGCAATTGGCTACATATCGTTAAGTTGTAGGTTGTTGGTTGTAGTGTCCAATATGTGGCATTGGTTGATGGTTTTATAGCTAACTTTTGGCATAATAATTGTAGCATCTATACAGCAAGCAACTTCAAGAGATGACTACTTACCTTAAGTGGGGAAGTGGGATGTGGGTGCTACCTATGGGAGACTTGCATTCCTTAGTTAAAAGTTTATTTTCTGAGTTTGTTGCATAGCTTCTCAGTCTAAGGTGGTCTTCCAGAGTTTGGGACTCCAATGTTAAACACCACCAGATACCCCTGCCACGGATCTTACCTGATGCTTGTTTCCTCTCCTTGAGGCCTTACCATGTTGTTTTTGCCTGTGGGTTTCTCCCTACTGGTGTCCATTGACTCTGTGATTGAGGTGTACAAGTACTGAGTGCTCTAAGTGTTTATGTATGTTTATGTAGATGTTTCATTGAGAGCCTACAAAGGCTGCACTAGCTGTACAGTGTCACATGATGAAACTGATGCCAAGGGAGGCTAACTTAGTTGCCTCATTTCCCATAGTCAATGAGGGACAACATGTCTTTGACTCCAGTGTTGAGCACTGGTTCCCTGCCTGTTCTTGATTCCCTGTTGGCTTCGTTTTCCAAGTTGCTTACACTCTACCTGACTCTTTCAGAGACACCAATGTGTCTTACATTTGGTCTCTTTACATAATCCCATATTTCTCAGAGTTTTGTTAATTTTTTTCTTTCTTTTTTTTCTCTGTTATTCTCTGTCTTATTTCAGAACAACACATTTCAAGCACTGAGGTTCTTTTCTCAGCTTGGCCAGTTCTGCTGTTAATACATGCAATTGAATGATGAAATTCTTATAGAGTGTCAGCCCTATCAGGTTGCTTAAGGTTTTGCTATGGTAAGTACTTTGTCAGCTCTTGTGGTTCAGATCCCTTGCTGGTTCCCTACTTCAGCTCAGCTTCTGTGTTTTCCCTCCTTCCACTCTTAGTGCCTCCCCTCTGAAGACCTGTTAGGAGTGTGCCAGCCATCCTCGTCCCAGACCAAACTAAGTGTTGGGCTTCTTATTCTCACAGCCCAATAATAAAATACAGATGAACTGGGAAAGGAGGGAGTTTATTTCTGTAATTGGGTACAGAGAGGAGGCCTGGAAAATACTGCCAGACCCACTCAAAATTAAGTTTTCCAGAGCTTATATACCTTCTCAGCTCTATGTGTATGTGTAAGTGTGCATTCATCTAAAGGCATAAGTGATTAACTTCCTCTAACCTGTAACTAAAGTCCAAACTTTGAAGACCTTTCTCCAGAGCTTCAGTAAATTTATTGAATCTAGATGGATCCAGGTGCTGGGGTGATTACTCTTATCTTGTCTCTTGCTCAATCGTGGAGGTTTGGGGAGTTCTTTCAGACCTCCAATAAAACTTGTTTATGGAGGCCTGGGGAGTTTCTTCACGCGAACATTAAAACGTGTTTAATTCTAAACAGGTCCCATTAAGAATTCCTTTGTTACCTTGTCATGCTTCAAGACCTAGGAAAAGCCTCAGTAAAACTCTTGGTGGGCTTTTGTTACATTCTAGCCTTTGTATAAGAGCACTTGCTCTTAATATTTAGCTTAACCATTCAGTGCTGAAACAGTTGTTACAGGGGCCTGTCCAAATGTTAGTGAGACCTGCTCTGCTACAGTCCTGTTCTCTCAGTGGCAGCTGTTTCACTTGACTGCATCTGTTTGTCCATGTTGCTTGAATCCTGTAGTAACTTTTGAAATCTAGAATTGTGAGTCTTCTTTCTTCTCCCTCCTGTAGTGTTACATGTAATTTCACATCAGTTATGAAATCAGATTACCAATTAATTGAAAGTAACTCTTGAAGTCTAGAATCGTGAGTCCATTAACAATGTTTGGTAATTTTCATACATTTTAAAAATTTTGTTTGATGTATTTCTAAATATTTTATTCTTTTTAATGGTATTATAAGTTGGATTGTTTCAGTATCACTTTAGGATCTTTCACTGCACGTATATAGAAATACAATTGCTTTTTATTTTTGAATTTGTATCCTACAATGTTGATGAACTCATTAATTTGCTCTAGTGATTGAGTACTTAGGATTTTCCATACGCAATATAATGTTATTTGTAAAGAGAAGTAGTTTTGCTGTTTTCTTCTTCTTTTTTTTTTTTTTTTTTGAGACAGAGTCTCGCTCTGTCGCCCAGGCTGGAGTGCAGTGGCCAGATCTCAGCTCACTGCAAGCTCCGCCTCCCGGGTTCACGCCATTCTCCGGCCTCAGCCTCCCGAGTAGCTGGGACTACAGGCGCCGGCCACCTCGCCCGGCTAGTTTTTTGTATTTCTTAGTAGAGACGGAGTTTCACCGTGTTAGCCAGGATGGTCTCGATCTCCTGACCTCGTGATCCGCCCATCTCGGCCTCCCAAAGTGCTGGGATTACAGGCTTGAGCCACCGCACCCGGCCAGTTTTGCTGTTTTCTTTGCTGTCTGAAAGCCTTTTACTTCTCTTCTTGCCTTTTCCCTCTGCCTAGAACCTGTAGTACAATGTTGAATAGAAGCAGTGTAAACAGTATTCTTGTCTTGTTCCGTATCTTTTGCAAAAGCATGCAGCCTTTCACTGTTAAGTGTGATGATGTTACCTGTGAGTTTTTGCAGATGTCCTTTATCGAGTTGAAGAAGTTTACTTCCATTCATATTTTTATCACAAATATTATTGGACTTTATCAGATCCTTTTTCTCTCCTATCCTTGAGATAATCATGTGATTTTTGTGTTTTGTTCTATTGATATGATTTGTAACATTAATATTTTTTGAATGTTGAGCCAAACTTGCTTTCCCAAGATAAATCCCTGTTTGTCATGGTACTTAATATGTATGTTGCTGCATTCAGTTTGCTGATAATTTGTTGAACTTTTTTGTTTTTCATTTCATAGTTAACACAGTGTACTGTAGTTTTCTTATGATTTTTTTTCCTTTTTTTTTCTTTTTGGGAGACGGAATCTCGCTCTGTCACCAGAATGGAGTGCAGTGGCTCAATCTCGGCTCAGTGCAACCTCTCTACCTCCTAGGTTCAAGTGGTTTTCCTGCCTGAGCCTCCCGAATATCTGGGACTACAGGCATGTGCCACCTTGCCTGGCAAATTTTTTGTATTTTTCAAATATACAAATATTTCAAAAATATATTTCAAAAATACAATTTTTTTTTGTATTTTTCACCGTGTTAGCCAGGATGATCTTGATCTCATGACCTCATGATCTGCCCACCTTGGCCTCCCAAAGTGCTGGGATTACAGGCGTGAGGCACTGTGCCCAGACCCTCTTATATTTTTATATAGTTTTGACATCAGGGTAAATAAAAGGAATTGGAAATTTTTTTTTTTTTTTTTTTTTTTTGCAGAGTTTATGAATAATTTGTTATTATTATTATTATCATCATTATTATTTACAGAGTTTTGTTCTGTTGCCCATGCTGGAGTGCAGTGGCATGATCTCAGCTCCCTGCAACCTCTGCCTCCCAGATTCAAGTAATTCTGACTTAGCCTCTTGAGTAGCTGGAATTAGAAGTGCCTGCGACCACGCCTGGAAAATTTTTAATAGAGATGGGGTTTTACCATGTTGGCAGGTGAGTCTCAAACCGCTGGCCTCAAGTGATCTGCTGCCTAGGCCTCTCAAAGTGCCGGGATTATAGGCATGAGCCACTGCACTCAGCCGAATTCATATTAGTTCTTCGTTGAAGATTCAGTAACATTCATGGATAAAACATTCTGACCTTAGGATATTTCTTGTGGGCATTGAATCACTATCTTCACTTATTATAGGTCTAGTGACATTCCTGTTTATTCTTGAATTAGTTTCAGTAGTTTGTTTCTAAGAATTCATCCACTTAATCTAAATAATCTACATTTTTGACACACTCACAGTGTTCATTTTATTCATTTATGTAAGGTTAGTAGTAATTATTTTTCTTTTATTTCAGATTCTAGCAATTTTAGTGTTCTCTCTTTTTTAGTCAAACTAGCTAATGGTTTATCAATTTTGTTCCTCTTTTGAAAGAACCAGCTTTTGGTTTCATTAGGTTTCTTTATTGCTTTTCATTATCTATTTCCTCAATTTCCACTCTAATTTTTATTACTTCCTTTCTTCTGCATGCTTTAGTTTAGTTTGTTCCTTCTGCCCCGCATATCTTATAGTAGTAAATTCAATTGAATTGCTTTTTTTCTTCTTTTTTAACAAAAGCAGTTACAAGTATAAATTTATATCTTTTATCGCTGCTTTTGCTGCATCACATAAATCTGTGGTATGTATTGTTGTTTGTTTTAATTTATTTCAAAGTACTTTCTGATTTCTCTTTTGACTTCTTTTTGACCAACAAACGTCTGGATTGTGTTTTAAATTTCTATATATTTGTGAGTTTCCCCCAAGTTTTCCTGTTACTGATTTCATTTCGTTGTATTTGGAGAACTCATGTTGTGTTATTTCCATTTAAACTTACTTAGGATTGCTTTGTGGCTTAGCTGTCATCTATCCCAGAGAATATTGAGGGTATACAAGTGAAGGATATATATTTAGGTGTTTTTTAGGATGGCATATGTGTCAATATAGTACAATTGACTTACAGTGTTGTACCAGTCTTCTGTTTTCTTGTGGGTCCTACCCGTTACTGAAAGAGTGGTTTTGAAGTCTCCAGTTTTTATTGTTGAATTGCATAGTTCTGTCTTAAATTTTGCATTTTTACCTTATTTTGGTACTATGTTAAGTGCATGTGTGTTTATAATTATTGTATTTTGTGTTGGGCTTCTCTAATTTCTTAACAGTCTCCCGTGTTATATATAATGACTTTTTTGTTTTAGACTTTTTTTTTTTGGTCCGATATTAGTTACAGCCAGTCCATCTTTATTGTGGTTGCTATTTGCATGACACATATTTTTTTCATTATTTTACTTGAAGTATATATGTTTTTGAATTTAAATTATGTCTCCTCTCTTATGTCTTTTGTTCATCTATTTTTGCTACTTTATTTTGTATTAAAATAATATTTTCTAATAAAGCATTTTAATTGTATTATTTTTCTTTCTTTTTTTGATTGCTTTGAAAGGCAGCATTTATTTATGTGGCTATGTCCTGAGAAGTATGAAACAATATAATTTTATTATGTTGTATCACAATTCATGCCATTTGTCCTATATTTATGATAGGAAAAGATGATATGAAGCATGGTGTATACTTAATGTTTCATTTGTTTTACAAGCTAAGAAGTGACAAAGGAAATTAACCCCCAAAATTACTGAACATCAGAGGTCTACTCTGCTGCATATTGTCACATGGTAACTACTTGCCTAGAATCATACAGATTTTAAAAATCTTTTATGTATTTATGTATTTATGTATGTATGTATTTATGTATGTATGTATGTATTTATGTATTTATGTATGTATGTATGTATGTATGTATGTATTTATTATAGGGTACATATGCACACTGTGCTGGTTTGATACATGGGTATACATGTGCCATGTTGGTTTGCTGTACCCATTAACTCATCATTTACATTAGGTATTTCTCCTAATGCTATACCTTCCCCAGTCCCCCACCTGCTGACAGGCCCCAGTGTGTGATGTTCTCCACCCTGTGTCCAAGTGTTCTCATTGTTCAATTCCCACCTATGAGTGAGAACATGCAGTGTTTGGTTTTCTGTCCTTGTGACAGTTTGCTGAGAATGATGGTTTCCAGCTTCATCCAGGTCCCTGCAAAGGACATGAATTCATCCTTTTTAATGACTACATAGTATTCCATTGTGTATGTGCCACATTTTCTTAATCCAGTCTATCATTGATGGGCATTTGAGTTGGTTCCAAGTCTTTGCTATTGTGAATAGTGCCACAATAAACATACATGTGCACGTGTCTTTATAGCAGCGTGATTTATAATCATTTGGGTACATACCCAGTAATGGGATTGCTGGGTTAAATGGTAATTCTAGTTCTACATCCTTGAGGAATCACCACACTGTCTTCCACAATGGATGAACCAATTTACACTCCCACCAACAGTGTGAAAGTGTTCTTATTTATCCACACCCTCTGCAGCATCTGTTGTTTCTTGACGTTTTAACGACTGACATTCTAACTGGTGTGAGATAGTATCTCATTGTGGTATTGATTTGCATTTCTTTGATGACCAGTGATGATAAGCATTTTCTCATGTGCCTGATGGCTGCATAGATGTATTCTTCTGAGAAGTGTCTGTTCATATTCTTTACCCACTTTTTGATGGGGTTGTTGGTTTTTTTAATGTAAATTTGTTTGAGTTCTTTGTAGCTTCTAGATATTAGCCCTTTGTCAGATGGGTAGATTGTAGAAATGCTCTCCCATTCTGTAGGTTGCCTATTCACTCTGATGGTAGTTTCTTTTGCTGTGCAGAAGCTCTTTAGTGTAATTCAATCCCATTTGTCAATTTTGGTTTTTGTTGCCATTGCTTTTGGTGTTTTAGTCATGAAGTCCTTGCTCATGAATATATCCTGAAGGGTATTGCCTAGATTTTCTTCTAGGATTTTTATGATTTTAGGTCGAACATTTAAGTCTTTAATCTATCTTGAATTAATTTTTGTATAAGCTGTAAGGAAGGGATCCAGTTTCAGCTTTCCACATATGGCTAGCCAGTTTTCCCAGCACCATTTAGTAAATAGGGAATCCTTTCCCCATTTCTTGTCTTTGTCAGGTTTGTCAAAGATCAGATGGTTGTAGATGTGTGGTATTGTTTCTAAGGGCTCTGTTCTGTTTCATTGGTCTATATCTCTGTTTTGGCACCAGTACCATGCTGTTTTGGTTACTGTAGCCTTGTAGTATGATTTGAAGTCAGATAGTGTGATGCCTCCAGCTTTATTCTTTTGGCTTAGGATTGTCTTGGCAATGCAGGCTCTTTTTTGGTTCCATATGAACTTTAAAGTACTTTTTTCCAATTCTGTGAAGAAGCTCATTGGTAGCTTGATGGGGATGGTGTTGAATCTATAAATTACCTTGGGCAGTATGGCCATTTTCACGATATTGATTCTTCCTATCCATGAGCATGGAATGTTCTTACATTTGTTTGTGTCCTCTTTTATTTCATTGAGCAGTGCTTTGTAGTGCTCCTTGAAGAGGTCCTTCATATCTCTTGTAAGTTGGATTCCTAGGTATTTTATTCTCCTTGAAGCAATTGTGAATGGGAGTTCACTCATGATTTGGCTCTCTGTTTGTCTGTTATTGGTGTATAGGAATACTTGTGATTTTTGCACATTGATTTTGTATCCTGAGACTTTGCTGAAGTTGCTTATCAGCTTAAGGAGATTTTGGGCTGAGATGATGGGGTTTTCTAAATATACAATCATGTCATCTGCAAACAGGGACAATTTGACTTCCTCTTTTCCTAATTGAATACCCTTATTTCTTTCTCCTGCCTGATTGCTCTGGCCAGAACTTCCAACACTATGTTGAATAAGAGTGGTGAGAGAGAACATCCCTGTCTTGTGCCAGTTTTCAAAGGGAATGTTTCCAGTTTTTGCCCATTCAGTATGATATTGGCTATGAGTTTGCCATAAACAGCTTTTATTATTTTGAGATACATCCCATCAATACCTAGTTTATTGAGAGTTTTTAGTATGAAGGGCTGTTGAATTTTGTCAAAGGCCTTTTCTGCATCTATTGAGATAATCATGTGGTTTTTGTTGTTGGTTCGGTTTATATGATTGATTACATTTATTGATTTGCATGCGTTGAACCAACTTTGCATCCCAGGGTTGAAGACAACTTTATCGTGGTGGATAAATAAGCTTTTTGATGTGCCACTGGATTTGGTTTGCCAGTATTTTACTGAGGATTTTTGCATCAATGTTCATCAGGGATATTGGTCTAAATTTCTCTTTTTTGTGTGTGTGTCTCTGCCAGGCTTTGGTATCAGGATGATGCTGGCCTCATAAAATGACTTAGGGAGGATTCCCTCTTTTTCTATTGATTGGAATATTTTCAGAAGGAATGGTACCATTTCCTCTTTGTACCTCTGGTAGAATTCAGCTGTGAATCTGTCTGGTCCTGGACTTTTTCTGGTTGGTAGGCTATTAATTATTGCCTCAATTTCAGAGCCTGTTATTGGTCTATTCAGGGATTCAACTTCTTCCTGGTTTACTCTTGGGAGGGTGTACGTGTCCAGGAATTTATCCATTTCTTCTAGATTTTCTAGCTTATTTTCATAGCTGTGTTTATAGTATTCTCTGATAGTAGTTTGTATTTCTGTGGGATCAGTGGTGATATGCCCTTCATCATTTTTTATTGTGTCTATTTGATTCTTCTTTTTTCTTCTTATCATTCATGCTAGTGGTCTATCAATTTTGCTGATCTTTTCAAAAAACCAGCTACTGTATTCATTGATTTTTTGAATGTTTTTATTAATGTCTCTATCTCCTTCAGTTCTGCTCTCATTTTAGTTATTTCCTGCCTTCTTCTAGCTTTTGAATGTGTTTGCTCTTGCTTCTCTAGTTCTTTTAGTTGTGATGTTAGGGTGTCAATTTTATATCTTTCCTGCTTTCTCTTATGGGCATTTAGTGCTATAAATTTCCCTCCACACACTGCTTTAAATGTGTCCCAGTGATACAGGTATGTTGTGTCTTTGTTCTCATTGGTTTCAAAGAACATCTTTATTTTTGCCTTTATTTAGTTATTTACCCAGTAGTCATTCAGGAGCAGGTTGTGCAGTTTCCATATAGTTGAGTGGTTTTGAGTGAGTTTCTTAATCCTGAGTTCTAGTTTGATTGCACTGTGGTCTGAGAGACAGTTTGTTATAATTTCTGTTCTTTTACATTTGCTGAGGAGTGCTTTACTTCCAACTATGTGGTCAGTTTTAGAATAAGTGTGATATGGTGCTGAGAAGAATGTATATTCTGTTGATTTGGGGTGGAGAGTTCTGCAGATGTGTATTAGATCTTCTTGGTGCAGAGCTGAGTTCAATCCTGGATATCTTTTTAACTTTCTGTCTCATTGATCTGTCTAATGTTGACTGTGTGGTGTTAAAGTCTCCCATTATTATTGTGTAGGAGTCTTAGTCTCTTTGTAGGTCTCTGAGGACTTGCTTTATAAATCTGGGTGCTCCTGTATTGGGTGCATATATATTTAGGATAGTTAGCTCGTCTTGTTGAATTGATCCCTTTCCCATTATGTAATGGCCTTCTTTGTCTCTTTTGATCTTTTTTGGTTTAAAGTCTGTTTTATCAGAGACTAGGATTGCAACCCCTGCCTTTTTTGTTTTCCATTTCTTGGTAGATCTTCCTCCATCCCTTTATTTTGAGCCTATGTGTGTCCCTGCACATGAGATGGGTCTCCTGAATACAGCACGTCGATGGGTCTTGACTCTTTATCCAATTTGTCAGTCTTGTCTTCTGATGGAGCATTTAGTCCATTTACATTTAAGGTTCATATTGTTATGTGTGAATTTTATCCTGTCATTATGATGTTATCTGGCTATTTTGGTCATTAGTTGATGCAGTTTCCTCCTAGCATTGATGGTGTTTACAATTTGGCATGTTTTTGCAGTGACTGGGACCAGTTGTTCCATTCCATGTTTCGTGCTTCCTTCAGGATCTCTTGTAAGGCAGGCCTGGTGGTCACAAAATCCCTCAGCATTTGCTTGTCTGTAAAGAATTTTATTTCTGCTTCACTTATGAAGCTTAGTTTGGCTGGATATGAAATTCTGGGTTGAAAATTCTTTTCTTTAAGAATATTGGGCCGGGCACGGTGGCTCAAGCCTGTAATCCCAGCACTTTGGGAGGCTGAGATGGGCGGATCATGAGGTCAGGAGATTGAGACCATCCTGGCTAACACGGTGAAACCCCATCTCTACTTAAAAATACATTAAACTAGCCGGGCGAGGTGGCGGGCACCTGTAGTCCCAGCTACTCGGGAGGCTGAGGCAGGAGAATGGCGTAAACTCGGGAGGCGGAGCTTGCAGTGAGCTGAGATCTGGCCACTGCACTCCAGCCTGGCGACAGAGCGAGACTCCATCTCAAAAAAAAAAAAAAAAAAAAAAAAAAAGCCGGGCACGGTGGCTCACGCCTGTAATCCCAGCACTTTGGGAGGCCGAGGCGGGCAGATCACAAGGTCAGGAGATCGAGACCACGGTGAAACCCCGTCTCTACTAAAAATACAAAAAATTAGCCGGGCGCGGTTGTGGGCGCCTGTAGTCCCAGCTACTCAGGAGGCTGAGGCAGGAGAATGGTGTGAAGCCGGGAGGCGGAGCTTGCAGTGAGCCGAGATCGCGCCACTGCACTCCAGCCTGGGCGACAGAGCGAGACTCCGTCTCAAAAAAAAAAAAAAAAAAAAAAAAAACAGAATATTGAATACTGGCCCTGACTCTTCTGGCTTGTAGAGTTTCTGCTGAGAGATCCACTGTTAGTCTGATGGGCTTCTCTTTGTGGGTAACCCAACCTTTCTCTCTGGCTGCCCTTAACAATTTTTCCTTCATTTCAACTTTGATGAATCTGACAATTATGTGTCATGGAGTTGCTCTTCTCAAGGAGTATCTTTGTAGCATTCTCTGTATTTCCTGAATTTGAATGTTAGCCTGCCTTGCTAGGTTGGGGAAGTTCTCCTACATAATATCCTGAAGAGTGTTTTCCAACTTGGTTCCATTCTCCCTGTCACTTTCAGGTACACCAACCAGATGTAGATTTGGTCTTTTCACATAGTCCCAGATTTCTTGGAGGCTTTGTTTGTTTCCTTTTACTCTTTTTTCTCTAAACTTCTCTTTTTGCTTCATTTCAGTCATTTGATCTTCAATCACTGAGACCCTTTCTTCTAAGTGATCCAATTAGCTGCTGAAGCTTGTACATTTGTCACGCAGTTCTCATGCCATGGTTTTCAGCTCATCAGGTCATTTAAGGACTTCTCTACACTGGTTATACTGGTTAGCCATTTGTCTAATCTTTTTTCAAGGTTTTTAGCTTCTTTGTGATGGGATCGAACTTCCTCCTTTAGCTTAGAGAAGTTTGATCGTCTGAAGCCTTCTTCTCTCAACTTGTCAAAGTCATTCTCTCTCCAGCTTTGTTCCATTGCTGATGAGGAGCTGCATTCCTTTGAAGGGGCAGAGGCGCTCTGATTTTTAGAATTTTCAGGTTTTCTGCTCTGTTTTTTCCCCATCTTTGTGGATTTACCTACCTTTGGTCTTTGACGATGGTGACGTGCAGATGGGATTTTGGTGTGGATGTCCTTTCTGTTTGTTAGTTTTCCTTCTAACAATCAGGACCCTGAGCTGAAAGTCTGTTGGAGTTTGCTGGAGGTCCACTCCAGACCCTGTTTGCCTGGGTATCAGCAGCAGAGGCTGCAGAAGCTAGAATATCGCTGAACAGCAAATGTTGCTGCCTGATCGTTCCTCTGGGAGCTTCATCTCAGAGGGGTACCCGGCCATGTGGGGTGTCAGTCTGCCCCTACTGGGGGGTGCCTCCCACTTAAGCTACTTGGAAGTCAGGGACCCACTTGGGGAGGCAGTCTGTCCATTCTCAGATCTCATATGCCATGCTGGGAGAACCACCATTCTCTTCAAAGCTGTCAGACACGGACATTTAGGTCTGCAGAAGTTTCTGCTGCCTTTTGTTTGGCTATGCCCTGCCCCCAGAGGTGGAGTCTACAGAGTCAAGCAGGCCTCCTTGAGCTGTGGTGGGCTCCACCCCGTTCAAGCTTCCAGACCACTTTGTTTACCTACTGCAGCCCCAGCAATGACTACGCCCCTGCCCCAGCCTCTCTGCTGCCTTGCAGTTTGATCTCAGACTGCTGTGCTAGCAATGAGAGAGGCTCCGTGGGTATGGGACCCTCCGAGCCAGGTGCGGGGTATAATCTCCTAGTGTGCCGCTTGCTAAGACTATTGGAAAAGTGCAGTATTAGGGTGGAAGTGACCCGATTTTCCAGGTGCCATCTGTCACAGCTTCCCTTGGCTAGCAAAGGAAATTCCTTGACTCCTTGTGCTTCCTGGGTGAGGCAATGCCTCGCCCTGCTTCAGCTCACTCTCAGAGGGCTGCACCCACTGTCCTGCACCCACTTCCCGACAAGCTCCAGTGAGATGAACCTAGTACCTCAGTTTGAACTGCAGAAATCACCTGTCTTCTGCATCACTTATGATGGGCCCTGTAGACTGGAGCTGTTCCTATTCAGCCATCTCGGAACCCGGTCACCAATGGATCTTGCCTGTTTATCCAGTCTGCTATTCTGTGTCTATTAATTGGGGCATTTAGCCATTTACATTGAAGGTTAAATTTGTGTGTGTGAATTTGATCCTGCTTCATAATGTTAGGTGGTTATTTTGCAGACTTGTTGATGTAGTTGCTTAGTAGTGTCATTGATCTGTGTACTTCATTGTGTTTCTGTAGTGGCTGGTAACAGTTTTCTTTTCCATATTTAGTACTTCCTTCAGGAGCTTTTGCAAAGCAAGCCTAGTGGTGATGAATTCTCTCAGCATTTGATTGTCTGAAAAAGATTTTATTTCTCCTTTGCTTATGAAGCTTAGTTTGGCCACTGAAATTCTAGGCTGTAAATTCTTCCTGTTAAGAATATTGAATATTGGCTCCCAATCTCTTCTGGTTTGTAAGGTGTCTGCTGAGAGGTCCACTGTTAGAATGATGGGCTTCCCTTTATAGGTGACCCACCCTTTCTCTCCGGCTGCACTTAATATTTTTTCCCTCATTTTGAGCTTGGAGCATCTGATGCTGAGGTATCTTGCGGCTGATCTTCTCATGGAATAGCTACTGGGGTTCTCTGGATTTACTTAATTTGAATGTTGGCCTGTCATGCTAGATTAGGAAAGTTCTCATGGATGATATCCTGAAGTGTGTTTTCCAGCTTGGTTTTGTTCTCCCTGTCTCTTTCAGGTACCCCATCAATTGTAGGTTCAATCTTTTTACATAATCCCAAAGTTCTCGTAGGTTTTGTTCATTCTTTTTAATTCTTTTTTTTCCCCCTAATCTTTTCTGTCTGCCTCATTTCAGCAAGATAGTCTTCAGGCTCTGATATCCTTTCTTCTGCCTGGTCTATTTGATTATTGATACTTGTGTTTTCATTGTGAAGTTCTCATGTTGTGTCTTTCAGCTCTATCAGGTCATTTATATTCCTCTCTAAACTGACGCCTCCCGTAATGTTTTATCAGGATTCTTATCTTCTTTGCGAAGAGTTAGAATACACTCCTTTAGCTCACAAAAGTTGTTCTTACCCATCTTCTGAAGCCTACTTCTGTCACTATATCCATCTCAGCTTCAGCCTAGTTCTGTGACCTTGCTGGAGAAGTGTTGTAATCATTTGGAGAAGAGGTTTTCTGGCTTTTTGAGTTTTCAGCATTTTTGCGGTGATTATTTTTCATCGACATGGGTATATCTATCTTTAATCTCTGAGGATGGGGTTTTTGTGGGGCCTTTTTGTTGTTATTGTTGTTGTTGCTTTCTATTTGTTTTTCTTTTAGCAGTCAGGCCCCTCTTATATAGGGCTCCTGTGGCTTGCTGGGGGTCCACTTCTAACCCTATTTTTCTGGGACCCTCCTGGAGGTACCACCCATGGAGGCTGCAGAACAGCAAGGGCAGCAACCTGCTCCTTCCTCTGTTGTTAGCTGGAACGCTCCTATATGAAGTATCTGGAGCTCCTGTTAAAAGGTCTCTCACCTAGTCAGAAGGAGCAGGATTAGGGACCCACTTGAGCAGTCTGGCTGCCTCTTGTCAGAGCAGGTGTACTGCACTGGGGAGGATTCCTATTGACTCCCCAGTCAATAGGAGAATCAGGGTGTCCCTGATTCTCCAGAGCCAGCAGCCAGAAAAGACTAAGACAGCTAGTCCACAATACCATAGCAGCCCCTTCTAATAGGGGCTAGTCTCAGGGATATCAGAGTTCTGTCCATAAATCCCTGGCTGGGGATGCTGAAATTCCCACAGGGAGGACTTGCTGGGTGAGGAGGCGTGGATCCAGGTCTCACTTAAAGAAGCAGTCTGGTCACTAACCACCCCAGCCACTGTACTGCTCTGTAGGGAATTGCTCCCAAGCCAGAAAACCCAGTTTCACCAGCATGCAGCAGAGGAAAATGGCTGAATGCAGCCACAGTGACAGTGGCTGCCCCTTTCCTGCCAGAACTTAGTCTTCTTAGGCAACCTCCAGCCTGCTGTGCTGGCCAGTGTGGATGTCAAGCCAGTGATTTTAGCTTGTGGGGTTTTGTAAACATGAGGCAGCTTGACTCCCTGGCTTTCAGTCCCCTTCCCATGGGAGTGAACAAATTTCCCGCCTCATTGTAGTTCCTGGAACCAGGATATGCAAAAATTTCCTGTGTCTCAGTGCCTGTTCAAGTGGCTACCCACCTGAGCAACTCTCTTGAGTCTGCACAGCTCTGTGCTTCAGACCAAAGGCCTGGTGACATGAGCTTATTAGGGGACCTTCTAGTCCACAGCTTCCAATGACCCATGGGAAAAGCATGGTTTCTAGGAAGAGGTAGCACAGTCCCTTACCACCTCCCTTGGCTCAGGGGAGGAAGCACCCTTTGCCATGTGCAACTCCTAGGTGGGCCCTCACTCCACCTTGCTTTTCCTCACTCTCAGTGGGTTGCGCCAACTGCCTCATCAGTCACAGTGAGAGAACCTTGGTACCTCAATTGAAGATGCAGAATTTACCCATGGTTTTCTTGCTTTTTGGTGAGAGCCATAGAGCAGAGTTGTTTCTTTCTTTTTATTATTGTTATTATTATACTTTAAGTTCTGGGGAACATGTGCGGAGTGTGCAGTTTTGTTACATAGGTATGCATATGCCATGGTGGTTTGCTGCACCCATCAACCCATCACCTACATTAGGTATTTCTTCTAATGCTATCCCTCACCTAGTCCCCCACCCCCCAACAGGCCCCAGTGTGAGATGTTCCACTCCTTAGATTACAAAAAAATGTTCCCATTCTGTAGGCTGCCTGTTCACTCTGATGACAGTTTCTTTTGCTGTGTAGAAGCTCTTTAGTTTAATTTGATCCCATTTGTCAATTTTGGCTTTTGTTGCCATTGCTTTTGGTGTTTTAGTCATGAAGACTTTGCCCATGCCTAGGTCCTCAATGGTATTGCCCAGGTTTTCTTCTAGGATTTTTATGGTTTTTGTATTTACATTTAAGTCTTTACTCCATCCTGAGTCAATTTTTGTATAAGGTGTAAGGAAGGGGTCCAGTTTCAGGTTTCTGCATATGGCTAGCCAGTTTTCCCGAAACCATTTATTAAATAGGGAATCTTTTCCCCATTGCTTCTTTGTGTCAGATTCATCAAAGATCAAATGCTTGTAGATGTGTGGTATTATTTCTGAGGCCTATGATCTGTTCTATTTGTCTATATATTTCTTTTGGTACCAGTACCATGCTGTTTTCATTACTGTAAACTTTGTAGTGTAGTTTGAAGTCAGGCAGTGTGATGCCTTCAGCTTTGTTCTTTTTGCTTATGGTTGACTTGGTTATGAAGGTTCCTTTTTGGTTTCATATAAAGTTTAAAGTAGTTTTTTCCAATTCTGTGAAGAAAGGCAGTGGTAGCTTGATGGGGATAGCATTGATTTAATAAATTACTTTGGGCAGTATGTCCATTTTTACCATATTGATTCTTCCTTTTCATGAGAATGTAATGTTCTTCCATTTATGTGTGTCCTCTCTTCTTTCCTTGAGCAGCGGTTAGTAGTTCTCCTTGAAGAGGTTCTTCGCATCTCTTGTAAATTGTATTCCTATGTATTCTTTTCTCTTAATAGCGATTGTGAATGGGAGTTCAGTCATGATTTTGCTCTCTGTGTAATTGGTGTATAAGAATGCTTGTAATTTTGGCAAATTGATTTGGTATCCTGAGAGTTTGCTGAAGTTTCTTATCAGCTAATGGAGATTTTGGGCTGAAACCATGGGGTTTTCTAAGTATACAATCATGTCATCTGCAAACTGAGACAATTTGACTTCATCTCTTCCTATTTGTATACTCTTTATATCTTTCTCTTGCCTGATTTCTCTGGCCAGAACTTTCAATATTATTTTGAATAGGAGTGGTGAGACAGGGCAGCCTTGTCTTGTGCTGGATTTCAAAGGGAATGCTTCAAATTTTTGCTCATTCAGTATGATATTGGCTGTGGATTTGTCATAAATAGCTCTTATTATTTTGGAATACATTCCATCGATGACTAGTTTATTGAGAGTTTTTAGCATGAAGGGCTGTTGAATTTCGTTGAAGGCCTTTTCTGTGTCTATTGAGATAATCATGTGGTTTTTGTCACTGGTTCTGTTTATCTGATGGATTACGTTTATTGATTTGCATATGCTGAACCAACCTTGCATCCCAGGGATGAAGATGACTTGATCGTGGCGCATAGAGTTTTGATGTTCTGCTGTAGTCAGTTAGCTAATATTTTATTGAATATATTCACTTCAATGTTCATCAGGGATATTGGCCTAAAATTTCCATTTTTGTTGTGTCTCTGCTAGGTTTTGGTATCAGGATGATGCTGGCCTCATGAAATGAGTTAGAGGAGTTCCTCTTTTTCTGCTGTTTGGAATAGTTTCAGAAGGAATGGTACCAGCTCCTCTTTTTACCTCTGGTAGAACTTGGCTGTGAATTCATCTACTCCTGGACTTTTTTGGTTGGTAGGCCTTAATTACTGCCTGAATTTCAGAACTTGTTATTGGTCTATTCAGAGATTCAAATTCTTCCTGGTTTAGACTTTGGAGGGTGTATGTGCCCAGAAATTTTTTCATTTCTTCTAGGTTTTCCAGTTTATTTGAGTAAAGGTGTTTATAGTATTCTCTGATAGTAGTTTGTATTTCTGGGGATCAGTGGTGATATTCCCTATATCATTTTTTATTGCATCTATTTAATTTTTCTCTCTTCTGTATTAGTCTGGCTAGTGGTCTATGTATTTTGTTGATTTTTTCCAAAAAACCAGCTCCTGGATTCATTGATTTTTTTAAAGGGTTTTCCGTGTCTCTATCTCCTTCAGTTCAGCTCTGATCTTAGTAATTTCTTGTCTTTTGCTAGCTTTTGAATTTGTTTGCTCTTGCTCCTCTAGTTCTTTTAATTGTCATGTTAGTGTGTCAATTTGCTTTCTCTTGTGGGCATTTAGTGTTGTAAATTTCCCTCTACACACTGCTTTAAATGTGTCCCAGAGATTCTGTTACATTGTGTCTTTTTCTCATTTGTTTCAAATAACATCTTTATTTCTGCCTTCATTACATTATTTACCCAGTAGTCATTCAGTAGCAGGTTGTTCAGTTTCCTTGTAGTTGCGCAGTTTTGCATTGAGTTTCTTAATCCTGAGTTCTAATTTGATGGCACTATAGTCTGCGAGACTAATAATTTCAGTCCTTTTGCATTTGCTGAGGAGTGTTTTACTTCAAATTATGTGGTCAATTTTAGAATAAGTGCAGTGAGGTGCTGAAAAGAATTTATATTCTGTTGATTTGGGGTGGAGAGTTCTGTAGATGTCTATCAGTCTGCTTGGTCCAGAGCTGAGTTCAAGTCCTGAATATCCTTATTAATTTTCTATCTAATTGATCTAATATTGACAGTGTGTTGTTAAAGTCTCCCACTATTATTGTTTGGGAGTCTAAGACTCTTTGTAGGTCTCTAAGAACTTACTTTATAAATCTGAGTGTGTCTGTATTGGGTGCATATATATTTAGGATAGTTAGCTCTTCTGTTGCATTGATCGCTTTACCATGATGTAATGCCCTTCTTTGTCTCTTCTGATTTTTGTGGTTTAAATCTGTTTTATCACAGATTAGTATTGCAACTCCTGCTTTTTTTTCCTTTTCATTTCCTTGGTGAATATTCCTCCATCCCTTTATTTTGAGACTACGTGTATTTTTGCATGTGCAATGGATCTCTTGAATACAGCACACCAGTGGGTCTTGTCTCTTTATCCAATTTGCCAGTCTGTGTCTTTTAACTGGGGGCATTTAGCCTATTTACATTTAAGGTAAATATTGTTATGTGTGAATTTGATCCTGTCATTATGATGTTAGCTGGTTATTTTGCCCATTAGTTGATGCAGTTTCTTCCTAGCATCGATAATCTTTACAATTTGGCATGTTTTTGCAGTGGCTGGTACTGGTTGTTCCATTCCATGTTTAGTGCTTCCTTTAGGAGCTCTTGAAAGGCAGGTCTAGTGGTGACAAAATTCCTCAGCATTTGCTTGTCTGTAAATGATTTTATTTCTCCTTCGCTTATGAAGCTTAGTTTTGCTGGATATGAAATTCTGCATTAAAATTGTTTTCTTTAAGAATATTGAATATTGGTCCCCCTGTCTTCTGGCTTGTACAGTTTCTGCAGAGAAATCCACTGTTAGTCTGATGGGCTCCCCTTTGTGGGTAACCCGACCTTTCTCTCTGGTTGCCTTTAACTTTTTTTCTCCATTTCAACCTTGGTGAATCTGATGATTATGCATCTTGGGGTTGCTCTTCTTGATGAATATCTGTGTGGTGTTCTCTGCATTTCCTGAATTTGAATGTTGGCGTGTCTTGCTATATTGGGGAAGTTCTTGGTGATATCCAGAAGAGTGTTTTCCAACTTGGTACCATTCTCCCCATCACTCTCAGGTACAGCAATCAAATGTAGGTTTGGTCTTTTCCCATAGTTCCATATTTCTTGGAGGCTTTGTTGCTTCCTTTTCATTCTTTTTTCTGTAATCTTGTATTCTCGCTTTATTTCATTAAGTTCATCTTCAATCAGTGATATCTTTTATTCTACCTGATCAATTTGGCTATTGATACTTGTGTATGTTTCATGAAGTTCTCATGCTGTGTTTTTCAGCTCCATCAGGTCATTTATGTTTTTCTCTAAAGTGATTATGCTAGTTAACAATTCGTCTAACCTTTTTCAAGGTTCTTAGCTTCCTTGCATTGGGTTAGAATGTGCTCCTTTAGCTCAGAGTGTGTTATTACCCACCTTCTGAAACCTACTTCTGTCAATTCATCAAACTCATTCTCCATCCAGTTTTGTTCCCTTCCTCATGAGGAGTTGTGATCCTTTGGAGGAGAAGAGACATTCTTGTCTTGTGAATTTTCAGCCTTTTTGCACTGGTTTCTCCCCTTCTTTGTGGATTTATCTACCTTTGGTCTTGATGTTGGTGATCTTAGGATGGGGTCTTTTAGTGGACATGCTATCATTTCTGTTTGTTAGTTTTCATTCTAACAGTCAGGCCCCTCTACTTCAGGTCTGTGGGAGTTTCCTGGAGGTCTACTCCCTACACTGTTTGCCTAGGTATCACCAGCAGAGGCTGTACAATAGCAAAGATTGCTGCCTATTCTTTCCTCTGGAAACTTTGCTTCAGAGGCACACCTGCTAGATGCCAGCCAGAGCTCTCCCGTTTGAGACATCTGTCATCCCCTACTGGGAGGTGTCTCCCAGTCAGAATACATGAGGGTCTGGGACCCACTTGAGGAGGCATTCTGACTCTTAGCAGAGCTTGAATGCTTTGCTGGGAGATTTGCTGCTCTTTTTAGAGTCATCAGCCAGGGACATTTAATTCTGCTGAAGCTGCACCCACAGCCACCCCTTCGTGTAGGTGCTCTGTCCCAGGGAAATGGGGGTTTTATCTATATGCCCTTGACTGGGGCTGCTGCCTTTTTCTCAGAGATGCCCTGCCTTGAGAGGAGAAATTTGGCAGTCTGGCCACAGCAGCCTTGCTGACCTGCAGTGGGCTCTGCCTGGTTCGAAATTTCTGGCTGCTTTGTTTACACTGTGAGATGTAAACACCTACTCAGGCCTCAGCAATGACAGATGCCCCTTCTCCCACCAAGCTCCAGTGTCCCAGATTGATCTCAGACTGCTGCTATGCTGGCAGCAAGAATGACAAGCCAGTGGATCTTAGTTTGCTGGGCTCTGTGGGAGTGAGACCTGCTGAGCCAGACCACTTGGCTCCTGGCTTCAGCCTCCCTTTCCAGGGGAGTGAACTGTTCTGTCTCACTGGTGTTCCAGGCACCACTGGAGTAAGGAAAAAACAAAAAACAAACAAACAAACAAACAAACAAACAAACAAAACTCCTGCAGCTAGTTCTGTGTCTGCCCAAAGGGGACTGTAGGAGAAGCGCAGTATCTGGGCTGGAGTGTGCATGCTTCCTCAGACTCAGACCTTCATGGCTTCCCTTGGGGAGGGGGGAAAATTCCCCTGACCCCTTGCACTCCCTGAGTGATGTGAAGTCTCACCCTGCTTCAGCTCAACCTCCGTGGGCTGCACCCACTGTCCAAGCAGTCGCAATGAGATGAACTGGGTAATCACCAGTTCATCTCAGTTGGAAATGCAGAAATCACCCGCCTTCGGGCAGAGCTGTTTCTCTTCAGTCATCTTGGCTGCTACCCCAATATGGCCTTTTCTAAAGAATCTTATTTTCCACGTTTTCTCTCTACCTGGCCACCATGGTTCTTTCCCATTCTAGTTGAAATTATTTCTATCAGTGGTTAGTCTATATCTCTCTTTTTCCCCTCCAAATTATTTTTTAAAAACTGCCCCTATTTAAGATAATTGTTCCTCCTTAAAATATTCATTTTGTCAATTAAATTCAGTAGTGAATGAAGAACCCAGTATTATAATGTTGTGTTTTATTTGTATTTGTAAAGTTTTGTATTTACACCTCCTTTTAGCATTTTGGCAATAATGAAAATGAAAAGCTGGTCATTAACTTTCATAACTTTATCAATTGAAATTTGTCAGGAAGGTAAGAATGATGTAAACTATTTAAAACAAACTGCAGTGGGTATTATTATCCTTAAGGAAGTAATACTTCATTTCTAGTGTTTTTCTCATGGATGGTGTTTCCTAGGTAACATTGGAACTTTTCTATTTTTGCCTAGATTTCTTTCCTTATCTCAGATGGGAAGCACACAGAGTTGGCTAATTACCCAAGGAGAGTTCAGGGTCCTTGATTCATCAGACTCATCAGCTCTTAGGTATGTGGCATTGAGTTCACTTTCCTAACTATGTGTGATACTGATTCTCTTAGAATAGTTTTAAGGTAGGAGACCAACCCTCATGTCGTATTATGCCAAATTTCTGCTTCCAAAGAAAGAAAATGTTAAAACTAAAAGGCAGAAATGAAGTCCACAGGCAGACAGCTCAGCACCACGCCCTGGGCCTGATAAAGATCGACCCCTGACCTATCAGTTATGTTATCTATAGATTACAGACATTGTATAGAAAAAGCACTGTGAAAATCCTTGTCCTGTTTTGTTCTGATCCAATTACTGGTATATGCAGCCCCCAGTCACATACCCCCTGCTTGCTCAATCAGTCATGACAATCTCACGTGCACCTCCTTAGAGTTGTGAGCCCTTAAAAGGGACAGAAATTGCTCACTCCGGGAGCTCGGCTCTTGAGACAGGAGTCTTGCCCATGCTTCTGGCTGAATAAACTTCTTCCTTCTTTAGCTCAGTGTCTGAGGGTTTTTGTCTGCAGCTTGTCCTGCTACATTTCATTCTTTGCTGGAGATAACATCTTGCAAAGATGTCATGTCTCTGTTTTCTTTAGACACTTCCTCTCTGGTGTGCAGACTCACATTCAGGAAACCAGATTGTAGATGACAATGTTGAAATTCAGAACAAAAGGGCTAGGGGAAGTATTTTCAGGGATGTTTCATCAAGCTCTGGAAACCTGATGAGTTACCTTTCTTTTAAGGGCAGATCTGTTTAAAAAAATGAGCTATGTGACTGAGAAATGACCCTATAATGCCTAGCCTCCTGAGTCCCCCGACGCGTTTTTTTTGGTTTGTTTTTAGTTTTTTTTTTTTAAATAATCAAAGCCTTCTGGTCTCAAATTAAAAATGCTTCTTTCTCCCCTTATTTGTCCCTTCCAAGTTTTTCCTGGTTGTTAATTGACTCCATTTGATTCTTCTGTAGTATCAATTTCTACAGTTGGCCTGTTTAATTTGTCAAATAGCATTTTGTTTTCTAAGGCTCTGGCTTAAGAAAGTGAATTACAGGAACAACAGTCTTTTCTTTAAGGGACTCACAGACTAATAGAGGGAAGTAGTAATGTAAAATAATAATTACCTAATAAAGTTTTATAAACTTTTAAATAAAGTTTATAATTGAAATATGACGTTATGAAAATAAGAATATGGTTGGTCTTACCCATTATGCCTAAGACACCATATAGTATAGGAGAGAAAAACTATTTAATCCTCTCTAAGCCTTCAATCTAAATAAAATGTCTTCACAAATCTAGTAACCACACTGTTTCAGTCAAGAAGCCTTTCTCTATTTAGAAACTGATATTCATTGCATGAATTTTGGCCTAGATGGTATGTGATACTTTCTGTTGTTTTTCACATAGTCTCCCGGACTTTGTGTTGTTTTGATTGCTATATATCCTTAAATAACTTTGTGTGAATCACTAAAGATGCTTATGTCAAATGAAATTAAAACCTCTAGATTTCCATTAATTTATTTCTTTGTCCAGATCTCTAAGCATGTCAGCCAACTAACGACTCTAGCAATCAAAATCTCAGCCACTTAACAGATGTGTCTTGTTCATGTCAGTTAAGTACAGTTATGGGAATGGCTTTCTAGACTCTGATTCACACAGTCATTCAGAGTCCCAGGTTTCTTCTGTGGTGTGGCTTTTCTGTCTTACGAGACTTTGCCATCCTCCACTGGGGCCTTTGCTTTCAGCCTGCAGGCAAGGGAAGAGAGAAGTCATGAAGCATTCTGCCAGAAGCTTATGGGACAAGAACGGAAGGGGTATATATGGCATCTGCCCACATTCCATTGTGTAGAACCCACTCACATGATCCCACCTAGCTGCAAGGGAGACTGAGAAGTGTGTTATCTCTGTGGGCCAAAGATGAAAAGGAAGCAGGGGTTTGAAAGACACCTAGCACTGTTGCGGCTCCATTGCTTTGAGTAACAAATGCTGACTCACAGAAGGCAGCCTTTAAGTATTGGCTCCACTGATGGGAGTCTCATTGCTGTAAAGAAATACCTAAGACTAGATAATTTATAAAGGAAAGAAGTTTAATGGACTCACAGTTTCACCTGTCTGGGAAGGCCTCCATTTCATTGTGACAATTGAAAGATGCATGTGGCATGTTTCTCACTGTGGTTTTATGAGCTGAGTAATATCCCTTCTGGAATATCAGTAACCCCGACCTTCAAACTCAAGCAAGTTGGCTCTGAAGAGGCTCCTGAAGCTCCCACAGGCTGGCTGGCCTATTGCTCCACTGTAAAAAGCTATGCCCTGCAGAACATGATGGCACCTGGCTTTGCAGGCAGGTATTCAGGAAGATGTAGGTGCCAATGAGGGAATTGTGTCATGGGAGGTTCATGGTAATGTAGAAAATTCTCAGTGAGATGCACGTGTTTGAGGGTTAAGGGACAGTGGTACACCTTGTCACCACTGAAGCAATAAGACAGATCTTGGTAGTATGCCTTTCATGTTTCAGATGGAAGACTCTGAGACTGGTGGTCTCCTGTAAATGCAGTTTTGCACTACTCAGACATAGGAGGATATCTGTATGTGATGCTCGTAGTCATTTTTTTCTCCAAAAAAAATTTGCAAGAATTTGTGGTCATTTGTCTCATGGATTTACTGCCATTCATAAAGCCTGTAAAAATCCCTTAAGAAAAGTTTGGAGAGATCTTTGCTCTTTAGATACATTTATGAAGTTGTTTGCTCTTTATATTTGTAATCTTTCTATGAATGCTAATGGGTAGTTTTGCATTGGAGACAACAAAAAAACTATAATCATCTTTGTATAACTGTATGATTTTTGTTTTTGTTTTCTAGATTTAGAAGAAAATATTTTAATGTACAAATCATAGATAGTATTTAAAAAGAACTGATGCTGTTTTTGCAGTGCTTATACTGAGGTTCAGGTGTGATTATTTTTTATTACAAATTCCAGAATTGAGATGTAAGAAATGTTTGCTTAATAGGTATATTTTAAGTATACATCTATTGAAAAAAAATATATATATGATGTATCCATACAGTGAAGTATTGTACAATCAGAAGAAGAAATACAAATGTGGTGTGGTAGTGTATGCCTGTAGTTCCAGCTACTTGGGAGGCTGAGGTGGAAGGATCACTTGTGCACAGGGGATTGAGGCTGCAGTATGTGAAGACTGTGCCACTGCACTCCAGCTTGGGCAACAAAGCAACAACAACAACAACAACAAAAGCCATGTGAGGTGGCTCACACCTGTAATCCCAGCACTTTGGAAGGCTGAGGCAGACAGATCACGAGGTCAGGAATTCGAGACCAGCCTGACCAACATGGTGAAACCCCATCTCTCTCTGTGTGTGTGTGTGTACATGTGTATATATGTGTATACATCTGCACACAGAGAGAGAGACAGAGAGAAGACAGAGTCTCATTCTGTCACCCAGACTGGAATGCAGTGGCAACATCACAGCTCAAAGCAGCCTCAACCTACTGATGATTCTCCCACCTCAGCCTCCTGAGTAGATAGGACCACAAACACACACCAACATGACCATATAATTTTTTGTATTTTTTGTAAGGACAGGGTTTTGTTATGTTGCCTAGGCTGGTCTCAAACTACTGGACTCAAGTTATCCCTTGCCACTTAATTTTGTTGTTTTTATATTTGCCACATGTACTTCATAAATGCTTTCCATTGTTAATCGTATGTCAGCAATAATATTAGGGTTTATTGTTAATGTATAAATAGTATCAGTACGCTTCTATGCTGTATTTTTCTACTACTAAAACGTTAGTTTTCTGAAAAGTGTAAAATGTTTCTTCATTTTATTGAGTTATTTTGAGTTATTGTGTTCATTCATAGATAAAGTTTAATCAGAAAATGAGTACATAAAGAGGAGTAAGTCCAAAGAGGTAAATGAAGAGATATCCTTTTCTAATAAAGGAATAGAGTTGGGGAGTAGCAGTGGGTAAGATGGACCCTCAAGTCTAGAAGTAGCCTTAACAGCCGTGGCCATGTTTTGTCAACCTGCCCCTGCTATGAAGTCTACCTGCAGAGGTCAAAGCGCAACTGAACCTAGATGCCAGGGATTTCTTGGAAGGTTGAAATAGTTGTTCTGGCAGCTAGCTGGGTCTTTCGAAGTTCATGGAATGACAGTGAGAGGTAAATTATCCAAACATGGGTGAGAGAATTAGGGAAGATGGAGGAGTATATAAATAATCACATATGGTATCAGATGTAACTAATTGCCAATCAATTGGGGCTCTTCGTATGACTTCTATAGACCTTACAGGGATTGTTGTTTTCTAGCTTTTTGGACTGCCCGCTGCCCTGCTTTTTGTGGTAAAATATACACCACAAAGTTTGCCAATTTAACTATTGGCTTATAAGTTTGTTTCCCCCTTTTTAAAAAGGTCCCTCTCCCTTCTGGGCAGGGCGGTTATAACTTCCCATTGGTTCCTAGGCCGTCAGGCAGTAGCAGGGAGTGACCCCAGCCAATTGCCCTCAATCTTCAAGGAGCTACTAGTAAACAGCCACTGAAAGACTGAAAAGGAAAAAGGGAAAAAAACACAAAAAAGACCCTGGTGCCTTAAGGAAATCAGCAGTGGCAGTCAGCCTTCTCCACATGGAAACCCTTTAGTTTCACTGTGTAAAAAGTAAAGCAGAGGTTCCTCATGGAAAAAATCACCTCATGGGTGAAAAATTAAGATCCACCCAGTGTTACAAGTAAATCCAGGCTCTCAGCAACACAAAGGAAAAAAAAAAAAAAAAAGAAACTGGCCCACAGCCTAGTTTAAAGGATCCGCACATCCTACGCGACAACTCTGTGCACAACCAACAAAAAAGAAACAGCAGAAGCTGGTGAAGTATTTCCTTGGTGGTTGGGACTAAGGAAAAAAAAAAAAAGCTGCGGGACAGTAAAGCATTCCTTGGTTAGGATGTACCAAGAAGACAAAAACTGCAGGGGCGGTAAAGTATTCCTTAGTCAGGATGTCTTGGAGGTTAAAAAGAAGTGAGAAATTCCCATAGAGCAAGGATTGAACCTCAGAAAGAGTTGAGAAATCCCCATGGCAGGTGTTGAACCTCATGTAGTAAGAAAACCTCCTGCAGTAAGAAAAATATTCAGAACCCCCCCTTTCCTTTCTCCTAGGGAAGAAAGAATAGCTCTACTCCTGCTGGTCCCTCCCCTAGCGGAAGAGGAAGGAGAGGGATAAACAGCAGCATAGGTGGCTGGCAGAGACAAAAGAAAGACCAACAGAAAAGAAAAAAAAAAAAACTAGGAGAGGAAGTCAGAGAAAAAAAAGGCAAAAACAGCAAGTACAGAGCCAGTCAGGCAAACACACCAAGGGTCTACATGAAAAAGACGGCAGGGACCAGCACTGGAAGGGGAGCAGACGACGTGAAGGCATAATTCTTGCAATTTGCGGCAGGCATCTTCCAAGCCTTAGGGTCGATGACTGCCTGGGGCCCAGACAGCAGTCGTGCATACCCCACCCACCCAGCCACAGAAACTAAGTGTAAAACAAAGGAAGAAAAGTAAAAAGGGAAATGGGGGAAAAAAAGAAAAAACAAACCAGGAGAAACAGACGGCCATGCATGTGCAGGTGTGCAGCCCGTGCTGTGGCCCTGCCTGGCTCACAGCAGGAGCGGGAGAACTCTGGAAAACAAAGGGAAACAGGATGATAGACAGGAAAACAGAGTGCAAATGAGAGAGAGAAAGAGAGGGAAAGAGTAAGTAAGAGAGAAACTGGAAGAGATAAATCAAAGGAAGACACAGAGGGTGAAAGGAGAAAAAGAAACTGTAAAAGGAAGGCAGAAACTTAAAACAAGTTAAAGATTGTCTGTAAAAGTCATAAGAAAATCTATAAAAGAGAATTTATGCAAAAAATGTTGTATAATTTAAAAGTAATTAGGCCTCCTGAATGTAAAATTATTTTTAAAAAACCAGTTTATGTACAAGGTACGTAAAAAAAATAAAATATACTTTTAATAACAGGATTATAAGGAGGCATAAGAATATGGATTTTTACTTACATTAAAGGCTAAAATTTTTTTTTTGTTTTAAAGGTTTAAGCAAGTTTTAAAATGTTAATTGTAAAGGAAATTCTGTGTGTAAACATATTGGCTAAACTTAAAGGGGTATCATCCAGTATTTCTGTGAACTGCACATTAAAATAAAAGCCCAATACATTTTTCTTAAACCACTAATCTGCTCTTTAACAAAAATTGTAAGAAGTTAAAGAGTCTATAAAGGTCTTACCTTATAGTCAGACATTAAAATTGAATAAATAATGTCTACAAAATTTTATTAAAATTAAGTTTAATGTTAATAGCACATATATATAAAGGTAAGATTTAACTTATCTGGTATAAAGTCATACAAAAAAATTGTCACATATAAAACGGTGTTTAGTTTTCTTAAGGCCTAAAGGCAGCCAGGTAAGTCACAAGGCCCCTCATCCCCAAGGCCACAGCAAGTAGGGCCAGTAGAGGCCATAAGAAAGCCAAACATGGCTGGGCCTGGTGGCTCACACCTGTAATCCCAGCACTTTGGGAGGCTGAGGCGGGCGGATCACGAAGTCAGGAGATGGAGACCATCCTGGCTAACACGGTGAAACCCTGTCTCTACTAAAAATACAAAAAATTAGCTGGAGGAGGTGGCGGGTTCCTGTAGTCCCAGCTACTAGGGAGGCTGAGGCGGGAGAATGGCCTGAACCCGGGAGGCGGAATTTGCAGTGAGTGGAGATGGTGCCACTGCACACCAGCTGGGCTGCAGAGCCAGACTGCGTCTCAAAAAAAAAAAAAAAAAAAAAGAGGGGGCAGCGTCGCAGTGTCCTCTGGGGGGCACTAAGCAGGAATAGAGCAAGGGGCATCACCATGAGGCCTCAAGCCCCAGGATATGCAGCAGAAATTACATACTTAATTTATCTGCCACTTTTCCCTTCCCTTGGAACTCAAAGTCTTTTAGCACAGCTACCACCCCTAGAATTTCCAGTACACCAGCACCACCCTAAAAACCACATCCTCATCAAAAGATAGAAAGAAAAAGAAACTCAAGCTATCCTGGGAAGAACCCTATTTTATGCTGTAAACCACTAAGACTGCCATCCTCACAACTGAAAAGAAAATGGACCCACCATACTGAAATTAAAAAAAAAAAAATCTTCCCCTCAAAATCATGGGTTACTGTACTAAAATCAAGCCCTACTAAGTTAAAATTTTAAAAAAGCTTAATTTTCATATACCTTCTATATTGTTTCCTTTCCTTTCCTTATTCTGTTACTAGCTCCTTGGTTATTAAGGTAACTAAGTCTAACTGACTTCAGACCATTGCCTTTAACGCTTGCTCTGTCATACCTTGTAGAAATGTAAAAGATCAACAACAGCTAGCCTTTTCACACATAAATATTTATGTCCCAGGCCTCTAATTGACACAGTTACCCTTATCACTCATTGCTGTAATGACCTGCAGCCAAGACACCAATTTTCTGCTCCTACAGCCTGGCAACCTTATAGTGAATGGGACTATGTCCCATAAACTATCCAGTAACAAAGTTGGACTTCCACAAAAAAGGTCTGTGCAGATCTAAAACCCGTCATCTATTTCACTAAAAGGACTACCCCTCTAACTGTGAGCCTTATCAATGTAACCATGTCCTCTCTATCACCACCTCCATCTTGACTAACTCTAGACCTCCCCTTAGTGGCTCTGTGGTATGGGAATTAACATAAATAGAAAAGACCCCCTAGATATTTTTAAAATGTGCATTTTTCCCTCATCTCCCCCTTCTTCAGTAGCCTCAGTTTTAAATCCCACACCGGTTGCTCCCATATCGAATAAAACTAGGGTGTCTATTGTAAAAATAAAAAATCTAAAACAGACCTTAGCCATCAAGACAAAATATCAAGATGCAAATGTCTGGCTGAAATGGATTAAATATTCAGTTCGCACTTTAAATAAAAGCAATTATTACACTTGTACACATGGTAGGCCAGAGGCCCAGATTATCCCGTTTCCACTCGGATGATCTTCTCATTGACCAAATATGGACTGTATGGTGACTGTTTTTCAAAATCCCACTGCTCGAAATAATCCATCATACCGAGCTCTCTCTGCTGTTCCTGAAATTCAACACCCTGTGGATCAGCCGCCGAGGGCAATCCAGCTTCCACCTCTGAATGTCAAGTTTACTTTGTGCCTCACATGGCAGGAGGAAAATTTGGTGTTCCTTGAAAGCATAAAAGAATACAATAAGCTCAAGCCCTTCCAAGAGCTTGCCCATCAGTCCATGCTTGGCCATCCCCCAGCAAATGTATAGTGGTACTATAATAAACACTCTGCCAAATAATTGAAACAGTACTTACAAGGGAGGAGACCACCCCTCATATTGTCTTATGCCCAATTTCTGCCTCCAAAGGAAGAAGAAGTAAAAACTAAAAGGCAGAAATGATATCCACAGGCAGACAGCCTGGCGCTGCACCCTGGGCCTGGTAGTTAAAGATCGACCCCTGATCTAATTGGTTATGTTATCTATGGATTACAGACATTGTATAGAAATGCACTGTGAAAATCCCTATCTTGTTTTGTTCCAGTCTAATTACTGGTGCATGCAGCCCCCAGTCATGTACCCCCTTGCTTGCTCAATCACGATCCTCTCATATGCACCCCTTTAGAGTTGTGAGCCCTTAAAAAGGGCAGGAATTGCTCACTCAGGGAGCTCGGCTCTTGAGACAGAAGTCTTGCCAATGCCCCCGGCTGAATAAACCCCTTCCTTTTTTAACTGGGTGTCTGAGGAGTTTTGTCTGACGCTTGTCCTGCTACATTTCTTGGTTCCCTGACCGGGAAGTGAGGTGAATGGTGGATGGTCAAAGCAGCTCCTTAGGCGGCTTAAGCCTGCCCTGTGGAACATCCCTGCTGGGGACTCCGACCAGCCTGAGCGACAGGGATCCTGAGAGCACTCCCGGATGGGCATTTGCCCTGGTGGGACACCTTGCCAGAGCAGTGTGTGGCAGGCCGCCGTGGAGGATCAGCGCAGTGGGTGAACACCAGGAAGGAATGGACACTTGGAGTCTGGACATCTAAAACTTGGTAAGACTAGTTTTTGAAACTTGCCCACTCCATTTGAGTGGGAGCGTGGCCTGATCACCCATGGCGTGCCTTTATCGGCACTTTGGTTTTGGTTTTGACTTGAATTGCTTGACAGGATTGGTCTCGGGAACTTGCCTGCTCCATCTGAGTGGAAATGTGGCCTGATCACCCACGGCGTGCCTTTATTGGCACTTTGGTTTTGGTTTCAGTTTTGGCTTGGTTTGAATTGCTTGACAGGACTGGTCTTGGGAACTTGCCCACTCCATTTGAGTGGAAGCGTGGCCTGATCACCCACGATGTGCCTGTACTGGCACTTTCGTTTTGGTTTTTGACTTGGATTGCTTGATACTTTGGTTTCAGTTTTGACCTGGCTTAGATTTCTTGATACTCTGATTTTGGTTTTTGATTTTGGCTTGGCATAAACTACAAAAGTGTGTGTGTGCCCTTTTTACCCGTTCTTTGTTTTGTGGTGTGCGCGTGGTGTGAGTGTGGTGTTTTGTCTCGAGAAAACATGGGTCAGGCACAAAGTAAGCCCACCCTACTAGGAACTATGTTAAAAAATTTTAAGAAGGGATTTAAGGGAGACTATGGAGTCACCATGACACCAGGAAAACTTAGAACTTTGTGTGAGATAGCCTGGCCAGCATTAGAGGTGGGTTCGCTATCAGAAGGAAGCCTGGACAACAGGTCCCTTGTCTCGAAGGTATGGCACAGGGTAATCTGTGGGTACTCAGATCAGTTCCTATATACAGATTCTTGATTACAGCTAGTTTTCAACCCCCCACAGTGGTTAAGAGGACAGGCAGCAGCAGTACTACTAGCAAAGGGGCAGTTAGTTAAGGAAGGTCCTTGCTCCACCCGCCAAGGGAAGTAGTCACCAAAAGTCCTGTCTGACCCAACACCGGAAGAATCATGGCAGGAATTGGTACCAGCAATACCCCCTCCTTATCGGGAGGAAGGGATCCCCACCCCTGAGCCCACAGCACCTACACCTCCACCAGATGACCATGCCCCTAGACCACCCAGAGTAGACAAGAGAGGAAGTGAAGCTGCGGGAGAAACTCCTCCCTTGGCAGCTCGCTTAGGGCCCACAATTGGAATCCAAATGCACTGAGAGAGCAGCGATATACTGGGATAGATGAGGATGGACACATGGTGGAAAGGTGTGCCTTTGTGTATCAACCTTTCACCTCTGCTGACCTCCTCAATTGGAAAAATAATACTCCATCTTACACTGAAAAGCCTCAAGCTTTAATTGACTTGCTCCAAACTGTTATACAGACTCATAATCATACTTGGGCTGATCGCCACCAGCTGCTCATGTACCTCTTTAATACACGTGAAAAGCGAAGGGTGCCCCAGGCGGCAACTAAGTGGCTAGAGGAGCATGTCCCAGCCGATTGCCAAAACCCCTAAGAATATTTAAGAATTCAACTGCCAGGAACAGACCCCCAATGGGACCCGAATGAGGGACCAGACATGGAGAGGCTAAGGCAGTACCATGAGGCATTAATAGAAGGTGTAAAGAAAGGGGCTTATAAGGCTACAAATGTAAATAAGGTCTCTGAAGACATCCAAGGAAAAGAGGAGAGTCCAGCGCAATTCTATGAAAGACTGTGTGAGGCTTACTATGTGTATACTCCTTTTGATCCAGATAGCCCTGACAATCAGCGCATGATTAACATGGCCTTAGTTAGTCAAAGCGTGGAAGGTGTCAGGAGAAAATTGCAGAAACAGGCTGGGTTTGCGGGTATGAATACCTCACAGTTACTGGAAATAACCAATCAAGTGTTTGTGAATAGAGATGCAACAAGCCACAAATAAAGCTGTAAGGAAGGCGAACGTCAGGCCAGGTGAAACGCCGACTTACTGGCCACAGCCATTAAGGGAATTCCCCTGAGAGGAGAGGGAAAGGGGGGTTCAGGGAAGAATACCCAGTCTAATTGCCCATGCTTGCAATGTAACCAATGCGCCTATTGTAAGGAAATACGACACTGGAAAAGTAAATGTCCCCAGTTGAAGGAAAAACAAGGTGGTTCAGAACAAAAGACCTTAAATAAAGACCAGGGAGATTTGTTCAATCTGGCTGAAGGGCTACTGGACTGAAGCAGACTGGGCTCGAGTGCCCCCAAGGAGCCCATGGTCAGGATTACAATTGGGGGCAAGGACATTAAGTTTTTGGTCAACACTGGGGCTGAACATTCAGTAGTGACCACCCTGGTCATCCCCTTATCCAAGAAAACCATTGATACAATTGGAGCAACGTGAGTTTCCACTAAGCAGGCTTTCTGTCTACCACGGACCTGCTCGGTGGGGGGACATAAGATAATTCACCCGTTCTTGTACATGCCTGGCTCTCTCTTGCCCTTGCTAGGAAGAGACTTGCTTAACAAGCTGACAGCCACCATCTCCTTTACAAAATAGGGCTCTTTACAGCCAGAGTTACTGGGAACAGGAGTTATCATGGCACTTACAGTCCCCCAGGAAGAAGAATGGAGACTTTTTCTAACTGAGCCAGGCCAAAAGATAAAACCAGCTCTAGCTAAGTGATGGACCCAAGTATGGGCAGAGGATAATCCTCTGGGACTGGCGGTCAACCAAGCCCCAGTACTCATAGAAGTTAAGCCTTGGGCTCAACCAGTTAGACAAAAGCAGTATCAGGTTCTCAGGGAAGCTCTTGAAGGAATCCAGGTTCATCTTAGGTGCTTGAAAGCCTATGAAATTATAGTTCCTTGCCAGTCTCCATGGAACACCCCCCTCCTGCCTGTCCCTAAGCCAGGGACCAAGGACTACCAGCCAATACAGGACTTGTGCTTGGTCAACCAAGCTACAGTGACTCTGCACCCAACAGTTCCTAACCCTTACACGTTGTTAGGGCTGCTGCTGGCTGAGGACAGCTGGTTTACCTTTCTGGACTTAAAAGATGTCTTCTTTAGCATCAGAATAGCTCCTGAGAGCCAGAAGATGTTTGCCTTTCAGTGGGAAGATCCAGAGTCAGGTGTCATTGCTCAGTACACTTGGACCCGGCTTCCCCAAGGGTTCAAGAATTCCCCTACTATCTTCAGGAAGGCCTTGGCTCGAGATCTGCAAAAGTTTCCTGCTGAAGACCTAGGCTGCATCTTGCTCCTGTATGTGGACGACCTTCTGCTGGGACACTCCACGGCAGTCGGGTGCGTGAAAGGGACAGATGCCCTGCTTCGGCACCTGGAGGACTGTGGGTATAAGGTGTCCAAGAAGAAAGCTCAGATCTGCAGAGAGTAGGTACACTACCTGAGATTCACTATTCGGAAAGGGGCGCGCAGCCTGGGGTTGGAGAGAAAGCAGGTCATCTGCAGCCTACCGGAACCTAAAACCAGAAGGCGAGTAACGGAATTCCTAGGAGCTGTGGGGTTTTGCAGATTATAGATTCCAAACTTTGCAGTACTAGCCAAACCTTTGTACAGGGTTACAAAGGGAATGACCCGGGAGCCTTTTGAACGGGGACCTCTACAACAGCAAGCCTTTTGTAAGTTAAAGGAAAAACTTATGTTGGCCCCAGCCCTAGGACTACCAGATTTGATGAAGCCCTTTACACTCTGTGTGTCAGAAAGAAAAAAAATGGCAGTTGGAGTTTTAACCCAGACTGTGGGACCTTGGCCAAGGCCAGTGGCCTATCTCTGAAAACAACCAGATGGGGTTTCCAAAGGCTGGCCACCATGTCGAAGGGCCCTGGCAGCAACAGCCCTATTAGCACAAGAAGCAGATAAACTAACCTTTGGGCAAAACCTTAATACGAAGGCCTCCCATGCTGTGGTAACTTTGATGAATACCAAAGGACATCATTGGCTAACAAATGCTAGATTAACCAACTACCAAAGCTTGCTATGTGAAAATCCCTGCATAACTATTGAAATCTGCAACACCCTAAATCCTGACACCCTGCTCCCTGTATCAGAGAGCCCAGTCAAGCATAACTGCATAGAGGTGTTGGACTCAGTCTATTCTAGCAGACCTGACCTTCGGGACCAGTCATGGGCATCAGTAGACTGGGAGTTATACGTGGATGGGAGCAGCTTCATTAACCCACAAGGAGAAGGATGTGCAGGATATGCGGTGGTGACTTTGGATGCAGTCATTGAAGCCAAACCATTGCCACAGGGCACTTGAGCCCAGAAGGCTGAGCTCATTGCTTTAACTCGGTTTCTAGAACTCAGTGAAGGTAAGACGGTAAACATCTACACTGACTCTTGATATGCCTTTTTAACCCTCCAAGTGCATGGAGCATTATATAAGGAAAAGGGTCTGTTAAACTCTGGAGGAAAGGACATAAAATATCAACAAGAAGTTCTACAATTATTAGAGGCAGTGTGGAAACCTCAGAGGGTAGCAGTCACGCACTGCAGAGGACACCAGTGAGCCTCCATCTCAGTGGCCTTAGGAAACTCTCGAGCTGATTCAGAAGCTCGAAAAGCAGCATCTAACTCTTACCGGGCATCAGTAGCAGCCCTCCTTACTCCCTCAAACACCTGACCTGGTACCTACCTATTCTAAGGGAGAAAAAGACTTCTTCCACACAGAAGGGGGGCAAGTAATAAAAGGAGGATGGATCAGATTGCCAGATGGGAGGGTAGCTGTGCTGCAGTTGCTGGGAGCCACAGTCGTATTGGCCATGCATGAAACCACTCATCTAGGGCAAGAGTCACTTGAAAAATTGTTAGGCCGGTACTTCTACATCTCATACTTGCCAGCCCTTGCCAAAGCAGTAGCACAATGGTGCGTTAATTGCCGACAGTACAATGTGAGGCAAGGCCCCACTGTTCCACCCGGCATACAAGCTTATGGAGTGGCTCCTTTTGAGGATCTTCAGGTGGATTTCACAGAAATGCTGAAATGTGGAGGTAACAAGTATTTGCTCGTTCTTGAGTGTACTTACTTTGGGTGGGTAGAGGCCTATCCAACATGAACCGAAAAGGCCTACGAGGTAACCCGTGTGCTTCTCCGAGATCTTATTCCTAGGTTTAGACTGCCTTTACGAATCGGCTCAGATAACGGGCCAGTGTTTGTGGCTGAGTTGGTACAGAAGACAGCAAAAGCATTAGGAATCACTTGGAAGCTACATACTGCCTACTGACCTCAAAGTTCCGGAAAGGTAGAGCGAATGAATCAAACTGTCAAAAATAGTTTAGGGGAAGTATGTCAGGAAACAGGATTGAAGTGGATACAGGTCCTTCCTATGGTATTGTTTAAAATTAGATGCACTCCTTCTAAGAAATAGGATACTCCCTTTATGAAATACTGTATCATAGGCCTCCTCCTATACTACGGGGGCTTCCAGGCACTTCCCAAGAGTTAGGTGACATTGAATTACAGCGACAGCTACAGGCTTTAGGAAAAATTACACAAACAATCTCAACTTGGGTAAATGAGAGGTGTCCCATCAGCTTATTCTCCCCAGTTCACCCCTTCTATCCAGGTGATCATGTGTAGATCAAGGACTGGAACGTAGCCCCTTTGCAGCCACGGTGGAAAGGACCTCAGACTGTCATCCTGACCACCCCCACGGGTGTAAAGGTAGAAGGAATCCCAGCCTGGATCCACCACAGCCATGTGAAACCTGCAGCCGAGGAAACCTGGGAGGCAAAACGGAGCCCAGACAACCCCTGCAAAGTGACTCTGAGGAGGACGACAAGCCCCGCTCCAGTCACACCCAGAAACTGACTGGTCTACGCATGGCCGAAGCGTGAGGAGGATCATCGTGGGACTCATTTTCCTTATAACATGGACTTGTATAATAAAAGCTTCCACTGATTCTCCCTGCATGGAAGACTGCTCTCAGTGTATACATCAGGTTACGGAGGTAGGGCAACAAGTTAAAACAATCTTTCTGTTCTATAGTTACTGTGAATGCCTAGGAACATTAAAAGGAACATGTTTATATAATGACACTCAATACAAGGTATGTAGCCCAGGAAATGACTGGCCAGATGTGTGTTATGACCCTTCTGAGCCTCCCAGGTCCACAGTTTTTGAAGTAAGATTAAGGACTGAAGACTGGTGGGGACTCATAAATGATACAAGTAAAGTATTAGCCAGAACAGAAAAAAAAGGGGTGCCCAAACGCATAATCTTGAAATTTGATGACTGTGCCGTCATTAATAGCAGTAAGTTAGGAAGGGGATGTGGCTCCTTTAGTTGGGAAAAAGGCTATATGACAGAAAATAAGTACGTTTGCCATGAATTAGGACTGTGTGGAAATGAATGTGGATACTGGTCTTGTGTCATTTGGGCCATTTGGATAAAAAATGAAAAGGATCCAGTTTTCACCTTCAGAAAGGTAAAAATGGCCCTTCCTGTACTAAGGGACAATGTAACCCCTTAGAGCTAGTAATAACCAATCCCCTTGATCCTCACTGGAAAAAAAGGGAGCGTGTGACATCAGGAATTGATGGGGCTGGACTGGATCCTCGAGTAAATATCTTGGTTCGAGGAGAAGTTCACAAACACTCTCCTGAACCAGTGTTTCAAATTTTCTATGATGAACTAAATGTACCAGTACCAGAAATTCCAGGGAAAACAAGAAATTTGTTTTTGCAGTTAGCTGAGTATATAGCCCAGTCTCTCAATGTCACTTCATGTTATGTATGTGGAGGAACTGTAATGGGAGATCAATGGTCATGGGAAGCCCAAGAATTAGTGCCTACAGACCCAGTTCCTGATGAATTCCTGGCTCAAAAGAATCACCCTGATAATTTCTGGGTCCTGAAAGCCTCAATTATTGGACAATATTACATAGTTAGAGAAGGAAAAGAATTCACTCACCCTGTAAGATGACTTAGTTGTCTGGGACAGAAACTGTATAATGGCACCACAGAAACTGTCACTTGGTGGAGTTCAAATCACACAGAGAGGAATCCATTTAGTAAATTCCCAAAGTTGCAAACCGTGTGGACCCACCCGGAGTCCCACTGGGACTGGACAGCCCCCACTGGATTATACTGGATATGTGGGCATAGAGCTTATGACCAGTGAGCAGGTAGTTGTGTTATTGGCACTATTAAACCGTCTTTCTTCCTACTGCCCATAAAAACAGGTGAACTCCTGGGCTTCCTTGTCTATGCTTCCCGTGCGAAGAGAAGCATAGCTATAGGAAATTGGAAAGATGATGAATGGCCTGAGAGAATCATACAATATTATGGGCTTGCTACTTGGGTGCAAGATGGCTTATGGGGATACCGGACCCCCATTTACATGATCAACCGAATCATATGGTTACAAGCTGTCTTAGAAATCATCACTAATAAAACCAGCAGAGCCTTGACTATTCTGGCTCGGCAAGAAACTCAGATGAGAAATACTACCTATCACAATAGATTGGCTCTCGACTACTGGTAGCAGCTGAAGGAGGGGTCTGTGGAAAATTTAACCTTACTACTTGCTGTCTACACATCGATGATCAAGGGCAAGTAGTTGAAGACATAGTTACAGATACAACAAAACTGGCACATGTGTCCCTGCAAGTGTGGCAAGGATTTGATCCTGGGGCCATGTTTGGAAAATGGTTCCCAGTGCCAGGAGGATTTAAAACTCTTGTAATAGGAGTTATAATAATAATAGGAACCTGCTTACTGCTCCCTTGCTTGATACCTGTACTTCAAATGATAAAAAGCTTCATCACTACTTTAGTTCACCAAAATGCTTCAGCACAAATGTACTATATAAATCACTATTGATCTGTCTTGCAAGAAGACATGGATAGTGAAAATGAAATTGAGAACTCCCACTAATAAAATGAGTGAGAGTCTCAAAGGGCGGAATAAGGGAGGAGACCACCCCTCATATTATCTTATGCCCAATTTCTGCCTCCAAAGGAAGAAGAAGTAAAAACTAAAAGGCACAAATGAAATCCACATGCAGACAGCCCAGCACTGCACCCTGGGCCTGGTAGTTAAAGATCGACCCCTGATCTAACTGGTTCTGTTATCTATAGATTACAGACATTGTATAGGAATACACTGTGAAAATCCCTGTCTTGTTTTATTCTGATCCAATTACCGGTGCACACAGCCCCCAGTCACATACCTCCTGCTTGCTCAATCAGCCACGACCCTCTCATGTGCACCCCCTTAGAGATGTGAGCCCCTAAAAGGGACAGGAATTGGTTATTCGGGGAGCTCGGCTCTTGAGACAGAAGTCTTGCCGATGCCCCCGGCCGAATAAACCCCTTCCTTCTTTAACTCAGTGTCTGAGGAGTTTTGTCTGATGCTCGTCCTGCTACGCTTATGCTCTAAATGAATTGGCTATCCCCTTCACCCTGGCATTTCATCAATCTGAACAGGTAAAAACAAAACACTGCAGGCCAAAAAAAAAAAAAAAAAAACAAACTCTTAAGTCCTTTAATCCTCAGGTTTATATAAATGTTATTAAGGTCCTATAAGAAGTGCCAAATACATTTAAAACACAAAATCAAATAGCTGCAAAATTTAAATTCATGTTGTTCTTGTAGGTAACTATAAATTTTTTAAAAAATTTATTTCAGTTCTCACCTTGTTCACTCTTATTATTGGTGTACTTATTCTTGTAAACTATTATTCCCTGACTTCAAAGTTTTATACTAAAACTTGTCTCTGCCACTATTACATAGTTAACTCTTAACTCTCCTCCACACTATGAAAATAATTACTTCTCTTAAAAGAACAAAACAATTAAGTCAAAACATATTAAGCAAGTTTAAAGAGAAATCATAAAATAAAAAGGCGAAATATTGTAAAAAGTGAAGTAGAGGTTCCTCTTCAAAGAGTTTCCTCCCCATCTAATTAGGAATAAATAGTAACTTCTGTTAAAAAGAAAAATTTATTCAAAGACATGTGCTCCTTAATATTTGTCCTGGCATGCTTATACTGGTCCAAGCAAGCATTAAGTCATAGCATGATCGTCTTCCTTATTTAAAAGTGTTTTTACCTTTCTCAGCATTCCACAAGTTACTTCATCCTTCCTTTGTTCTTGTCTACCTTGGCGTCTTTTAAAAAGAGTTACTAAGTTACTAGTCAATTGGAACAAATAGAAAATTTGAGGTCCCGTTCCAGCCAATGGAAACCGGACACAGCAGTGAGGTGGACGTCTCAGGTTATAAATGACCCTGTCTCTTTTGTTTGGTGTACTCTCATTTCAAAACTACTGGCGAGTGTACCCCTTCTGCAGGAAGTAAAAACGGCCTTAGTGAATAAGTTATGTTCAAGTGCTATTTCTTTACGGCACTGAGGCAACAAGCATTTCAAACAACTGGCATGGCCAGAAACCTGCAGTTGCTTCCATGTTTAGGTGCTGCCAACCAAGGGTCCCGTCTCAGAAAGGAAAACAGAGAGGGAGAGATTTCCCTGTATGGAGCAGAAAGAAAAAGGAGAAAGGAAAAGAATAAACCCCAAACTTTGCACTTACCTTTTCCTCCTGGTTGGCTCACCAAAATATTAGTGAAGGCTGTCCAGGTTCTTGGCATCTAGAAGACAGAATTAGACAAGAGGCGCGCGCGCACACACACACACACACACACACACACACACACACACAAGCAAGGAAGGAATGAATGGATTTATTGAAAACAGAAGTACACTCCGCAGCGTGGGAGTGAGCCTGAGCACAGAGGATCAAGGATCTCGTTACAGAGTTCTTGTGAGTTTTTAGTACCCTTTACTTGGTGTATACCCTATGTAAATGGAGAGGATGAAGTAAAGTTACAAAGTCATTTATTCGGCATGCACCCTATGGAGAGGATATTTCCTGTCATAGCTGAAGTGTGAATCGACCTTATGTTCCCTGCCTCCAGATCCTATTTCCCTGCCTCAATTTCATTTTTTGATTACTGGACTTGCTTCCCTCTTTGGCTATTGTGAATAATGTTGCTGTGACATGAGTGAACAAGTATTTGAGTACTGTCTTAAATTCTTTTGTATATGCTGCATATTATCAAATTGTTGTCCATAGTGGCTGCACCATTTTGCTTCCCATTACTATGTTTCAGTACTTAAATTTCTTGACACCCTTGCCAACACCATTATCTAATAAGTGTAAAGTGATATTTCATTTTAGTTTTGATTTGCTTTTTCCTACCAACAAATTACTGACTCTTTTGTATGTATTTTGGGCCACATTTCTGTGTCTTTTGGGTGACATGTGATGATTTGTTTTTACCATTTGAAAAATCAGACTATTTTGTTTTTGTTTTTGAGTTTTAGGAGTTCTTTATACATAAGATAAAGGATACCAGACCCTTAACAGATACGTGGTTTGTAATTTTCTCCTGTTCTATAAGTTGCCTTTTCTCTGTTTACTTTGTTGCACAGAAGTTTTTTAGTTTGAAATTGTCCATGTGTGGTTTTTCTGCTTTATTTCTTTTGCTTTTCTGTTATATCCAATAAACTAATGTAAAATTTAATGTTATGAAGTTTATCTTATGTTTTCTTTGAGGATTGTGAAAAGTAAAGTAGAGGTTCCTCTTCAAAGACTTTACTCTCCATCTAATTGGGAAGTAACTTCTCTTAAAAGCAAAATTTATTCAAAGACCTGTGCTAACATTCTTAAATATCTGCTAGTTGTAATAAAGAAATCAATGTACTTTATGTTCTTAGCTTCTACAATTTAGCCTAAATATTTGCCCTGACATGCTTATACTGGTCCAAGCAAGCACTAGGTCATAGCCTGTCATGCCTGTTCCTCTTCCTTGTTTGAAGCTGTTTTTTTTTACCTTTTTCAGCATTCCAGAAGTTACTTCCTCGTTCTTTTGTTCTCCTCTGCTTTTCCCTCTTTTAAAAAGTTCTAAGTTGCTAGCCAGTCAGGACAAATACAGAATGTCAGGTCTCGTTCCAGCCAGGGGAAACCAAACACAGAGTAGGGTGGATTCATCAAGTTATAAATGACCCTGTCTCCTTTGTTTGGTGTCCTCTCATGGCCAAACTGCTGGTGAATGTACCCTTTCTGCAGGAAGTAAACATGCTCTTCCTGAGAAAATTAAATTTATGTTCAAGTGCTGTTTTTTTTTTAGAGCACCAGGGAGCAAGCATTTCAAACAGTTTTATGATTTTGGCTGTTAAATATGGATTTTCAGTCCATTTTAAGTTTAGAATCCAAGTTCATTCTTTTGCATGTGACTATTCAGTCTTCCCAGAGCCATTTGTTGAAAAGACTGTTTTCTTAACACGTTGTATTAGTCTTGGTACACTTGTTGAAGATCATCTGACTACTGATGTGAGGATTTATTCCTGGGTTCTCTGTTCTCTTACATTGGTCTGTATATCTGTCTTTATGCCATTACCATACTGTTTAGATTACTGTAACTGTAATAAGTTTTGAAACTAAGAAGTGTGAAACTTTCAGTTTTTTTACTTTTTCTCCAGATAGTTTTGGCTACACAGGATCCTTTTGAGGTACCACATTAATTTGAGGATATTTTTCTGTTTCTGCAAAAAAAAAAAAAAAAAAAAAAAAAGCCATTGTGATTTTGATAGAGATTGCGTTCAGTAATATGGGCATTTTTATAACATTTTTATAACATTAAGCCTTAAAATCCATGAACATCAATCTTTAAAAATTTGTGTCTTTAATTTATTTTAGAAGTGGTTCATGGTTTTCCAAATACAAGTGTTTTGCCTCCTCTAAGTATCATATTGATGTTATAAATGGGATTCTATTGTTAATTTCCTTTTTATATTGTTCATTGTTAGTATTTAGAAATGCAACTGATTTTCATGTGCTGATTTTGTATCCTACAACTTTAAGCTGTTTTTGGTGAAGACTTTAGACTTCTTGAGATAAGATTATATCTTCTTTAAACAGATAATCTTACTTTTATCTTTCAATATTGAGGTTTTCCCTTTCTTTTCTTACCTAGTTGTTCTAGCTAGGATTCTAGGATTTCCAGTCCTATTTTACATAGATGTGACAAAAACAGCTACTGTCTTTTTCCTCTTCTTTCAGTAGAGGCATTCAGTCTTTTACCAGTCAACAGGATGTAAGCTGTGGATTTTTTATATACAGGTTTTGTTACATTGACATAGTTTTCTTGCCTTCCTAGTTTGTTGAGTGTTACCATCAGAAGATGATGTTTAATTTGGTCTTTTTGTTTGTTTGTTTGCATCCACATGAAGATCACGTATTCTTTCCTCTACATTTTATTAATGTTGTATACTTCACTGTTTCCTTTTTATACATTGAGGTATTCTTTCATTTCACGAATAAATTCCACTTGAACATAGTGTCCAATCTTTCGACTTTCCTGGGCCACATAGGAAGAAGAATTGTCTTGGGCCACACATAAAATATACTAACACTAATAATAGATGATGAGCTTAAAAATGCAAAGAAAATTTATAGTACTTTAAGAAGTTTATGAATCTGTGTTGGGCTGCATTCAGAGCCATCTTGTGCCACATGTGGGCCATGGGCTGTGAACTGGACAAGCTTGGTGTAAAATCTTCTTAATGTATTGTTGCATGCAGGTTGCTAGTATTTTTAAAGGAATTTTCCTTAGTATTCATAAGGGATATTGATTCATAGTTAGGTGGTGGTTGTTGTCATTGTAGCATCTGATTTTGGTAGTGTTTGGGATCGCTTTTTTTAAAAAAACTGTTTTTTAGAATTAAATCATTTGGTTCTGGAACTTTTTGTAGTGGAAAATTTTTGATTACTGATTCAGCCTTCTTATTGGCTTTCAGTTTGTTCAGACTAGCTTCATAATTCAATCTTAACAGATTATATGTTTCTAGAAAGTTATCCACCTTTTCTAGTTATCCTGTACTTGGTGTATAATCACTCACATAGTCTCTTAAGAAATGTGATTTCTGTGGCATCAGTTGTAATGTCTCTTTTTCACTTCTGGATTTTTCAGTCCTCTCTTGTTTTCTCAGTGTAATCAATGGTTTGTCAATTTTGTTGATCTTTTTAAAACGTGAACTTAAAAAACTGTTTTGTATTGTTTTTCTGTTCTCCATTTTATTTATTTCTGCTGTAAACCTTATTATTTCTTTCCTCTATTAGCTTTGGCTTTGGTTTGTTGTTGCTGTTTTTCTAGTTTTTGAGATACAAACTTTGGCTGTTAACTTGAGATCTTTATTCTTTTTTAATGTAGACCTTTACTCTTTGTACTGTTTTTGTGGCAACTCATAGTTTTCATTCACTGTGTTTTTGTTTTAACTCAAGATAGTTTCACATTTTCCTTTGTTTCCCAAACCTATTATTTGTTCATGAGTATGTTAAATCTCTTATTTGAGACTTTTGCAGTTTTCCTCTCATCGTGATATTATGTGATAGAGAGGTAGACTGTTTTCCACAGTTCTTGGTTCATTACTCCCATAGCACTTGCTGTAATGTTGGGGTGCTTCAGGTCTCAGAAGCAGGTCTCAGGAAACAGAATTTCTCTGACCTTCTTCTGTCCTTCCATTTACTTCTTTTTCTCCACAAGACAGGCCACAGAAACGAAAAACATACTTTAATCTTCCCTTGCCTGTCTTGGAGCTGACCATAAAGAAACTCTCTGACCTGTTTCTCATTGCAGGCTCTACGGCCCTGGTTTCAGAACTAGTCCTCCACCATATGGTGGAAGAAGGAATACTGCACAGAGATGCTAAGGAAAATCTGAACAGATAGGCCTTGCTGGGTTTCCCTTCTCAGACTGAAAGCATGAAAATAGACTAATACAGGGCCCAAAAGGATGGTTTGGAGCACACTAGATAGCTGAACACATGGAGGCTTTTGGGCATGGCAGACCCTGAGGGGGCATGAAATCCCTAACTCTTTTTTCCCCTATAACTCTCTCTACACATGTCTTCATCTGTATCCTTTGTGATGTATTTTTTATTTTTTTTAAACCAGTAAACAGAAGTGTTCCCCTGAGTTCTATGAGCTTTTCTAGCAAGTTAACTGAACCCAAGGAGGGGTAGTGGATGTCCAATTTGTAATCAGTCAGTCAAAGCACAGGTAGGACCACTTGGAACTTGGGATTGGCATTGGAAGTGGGGGCAGTTTTGTGAAACTAAGCTCTCAACCTGCGTTATCTTGATACCATCTCCACATAGTTAGAATCAGAATGGAATTGGAGGACATCCAACTTGTATTCACTGCAGAATTGATTGCTGTTTGCTGATGGAGAGAAATTCCTACATGTTTAGTCACAGAAGTCTTCTGTGTTGCTTGGAGGATGAAAGCATATGGAAAACAGTCTGAGTTTGGCTTTTTCTATTCTATTGATTTCTGGTATCATTCCATTCTAGTTGAAAAGGGTACTTGACTTTTAATCTTTTAAGATTTGTTAAAGCTTATTTTGTGACCTAATGTGATCTAACTTATTCTTTTATGTATTATAGCTTGATATTTTCTGCTGTGAGTTGTTCATTGTGGAAAACAGCCACTTCTCCTGTTTTTATCGACTAGTTTCAGAGTCAGGAAGCTTCAGCAGTGAGCTTGGTCAGAGAGTTTATGGGCCTCTTAAGATTTTCTGGGATGTGCTTTTCTGGAATTTTTGCATTTAGTTTCCCAGTTAGAGAATTTACTAGTTTCTTTTTTCAAGAGTTTTTAATGTCTTTATCCCCTTGATGTTTGTGGTACTTCAGCTTCTGTGGTAGTGCAATAAACTGGAAAGCTTTTTATTTTATTTTTGATTCTTCATGACACTCAGGCATCCAAATACATGGTTGTTAGTTATCCATTTCAGTTGGGTGAAAGAGAAGCAAATTCCTGGAGCTACCCTTCTTATCTTGTCCCTCAAGCAAGCTTGAACATTCTGTGTTCCTTCTGTTGCGTCTTTTCCTCATCACTGGTTTATTTGTGCCAAGGTTGAGGATGGCAACTTGGGATATATGGATTCAAGTTGCCCTTAATATACGCTCCATTTAGCAGCAGTTACAATTGAGTTTCTGAAGGAGAAAAGAAGGAGCAGTTCTTAAGTGAATACCAAGGATGTACACTAAAATAACATAAGCTATTGATTGGTTATCCATTGTTTTTTGTATCGCAAATTTGAGGAACTTGATGATAATGGGTAAATGTCACTGTGTGCCGCTTTTAGTAACATTTAATGTAGTCCTCAGCTAGTCTGGAAACTACAGAGAAGGAAAGATGTAGCAAAATACCATTAAACAATTAATCCAGGCCATGGGTACACGTATGTGGATGGTGGGGGCCTCCTACTTTATGTCTTTTTGTACCTGATAAATTTTATATACCTTACATTCTTCAGATAGCTCAGAGCTACTTTTTTATGTGATTGGTAATTCAGTGTCTCTGTAATTGAATGAGATAGTGGGCTTTCTATTTTGCAGCCTTGCTATATTCACTCCATTGAGAAGTATTTGTTTTAATTCTTTTAAAAATATTTGCTAGAATTCACCAGTGAAGCCATCTGATTTTGGTCTCTTTTTGTTGTTGGGAGGTTTTAGATTACTATTCAATCTCTATACTAGGTATTAGTCTGTTGAGTTTTTTCTTTCTTCATAATTAAGTCATTGTTGTACGCATGTTTCTATAAATTTTCCCACTTTCTCCAAGTTATCCAATTTCTTGGCATACTTTTTCAAAGTACACTCTGATAATCTTTTTTATTTCTATAAAATCTGTAGTACTATTCCCTTTTAATTGCAAGGCTTCTCAACGATGAGATGGGAGGAGACCTCAAATCCATCTCCCTGAGGAGTTTGGGGCTGGAGACTTTAAGAGGTTTGGAGTGGGAATGGGCTGCCTCTCTGTGCATCCCTGTGATTTTATTTTCATCATATCTTCTTTTTGAAAGTAAACTTAGAAAAAGGTTGATTAATTTTTTTTTAACTAGCTACCCTGCCCTCTTTAAGTTTCCATGTGCTTGGAATAATATTATGCAAATACAGTGGGAATGGGAAATATCTTTTCCTAGCTCTTCTTTGTCAGTCTGTGTATGTTCTTATAAGTGAAGCATATTTCTTGTAAACAGCATAGGATTAGGTCTTTAAAAAAAATTAATTCTGTGTTTTTTAATTGGAGAAGTCATTTACATTTAAGGTAACAATAAGTAAGGTCTACTAGCTGCATGTTTATTTTAAATATATGTATTATTTTGGTAGTTTCTTTCTTTTTTTTCTCTTGGTATATCTTCCTAGTCATGTTAATTTCTCTAGAAGTATATTGATTCTTTCCTTTTTTATTATTAGCATATTTATTATAGGATTTCACTTTGTGGTTATCATGTTATTTACACAAAATATCTTATAGTTATAATACATTATTTTAGGCTGATAACAATTAATTCTGATTGTAAATGTAAAAAAAACCCCTAAACTCTATACTTTAATCTTATGGCCTCTAACATGTGAATTCTTGATGTCCCACTTCCTTTTTTATTATTGCTTGTCTCTTAAAAAATAATATAGTTGGATGAGTGTAGTTTTTGTGACTTGTAATCACTGTAGTTAGGGAGGCTGAGGTGAGAGGATCACTTAAGACCAGGAGTTTGAAAGTAGCCTGGGCAACATAATGAAATCTGTCTCTTTTTACTAAAAAAAAAAAAAGTAATTATTATTTTAATAGCCTTATTTCATCTTTATACTAAAGACATAGCAGTTTATATACCATGATTATAGTAGAGTACTCTGGGTTTTTCTATGTACTTCAGATGTTTTCTTTTTACATATTAGTGTCTCAGTTTGAAGCACTGCTTTTAGCTTTTTTTTTTTTTTTAACGGGGTCTTGCTCAGTCGCGCAGACTGGAGTGCAGTGGCGCCATCTCGGCTCATTGCAAGCTCCGCCTCTGGGGTTCACACCATTCTCCTACCCCAGCCTCCCGAGTAGCTGGGACTACAGGCGCTGCCACCACGCCGGCTAATTTTTTGTATTTTTAGTAAAGACGGGGTTTCACCGTGTTAGCCAGGATGGTCTCGATCTCCTGACCTCGTGATCCGCCTGCCTCCGCCTCCCAAAGTGCTAGGATTACAGGCATGCGCCACCGTGCCAGGCCGCTTTTAGCATTTTTTGTAAGATAGGCCTGATGGTGCTAAATTCTATTAGCTTTTCATCAGCTGTAACAGCCTTTATCTCCCCTTTGTTTCTGAAGGATATATCTTTGCTGTTTATAATTTTGTTTTTTTTGTTTTGTTTTGAGACAGGATCTTACTGTGTCACCCAGGCTGAAGTGCAGTGGTAAGAACATGGATTACTGTAGCCTCAACCTCTTGAGCTCAAGTAATTGTCCCATCTCAGCCTCCCAAGTGGCTGGGACTACAGGAACATGCCACCAAACCCAAATTATTTGTTAATGTTTTTATAGTGACAAGGTCTTGCTATGTTGCCTAGGCTGGTGTTGTTATGCCCAGACTGTTTGTTCCCCAAAGAAGACCACCAGAGTCCAGAGTCAAAGCCAAGCGGCAAGGATCTTTACTACAAGTTCGAACCTGGTCCCTCCTTTACACAGTATACAAGAGGGCCCCGAACAATGCGAGCATTTGCTTTTTATAGCCCGAAAGTTGCAGGGGAACAAAGAAATTCTTTTGGCTCCTGCGCTTTCAGTAACCTTGAACGGCTGTCCCCTTATCGGAGACTTTCCAGGTGGTGTTTGTACTGGGCTCAGGGAGTTTGAGAGATATATGGTGGTGGGATGGGAGGATGGGATGTGTTTGTGCTAGGCTCAGGGAGTTTTGAGCCCGGGGCTGAGGAATGTGCCCAGCTCCTTTCAGTGTCAAACTCCTGAGCACAAGCAATGCTCTTGCTTCTGCCTCCCAGTGTTGGCATTACATCCATGAGCCATGCTACTAGCTCAGTAATCTTGATAGACAGGTTTTGTTTTTTTTGTTTTTTCCTTCAGCACATTGAAATATTTTCCTACTCCCTCCTGGCTTGTTAGGTTTTTGCTGAGATGTTTGCTGCCAGGCAAATTGCAACTGTGTTAGGTGTTATGTGCTTCTTTTCTTTTGTTGCTTTCAGAATCTTCCTGCTGGGCTAATTGTTTTCCCTTAATTTTCTGTAGATGCTGGGTCTTGCTATGTTGCCCAGGCTGTTCTCAAACTCCTGACCTCAAGGGATTCTCCTATCTTTGCTTTGCAAAATGTTGGGATTACATGTGTGAGCCACTGTGTCTGGCCTCTTTGACCTTCCTATATTCAAGTATTTCTTCCCTTCTCTAGGCTTGACAACTTTTCTTTAAATAAGCTTTTTCCCTTTTGGCATTCTGAAGATCCTCTTGAACCTCAACAACACAAATATTTGGTGTTTTGATGCTGTTCATTAGTTCTTGTACAGTTTGTTTCTTTTAATTCTGATTTTTTTCTTTCCAGCTGTATTTTCAAATACAATTATTTCTTCTGCTTAATCAGTTATACTATTTATTCCCTCTAATGGATTTTTAATTTGCTTCATAGTATTTTTCAGGTCCTGAATTTCTGTTGGTTTTTAAAAATATTTAAATTTATTATTTAATTTAAGTTTCTCTAATAAATTACTGAATTGTTTTTGTTGGTGTCTTCTTGAAATTCATTGACCTTCCTTAAGATAGCTATTTTGAATTCTGCTTATGAGAGAACCCATATGTTCATACTTTTTCGATCTGTCTATGGTGCTTTATATTTTATATTGGTTGTTTGATGAGGTCATAGTTTCCTGACTGTCCTTTATGCTTGTGGATGTGTGATGATGTCTGCATATTGGTTGTTTTTAGGTATTCATTACAGTCTTCACTATCTGGATTTGTTTGTCCCTCTCCTTTCAAATACTATAAGCAAGCTTGTAGTCACTGTTGCTGCTTTAGCTTTAGATGGCACCCTAAGCCCAATTTGTCACAAGTCCATGGTTGATATGTTGCTGCTTTTTTTTTTCTTTTTTACAGTAAAGGACCCTCAAAGCCCAGGTTTGCTCTGTGTCTGCATACCATTTTCACGATATTGAATCTCCTTATCCATGAGCATAGAATATTCTTCCATTTGTTTGTGTCCTCTCTTATTTCCTTGAGCAGCAGTTTGTAGATCTCCTTGAAGAGGTCCTTCAGATCCCTTGTAAGCTGTATTCCTAGGTATTTTATTCTCTTTGTAGCAATTGTGAATGGAAGTTCACTCATGATTTGTCTCTCTGCTTGTCCATTATTGGTGTATAGAAATACTTGTAATTTTTGCACATTGATTTTGTATTCTGAGATTTTGCTGAAGTTGCTTATCAGCTTATGGAGTTTTGGGGCTGAGATGATGGGGTTTTCTAATATACAATCATGTCGTCAGCAAACAGAGACAATCTGACTTCCTCTCGTCCTATTTGAATACCCTTTATTTCTTTTCTTGCCTGATTGCCCAGGCCAGAACTTCCAACACTGTGTTGAATAGGGGTCATGAGAGAAGGCATCCTTGTTTTGTGCCACTTTTCAAAGGGAATGCTTCCAGTTTTTGCCCATTCCATATGATATTTATTATGGGTTTGTCATAAATAGCTCTAATTATTTTGAGATGTGGTCCATCGATACCTACTTTATTGAGAGTTTTTAACATGAAGGGGTGTTGAATTTTGTCAAAGGCCTTTTCTGCATCTATCGAAATAATCATCTGGTTTTTGTCATTGGTTCTGTTTATGTGATGGATTACGTTTTTTGATATGTGTATGTTGAACCAGCCTTACATCCCAGGGATGAAGCCAACTTGTTCATGTTGGATAAGCAGTATGATATTGGCTATGGGTTTGTCATAAATACGTCTTATTATTTTGTGATATTGTCCATTAATACATAGTTTATTGAGAGTTTTTAGCATGGAACAGTGTTGAATTTTATTGAAGGACTTCTGCATCTATTGAGATAATCATGCGGTTTTTGTCATTGGTTCTATTTATGTGATGGATTACATTTTTTGATTTGTGTATGTTGAACCAGGCTTGCATTCTAGGGATAAAGCTGACTTGATCATGTTGCATAAGCTTTTTGGTGTGCTGCTGGATTCGGTTCGTCAGTATTTTTCAGAGGATTTTTGCATCAGTGTTCATCAGGGATAATGGCCGTAATTTTTTTTTGTTGTTGTATCTCTGCCAGATTCCTTGTATCAGGGTGACGCTGGCCTCATAAAATGAGTTAGGGAGGATTCCCTCGTTTTCTATTGTTTGGGATAGTTTCAGAAGGAATGGTACTGAGAACTGACAACATGCTAGCAGCCCTTGCTTGCTCTCCGCACCTCTTTGGGCTTGGTGTCCACACTGGCCATGCTTGAGGAGCCCTTCAGCCTGCTACTGCACTGTGGGAGCCCTGCTGAGGCTAGAGCCAGCTCCCTCTGTTTGCGAGGAGGTGTGGAGGGAGAGGCTGTGCACCAGGCTCTCACTGGCCGGCGCAAGTTCTGGCTGGGCGCAGGCTCCATGGGCTCCACAGCCCCACCGACCCAGGGCAGTGAGGGGCTTAGTACTGGGGCCAGCAGCTGTGGAGGGTGCACTGGGTCTCCCAGCACTGCTGGCTCAAGCTGTCCTGGAGTTCTCACCGGGCCTCAGCTGCCTCCCCCTGGGGCAGGGCTTAGGACCTGCAGCCCGGCATGCTGGAGGCTCCCCCACTGGTGGGCTCCCATGCAGAGGGAGCCTCCCTGACGGACACCGCCCTCTGCCCCAGGGCGCCAGTCTCATCCACCGCCCAAGGGCTGAGGAGCATGGGCATGCAGCACTGGACTGGCAGGCACTCCTCCCGTGGCTCCAGTGAAGGATCCACTAGGTGAAGCCAGCCAGGCTCCTGAGTTGGGTGGGACTTGGAGAATTTTTATGTCTAGCCAAAGGTTTGTAAATGCACCAATTAGCCCTTTGTGTCTAGCTCACGGTTTTAAATGCACCAATCAGGGCTCTGTGTCTAGCTAACCTAGTGGGGGCTTGGATAACTTTTGTGCCTAGCTAAAGGATTGTAAATGCACCAATCAGTACTCTGTGTCTAGCTCAAAGTTTGTAAACACACCAGTCAGTGCTCTGTGTCTACCTAATCTAGTGGGGACTTGGGGAACTTTTGTGTCTAGCTAAAGGATTGTAAATGCACCAGTCAGCACCCTGTCAAAACGGACCAATCAGTTCTCTGTAAAATGGGCCAATCAGCTCTCTGTAAAATAGACCAAACAGCCGGATGTGAGTGGGGCCAGATAAAGGAATAAAAACAGGCTGTGGGAGCCAGGAGCGGCAACCCACTTGGGTCCCCTTCCGTAGTGTGGAAGCTTTGTTCTTTCACTCTTTGCAATGAATCTTGCTGCTGCTCACTCTTTGGGTCCACACTGCCTTTATGAACTGCAACACTCACTGCAAAGGTCTACAGCTTCACTCCTGAAGTCAGTGAGACCATGAACCCACGGGAAGGAATGAACAACTGCAGAGGCACCTCCTCTAAAAGCTGTAACACTCACTGCAAAGGTCTGCAGCTTCACTCTTTAAGTCAGCTTGACCACAATCCCTGGCAGAAGGAGGAAACTCCGTACACATCTGAACATCTTAAGGAACAAATTCTGGACACACAGTCTTTAAGAACTGTTAACACTCACTGTGAGGGTGTGCAGCTTCATTCTTGAAGTCAACGAAACCAAGAGCCCACCAATTCGGGACACTGTATCAGTTCCCCTTTGTATTCTGGTAGAATTCGGCTGTGAATCCATCTGGTCCTGGGCTTTTTTTTTTTTTTTTTTTTGTTAGGCTATTACTGCCTCAATTTCCGAACTTATTAGTCTATTTAGCGATTTGAGCTCTTTCTGATTTAGTCTTGGGAGGGTGTATGTGTCCAGAAATTTATCCATTTCTTCTAGATTTTTCTAGTTTATTTGCATAGACATGTTTATAGTATTCTCTGATGGTAGTTTGTATTTCTGTGAGACCAGTGGTGATATCTCCTTTATCATTTTCTATTGTGTCTATTTGATTCTTCTCTCTTTTTTTCTATATTAGCCTGGTTAGCAATCTATCTATTTTGTTTATCTTTTCAAAAAAACAATTCTTGGATTCATTGACTTTTTTGAATGGTTTTTCATGTCCCTCTCTCCTTCAGTTCTGCTCTCATCTTATTTTGTTGTCTTTTAGCTTTTGAATTTGCTTGCTGTTGCTTCTCTGATTCTGTTAATGATGATTTCAGATCTTTCCCTCTTTCTATTGTGGGCATTTAGTGCTATGAATTTCCCTCGTAAGACTACTTTAGCTATGTCTTAGAGATTCTAGTACATTGTCTTTTTGTTCTTACTGGTTTCAAAGAACTTCCTCATTTCTGCCTTATTTTCGTTATTTACCTCGGTAGTCAGTCAGGAGCCGGTTGATGAGTTTCCTTGTAGTTGTGCAGTTTTGAGTGAGTTTCTTAATCCTGAGTTCTAATTTGATTGCACTGTGATTTGGGAGACTGTTATACTTTCAGTTCTTTTGCATTTGCTGAGGAGTGTTTTATTTCCGATTATGCAGTCAATTTTAGAGTAAATGCGATGTGGTGCTGAAAAGAATGTATGTTCTGTTGATTTGGGGTGGGCAGTCCTGTAGATGTCTATAAGGTCCTCTTGGTCCAGAGTTGACTTCAAGTCCTGAATGTCCTGCTGATTTTCTCTCACTATTATTGTGTAGGAGTCTAAGTTTCTTTGTAGGTCTCTAAGAATTTGTTTTATGAATCTGGGTACTCCTGCATTGGGTGCATTTTTATTTAGGATACTTAGCTCTTCTTGTTTCATTGATCCCTTTACCATTATGTAATGCTCTTCTTTTGTCTTTTTTGATTTTTGTTCCTTTAAAGTCCATTTTAACAGTCTAGGATTGCAACCTCTGCTCTTTTTTGCTTTCCACTCGCTTGTTAAATATTCCTCCATACCTTTATTTTGAGCTGATGTGTGTCTTTGCATATGAGATGGGTCTCCTGACTACAGCACTCTGATGGGTCTTGACTCTTCCTCCAGTTTGCCAGTCTGTATCTTTTAATTGGAGTATTTAGTCCACTTACACTCCTCAGCAAATGCGAAAGAACTGAAAGTATAACAGTCTCCCAAACCACAGTGCAATCAAATTAGAACTCAGGACTAAGAAACTCACTCAAAACTGCGCAACTACATGTAAGTTAATTAAGGTTAATATTGTGTGAATATGATCCTGTCATCATGATGCTAGCTGGTTATTTTGCACATTAGTTGATGCGATTTCTTCATAGTGCCATTGCTGTTTGTATTTTGGTCTGTTTTTGTAGTAACTGATACCATAATTTCCTTTCCACATTTAGTGTTTCCTTCAGCAGCTCTTGTAAGGCAGGCCTGGTGGTAACAAAATCCTTCAGCTTGTCTGGAAAGGATTTTATTTCTCCTTTGCTTATGAAGCTTAGTTTTGCTGGATATGAAATGCTGGGATGAAAATTCTTTTCTTTAAGAATGTTGAATATTGGACTCCACTCTATTCTGGTTTGTAGGGTTTCTGCACAGAGATCTACTGTTAGTCTGATGGGCTTCCCTTTGTGGATAACCTGACCTTTCTCTCTATCTGCCCTTAACATTTTTTCTTCATTTCAACCTTGGTAAATCTGACAATTAGGTGTCTTGGAGTTGCTCTTCTTGAGGAGTATTTCAGTGTGTGATGTATTTCCTGAATTTGAATGTTGGTCTGTCTTGCTAGGTTGGGGAAGTTCTCCTGGATGATATCCTGAAGTGTGTTCTCCAACTTAGTTCCATTCTCCCCACCACTTTCAGTTACACTAATCAATCATAGATTTGGTCTTTTCATATAGTCCCATATTTCTTGGAGGCTTTGTTCATTCCTTTTCATGCTTTTTTCTCCCATCTTGTCTTCACATTTATTTCATTAACTTGATCTTCAATCTCTGATATGCTTTCTTTTGCTTGAGCAATTCAGCTATTGATAGTTATGTATACTTCAAGAAGTTTTTGTGCTGTGTTTTTCAGCTCCATCAGGTCATTTATATTCTTCTCTAAACTGGTTATTCTAGTTAGCAGTTTCTGTAACCTTTTATCAAGGTTCTTAGCCTCCTTGCTTTGAGTTAGAACATGCTCCTTTAGCTCAGAGGAGTTCGTTAATACCCACCTTCTGAACCCTACTTCTGTGTAATTTGTCAAACTCATTCTCCACCCAGTTTTGTGCCCTTGCTGTAGAGGAGTTGTGATCATTTGGAGGATAATAGGCATTCTAGTTTTTGTAATTTTCAACATTTTGCACTTTTTCTTTTAAATCTTTGTGAATTTGTCTACCTTTGATCTTTGAGGCTGATGACCTTTGGGGGAGTTCTTTTTGTTGATGTTCATGTTATTGCTTTCTATTTGTTAGTTTTTATTTTAATAGTCACACCCCTCTTCTGCAGGTCTGCTGCAGTTTGCTGGAGGTCCACTCCAGACCCCGTTTGGCTGGGTATCACCACAGAGGCCGCAGAACAGCACATATTGCTGCCTGCTCATTCCTCAGGAAGCTTTGTCTCTGAGAGACACCAGTCTGAAGCCAGCCAGAGCTCTCCTGTATGGGGTGTCTGTTGACCCCTTCTGGGAGGTCTTTCCTGTTTTGTTGGCATGGGTATCATGGATCCGCTTGAGGAGGCAGGTCTGTCCCCTTAGCAGAGCTTGAGTGCTATACTGGGAGAATCCTCCTTGTCAGGATCTGCTGCTCTCTTCAGAGCCAGCAGGCAGGAACATTTAAGTCTGCTACATCTGTGCCCATGGCTGTCCCTTCCCCCAGTGCTCTGTCCCAGGGAGATGGGAGTTTTATCTGAAAGATCCTGACTCAGGCAGCTGCCTTTCTTTCAAAGATGCCCTGCCCAGTGAAGAAAAATCTAGAGAGGCAGCCTGGCCACAGCTGCTTTGCCATGCTGTGGTGAGTTCTGCCCAGTCCAAATTTTCCAACGTCCTTAACACTGTCAGGGGAAAACAGCTTACGTGAGCCTCAGTAATGACAGATGCCCCTCCACATACCAAGCTCAATTGTACTAGGTTGACTTCAGAATGCTGCACTGGCAGTGAGAGTTTCAAGCCAGTTTTTCTTAACTTGCTGGTCTCCATGGGAGTGAGACCTACTTAGTGAGACCACTTGGCTTCCTGAGTGCAGCCCCCTTTCCATGGAAGTGAACAGTTCTCTCGTTGTGGTTCCAGGTGCCACTGGGGTATGAATAAAAAACAAACAACAAACAAACAAAAAAACAACTCCTGCAGCTAGCTTGGTTTTTGCCAAAACAGCTGCCCAGTTTTGTGCTTGAAACCCAGGGCCCTGGTGGTGTAAGCACAGGTGGGAATCACTGAGTTTGAAGATTGCAAAAACTGTGGGAAATGCATAGTATCTGGGTTGGGTAGCATGGTCCCTCATAGCTTGCCTTGGCTGGGAAAGGGAGGCTCCCAGCTCCTTGCACTTGCTGGGTGAGGTGACACCCTGCCCTACTTCTGCTTGTCCTCCATGGGCTGCACCCAGTGCCTAACCAGTGGTACCTCAGTTAGAAATGCAGAAATAATTCACCTTATGTGTTGGTCTCACTGGGAGCTGCAGACCACAGCTGTTCCTCAGCCATCTTGTCAGATCCTGCAGGAGTCAAGTTTTTGTTTTTATTTTTCCCTTTCAACAGCTTGCATATGTTAAGTTATTACCTTTCGGCTTCCAAAATTCTTGATGAGAATTGTGATGATAATCTATTGAGGATTCCTTGTAGTAGATAAATTTCTTCTCAGTGCTTTCCAGTGTCTTTCTTTGTCTTCTACTTTATACATTTTGAATACAAGACATCTATGCATTGGTGTTTTTGAGTTAATCTTATTTAGAAATTTTTTAGTGATTTGTCTTTTAATATTAATTTCCTTTATCAACTTTGGGAATGCTCCAGCAATTATTTCTTCAAATAAGGGTGCTGTTTCTTCTTTTTCCTTTTGAGACTCCCACAATGCATATCTTGGCTACTTGATATTCCACAGGTGTCTTAGACTTTGTTCACTTTCCTTCATTCTTTTTTTTTTCTTGTTACTCAAACCAGATACAGTCAGTCCTCCATAACTGAGAGTTCCACGTTAATGGATTTCACCAAACATGGGGCTAACAATATTTAGAAGGAAAAAATAAAAAATAAGAATACAACAAAAACAAGAATAGAAATAAAAATACAGCATGATGACTATTTACACAGCATTTATATTGTATTAGGCATTATAAGCAATCTAGAGATTATTTTTAAAGTATACAGAAGGATGTGCATAGGTTTTATGCCAATGCTGCACTATTTTACATTATAGAGTTTTGCAGCCACAGTTTGGTATACACAAAAGGTCCTGTACACAGTCTCACATGAATACAGAGGGATGACAATAATTTCAATTTTTCTGCTTTTAAGTTCATCGAATATTTCTTTTGTATGCTGAAATCTGCCATTGAGCACATTTAGTGAGTTTTTCATTTCAGTAGTTGTCCTTTTCAGGTCCACAATTTCTTCGATTTCTGTTTAAGTTTTATGTCCCTTTATTACTCTTTCTGTTTTGGTCACACTTTCTTTTCTTCATTTTGTACAAATTTTATTTTAGTTCTTTGAGCATCTTTACAACAATTATTTTGTCTTGCAAGTCTGCAATTGACGGCATCTTACAATTTGTTTTTGTTAATTTATTTTTTTCTTTGGATGACCCATACTCTTCTATTTCTTTGTAGATGTGAATTTTGCAGAAAGCTGCACACTTGAATTTAACAGTACAGTAACTGTGTAATTTTTTCCTTCTTCCATGCGATTTGCTGATGTTTGTTTGTCCTCTGAGGTCTTTTTAAACCTTTGTCTTTTCCTAGGCACGTATAGTGTTTCTCTAAATCCCAAATCTATGGTTCCCCTTTTATTGTCTTAAATTTGAATGTTTAGCTGCCAAACTGGAATAAGCAGAAAAATGAAGGTTGAGAAGAGAACAAAAAGAAAAATTTATGGTCCTTTTCACCCTTGGTAGTTGCTTTATTTAGGTGGAGGAGCAAAGAGTTTGAAATAGTACAATGAGGGTTTCAATAATGGTTGTGCTTCATGTATCACAAGCAGCAATAGGCTTTCAGAACATCGACCCCAGTTTGGGAGCAACAGAGTTCTTTTCATTCATGCTTGTTCCACAGGCTCCTTGCAGGCTGCTCCGAAATCAGTTGCACAGTTATCTACCAAAAGGCTGAGAAATTGACAACTGTTACCATACTATCATTTTTTGAGCTTTTCTCTGAAGTTGCAGACTTTTGAATAGACTCTAGAAGAGCAATGTAATTTTATCAGACAGGGTCTACAAATACAATTATTGTCTAGGTGGGGAGAAAGATTCCAGACATTTATTACTGTGCCATCTTTCCAAACTGCTTTGCTGCCCAAGTGGTTCTTGTCAGCCTGAAATCTGAGCTACATACTGTGCCATTCCAAATCTAAACTCTCAATCAGACAAGGCTGGATCTGTGAGACAATCAGAGCCAGACAGGGAGAATTATCTAGTCTAATATCTTTCTGGTGTTTCTTTGTCCACAATTTCAAGGATTGATTTTTGCATGTCTGCCAAAAAAAGAAAGTCATTGGGATTCTCATTGTGTTTTATTATATCAGTGAATTAATTTTGGAAATATTACCAACTTTTTAAACATTATATCTTTTAGTCTGTAAATATTGGTTATCTTCCCTTTTATTTAAGGTTTCATTTTTCTCATTTTTATTTACTTAATGGTTTACCTTATTTTCAATTACACACAGTAATGTATTTTAATTTTCAGCATTCTTAAGTATCTTGTTCTTTTTGATACTATTATAGATGGAATTGTCTTATCTTTTTTTTTTAAAAAAATTTATTTATTTATTCATTTGGATACAAAGTCTCACTTTGTTTTCCAGGCTGAAGTGCTGTGGCATGATTGTAGCTCACTGCAACATTGAACTCCTGGGCTCAAGCAATCATGCCACCTCAGTGTCCGAAAGTATTGAGAGAGGCAAGAGCCACCATGCCAGCCAGAATTGTTTTCTTAATTTGCTCTTCGTAGCGTTCATTCTACTACATACAATGAGCTGATTTTTGTTTTCCTGTACTTTTGTGTCTTGCAACCTTTGTAGAACTTGTTTCCTAGCTCAAAGAGTTGTTTTGTGGATTTTTAATATGTTGCTGGATTCAGTTTGTTAATATACTTAGCTTTATTTTTGTGATTGGTTAAATGGTTAATGTTGAATTCATTAATAATTAATACTGGTTGATGCAAGCATTAGAAATGTGTTTTATTTAAATATATGTTGATATTGAGATATTTAAAGTATGGAAACCAAAGGTTTTCAGGAGGATTATTTATCAGGGAATAAGAACAGAACACTGGTATTCTCCTATGGTTCTGGATGAGTTACATTTGTTTGTAATCACATCATTAACTTGATTCCGGAAGTAAGTTTTAGGTTTGTAATTTTTTAAAGTAAATGCCAGCGTATGTTTGTTTGTTTATTTGTTTGGTTTTTTTTTTTTTGAGATGGAGTCTCGCTGTGTCGCCCAGGCTGGAGTGCAGTGGCTGGATCTCAGCTCACTGCAAGCTCCCCTTCTTGGGTTTATGCCATTCTCCTGCCTCAGCCTCCCGAGTAGCTCTTATGCTGTACTTTCAGATTTGTTTTTAATTATGATTGCATTGATATGGTTATTTATTACAATTGGGAAAAGCTGTAAATTAGTTTTCTAAACAAATAGTTGGAGTGGTACAAGCATTTAGATTAGATAATATATAATTTTATAAACAGATTTAATATTACTGATACTGAAAACATATATAAATTATCTTATATTTCAATTTTTTTGTTGTTGTTTAACTTTTCAGGATAACAGTGCCATTCACCTTTGCTGACTGTGTTGGAGATAAAGTTCCTTTAGAGTGGGAGACTGTATATAATAAACAAATTGCAATTTATTACCCAGACCACATAAATAGTAAGTAGTTGTCACATTTCATTATTATATTTCAGCTTTCATGTTAAATTTCAAAGATGTGTATAAGTTACCATTGCCAAGTCACTTATTTCAATCTAAAGCAAAGTGGAGCACTTCCAAAGTAAAATTAGGAAATAATTTTGAATTAGTTTCTAGTTGTTGACACTTAAATTATCTGAACGACAGCCTCTTTGTTACCCAGATTAAAAAAATTCTGAATGCCCTGCTTACTCTACTTGTCTTGCATGTATATTTGTAGCAACAGGACTTATCACAAAAAAGTCCTCAAGACTGTGGCATTTGATAAGCTGTCCTCATGAGAAGTTTTGCCTGACCACAACTGCTTCCACCGGTGAGCTAATAGCAGTTCCTGCAATAGGCTTTGTGACCTATTATGTTTATTGAAAAGCAGCTTGTCCTTTTGTTGTTGGGTGTTCCCTTATTGCAACCTCTTAGAGGGACCTATCATTTATCATAGTGTGAACATTGTAGATTAGAGTCTCCTGTTCATTTTCAAATAAAATCATATCTCTTGAGAGTCTCTCTTATTTTGGGTTGATAGATAATAAACACTTTCTTTAAATAAATTATTAAGAAATTGGTAGGGTGTGGTGGTTCACACCTGTAATCCCAGCGCTTTGGGAAGTGGAATGGGGGTGGACTACTTGAGGTTAGGAGTTTAAGAGCAGCCTAGCCAACATGGCAAAACCCCATCTATACTAAAAATATAAAAACAATTAGGCAGGTGTTGTGGCAGGCACCTGTAGTCTCAGCTACTCATGAGGCCGATATGGAAGAATCGCTTGATCTAGGAGGCAGAGGTTGCAGTGAGCCAAGATTGTGCCAGTGCACTCCAGCCTGGGTGACAGAGGAAGACTCTGCCTCAAAAAGAAAAAATAAATAAATAAATAAATATTAAGAAGTTGTTAGTCAATAAATTAATACTAAACAGGTTTTAAAATGTAATAGAACACAGTTGAGTGCTGTTGAATGTAAAGGAATATGTAGAAAAACTTCTATTTTGTTTTGCTAAAGACTAAATGTAATATGTTTTATAGAGTGCTATGGTTTAGGTGTTTGACTTTCCAAATCACATGTTGAAATTTAATCTCCCATATTAATGGTGGGGGTATAATTGGAGGTGTCTGGGAGGATGCTGGCAGATCCTTCATGGGTGACTCAGTGTTGTCCTTGGAGTAATGAATGATTTCTTGGTGTATTATTTCCCTCAAGAGATGGTTGTTGAGAAGAACCAGGCACCTCCCCTCTTATTCTTGCTTTCTAGCTCCATGTGACCTCTGGCTCCATTTTTCCACCATGAGTAGAAGCAGTCTGAGGCTCTCTCTAGGTGCAGATGCTGGTGCTATGTCTTAGGAGTTGAAAGCTTAATAAGTGTCTTACCTTTATGTTACCCAGCCTCAAGTATTCCTTTGTAGAAATGCAAAACAGACTGCAACAGATGGCCTTAATGTCTAACAAAAGGAACTAATTTCTCAGGTTGTCTGGCAGCAGAAATACATTTTGTAATGAAAAGATTACTTATTGCAAAATGTAATTTAGAAGTTCTTGGAACAAGCCGAGGTGCACTGGCTCATGCCTGTAATCCCAGTACTTTGGGAGGCTGAGGCAGGCACATTGCTTGAGTCCAGGGGTTCCAGACCAGCCTGGGCAACATGGTGAAACACCGTGTCTACAAAAAAACCAAAAATTATCAGTGGGTGGTGATGCGTTTGTGTAGTCCCAGCTACTCAGGAGGCTGACACAGCAGTATTGCTTGAGCTCTGGAGGTGTAGGAGCGCAGATTGTGCCACTGCACTTCAGCTTGGGTGACAGAGCAAGTCTCTGCCTCTAAAAAGAGAAGAAGTTGTTTGAAGAATAAATTTCTAACTGATTGATTTAAGTTCATTTCTTTGTGTAAATTTTATTTACACTTTAACACATTAAGCCTTTAAGATGTATGTGGAAACAGGCTTAAGTAAGAGGATTGCTTGAGGCTAGGAGGTGAAGATCAGTCTGGGCAATGTAGAATGATGTTGTCCCTCCCACCCCCGCAAAGAAAAAAAAGAAAAGAAAGAAAGAAGAAAAGATAATAAGAAGAGCTAAAACAATAGATCTTTGACCATGCCAGCCTCTTCCTAGACCTGTATGGAGCAGTGGGTCTCATCCTGGGTAATTTTTTCCCCTAGGGACACTTGGCATTGTGTGGAGGCATTTTTGATGGCTGTGCCTGGGAAAGGTGCTGCTGGCATTCAGTAAGTGGAGACACCCTACAATGCACAGGAAAGCTCTTGCCCCCAGCAGAGAATAAGGTGACACGAAATGTCAATGGGGTCATGGTGGAGAAACACTGTTCTGGATTTGTCTCTACCTCTCAATCCTGGCTGGCTGTCTCTTTGTCAGCTTTATTCTATTGGGTCCCAGATGGGAATCCATTTTTCACCCTGTCTCGTTTTCATTCTGGCTTTCCTCAGTATTTCTGTCGTTGTCATTTTACTACCAGCACATGAAATATGGCTTCCTCTTGGCTTACTTTCTGTCCTTTGATTGGTGAAGGCGGGGCAACTATAGCGCTTGAAGGTGCATGATGCCCCACATGTGAGTGATTTTGAAGCCCTTTTCTAGGTCACTCCCATGGCTCCTCATGTCCCTACAGCGCAATTGACTCAGGTTGGTGTCTTCAGGGCTGATCTGTGCATTGTCAGTTGCCAGCATCCTTTGGGGTTTTGAGTCCTCCTCTAACATCTCAGGGTAAAGGGGTTTTTGTTTCTGGCATCCATTCTTGGGTGTGATTGCAGCTGTTATCCAGAGACTAGCCAATGGTGATTGGAGACAGGGGATATTTACCATTATGGCCCTGCTCCCCTCCCAGACACGTAAAGATTTCTAGGTGGACTACTCACTTCCTACTAGACAAGGTCAGTTCCTGGCAGAAGAGAAATTAAGAGACCCCAACTGAGTGCAGCACTCCCACTGGCCCTCTTTTAACTTGGCACTGTGCAGTCGTGTGTTTCAGCGAAATGTGGCCATTAGAGCTGGGCTTCCCAACTAATAGTACAAAGGGCAGCCCCTGAGAGCCATTGGCTTTACAGAGCCACTGTACTGTGGGCCTGGGTACAAGTCCTGTGGCTTCATTAGCAGTCTTTACCCTTTGTAGAGCCAGGTTGTACAAATCCTTATGGGATGGCATAGGCACCTATCATATACAGCCTTTCTGAAAACCCTGCCTGCCTGCTGCTGAGACCTAGGACCTGGCTGCTTTGTGTCTCATAAATGCTCATCCTTTGATGCCCCTTTCTTTGTTACTGACATTCTATATCTGCTTGCTTGGTGAATCACAGCATGCATTTATAGATCCACTGTCTGTGCTGGTCACTGTTTCTAGGTCCTGCGGACATGAAAAAGTGAGATCTAATGTCTCCACACAAAGGTTTGACACTCTAGATGTCCATGAACCCTAAAGTTGGCTAATTGCCAACTAATTAGTCTCTCCTGGTCACCATGAATATAGCTGGGATGACCCAGGGCCATATTGGGAGTCAGAGGAAGACACTAGCTTGGGGGTCATTGTCCTCCTTCTGAGCCCTTCAAGGAACCTATATTTTGAACACACAGCTTAAAAAGTCTTGATAGGCAAAAAACCTCAGAAGAAAAATATTAAAATTCTTTTGTTTTCTTTTTATTTTTTGAGACAGGATCTCACTCTGTTGCCCAGGCTGGAGTGCAGTGGCACAGTCTCAGCTCGCTGCAGCCTCTGCTTCCGGGTTCAAGCAATCCTCCTGACTCACCCTCCCGAGTAGCTGAGATTACAGGTGCACATGACAACACCTGGCTAATTTTTGTATTTTTAGTAGAGACAGGATTTCACCATGTTGGCCAAGCTGGTGCTGAACTCTGGACCTCAAACAATCTGCCTGGTTCAGGCTCTCAGAGTACTGGGATTACAGGCATGAGTCACTGCACGCAGCCTAAATACTAAAATGTGAACCATGCAGGTTGATGGAGGGATAAGAGACCAGAGAGCAATGTGTTAATATGTGTCAAGGCTCCCAACATCCCCTGCGTGTTGGAACAACATGAATAATGCCAGCAGGCCACAGTGGGTATCACAGCTGTATATACACATCAGAAACATCATGGTAATTAGAAAACATTATGGCTCCATCTGGCCTCAGGCCCACTGAATGTAAACTCCAGAGCTAAAGCAGGACTCTCATTTGCTGTTTTGTTTGTTCTGTATGTCGCCATGTCAGTTTTTAAGGCTGAAGTGCACCCTGGTGTGGTGATATGAATGGGATAAGTAGAGGGTTTTCTCAAAAGAGTAGAAAGGGAGGGAACTGCCAGAAAAGAACTTGCTTGAAACTTGCTAGCAAAAGTTCTTAAAATTTTAAAATATTTTGCATATTTAGTTAGAATTTGGGTAGAGGAAATTTTACCAGCAATTTTCTCCTATAAAGTCTCTTTTATTTTGTTTTGGCTTCCAGCACCCTGCATACATTTTCAAATATGTCATCATCATAAAGGAGTCATTGTAGCCTGGAAAGTATAGAGCTGCTAGTCATTTTTTACTTTGCTTAGAGTGGCACTTTTATTGTTATCTCCAGTAGGTGACTGGTTGCAGTGAAGAAAGGTAGCTGCATCTTTCTATTGTCTTGTTTGTTTCCCTACAGTGTGCTTTATTTAAGGATCTGTAGTTCTCTGTCTATGGAGCAGATAGCCCTTCCTCCTCCTTCAGTTGACATATTGACTACCTTCTGTATTTAGACGAATTGAAAGGTCCTGAGAGTATAAAGTTGACTGAGGCAGAGCCCCTGCCCTCTATGGTCCATAGTTTAGATGGGAAACAGAAAAGATATAAAAACACTCATGTGCCCAGTGTTAGCAGGAAAAGGGGCAGCCCATGTAAACTGGGGATAGACATGTGTGGCTAGACGATTAGAGAAGGCCTCGGAAAAGAGGTGTTTTTGCAACGTGTCTGGAAAGATGGCAGGCTTTCCTGTAACAGAAGAGGACTGAGTTAGCATGGCAAAGGCACAGGGAAGTTCACAGAAGTTCACTGTGTAGGGGATATTTTTGAGAAAAAGGATGGAAAATAGAGCTGATGAGTGAGTTTCAGGACTCCTATGTCAGGCTAAGGAGATTGAACTTTGTGCTTTCAAAGAGATTTCTGCTGAAAGTATTGCTGCCCAGTTAGGAAGGTCACTTTAGAGAAGGCACTGAGGATGGGTTTTGGTGGGATGTGACCAGAAGGCCCCGAGAGTCTGTTTGAAGTGAAGGGACAGAGACGGGGGTGTCACCAGTCATTACCATATTCAGGAGCAGGAACCTCCAGTTCTTCATGACCTACTGAATGTTTCAGGAGGGAGAAGATTTTGTGAAGATGAGTCCCAGGTTGCACTCCCAGGCTGGCTCTGGGGTTAGATCCAGATCATGCCACTCCCCGCAACGGGAAGACAGGAGAAGCAGCAGGTGTGTGCTGCAGCAGGTGTGTGCTGTGTTGTGTTTGGTTTTGTTTTGCTTTTGGTGGGGAAAGGTGGTATGGAGAATGAGAGCTGGTTTCAATAAATGGCTAGGAATGACTTTGGTTCCATTCAGGTGGAGGTGCATCCAGGAGGCAGACGGGAATGAAAGGTTGGAGCCAGGGAGAGAGGCTGGAGCTGGAGGTAGGCATAGGCCCTTGGAGATCTGGACAGGGAAGAAGCAGGAGTGGACATGAGGGAGGCTATGGTGGGAAGAGACAAGGATGCATGGTTTATTATGGAATTTGAAAGAGGAAGTAGGGCAACCAGGCCAGGGAGATAGCAGAGTTTCTGTCATCCCACGTGGAACGAGTCAATGCAAAGAAGGTTGTAAAGAGCAATTAGAGTGACAGCTGTGAGCTCACATGGCTCATCTCCTCCAACACTTAAAGTGAAATCCTTGTTGGTGAAAAAATTGGTTTATATTATCTTCAGCTTTACAATGCACTATTCCATACTTGTAGAGTTTTCTTCTCAACTCAACTACAGATATATAAACAGAAAATGTTCGACAGTTTCGAAAGTGTATAGACTTGTCTGTAATGTGCTTCCTGGTGATTAATTAGTTTTCACATTGACGAGTGACATCACTGTATGACTGTTGGCCAACCTAAGGATTTTACTTTAAAGTCACTTAATGTTTTCACTTTTTAAATTTTAAAGCTTACTGATATTGAGGATCCAAGAGAATGGTGGAGGGAGAGCAAGAGCACAGTTTGAAGGAATAACCGTAGCCCAGGAGGCTTTCAATGCCAAGAAAGAAATCTCCCAGATTAAGCAGCTGCAGTTCCAAGTGGCCCAGAAGGAATACCAGCAGCTGCATAAAATATGTGAGGATGACAGTCAGTCATATGTCAGCTGTGAGTTGACCTGTCTCCTTTGGTTAACATGAATGACTTTGAAAGCTATCTCTCTGCTAGGTTATCTGAAAACCTTTCTCAGGCAAGATGGCTTCCAAATGTTCTAATCTCATACTGGATAATCAATATTTGGCACTGGAATCAGGTCAGCATCCTGTAGCCCCTCCTCTGGCAAAGATTTTTTCAAATCTGTGCCCAGGCCTCAGATATGGTGGTACTAGGAGAGTAAATGTCCCTGCCCTTAGGAAGCTCATGCTCAAGTAGGGAAAACAGAAAAATGAACAAACAAATGCAATTTCTGGTAATGTGTGGAACGACCTTATGCCTCATGTTTGTCAGTGTTGAAGAGGGCTGTTCTGGGAGAAGCCAAAGCATTTTGCTGTGAACATAGTCACATGTGAGCCAATTCCTTCCCAGGAGAGAGTTGCCCTCAACAGTTCCCCGACAGGTATCCATGGACAAAACTGGCCTAGGCACCCATGAACTTGGAGAACATGGATGAAATTGGTACCACTAGATTGTATTTTATAAAACCCTAAGTCAATTTCAGACATGTGAGTCTTTCCTGTGATATTTTGTCAGGTTTCTGGTTTCAGTAAAAAAGATTTAAACATTAAGGACATAGTCATAGCTTTATGCTATGTTGCTAATCACATTGGAATTAAGATCAAAAGGCAATATTCTTTGGTTTTTGTTTGTTTGGATTTAAACTGCAGTTATTGGTGAAGGCAAATAAAACACACATGCTGTGGAGAATAATGGGATATTCTCCCTTAATACAAATTTAAGAAGTCTCTATAATCATGAGCCTTAAGAGAGTGGACAGGACTGGAGCATACTGGCATGTTTTATTTTTTATCTTCTGTTAAAGGTAAATGACAATTTTTTTAAGCTGTTATTCAGAATGATCATCTCTACAAATTTTTAGAGATTTTAGTTTCTCATTTCTATAGCTTTCTTTTCCTGCAATAGCTATCTAACTTTGTTATCAGAGTTATGCTGGCCTTAAATAATAAATTATCAAGTATTCTCTTTTCATTTCTGAAGACTTTGTGTAAGATTACCATTAATGTTTTCTGGGTGTTTTGTTTTTTGTTTTTGAGATGGAGTCTCACTTTTTCACCATGCCAGAGTGCAGTGGCTAGATCTCAGATCACTGCAACCTCCAACTGCCTGGTTCAAGCAATTCTCCTACGTCAGCCTCTCAAGTAGCTGGGACTAGAGGCACATGCTACAACGCCCAACTAATTTTTGTGTTTTTAGTAGAGACAGCATTTCAAAATGTTGACCAGAATGGTCTCCATCTCCTGACCTTGTGAGTCACCCTCTTCGGCCTCCTAAAGTGCTGGGATTACAGGCGTGAGCTACCACACCCAATCCATTAATGTTTTCTTAAATATTTGCTACAATTTACAGAAAAAGCCATATGGGCCTGAAATTTATAGTGTGTTTAAATACAGATATATTACCTTTACTAGATGTGGAACTACTCAGATTTTTTTCTTTCTTTTTCAGTCAGTTTTGGTATTTATGTTCTTCAAGGAAGTTATCTGTTTCATCTAATCCAAAAATCTATAGACTTTTCCATAAAGAATCAGATAGTTAACATTGTAAGCTTTTTGGACCATGTTGTCTTATTTGCAACTATTTAACTTAATTACAGTACAAAGGCACCTAGAGACTATAATAAATGTGGGTGACTGTGTTCCAATAAAATTATAAAAACAGGCAACAACAGGATATCAATCTTGGGAAATTTGCTGTTCGTTGATCTAAGATGTCAATTTTATAATGTTCCAAGAATCCTCTATCTTTCTAATATATGTAGACTCTGTAGTGGTGTCCTTTCTTTTCTTTCTGATAATGAATAATTGTGTTTTCTATATTTTCTTAGTCAATGCAAAGGTTTATCAATTTTACTTATCCTTCCAATGGTCATCTTGTTTATTATACCTAATATTATTATTTTCTATTTTGTATTTTATTGATTTATATTTCTTATTGTTTTTCTTCCATTTAGTTTGATGTTCATTTGTAAAGGGGCTGTATATCTAAAGCAGTGCCCAAATGCTGAAGAAGCTGAGAAACCATAGAAGGAGGCAAATAAATATAATTTGTGAGTTTTGGATAATTTATTAAGAGAACTTGCAGACAGAAGTGTGGTCTTGGGAGGCCTTAGATCTCTACACCACAACACCCCAGACCTTAGATTTGTATTCTGGGATAAAACATACATGCTGTTAAAGGAATGTGTAGTTGGATATGAAAGTCACAGGTTATAATTTCTGCAACAAGGGTTATTTTGAAGGGAAGTTACAGTGAATAGGTGTCCCTATAAAAACAGCAATATATCAGCTAGACATTCCAGAGGTATGCCTGGCTCTGGTTTAGTCAAGAAGTTACATGGAAGAATAGTATTTAAAATAAAGTCACTCTTGTTCTCCACAGGCATTCTCCATTTTCTAGCTTACTAAGATGGAAAGTTAAATCATTGATTTCAGTCATTTCTTCTTTCTCATAGAACTTTTAAAGGAATGCGCTTTTCTTTTAAGCACATCTTTAACTACATCTTATGAATTTCAGCATGGTTTGTTTCCATATTTCTTAACTTTAGAAGATTTTCTAATTTCCTTTGTAATTTATTTTTTAACCCACAGGTTATTTAGATGTAAGTTATTGGGACTTTATAGGATGTCTTTTTGTTGATTTTTAGTTTGATTCCATTATGGACAGAGAATATAATATTTAGGAAATTGCTGTTTGGAAATATTTTGAGATTACTTTTGTGGCCCAGTTTAGGGTGTCTCTTAGTAAACTCATAGGAATGGAAGCCCATAGATGTTTTGCTTTGAGCTAATACATAATAAACTACCTTGCAACTGTTCGTAAGAGCATGCAATTAGTGATTCTAGCTTTTCGGGAAAGTTTTCTTTATTTGATTAAAGCTAGGCTGTTTCTTTAAGCTATTTCTTCATAGCTTTTCAGGACAGTTTTCTTTATTTAATTAAAGCTAGGCTAAGCCTTACAAAATGATCATTATATAGGTAAAAAAGCATAGAATATTAGTAATTTCATATTATTCCACCTAATATATATTTCCTTCCAGTAGTCCTTAATTATATGGTAGGTTTGGTAAGGTCTTTGATGAAATGCTTAAGCCAGTCTTTCCAAGAATGGGATTGAAGAATAATATATCAGAAAAACTTGGCCAGGCGCGGTGGCTCACGCCTGTAATTCCAGCACTTTGGGAGGCCGAGGAGGGCGGATCATGAGATTAGGAGATCAAGACCATCCTGGCTAACATGGTGAAATCCCATCTCTACTAAAAATAGAAAAAAACTAGCTGGGCGTGGTGGCGGGCGCCTGTAGTCCCAGCTTCTCTGGAGGCTGAGGTAGGAGAATGGCATGAACCCGGGAGGCGGAGCTTGAAGTGAGGGGCCACTGCACTTCAGCCTGGGCGACAGAGCCAGACTCTGTCTCAAAAAAAATAAAAATAAAAATAAAAAAATATATATGTATATATACATACACATATATATATCTCTCAGAAAAACTCGAAAAGAAATTTCAAGTTGCTTGTCAAGTTTTAGTCATTCACAACAAAAACTTAGTCAAGATAAGTTTGTGTACTATACTGGCAATTACTCTAGCAATTAGTGCTTCAGCTGCAGTGCAGTCTAAGCCCTTTAGTACATAAAATAGGTTTCTACACCTGCTCTGAGTGGAAGCGAAGAAAGAATGCAACGTATAACCTGACACAGTTAGGATTCACTTAGAAATGGGACAATGCTGAGCTGATTGGTTAAGCAAATTTCGTACTTGTGGTCACATGGGGCTGAGACATCTAACAGGTTCAGTTTTTATATTTCCTCTAATGTGTCACTCCCTTGATATTTAAAGAGTGCATTACATTAAATTACATAACTTTCTACACCCCATGGAATTTGATTAATGGCTTAGTAAAAATATGTAAAATGTTCTCTTTGAGTTGGCACATGTTTCTTTAGTGAGGAAGCTGACAACTGACTCTGTGGTAATATTCTGACATGCTCATCATTTTACAAATCCTGACCTGCTAGAAGTGTTTGTGTAAATACAATTTCTGCTTCCACTTGTATAAGTTGCCTCGAAAGCCAGATAAGGCCTGCCTAATCTTCAGTACCGTTTGTGAACACGCTGAGGATGCTAGCAGATCTTGATGGCATGATTATACATAGATTCCAGGACCTAATTCAAGTGGTTTATGAAGTTGCCACTGTCTTGACAGTGATTCTGTTAGCTTGAATTGTCAATATCTAACAGGTGTCCTATATAGTCATACCAGAGAGACTGGGCTCATGTCAGGAGCTCCTGGTGATAGTATTCTACAAAAGGCCAATTCACAGACGTAGAAAATAGAATAGAGATTACTTTAGGCTAGCAGGAGGCAAGGAATAAGGAGTTATCGTTTAATGGGCATAGGGTTTCACTTTTCAAGATGAAGTCAGTTCTGGAGATGAATGGTGGTGATTGTTCCACAACAATGTGTCCGAAAAGATTAAAATATTAGACAATGATTTGAAGCTGTTGTAACAAAATTCTGTCTGTGCAATTTTATAAGGAAATGAGTGAAATGACATTAAATACATAGAAGAGGTATAGTAAATATTGTTGGTCATCTAGGCAACAACTTTCTCGGCATTTTAATAGAGGTAAATGAATACAGTGAGTAGGCTAGACTTGTAGCCTCAAGAGAATCCTGACATGAACTCATGAGGGCCCTCTTTTTGAGCCTACACGTTAGTTAATCTTTTGAAACATAATGGTAATGTTATCTTCTATTTATGTTATCTTCTATTTACAGGAAAGATCATAAGTGTAACTATTGTCATTTTCGTCTATATCTGCAAGCTGATATGTTTACATACAGGTGAAAGAGACCTAGTCTTATTTCCATATATTCTAGTCATAAGTAAAAGACTTTTTAGGCTTAGGTCTGGAAAACTTTAAGTCCTAATAGTATAAGGTTGAGTTTTTTTTTAAAGTTTAGTATTTTTTATTTGTTCAAACATCACATTCCTGATAAGGCCAACTTACAAACTAAAACATTCTTTGTAAATTGTTAAGCAGCTTTTTAAAATGAAACAAATTGAATGTACAAATTTAGTAAGCATTCGAGCACTGTTTATAATCCCCTTAATTATTTACATTCCCTTATGCATGTCAAATGTAAATAACAAGTATAATCAGTTATTTCTAATTAAAAATGCAAAACAAGTAAATTCTCTAAAATGTCAGAGATTCTTTAACATGTTATCTCTTGAGCATTTCATATGCTACATATAAGAAACATAAATTATCATCATGACTTAAAATATATTTCACATAAACTATCACAGTATTAATATTTTCTATATATGATATCCTCTATCTCTATATTACTTCTACAACTTGATGGATTTGCAAAGTCATTTATCCAACTAAAGAGTGAAAATTACTATCTTTAGCAGTGCCAGGATCTCCAGATAAAGATGCAAAACCAAGATCCTGCTACAGATCCAGGTTAAACCGTCTGATTTGGTGGACTGGAATGTGGGATCTGATCTATGATCCTTTTCCAAGGCAGTAACACCATATCAACAGGGAGACTCAAAGGCAGGCTTTTAGCTGCCATGCAGCTTTGCAGTCCTTAAAATATATTCCTTCAGTAATTTTCCTTGTGGAAATTTCACCTTTATGCAAATTTTATTTTCAACTTTTTATTGTCTGATTTAGATAGATGGAATTCTGCACCCACCACAAGGAATCCAGCTAATTGCCTTCAATTAGAGTTAATTGAATCATGTACCCCTTTCATTGTGATAGTATCCTTTTATATTATATTATATTTTATTTATTTTTTTCCTTTTTTAAAATTATACTTTCAGTTCTGGGTTACATGTGCAGAACGTGCAGTTTTGTTACATAGGTATACATGTGCCATGGTGTTTTGCTGCACCCATCAACCTGTCACATACATTAGGTATTTCTCTTAATGTTATCCCTCCCCTAGAGCCTTACCCCTCACAGGCCCTGGTGTGTGATGTTCCCCTCCCTGTGTCCATGTGTTCTCATTGTTCAACTCCCACTTATGAGTGAGAACATGTGGTGGTTGGTTTTCTGTTCTTAGTTTGCTGAGAATGATGGTTTCCAGCTTCATCCATGTCCCTGCAAAGGACATGAACTCATCCTTTTTTATGACTGCTTAGTATTTCATGGTGTGTATGTGCCACATTTTCTTACCCTAGTCTATCAATGATGGACATTTGGGTTGGTTCCAAGTCTTTGCTATTGTGAATAGTGCCTCAGTAAACATACATGTGCTTGTGTCTTTGTTGAAGAATGATTTATACTCCTTTGGGTATATGCCAATAATGGGATTGCTGGGTCAAATGTTATTTCTAGTTCTAGATACTTGAGGAATTGCCACACTGTCTTCCACAATGGTTGGACTAATTTATACTCCCACCGACAGTGTAAAAGTGTTCCTATTTCTCCACATCTTCTCCAGCATCTGTTGTTTCCTAACTTTTTAACGACTGCCATTCTAACAGGCATGAGATGGTATCTCATTGTGGTTTTGATTTGCATTTCTCTGATTACGAGTGACGATGAGCATTTTTTCTTATGTCTGTTGGCTGCATAGATGTCTTCTTGTCAGAATTGTCTGTTCATATTCTTTGCCCATTTGGTGGTGGGGTTGTTTGCTTTTTTCTTGTAAATTTGTTTAAGTTCTCTGTATATTCTGTGTATTAGCCCTTTGTCAAATAGATAGATTGCAAAAATTTTCTCTCATTCTGTAGGTTGCCTGTTCACTCTGGTGATACGTTCTTTTGCTGTGCAGAAGCTCTTTAGTTTAATTAGATCTCATTTGTCAGTTTTGGCTTTTGTTGCTGTTGCTTTTGGTCTTTACCCATGTCTATATCCTGAATGGTATTGCCCAGGTTTTCTTCTAGGATTTTTGTAGTCCTAGGTCTTACGTTAAAGTCTTTGATCCATCTTGAGTTGATTTTTGTATGAGGTGTAAGCAAGGGGGGTCCAGTTTTGGTTTTCTGCATATGGCTACCCAGTTTTCCAACACTGTATATTAAATAGGGAATCTTTTCCCCATTGCTTGTGTGTGTCAGGTTTCTCAAAGATCAGATGGTTGTAGATGTGTGGTGTTATTTCTGAGGCCTCTGTTCTGTTCCATTGGTCTATATATATGTTTTGGTACCAGTACCATGCTGTTTTGGTTACTATAACCTTGTAGTAAAGTTTGAAGTCAGTTAGCATGATGCCTCCAGCTTTGTTCCTTTTGCTTAGGATTGTCTTTGCTATGCAGGCTGTTTTTTCTTCCATATGAAGTTTAAAGTAGTTTTTTCCAATTCTGTGAAGAAAGTCGTTGGTACCTTGATAGGTATAGTATTGAATCTATAAATTACTTTGGGCAGTAAGACCGTTTTCATGATATTGATTCTTCCTATCCAAGTGCATGGAATGTTTTTCCGTTTGTTTGTGTCCTCTTTTATTTTGTTGAGCAGTGGTTTGTAGTTCTCCTTGAAAAGGTCCCTCCTTTTCAAATAAAAAAAATACTTTTTTTTACAGTCATGTGCCACCACACCCAGCTAATTTTTGTATTTTTAGTAGAGATGGGGTTTCATCATGTTGGCCAGGATGGTCTCGATCTCCTGACGTTGTGGTCCAACCACCTCAGCCTCCCAAAGTGCTGAGATTACAGGCATAAGCTACCATGCCCAGCCAGTTGTATGGTTTTGATTGAAGTTCTTACTGTTGAGTTCCAGTTTGCTGTGCTGTGGTCCAAGAGACTGTTTGTTATTATTTCAGCTATTTTGTCTTTACTGTGGAGTGGTTTTTGTCTGATTACGTGATCAATTTTAAAGTGCCATGTGGTGATGAAAGAATGTATATTCTGTTGTTTTTGGATGTAGAGTTCTGTAGATATCAGGTCCACTTGATCCAGAGCTGAGTTCAGATCCTGAATATCTGTTACTTTCCTGCCTTGATGAGCTGTCTAATATTTTCAGTAAGGTGTTAAATTCTCCCACTATTATTGTGTGGGAAACTATGTCTCTTTGAAGGTGTCTAGAAACTTGCTTTATGATTCTGGGTGCTCCTTTGTTGGGTGCATATATATTTAGGATAGTTTAGTCTACTTGTTGAATTGAACCCTTTACCATTGTGCAATGCCCTTGTTAGTCTTTTATGATCTTTGCTGGTTTAAAGTCTGCTTTGTCATAAACTAGTGTTGCAACCTCTGCTTTGTTGTCTTTTCCATTAACTTGGTAAATTTTTCTCCATCCCTTTATTTTGAGCCTGGGAGTGTCATTGCATGTGAGATGAGTCTCTTGAAGACAGCATACTGATGGGTCTTGGCTCATTAACCAGTTTCCCACTCGTGCCTTTTACTTTGGGCTTGTAGTCCATTTACATTTAAGATTAATGTTATGTGTGGATTTGATCTTGTCATCATGATGGTAGCTGGTTATTTTGCAGACTTGTTTATGTTGTTGCTTTATAGTATCACTGATGTGTGTGACAGTGTTATGTATAGTAGTGACACTGTAAAGAAAATTAAAAGAATTTTTTTTACTTTGGTTTTTAACTTGTATTCATTTATTTTGAATTGATAAGCAAAGCCCAGCCATAGTGACTTATGCTTGTAATCCCAGAATTTTGGGATCTCAATCTCCTGGGCCTAAGGGAGGTGAGAGAATTGTTTGTGCCCAGGAGTTTGAAGCTTCAGTGAACTATAATAAATTCACTGCAAACTATCCTGGGTGACAGAGCAAAACCCTGTACTCCTGGCCAAAAAATAAATATAGAAATAAATGCCACTTTAACCATAGCTGCAGATCTCTGTTTATGGTACATCTTAAGCAGTTCACCTTTATCTTTTAATGTGACTTTTCTCTGCCTCTTGGGAGCACTTTTAAAATTATTAGTGGATTTCATATAACTTCCATGGTATTTTTCATGATTTACAGCATTGCATTAAATATGATGAAAAATATTGGACCTGAGAAACAGAAGGTAGTTCTTTTTTACTGACATAATGCAGTTTACTGGGGAGAAGAATTTTTTCTATCAAGATAATGGTTAGTGTCCCATGGCTTTTTAGACTTATACTCACAACAGCTGATCTCAATGCAATATCAACAGCAGGTGGCTATGAAATTATTACAGTAGTGCAGTATGTACTATAGTTAATCAATCTTCCTTCCTTTCCCCTTCCCCTTACCTTTCCCATGCCCTTTACTTATATCTTTCTTTCTTCCCTTTCTTTCTTGTTTCTTTATGTTCAGAGTGTCATACTGTTGCCCTGGCTGGAGTGCAGTGTTGCAATCATGACCCACTGCAGCCTTGACCTCCTAGGGCTCAGGCAATTCTCCTACCTCAGTTTCCCCAGTTGCTGGGATTATAAGCATGCACCATCATGCTCAGCTAATTTTTGTATTTTTTGTAGAAATGGGTTTTGCCATGTTGCCCAGGCTGGTGTTGAACTCCTGAGCTCAAGCAGTCCCCCCATCTTGGCCTTCTGTAGTGCTGGGATTATAGGCGTGAGCTACTGCACCTAGTTTACTAAAGTTTAATCTTATGCTATATGATTCATACTACATCTTTACATTTGTTTATGTTTTCCTTGACTGCAAGTGACTCTGTGTACAGCTGTCATATGTGCATGTTTTCATAAATTTTAATGTTTTGTCACAGATTTATCTTCATTTTATGGTTGTCCATTTCAAGATAAGAGTAGTATCTACATACATTCATGCATTCATGAAATCCTTAATTTTCTGTTAATTTTTTTCAATATTTTTATGCTGTGGAGCTTGTGAGTTTGTTTTTACATTCTTTCAACTTTATACCTCCAAAATATCTAATATATTTATTGCCAAAATGTTTCCACGTATAAGTGGATCCATGTAGTTGAAGCCTGTTTTGTTTCAGGGACAACTATATTTGGATCAGTAGTAAGAATACTGGAGATGGTAATTAAGAATCAAGATAAAATAAAAGGAAGTACACAGAGGAAAAGTAGAACTATTATTGAAAGGTTAATACTTATTACTGTTTCTGATATATTATTGCAGTACAGATCGCACCTGTGTGTTTATTCAATAAGTATGTTTGATATGTAACCTAGGTGCTAGGGATAAACAAAGAAGGCATGGTTTTACTCTGGGAGAGTCTATAATGTTGGGAATTCACTTAAGCTGATTTCTTCATTGTTAATCTACAGCAGAGGACATGAAAAATTCTAACTTACTTGCACAACATGGTCACAGAGAAAAGCAATTTGTCATCATAAAGAAGGAAAGCTATAGAATTTTACTTTATTTTATTTTCACAAAAGTTTTCTTATGTCTCCCACCTCTTTATGAAGATTTGGGTTTTGTTGTTGTTGCTTAACGTAATGCTATGATCTTATCTGGAATGACTCTAATTTTTGTTTTAATCAGAATTGATCATAAAATGTCAAGTACTCACATGAACTGTAAATTGGAAGAGGCATAGGCTATAATGAGTAAACTTGGCACTATCAAGAAAGCTATTTGTATGGGAGAGAAGGAGAGATGAGTCCTGATTCAAGTGAAGCTTGCGTACTACTGCTGGGCAGTCCTCTTATTTATCCATCTGTACAACTCTGCCCAACTTCCTTTTACTTAAAAAGGAAGTATATGTATATGTATATGCTTATCCCTCCCATCTTGGCCCCCTATAGTGCTGTCTCATCTATATCTATCTATGCACGTTTTATTATTTTTAATTTATAATGGACAAATAACAGTTGTACGTATTTATAGGATACAAAGATATTTCAATGCATATATACATAGTACAATAATGAAATTGATGAAATAGGGATAATTAGCATGTTCATTAACCATTTGTTATTAACTTTAGTAATTCATCATTTCCTTGTGTTGACATTCTAACATTACCACTATCATAAAATATACGATACACTGCTTGTTGCTATCATCACCCTACTGTGATAGATATCACCTAATCTGATTTTTCACGTCTAATGCTAACTTTGTACCTATTGAACAATGCTATCTTTCTAACTCCTCTACCTTGCTCATTCTCTGGTAACAACTATTCTACTCTGCTTCTGCAAAATTCACTTAGGTCCTGCATATGAGTGACAACATGTGTTGTTTAACTTTCTGTGTGTGGCTTATTTCACTTATCATAATATCTTCCAGGTTTTTTCATGTTACAGTAAATGAAAGGATTTCATTCTGTTTTATGGCTTACTTGTATTTCATTGAATGTATATGCCATATTTTCTTTATCTATTAATCGTTAGATAGGCAATTAGCTTTATTCCCTGTCTTGGATTTTGTGAATATTGCTGAAGTAAACATAGATGTGCAGATGTGCTTCGGATACACTTCCTTTTTTTTAAAGCTATATACCTAGCAGTTACATTACTGTGTCAGATAGTTGTTGCAGTTTTAATTTTTAATGGAAACTCCATACTGTTTTTCATAGTGGTTATATTACTTTACCTTCCCACTAACAGTGTGTTAGAATTGTCTTTTCTCTGTATTCTCATCTCATTAGTTATTTTCTGTCTTTTTAATAATATTATTTTTATTAATATTATATCAGTATTAATATTAGTTATTAATTCTCATTAACATTAATATTAATTATTAATTTTTATATTATTAATTCTTACTGGAGAAAGATGGTATCTCACTGTGGTTTTGACTTGCATTTTTCTGATTATTAGTGATGTTAAGCATTTTTCATATATTTATTGGTCATTTGTCTTTTGAGAAATATCTATTAGGTATTTTTCCCATTTTTTAATTAGATAATTTTTTCCTATTACATGTGTATTTTAATATTTATAATATATAATGTGTATCTAATTTATATGAACTTAAAGTGTGTTTTAAAAATAGGGAAGACATTTGCATTGTTTAACAATCAAAATAATTTTGAAGGAGTTCTGCTATCACCAGTTCCCCTTCTATGGCAACTTTGTTAGTTCATTATTTATTAGTTTATAATTTTATTTATTAGTTTATTGTGTATGCATCTAATATTTATGCACACACATAAAAATATGAATATAAGCAACTGCCTTCATACTAAAGTTACTTGGTAAGCACACTTGTCTATACTAGCTTACTAATATATTATCCTACATGTGTACACAAAGAACTTTTTTGTTTTGTTATAGTTGCATAATATTTCAGAGTTTGGGTGTTTCTTTTTCCTTTTTTGTTTGAGACAGAGTCTTGCCCTGTCGCCCCTTCTGGAGTGCAGTCACGCGATCTCAGCTCACTGCAAGCTCCGCCTCTCGGATTCATGCCCTTCTCCTGCCTCAGCCTCCCGAGTGGCTGGGACTACAGGCGTCCACCACCACGCCCAGCTAATTTTTTGTATATTTGGTAGAGACGGTATTTCACCGTGTTAGCCAGGATGGTCTCGATCTCCTGACCTCAGGTGATCCACCTACCTCGGCCTCCCAAAGTGCTGGGATTACAGGCATGAACCACCGCGCCCAGCTTCTTTTTTAATTTTTATTTTTTGGTCCTTGTAGCTTCTGTTATTTTTACAAAAAAAATTGAGCTTTTGAAGATGGGTGCATGATGGTCGTTTTGCTTAGTTTTCTCTGTATTCTCATCAGCATTAGTTATTGTTTGCTTTTTTAAATAGTATTAATTCTTACTGGAGTAAGATGGTATCTCACTGTGGTTTTGCCTTGCATTTTGCTTAACGTTTGAATATATTCAGTTGTTTCTGTTTTTCTTCATTTACTTAGTGTCCTATAAGTGAACACCTAGCACTTTATAAACATTTGTCTAAATGCCATACAATGTAAGACCTACAGTATAAATGAGGTGAAGTTCAGACTCATAGGCAAAATGAGAGAAATATACAAATAACCATGTCTATTGTAGTGCTTTATGATGTGTCAGCTGTGTACAAATTGTCTAGAATCTGAGTGATTATTAAAATGCAGATTATTGGGCCCCACCCTAGAACTAATGAAACAGAAACTATTTTTATGGGGCACAGAAATCTGTATTTATTCTTTTTCTTTTTTTTTTTTTTTTTGAGACGGAGTCTCGCTCTGTCACCCAGGCTGGAGTGCAGTGGCTGGATCTCTGCTCACTGCAAGCTCCGCCTCCCGGGTTTACGCCATTCTCCTGCCTCAGCCTCCCCAGTAGCTGGGACTACAGGAGCCCGCCACCACGCCCGGCTAGTTTTTTGTATTTTTTAGTATAGACGGGGTTTCACCATCTTAGCCAGGATGGTCTCGATCTCCTGACCTTGTGATCCGCCCGTCTCGGCCTCCCAAATGCTGGGATTACAGGCTTGAGTCATCGCGCCTGGCCAGAAATCTGTATTTATAAATGACCTCTCAAGATTATAAAAAGGCAGTGATGAATTATTAGATTTACTGAATATTGGTAAGAAGAGTGAGTACCACTTATTGAGGACTCTGTGTATGCAGAATTGAACAAGTTGCTTTACATATATTAACCATATAGTACTGTCCAAAACCCCAAGTATCTAAAAGGTGTGAATTAAGTGGTATTTCATCACAGGCTTCACTGCAGGAGGTCAACCAGTCTCCATGCTATGCCTTCTCTCATACTATAATATACAGCATTGGGATTTGCCACCAAATTACCTTCTTGGGTTCTCTTCTATGGCAAAACAATATATTAATAATATTAATATATTATACATTATAACACATTAATATATGATATATTAAGGTAATATATATCAATTAATAAATAATATATTATTGATGTATTATATCAATTGTGTCATTCATATATTAATTATATACTTGATTATATATTTATATATAATTATATAGTAATTATATGCATTATTTATATTAATAATTATGTCAATATATTATAATTAATACATAATAATATATGCTAAATATATGGTGTATGATTAATAGATTATAATATATTAATATATAATGATTATTGTATCACAACATATTAACACTAATATTAATATATTGTTAATTATAACATATTAATTATATGTGCAATTAGATTTATTATATGTCATGATATATTAATATATAATTAATAAAGAATGTATAATATATTAATAATGTATCATACTATATTAATTACTATATAATATTTTACATAATTACTATAGTATAATATATTAATGTATTAATATTTAATATAGTATGATATATTAATCAATATATTAAAATAGTATGATATAGTAATTGTATAATATAGTAATATAGTATGATATATACTATAGTGTATATCACATACTATATTAATTATATACTATATTATATAGTATATAATAGTATATATAATATACTATATTAATTATTAATATATCATGATATATTAATAAATTTCTAGAAGAAGCCTGATATCCTCACATCTTTTTTGAGGGCTACATGGTCTCTAAAGTCCTCTTCCACTATATTCATGTAAGTTATTCTTTTTTATGCTGCTTAACAGTATTGATCTCTTTCAGGAAGCCTTTATCTAGAGCCAGCTGCATAATTTATTCTGCATCAGGTATTATGGTTCTTGAGTTGGAAGGTGAATATATTTAAAAATAAAAAAATTATAGAAAAATATGATTTTTATTTATTTCATACACTTAAATATTCTATTTGCAAGAATACAAACTTTCTTTAATTTTTGGCAAATTAGCATTCCTATGAGATTACTTTGTCTGTGTATAATTGTGATTAAAAATAGCAAATTAAAAAAAAAAACAATGGCCAGATACAGTGGCTATGCCTGTAATCTGGCATTTTGGGAGGCTGAAGCAGGAGAATCACTTGAGACCAGGAGTTCAAGAGCAGTATGGGCAACATAGCCCTCATTTCTACAAAAACTTTTGAAAATTAGGTGGGCATGGTTTGTGTGTCTGGAGCCAGGTTCTTAGCAGGCTGAGGCAGAAAGATTGCTTGAGCCGAAGTGTTTGACACTGACCTAGGCAACATAGTGAGATATTTTCTGTACAGAAAATAATTCGCTAGGCAGGGTGTTGTGCGTTCTTAACTTCAGCTAATCAGGAGGCTGAGGCAAGAGAAGCCTGTGAGGCGAGGAGTTTGAGACAAGCATGGCAACTGAGTAAGACTCAATTTCTACAAAAAATAGAAAATTAGGTGGGTGTGATGGCATGTGGCTGTAGTCCCACCTACTTGTGATGCTGTGGCAAGAGTTTGCTTGAGTTTAGGATACTAATTCTGGCAGTGAGCCATGATTGCATCACTGCATTCCATCCTATGTGACAAGAGCAAGACCCTGTCTCTAAGAAAATAATAAAATAAAAATAACAGGAAGACATCAGCAAAATGGCAGAGTTGGTAGCTCCAAGCATTTGTATCTACACAAAAAGAAGTAGTAGTCTAAATCAACTTTGTAGGAGTTCTGAAAAACAGTCAAAGGTTTGTAGTAACCAAGGAAATGTACAATCAAGAAAGATGGCTGGGCATGATGGCTTATTACCTTTATTCTTTATTCAGTTTCTCAAAAAATTGGCAAATCAGTTTCAGAGTTTAATTTAAATGTTTATTAACAGACACAATTTTTTTAGAGCATAGATTGACAAACATTTTTGGTAGAGGGCCAGAAAGTAAGTATTTTAGGTTTTGCAGGATATACTTTGTTTCCGCTATTCAGCTCTGCAGAAAAGCAGCTATAGATAACAGGTAAACGAGTAGTTGTGGCTGTATTCCTTTAATAGTTAACTTATAAAACTGGGCCACAGACAAGACACGGTCCCTGGGCCACTGTTGGCTGATCTCTGACCTAGAATGGTAATTTCTGAAGACTTTATAGTTGTATTACTCTTGACAATATTGTTCTTCTTTTTCTTTTTAAATTTTTTTTTTATAGAGATAGGGTCTCACTATGTTGCCCAGGCTGATCTGGAGCTTCTGTGCTGATGCAATCCTCCTGCCTTGGCCACCCAAATTATTGTGATTACAGACATGGGCCACCATGTCTAGCCTGAACAATTTCTTGTTCTTCTAAAAGAATATCAGGAAATGGACCTGAATTAAAATAAATTTTATTTGAGATTTTGGAGAATTTTAAAATGCCCTTTGATAATTTGTGAAGCCTTGAGTTAGTCATAAAATCATATTTGGGAATTACTACTTGAAACAGAATTGTGAATATTTTAAAATGCTTCTCTTGTAATCTTACTAAATGAAACATTATTAATTGGAAAGGCATTGGACTTTTGCATTTACTTAAGCCTTATTAAGTAAAGACAAAATATCAGTGGAATGCAGAAGACAAAAATATCAAAAGAAAGAAAAAGGGGAAAATATTAGAAAAACAGAAATAATTAGCTACTATTTTGGAATTTTAGCAAATATTGCATAGTATAGTTAACAATGACAGTCCATGTTTTAGATTTTCCACAACAGCATACGTGCACATACATATTTTTGACCACACATATTCTTTGGCTTAAAGGATATGGTCAATCTCTTCATCACACAGAGAAGAATCTGTCACAAAAAAAAAGATTTTTTTTTTCCTAATGATTTTGTAGTGAGTATAAGGGACATGGGAGTCATTGAATTTCTTTAGTAATTTATTGCTTTTTATAATAAGATTAGAAATAGAATTTAGATATTCTTAAACCAGTTTTAGAGGCACCAGATCAGTTCTTTAATTACTTAGGTAGAAGTTCCTAAAATAGCAATTAGGTTGCAGGCAAGTTACACAGTTGTTATCCTTGTTTATGAGACTGGCACTGGGCTGGCTGCTTCCCAGCTATCATCTCACAGATGGAGATATTTTTTATTTATTTATTTTCTTCTGAGAAAAAGTTTTGTTCTTGGGGCCCAGGCTGGAGTGCAATGCCCCAATCTTGGTTCACTGCAACCTCTGCCTCCCATGTTCAAATAATTCTACTGTCTCAGCCTCCTGAGTAGCTGGGATTATAGGCGCTTGCCACTATGCCTGGCTAATTTTTGTATTTTTATTAGAGATGGGGTTTCATCATGTTGGTCAGGCTGGTCTCTAACTCCTGACCTCAGGTGATCCACTTGCGTCGGCCTCCCAAATTGCTGGGATGACAGGCCTGAGCCACAGTGCCCGGTGCCCCAGATGAAAGTATTGTTGCATCCGTGTTTGATGAGGAAACAGATGTTAGTTTACGAAGGTCATGTAACCAGGAGAGGCAGGTATGGGTTTAAATATTTCTGACTTCAGAACCATGTAAAATGTATCAAAATGTATATCAATAAATATATCAGGTATTCAAATATATTTTTTCAAGTGTTTCTTTTTGTTCGTTTCTTCATTTTTCTTTTTTGTTGCACAGAGTGTCTTACTCTGTTGCCCTGGCTGGAGTACAGTGGCACAATCGTGGCTCACTGCAGCCTCAAGCTCCCAGTTCAGGCAATCCTCCTACCCCAACCTCCTAATTATCCGGGTCTACAGGCTTGCACCTCCACACCTTGCTAATTTTTAAATTTTTTGGTGTTTGCAGGGCCTTCCTATGTTGCCCAGCCTGGTCTTGAAGTCCTGGTTTCAAATAATCTGCCTGCCTCAGTCTCCCAAATTATTGGGATTACAGGTGCGAGCCACTGTGCCTGGACTGTTTTCAAATATGCCTTGACGTGAAGTTATTAGAAATAAAAAGACTTACTGGTTATAACGTGGTCTAGTAAAGTGAGATCTATAGTTGGAGCAGGTTTATTGAAAATGCAGTTGTATGACACTTCCAGAAAGGGAAAGATAGTCAAGTTTAGCTATAGTTACCTTACACATGAATCTTTTTGTTTTCTCTGAAGTTTTATTCAGTTCAGTATAATTGGTAAGAAAAATATTTAAGTACAATTATTGATTGAGTTCATAACACCATATTTTAAATTGTACTACCCTTAAAGTAATATTCCTTTATACCAAGCATTTTTACTACTTTGTTTACCTTTTGTTCTTTTATATGCCATGAGATACTGGAAGGATTCCTTTATTCCATACAACACACGACCTTCTTAAGGTCTTGAACTTCTTACTAAATATCACTAATTTCTATTTACAAAGTGATTTCCTTCTAAGAAAATTTTTTTAGAAACTTCATTTCTTCTCATTGTATAAAATTATAAAACCGATTAGTATACTTTCACTGTTTAAAAAAAAAGTCCAGCAGTTTTGGTAAAGCAAAAAAAAGCCATTCCCAACTCCTGTGGTCAAACATTCCTGCAGAATGCTATTTGCTGGAGCACTTTCTTCAGATTTTTTAACAATTGAAATTGTGGAAAGATTAAAACAATATTATAAATTGTTCCTGAATGTTTAAATGGATTTTCTCTGTTGAGAATATATTTTCAATGTTATTTCCTTTTCTTTTTTTTCTGCTTCTGAAAGTTTGATTTTCATGGTAAAACAAAGTTGGTACACCAACTTAGACTTAGTTGGCAGTATGAAGAAGCAAGAAAGAGGCAAGAAAGCCCATTTTAAAAATCATTCCTTCTGCTTACCTGCTTTTTCCAATAGAGAGAAATTTAACATAATTTAGTATGCGCCTAACAAAAATTTCATTGGAAAAGTGTGGGATGTAATATAAAATAATGATTCTCATTTATATTCAGTATTGTTTAGATCAGGATTCAGTCTACCTCTCAGCCTCCTCCCTTTCAATAATTGACCATCAGTCTCACACCAGCTTAATTCCACCATCTTTTTAAATGTGTGCTTTTTCTAACTAAATAAGCTAGTGGGAAAAGCCACATTATCTTTGTTTAAAAGACATTTTAAATATTGAGTCAACCCAGAATAGCACCATTCTATTTCATTTTGTTTAGAAAGAATGTAAATGCAGCAATTTATATTGGCCTGTGTTTTAATTAATAATGCCTTTTGAAAATCAAGACTTGCATGTCTACTTAGGAAGTTTTTTCTTTTTTTTTTGAGATGGAGTCTGGCTCTGTCACCCAGGCTGGAGTGCAGTGGCACAATCTCGGCTCACTGCAACCTCTGTCTCCTGGGTTCACGCCATTCTCCTTCCTCAGCCTCCTGAGTAGCTGGGGACTACGGGCGCCCGCCACCATTTTTGGCTAATTTTTTCTGTGTTTTTTTTTTTTTTTGGTAGAAATGCGGTTTCACCATGTTAGCCAGGATGGTCTTGATCTCCTGACTTCGTAACCTGCCTGCCTCAGCCTCTCAAATATTTAGAAATTTTTTATTTATTTATCTTGGAAATACTTAAACGTAGGATATGGGCAAAACCGAGAGATGATGTGTCACGTATCTCTTCAAATGCTTATAACATTTTGTTTTTAATATTACCTAACCATCTTAGCTTTTTACCCCTAATTCTACAGATGTTATTTTTGTCTCTGTGTCTTAGGTAAGCATCTTAAAACAAAATTATTGGAAAATATGTCTTTAAGACTATGAATAAGTTTTTAAATGAAATTTTTTGGTCACAAATGAAATATTAACCTTGGGGGAGGGTTACATAACAGAATACCAGGTTGGATAAGGAGGGTACTTTTCTGGGAAGCTAAATATTTGGGCCTTATCAGTGTACTGTATTGTTCATGAATGTCTGGAAATCTATCTTTGTTGGCTTGTTAGAAAATGTAAAAATAGCAAGTAAAGCAGTCTACAGGACCCTGCTACAAGGCAAGCTTTAATTGACACAAGCCTTCTGTTTTGTAGATTTCCTATCCAATTCTTCCTTCCTTATTAGGGTATACTAGTGTTGGACTTTAAATTTCACATGAAACGCTGCAAAGTTTATGTAGCTTATACTGACTGTTTACATGATCACGTTCTTTATCATGCATTTCTTCATTTTAGCTTGTTGGTATTTAGCTGCTGTCTATTATAAATGTTCTGCTGTCCATTTTTGCATACTTTTACTGAAAGTGCTCTTGTGCTGTAGTTTGCTATGTGTTAATACCATTTCCCAACATAGCAAGTGATTTATTTGTTTCTAGAGATAGTATTGGTACAGAATGAGTAACATTTTAAATGTTATGGTGTGTTTGTGAGAAGGGTAAATATTTAGGAAAATTATTGATGAGAGAATACTGCATTTGCTGTATACTGTTTAAAGTATTACTTTTAAGAGTGAGGTTATGCAGAAAAGCTGAAGTAGGTCAGTTGAATAGGAAGCTCTGTAAAGTTGACCCGTCTACCAAAATAGTAAGTGGAAAAAATGATTCACATCAACCGTTTAAGAACCACAGAATGTCATCAGATGCATGTAACAACCATGTATATGCTTTGTGAAGCAAGAGGCTGTTGGTCTTTGATAAGAGAACACAGTGCATAAACCAATACCATCTCCCATTTTGCACTGCTCTCTTGGCTTTTGAGATAGTGATTTATGTTTCTGGAGTGGTTGGCTGGTGCCAAATTGGGCAGTTGGGACTATATTTTTCAAAAGTGCTATGTTGTATGTTCTAGTCAGTCTGGCTGATTGCTAACAAACCTATGGAGGAGTTTGCCTTGGTTTTGGTTCTTTGGAGGTACATCACATTTTCTTGGTAGCATGTGTTGGAAAATTTTTGTTTCATAAACATCCAAAATCTTTCATTAAAAATTATTATTTTATATATCTGAAACTATATGTGTATATGTTACTTGTGTGTTTGTATTTAAATACATATGTGTAGACATTCAGCAGATTTTTTTAAATTACCACCCTTCAAAGGGGGAAATAAAAAAACCTTGCAAGTGAGAGAAGGAAGTGGAGCTGTTTATAAGAACCTCATAAGATTTAGGTGATCTTGATGCAGTCTCCTAGGTCTGATGTTTAAGAATTAAAGAAAAAAGAGAGAAACACAAAGGGTGGCTGAAGAGTCAACAGGCTTATTTCAAACCTGGGAGGGACTTTGACCAAGTAAGGTCAGAAGCCACACTCCCTTACAGACTTAAGAGTTTTTAGGGATTCAAGGTGGGAGAGTTTATCAGAGGCTTGTACTGCCTTTGGGTATCTTTGTTGTGCTTACATGGAAGGGAGAGTTGTGTGTTTTGTCCCATACATCTTCCTGCAGCTGCAGGCATACCCCTCCGCCCCCCACCACCCCCGAGTCTGCTTTTAGCTTCCCTGTCTTAGTGTACCTGAAGGGAAAGGAATGTGCTTATTAAGGCCCCCTGTTTTACTGGGGCCCATTGTGTGAGGGTGAAGTTTGGCAGTTACCCAAGAGACTCCCCTCACCCCCTGCCTCCCTCTGTGCCCAAGCTGTCTTATCTGTGTTTTACTGTCTGGTTGCTTGTAGTTGCTTGTAGCTAGAAGTGATTTCCTTGAAATGCATGAGGCTAGAAAGGGAGCTGGAACTTAAAGTGGCAGTGTTTGTCCGAGATGATGGTGCTCCTGCTCTACTATGTTGTAGCACCTAAAAGGATCATTTTTTAAAAAGAAATCCAAATATTAGTTTAGGAGAAAACACCACAAATCTTATGATTCACATTTCTGTGAAAATTAAAATCTTGTAGTAGAAGGCAAAGTGATATGCTTGGGTTACTGCTGATTCCCAAGGGGCTTCTCAGGGAAATAACTTACCTGTTCCTTCTTTATTTTACTTAGCAGTTTCAGAAGGACAGTTGAGATGGGGGACTGTGGGCATTTGGAAAGACACTTGAGTTGGGGAACTGTGGGCATTGGAACAAGGGTGCCCTTGCCCAGCTTCTGTAGTTAACAGCTAAGTGGGCTTCTCACTTTGTGAACCAAAACATTTACAGAGTCTTGTCTTAGAAGAAGGAAATTATTCTGCCCCTTGATGGCCCTTCAGTGTGGAAACATCAAAGAGATAGGTCTCAATGATAACAGAGTTGATCAGCTGCAAGTATGCAAAGACAGGACACAATTATGAGAGCATAGCCTTTTCAAGGTTTTTTTGTTTTGTTTTGTTTTGTGTTTTAGAAGAAGTCTCGCTCTGTCGCCTAGGCTGGAGTGCAGTGGTGAGATCTTGGCTCACTACCAGCTCCGCCTCCCGGGTTCATGCCATTCTCCTGCCTCAGCCTCCATGCCCAGCTAATTTTTTATTTTTATTTCTTATTCTTAGTAGAGAAGGGGTTTCACATGTGTTAGCCAGGATGGTCTCAATCTCCTGACCTCATGATCCACCACCTCAGTCTCCCAAAGCGCTGTGATTACAGGCATGAGCCACTGAAAACCCAGCATTCAAAGGGTTTTGAGTGGACTGGACTTCTTTTGGTGAGAAACCAAATTAGAGAGCCCTGCCTCCTAAACTCTACATAGATTAATATGTTGGGAAGCACCCCTGTTTTGGGAGCTGCATTTACCTCTTCATCATACTGAATTCCTCTGTAGAAGGGCTTTAATATATTTATTCTAAAATCAAAAATGGCAGCCCCGAGATTGGACAGTGTCCTTTTCTGGGTCTATGGTTCATTCTTTCCTAAGGGCCAGATTATAATTTTGAAAGGTTTTGCTTTTGAAATACTACATCACAGACTCCTAAAGATGAGCCATCTGCAACTTTCAACATTTGGATATGGCAGTCAATTTTGGGCCCAATAAGTGATTTTGTTGTATAAGTCAGGTTTCTCCAGGCAGCTGTCATGGAAGTTGTAATTGATTCCTGTTGAGACTGATTCTTGATTTGCTGGTGCTCTAATCACTGATGCTGATTGTTCTCACCTCTTGAAATTGTTATTTACTAACAATGTTCAACAAATATTTCTCAAGTGGTTATTGGAGGACCAGGTTCTGGGTAAAAAAATGAATATGACAGTCCTGATTTTGAGGAGATGAGTTTTTCGGGAGGAAGCAGGCAAGATGAAGATCCTAACTGAGGTATGAACAGGAAGCTAGAGCTCCTATTGGAGAGTGTTGAGGTGAGTAAGGGAATGTTCCTCCTGGAAATCCAGAGAGGCTAATGATAATACTGGAGTTAAGAAAAAATTTCTTAGGCAGATAGTGAGGGTATGGAAGTCCTCAGTAAGGTTTTCCTTTTAATGAAAACCAGCCCCAAAGTCACTATCTTTTCTAAGAGCAGTCTGTAAAGTTGAGCTTCAGACATAAGACAAGCAAGGTAGAAGTTTGCATGGTGGAATGCCAGCAATTGTGCCAGTAGGAAAAGGCAACCTGGTGTGTCCAGAATTGGTTTCTTCCAGTGGGACCTCACGGTGAGTGTTACAGCCCTTAAAGGTGGTGCGTCTGGAGTTTTCTCCTTTCAGTGGGTTCCTGGTCTTGCTGACTCCCGGAATGAAGTTGCAGACCTCCCAGTGATTGTTACAGCTCTTAAAGGTGGCACATCTGGCATTGTTCCTTACTCTCAGTGGTCTTGCTGACTCCAGGAATGAAACCGCAGAGCCTTGCAGTGAGTGTTACAGCTCATAGAGGTAGTGGGGACCCAAAGAGTGAACAGTAGCAAGATTTATTATGAAAAGAGAAAGAACAAACCTTCCACAGCATGGAACGGGACCAAGCAGGTTGCTGCTGTCCGCTCTGGTGGCCAGCTTTTATTCCCTTATTTGGCCCCACCCACATCCTGCTGATTGGTCCATTTTACAGAGTGCTGGTTGGTGTGTTTACAATCCTTTAGCAAGACACAGAGTGCTGATTGGTGCATTTATAATCCGTTAGCTAGATACAAAAGTTCTCCAAGTCCCCAACCGACCCAGAAGCCCATCTGGCTTCACCTCTCATTGGGACTAGGCATGTTCAAAATGAGGGGAATATCTTCCCTTTCCTTTGCTGAAGGGAAGGCACCAGCCAGGCAGAAACCCCATTTGCATAATAAAATTAGGGTGGGGCAATCAGCCTTCTCCACCCTCTAGGTAATGAAGGGGGCCAGCCCCTTTACACCTGTGGGTGTTTCTTGTCAGGTGGGATGACAGACTGAGAAAAGAAATAAGAGACAGAGACAAAGTATACAGAAAGTAGGCCAAGGGAACAGGGGCTCAGCATATGGAGGACCCGTGCTGGCACTGGTCTCTGAGTTTCCTCAGTATTTATTGATTACTATCTCTCTTGTTTTTTTCTCTTTCTCTCTCTCTTTTTTTTTTTTTTTTTGTGATGGAGTTTCGCTCTGTTGCTCAGGCTGGAGTGCAGTGGCGCAATCTTGGCTCACAGCAAGCTCCGCCTCCCATTCTCCTGCCTCAGCCTCTGGAGTAGCTGGGACCACAGGTGTCTACCACAACGCCCTGGCTAATTTTTTTGTATTTTTAGTAGAGACGGGGTTTCATCATGTTAGCCAGGATGATCTCAATCTCCTGACCTTGCGATCCGCCCATCTTGGCCTCTCAAAGTACTGGGATTACAGGCTTGAGCCACCAGGCCTGGCCTACCATCTCGGAGAGGGAGATGTGGCAGGATAATAGGGTAGTAGTGGGGAGAGGGTCAGCAGGAAAACATGTGAACAAAGATCTCTGTGTCATAAATAAGTTTAAGGAAAGGTTCTGTGCCTTGATATGCATGCACACAAACATCTCAGTGCAATAAACAGCAGTATTGCCACTAGCATGTCTCATCTCCAGCCCTAAAGTCATTTTTTCCTATCTCAGTAAATAGAAGATACAATTGGGTTTTATACCCCAACATTGTATTCTCAGGAAGGAGTAGGAGACAGATGCCTTCCTCTTATCTCAACTGCAAAGATGCCTCCCTCTTTAACTAATCCTCCCCAGCACAGACAATTTATGGGTATTGGGCTGGGGGATGGGTAGGACTTTCCCTTCCCACAAGGCCATATCTCAGGCTATCACAAGGGGAGAAACCTTGGACAATATCTGGCTTTCCTGGGCAGAGGTCCCTGCGGACTTCCACAGTGTATTGTGTCCCCGGGTACTTGAGATTAAGAGAATGGCGATGACTTTTAACAAGCGTACTGCCTTCAAGCACTTGCTTAAAGCACATCTTGCATAGCCCTAAATCCATTAAACCTTGAGTCAACAAAGCACATGTCTCTGCAAGCACAGGGTTGGGGCTAGGGTTACAGATTAATAGCATCTCAAGGCAGAAGAATTTCTCTTAGTACAGAACAAAGTAGAGTCTCTCATGTCTACTGCTTTCTACGTAGACACAGTAACAGTCTGATCTCTCTTTTCCACACATGTAACATCTGATCAAACCAGTCTCACCAGAGAGAGAGCTGCTCTCCTTCTTCTTTTCCCCGTAAACCCTCCACTTCTAAACTCACTGTTCATGTATTTCTGTATCCTTAATCTTGGTGGGAGACAATGAACCCTGGGTATTTACCCCAGACAATGCCACTTCAATGGGAGTTATACAGGCAAAGGATAAATGAAAGGGAGGTGACAGAGAACAAAGGGTGTTATAGGTGGAGGGAAATTTCCTCGTGAAAACAAAGGAATCATATTTAATGTGTGATCTAGAATTTCAATAAGCATCTCCTCTGGCAAAAAGTTGAGAAGACGGATGGTTGCCTTTTGCAATGCTCAAAGTGTGGAGGGGAGGCTATGTGTACTGTATTAAGTGCAAAAAGTGGCTTGAATTTTTGAAAACCTCCCTAAATCTTCTGTTTTTGTTTTTGAGACAGAGTCTCCCTCTGTTGCCCAGGCTGGAGTGCAGTGGTGCGATCTCGGCTCACTTCAAGCTCCACCTCCTGGGTTCACGCCATTCTCCTGCCTCAGCCTCCCAAGTAGCTGGGACTACAGGTGTGCGCCACTACGCCTGGCTAATTTTTTTTTTGTATTTTTAATAGAAACTAAAATACACTGTGTTAGCCAGATGGTCTCGATCTCCTGATCTCATGATTCGCCTGCCTCGGCCTCCCAAGGTACTGGGAAAACCTCCCTAAATGTTGATTAGTCTGAAGATTTTATATACAAACATTTTTACCTACACAGCGAGACATGACCTAGAAGTCACAGGCTGTTGAAAAGTTTACGCCATAAAAATAAATCCTAATTTGAATTTACTTCTTCTGATGCCCAGGGTTTTTAAGACAAGACAGAATTACAGGATGTCAAAAGACAAATGTAAACATAGATGTTTTAGAATCCTCTGCTTTTCTGATATCAGAGCATGTGGCATTTAGTGTAATGGAATCCAGGGCAGATGGGTGCAAGCCCCATTCAACTTTGGAGTGAGGGAAACCAGTTAACAAGCATGTGTCCAAAAGTAAGATTAAACTTGCAAGGCAAGCCAGCTGCTTTCAATGTCACTTAGAAAATACTAATTCGTGACCGGGCGCGGTGGCTCAAGCCTGTAATCCCAGCACTTTGGGAGGCTGAGGTGGGCAGATCATGAGGTAAGGAGATCGAGACCATCCTGGCTAACATGGTGAAACCCGTCTCTACTAACAATACAAAAAAATATATATATATATATATTAGCCAGGCTGTGGTGGCAGGCGCCTGTAGTCCCAGCTACTCGGGAGGCTGAGGCAGGAGAATTGCGTGAACCCGGGAGGCAGAACTTGCAGTGAGCTGAGATCACACCACTGCACTCCAGCCTGGGGACAGAGCCAGACTCCGTCTCAAACAAACAAACAAACAAACAAAAACCAAAACAAAAAACCGAATTAGTGAGAGAGAAATAGTTTGTCAAATGGTTTGAGAACAGTAAAAATACAAATGTAACAAAGAAACATTGTTTTTGGTTATGGTTATATTATTCTAGAAGAAGTGGACCTGCAGGTGCTTTCTACAGACAAAATGAATTCCCAATACATTTACCTAAGGCTTCTAGAAATAATACAAATGTGTCCTTAAAAGTTCAGATATGTAGAGTAGTAGAATCCAATTTAAAATTTGTCTTGACCAAAGCAGTCTGCTTTCTCTTCACTATAAATGGAACAAAATAATGGAGCTAATAGAGAGGAATACATAGAAGATAATTTTTTTTCTTTTGGACTCATAAAATTCCAGGAGGGAAATGATGAAAGCCAAAAGCAAAAAACAAACAAACAAACAAAAAATCCAAGACCACTGAACATTTTCTGTAAAAGGCCAGATATTTTAGGTTTAGTGAGCATGCAGTTGGTCTCTGGCAACTGCTGTTGTAGTAGGAAAGCAGCCATACACAAGGATGTAAATGAATGGGTGTGACTATGTTCCAAGAAGACTTTATTTACAGATGATGAAATTTGTATTTCATGTAACTTTCACACCACAAAATATTATTCTTTTAATTTTTCCCAACCATTTAAAAATATAAAAACCAATTTTACCCACCTTGTACTAGATCTGAGACAATTATCTCCCGACAAGTTAGTTCTGTTAGAAACTCCTTGGCTGAAAAGTAACATGCTTTTATTGTAAAGTTTTTGTTTGTTTGTTTTTGAGACAATGTTTCACTCTTGTTGCCCAGGCTGGAGTGCAGTTGCACCATCTCAGCTCACTGCAGTCTTCGCCTGCCAGGTTCAAACAGTTCTCCTGCCTCAGCCTCCTGAGTAGCTGGGATTGCAGGTGCCCACCACCACACCTGGCCAATTTTTGTATTTTCAGTAGAGATGCAGTTTCTCCATGTTGGCCAGGCTGGTCTCAAACAGCTGACCTCAGGTGATCTGCCTGCCTTGGCCTCCCAAAGCTCTGGGATTACAGGTGTGAGCCACCATGCCCAGACCATTGTAAAGTTTTTATAAATTTATTATATGATGATGTTTTCCCCCATTGGTATTTCCTAAGCTTTTCTAGAATGTTCTCTGTTCTTGTAAGGCTTTCTGACATCAATTGTTGTCATGCATTTATTAAGTGCTCACCATAAAGTGAAATGCTGGGGACAGACTGGAGAAAAAGAAATTATTTAACAAGAGAAAGAGAAAGTGGTATAGATGCTCCACTATTTATGGAATTTCAACTTGTGCACTTTCAGAGACACAAACAAGAGAGATACATATTCTGAAGCAAAGCACCCTGGATCTCTCTTCAGCGTCCAAATATGCATCAAAAGGTTCTGGGAGCTCTTTTAGTTTCTGCTCTTTCAAAAAAGAATTCCTCATTTTTCAGTATAGGGAATATTTGCTGTTTTTCTTTGAGGTGTTGAGGAATTTTGCCAGGAACCCTATCTCATGTGATAATCTCAGAGGACCTGAAAGAAGAAAGTGCTATCAAGAAGTAGCAGAATGATTTTGAGGACAAAGACACCATCATTCCACCTGAAAGAAGTTCTGTATCTGTGTAATAATAGCAAACACTGATGTAGAGCTTCTATGTGTCTCGCTGTGTTTTAAGTGATTACACAATCATATGTGTGTGCATAGGCACTAATTTAATCACTAACAAAAAACTCTGTCATCAATCAACTAATGAGCTCATGAAATGATTGATGAATCAGAGAAACTTGAAGTGTGTGTCTCCCGAATTAGCATCATAGGCCTATTTGTGTTAATTTAAGAGAACGAAATAAATCTGTTAAGTGTACCCAGTCACAGATAGTAGTTCCACGGGTTTGCAGCTTTTGGCATCTGCCCAACCTGAAAGTAAGAAGCAGAACTGCAATTCTATTTTGGGGTGCCATTATGAATACTAAACCTTCTAAGGAATTCCCTATGGTGCTTGTGGGCAGATTACCCATTTCGGAAGATTTTTAGTGTACGAAATAAAACATGCTGAATGTAGGCAAAGATGCCAGCCAAAGTATGTATCAGTAAGGAGGACAATGAAAAGATTGACTCATATCTCATCCCAGTGGAAATCTGGGGGTTGCAAGCTTGTTCAGGACCTCTGGACATAGGAATAAAATCATAAATAGCTTTTAGAGTTTAACATGTACTCAATCAAAAAGTGTAGTGGGCTCTGTTGGTGCTCTGCCTGGAATATCTCAGCTGTTTTACCAGTTCTGTGTGCCTGTCCTAATTTACCAACATATGTGTAGTTTGCTTCTAATGACCAACATCTGTGAACGTCCTGTGGGGTTCCGGAGTAGTTGCCCTATACTCACAAAGAGCAGGAAGTGCCTGGGAGTTTACATCACCCTGGGGGCATCCCATAGTCCATGACCTGCACTTACAAAAATATTAAAACCCAAATTCTTTGGCGAACGTGGGACAAACTTTAGATGTAATTGATACTCCAGAGGTCCCTTCATGACCAGAATGAGACTGGGACTTTGCTAGGAATCACACTGTTACTTGGATTTATTCCCTATCCTACCCTGTTATGTTCACTCCTTACCAGTTTCTCCTGGGAATAGGTTCTTAATAAATCACTTGCACATCAGTCGTTATCTTAGTATTTGCTTCTTGGGAACTGTAAAGCAACGAACACATATATTATTAAGTGAGAGAAGTACTGCAAGGCTTTGCCTTAAATTAGCAATTTAAGATTGAATGAAAGAATGGACTGAAGGAATTGATAGAAGCCACTTCTTTTTTTTTTTTCTTGAGATAGAGCCTTGCTCTGTTGCCCAGGCTGGAGTGCAATGGTACAATCTCGGCTCACTGCAACCTCCGCCTCCTGGGTTCAAGTGATTCTCCTGCTTCAGCCTCCCTGAGTAGCTGGGACTACAGTTGCCCACCACCACCCTTGGCTAATTTTTTGTATTTTTAGTAGAGACAGGGTTTCACTATGTTGGCCAAGCTGGTCTCAAACTCCTGGCCTCATGATCTGCCTTGGTCTCCCATAGTGCTGGGATTATAGGTGTGAGCCACTGTGCTGGCCAGAAGCCACTCCTTAGCCTTGCACTACTCATGTTGTAATTAGGGAAACAGGAAAAGGATAAAACATTGAAACAGTGACTGTTACATTTTAGTTTGAAGGTCATATAGTGAGACTGCCCACATAGTGCAGCCTTTCTGGCTGATGGTAATCTGGGTTTAGCATATATATGGCCAGGCCAGGGAAGGAGATATCACCACCTCCTGGGAAAGTTGCCTTTCTTCTAGACTTGTTGTAAGTCAGTTCCCTCTTTTCTTTTCTTTCCATTCCTTTCCTTTCCTTTCTTTCCTTCCTTTCTTCCTTCCTTCCTTTCTTCCTTCTTTCCCTCCCTCCCTCCTTCCCTCCCTCCTTCCTTCCTTCCTTCTTCCTTTCTCCCTCCCTCACCCTCCCTTTCTTCCTTTCTTCCCTCCGTCCTTCTGTTTGATAGAGGCAGAATTCACATGCCATAAAATTCATTCACTTCAAGTGAAAAATTCCATGATCTTTAACATATTCAAAGTTGGGCAACTACTATTACAATAACTTTCAGAACATTTTCCTCACCCTGTGAAGAAACACTGCTCTTTAGCTGTCATGTTCTGAACTACTCAATCACCAGTCTCTGCAATCCTAGGAACCCCTATGTCTGCTCTGCGGATTTGTTTACTCTTGACATTTCATATAAATGAAATAATATAATATGTGGTCTTTTGTGACTTCTTCCAATTAGCATTCAATTTTCAAGTTTCATTCATGTGAATCACATATTGGTATTTCATTCCTTTTGATGGCCAAATAATCTTTTATTGTATGTATAAATCACATTTTGTTTATCAATTTATCAGTTGCTGGAAATTTGGTTTGTTTCTACCTTTTGGCCATTCTGAATAAATCTTTTTTTTTTTTTTTTTTTTTTTTTTTTTTTTTTTGAGACGGAGTCTCGCTCTGTCGCCCAGGCTGGAGTGCAGTGGCCAGATCTCAGCTCACTGCAAGCTCCGCCTCCTGGGTTTACGCCATTCTCCTGCCTCAGCCTCCTGAGTAGCTGGGACTACAGGCGCCCGCCACCTCGCCCAGTTAGTTTTTTGTATTTCTTAGTAGAAACGGGGTTTCACCGTGTTAGCCAGGATGGTCTCGATCTCCTGACCTCGTGATCCACCCGTCTCGGCCTCCCAAAGTGCTGGGATTACAGGCTTGAGCCACCGCGCCCGGCCGCCATTATGAATAATTCTACCAGAAATATTTGTCTACAAGTTTTTGTGGACATCTGTTTTCATTTATGTTAGTTATTGCTTAGGAGTAGAATTGCTAGAATGGCTAGTAGAATTTCTTATATTCAGCCAAAATCGAGCCTTCATAACTTTCACACTTGGTTGTTGTCCAGCTTTCTGTAGAAATACGGATAAGACCTTCTTATGCATAACATCTCCTCAAATTATTCATGATCTTCATGTCCTCCTTCAACTTTCAAAGACTGAATATCTTCTGGTTTTCAATCATTCTATGGCTAAAATGGGACTTAGAGAAATGCAGACTGATACCTTCAAAGCTGTCACATTATCTGTTATAATGTACAAAACAGCTTTCGTTTGAAATCTCAGACTTTCCCATCAACATCAGGGAACAAGTGGCTGAGTTTATTTTGCCAAGATGAGAGACAACAAATTATTTTATGGGTAAGAAGACTTTTCAATAGATTCTGCAGGAGTTTTTCCTTTGGAAAATCAAGAGGACTAATGATTTGTGTAGTTTATATATAGATTTGTCATTTCTTCACATGTTAATGTGAGAAGAAAGAATTCTGTGCTTCTGAAAAGTAAAATTTGATGGAAATCAATTATCTTAAGAACTTCAAAAGAAGTCACATGCAGCATTCCTTTTATTCTTAGTCACGAAGACAATGGGAAGAAAACTTGACAAAACCACAGGAAAATGTAGCAAGTTACTTAGCAGGCTCTGGGTTGTGCTGAACTGGGCCAAATATGATGTTCATTTTTTCTTCTTTGGCTATGAATGGATCTGATCCTTGCTTGTTAGTCAAACACTTAGGAATATTTTCCACCATTTTTTTTAACATTAAATCCAGAGCTCAGGATGGCTTCTGGCATTGTCTCATGCTATCTGCATGATGTGGACAAGTCACCCAGCCTTTCTGACTGTCAGTTTCTGCATCGTACTACCACGTCATCAGTGGCTCTCAAACTGTGTTGCACAGGATAACGGCCAAGGGATCTTGCTAAAAATGTCAATCTTGTGACACTGCAAGGGATTCTACAAGTAGGGTTTGGGGAGGTCCTTACAGTCTATTTTTAAAAACCCACCCAAGTGATGCTGATACCCACAGTCATGAAGACCATACCTTCAGAAATACTGACTAGCCACTTTTTTCTGGTCCTTTTTCCACTTGTTCTACATTCCACTGAAAGGCAGAAGAAATCTTACCATCTTTCCAGGCAATATCTTTTCACCTGTGCTGTGTGCAAGGACATGAAGAAAGGAAGACAACCAAAGTTGAAATAATGAAAAAAGTCCCAGGCTGATGCTTAGATTCTGATTTATTAGAAATATTTTGACCAGAAAAATTTTAACCATAAAGCAGGGCTTCTCAACCTTGGCACTATTGACATTTGTGCCTAGGTCATTCTTTGTCTTCTGTTTGGGGGTAGTGGGGTAGGGGCTCTCATGTGCAATGTAGAAAGTTGAGCAGCATATCTGGCTTCTTCCTACTAAATACCAGTAGCAGCTCCTCCCATCCTTCCTGCTTAAAACAATCAGAAATACCTTCAGATACTGCCAAATGTGCCTTCATAAAGTATAGTCCCAAGGAAAAGAATCAAGAAATCAGGCTTACAGCAGTTTTCTTTGCTTGGTTCTTACTGCACAGCAAGGCAAAGGAGGCCCTGCTAAACTGTTGGTGCTTGACCTTGTTGTACCAAGCATTCCTTGGGGATCTGGAACAACCTGGCTCATCCTCTCTATTTTCTGGATAAATAGAAAACAGAGAGGTTAAGTAACTTGGCATGAAATGGACATTCTGTTTTATTCTTCTGATTTTACTACACTCCTCATAACAAATTTTTAATGTTTGCCTTGTATGTTCTGCCCCATATCATAATTACAAGACAGATTAATTAGGTGGGCAGGTGAACCAATATATGTGAAATTGCTTTGAAACCTGCAAGCACTAGAGTAATGCTGGGTGTCATCATTTGTACTATTCTTGAGCCTCTGAAGCTAGGGGTTTCTTGTGGTTACAAAAGTGGTTTCTTTGGGTAACTAGTCAAGTACTCTATAGGACTCCATGGTGGTCAGTTCTGATCACACAAATGGCCAATATTTACCCAGTCTGTTAGCCTTTTAACAATATGCCATGTTGTGTGGAGACCCAGGTGTGTATGAATCTCCCACGATGGGTGGAGACCCAGAGCTTAGTTCTACTCTTCTGCTGTGGGGAACTTTTTCTTTGTTTGCTTGGGTGGTGCAAGACCTACTTTACTGAATGAAAATGTGTTGTTGGTGTAAGAGGCACTAAGTGGAAATTATTAAAGGATGAATTCCTTATGTCTATGAAAGGTTTCTCCACTGTGGCTCTCTAGACATTTGGGACCAGAACATTCTTTGTTGTGAAGGCTGTCCTGTGCAGCACAGGATGTTTAGCAGCATCTCTGGTCTCCACCCACTGGAGGCAAGTGACACCCTTCCCCTGCAGTTGTGGCAGGCAAAGATAGCTTCAGATATTGCCAAGTTTCTCCTCAGTGACAAAACTTCCTGTGTTGGGAATCACTGGCCTAGGAGATATGGATAGGACACCAGTAATCTAATGATGTAATGAAAGGGTCTGACTTGTCAAAAAGAGTCTCCACTTTCAAACATACTGGAATGGCCTGCAAAGAGATTGGGGTCCAACTACCATTTACATCTCAACTCCATTATCTACTAGGTGTACAAAACAAGTTAATTACCCTCATAAATAAAATGAAGATAATCATACTTTCCCTGCCTTGTTCTGGGGATCCAGATGTTTGCAAAGCATCTAGTTGAGCCTGTGACATTGGTGCTTAATGAATAGTGGATTGTTATCATTTCAAACAATAATTCTAGCACCTGCAGTGTTGGTGTTGCCATGGGAATTCTGCAGGCTTTAGGCAACTGAAACACTGTGCAGAAGAAAGGAGATTATGATCAGAGGGGTGAAGGCAATAGACTAACACTAGATAATGGATATAAATGAAAAATCATTTATTGATTCCCAAGCTGTTATTTGGAAAGTCACAGCTGGAGGGATTGTGGCCTCTCCTTTTCGCCTAATGACCAGTCCTTGAATAGAATATTTATTTTAGAAATGTCTCTCTTTGGGTACCTTTAAAGGATATTCTCCCTGGCTCCCTGGCACTAAGTAATAATTCTTCAGTGAAAATATCAAAATGACAAGAACAAAGTATACCAATGATACCAAATAGAACTTACTTTAATGGTCATTTTTTCCTCACCCTTCCTCACTGGTTTTCCTTCCCTGAATTCTAAGATCATCATATTCTCAACTCCAGTTGATGCATAACTTTATGATTTTTTTTTTGTACTAGGATTTGAGGGCAAGGACAATGGTACTGGCTGTGCCAGGGTGTTCTCCTCTCTCTTCCCTATCTCTCCTATGTGACGCAACTCCAGGCACCATTTTTGGAACCACCATGAATTCCTCCTTCACTGGTCTTAAGCCCAGCTGTCTTCAGACTGGGGGTCATCACCCTAAACTTACCTGGAAAAAGGAACGATGCCCTTCATTATTTGTTAGATTTCCCCTTTCTCACTGGAAAGGTTAAGAGGGTGGGAAAAAATTATGACTGTAGAGCAAATGACAGTTGTCATGCTGAGATTTTACCCCCAGTATGCTGAACTTTTGCCTAGTTAGATGTCCTCCTTCAAAAGCGTATTTGCTGTATCCATTGCTCCTGTCTGTATGTGTGGGTGAAGTCAGCCTTGGCATTGCCAATGCCAGGGACTCAGCAGAGCTGGGAGGTTCTTCAATTATAGAGGACACATGATTTCAGACAAAGAAAGCCTTAAGCTACTACTCCAGTTCTCCTTTCTGATCCTGAAGTTTGATTTCCTTAATTTTATTTGTGTAGTCCCAAGAAAAAACCTAAAAGAGAAGACTGTAAACTATGTATGTAGTTTGAGAAAACTGTTGAGAATTGTCCAGCAAACTTGAAGATATGCATGCCTATGAGCAATTATAATCCTGGTTATAAAAATTTGTGCACATGTGCACAAGATGATACATATAATGACGTTAAAGTAGTGTGGTTTCCAGTGGTCCAAAATTGATAAGGACATAAATGTCCATCAACAGTTAAAAAAATAAATAGTAGTAAACACATGCAATGGAATACTAGACAGCAATGGGAATGAACAAACAACATCTACATACAGCAATATGGATGACCCTTAGAAACAGAATATTGAGGGGGGATCTGGCAAGATGGTCAAATAAGAACAGCTCCGGTCTGCAGCTCCCAGTGAGAACAACACAGAAGGCAGATGATTTCTGCATTTCGAACTGAGGCACACTGTTTACCCATTGGGATTGTTTAGGCAGTGGGTGCAGCCCATGGAGAGTGAGTAGAAGCAGAGTGGGGCATTGCCTCACCTAGGAAGTGCAAAGAATGGGGGGCCTCCCTTTCCCAGCCAGGGGAGCCATAAGAAACTGTGCTATCCAGCATAGATACAACACTTTTCTCATGGTTTTTGCAATCTGCAGACCAGGAGATTGCCTTGTGCACCTACACCACCAGGGCCCTGGGTTTTAAGCACAAAGCTGGGTGGCTGTTTGGGCAGACACTGATCTACCTGCAGGAGTTTTTTTTTCTTTTCCATACCCCTGTGGCACCTGGAACCCCAGAAAGACAGAACCATTCACTCCCCTGGAAGGAGGCTGAAGCCATGGGGCCAAGTGGTCTTGCTCAGCAAGTCCCACTCCCATGGAGCCCAGCAAGCTAAGAACCACTAGCTTGAAATTTTCACTGCCAGAGCAGCAGTCTGAAGTCAACCTAGAGCAATGAAGCTTGGTGGGGGGAATGGCATCTGCCATTCTGAGGCTTGAGTAGGTGGTTTTCCCAATTGTGTTAAGGAGGCCTGGAGGTTCAGACTGGGCAGAACTCATCTGTGGCAAAGAAGCTGTGGCTAGACTACCTCTCTAGATTCCTCTTCACTGGGCAGGGCATCTCTGAAAGAAAGGAAGCAGCCCCAGTCAGGGGTTTATAGATAAAACTCCTATCTCCCTGGGACAGAGCACCTGGGGAAAGGGGCAGTTGTGGGTACAGCTTCAGAAGACTTAAATATTCCTGCCTGCTGCCTCTGAAGAGAGTACTGGATCCTAACAAGGAGGGTTCTCCCAGCACAGTGCTTGACCTCTGCTAAGGGCACAGACTTCCTTCTAAAGTGGGTACCTGACCCCTATGCCTTCTGACTGGGACAGACCTCCCAACAGGGGTTGACAGACACCTCATGTAAGAGAGCTCCAGCTGGCATCAGGCTGGTGTCCTTCTGAGACAAAGTTTCCAGAGGGAGGAGCAGGCAGCAATCTTTGCTGTTCCGCAGCCTCCACTTGTGATACCTGGGGAAACAGGATCAGAGTGGACCTCTAGCAAACTGTGGCAGACCTGCAGAAGAGAGACCTGACCGTTAGAAGAAAAACTAACAAACAGAATGCAAGAACATCAACATTAACAAAAAGCACCCCCACACAAAACCCCATCCAAAGGTCAACAGCCTCAAAGATCAAAGGTAGACAAATCCATGAAGATGAGAAAAAAACAGTGCAAAAATGCTGGAAATTCCAAAAACCAGAATGCCTCTTCTCCTCCAAATGATTGCAACTCCTCTCCAGCAAGGGCACAAGAGAGGACAGAGAATGAGTTTGATAAATTAGACAGAAGTAGGCTTCAGAAGGCAGGTAATAACACGCTCCTCTGAGCTAAAGGAGCATCTTCTAACCCAGGATAATGAAGCTAAGAACCTTGACAAAAGGTTACAGAAACTGCTAACTAGAATAACCAGTTTAAAGAAGAACATAAATGACCTGATGGAGCTGAAAAACACAGCACAAGAACTTTGTGAAGATATACAACTATCAATAGCCAAATTGATCAAGCAGAAGAAAGGATATCAGGGATTGAAGATCACCTTACTGAAATAAGGCGTGAAGACAAGATTAGAGAAAAAGAGTGAAAAGAAACAAACAAAGCTTCTAAGAAATAAGGGACAAAGTGAAAAGACAAAGCCTACAGTTGATTAGGGTCCCTGAAAGTGATGCGGAGAATGGAACCAAGTTGGAAAACACACTTCAGAATATTATCCAGGAGAAATCCCCCAAAACAGGCCAACATTTAAATGAAGGAAATAGAATACCACTACAATACTGCTCGAGAAGAGCAGCCAAAAGACAAATAATCATCAGATTCACCAAGGCTGAAATGAAGCAAAAAATGTTAAGGTCACTGAGAAAGAAAGGTCAGGTGACCTATAAAGGTCAGGTGACCTATCAGACTAACAATGGATCTCTCTGCAGAAACCCTACAAGCCATAAGGCAATGGGGACCAATATTCAACATTCTTAAATAAAAGAATTTTCAACCCAGAATTTCATATCTAGTGAAACTAGCTTCATAGATGAAGGAGAAAAACAATCCTTTCCAGACAAGCAAATGCTGAGGGATTTTGTTACCACCAGGCCAGCCTTACAAGAACTCTTGAAGGAAGCAATAAATCTGGAAAGCAAAAACTGGTACCAGCTACTATAAAAACACACTATAATATAAAAACCAATGACACTATGAATAAACCTCGTCAGCTAATGTGCAAAATAACCAGCTAGCATCATGATGACAGGATCAAATTCATACATAAGAACATTAACCTTAAATGTAAATGAGCTAAATGCCCCAGTTAAAACACACAGACTGGCAAATTGGATAAAGAGTCAAGACACATTGGTGTGCTGTATTCAGGAGACTCATCTCATGTGCAAAAACACACGTCGGCTCAAAATAAAGTCATGGAGGAATATTTATCAAGCAAACGGAAAGCAAAAAAAAAAAAAAAAAAAAACCCAAAAAACAAAAAACAAAAAAAACACACCAGGGATCAGAACCCTAATCTCTGATAAAACAGACTCTAAACCAACAAAGATTTAAAAAAAAAAAAAAAAGACAAGAAGAGCATTACCTAATGGTACAGGGATCAATTCAACAAGAAGAGCTAACTATCCTAAATATAAATGCACCCAATACAGGAGCACCCAGATTCATAAACCAAGTTCTTAGAGACCTACAAAGAGACTTAGACTCCCACACAATAATAGTAGGAGATTTTAACACCACACTGTCAATATTAGATGGATCAGTGAGACAGAAATTTAACAAGGACATTAGGGACATAAACTCAGCTCTGGACGAAGTGGACCTAATAGACATCTACAGAACTCTCCACCCCAAATCAACAGAATATACATTCTTCTCAGCATCACATAGTATTTATTCTAAAACGACCACTTAATTGGAAGTAAAACACTCCTCAGCAAAAGAAAAAATGAAAATCATAACAGTCTCTCAGTCCACAGTGCAATCACACTGGAACTCAGGATTAAGAAACTCACTCAAAACCACACAAATACATGGAAACTGAACAACTTGTTCCTGAATGATTATGGGGTAAATATCAAAATTAAGGCAGAAATCAAGAAGTTCTTTGAAACTATAGCAGGAAGAGGGTCAGACAAAACTCCTCAGACACGGAGTTAAAGAAGGAAGGGGTTTATTCGGCCGGGGGCATCAGCAACACTCCTGTCTCAAGAGCCAAGCTCCTGGAGTGAGCAATTCCTGTCCCTTTTAAGCTCACAACTCTAAGGGGGTGCATGTGAGAGGGTTGTGATTGAGCAAGCAGGAGGTATGTGACTGGGGGCTGCATGCACCGGAAATTAGATTGGAACAAAACAGGATAGGGATTTTCACAGTGCATTCCTATACAATGTCTATAATCTACAGACAACAACGGATTAGGTCAGGGGTCGATCTTTAACTACCAGGCCCAGGGTGCGGCGCTGGACTGTCTGCTTGTGGATTTCATTTCTGCCTTTTAGTTTTTACTTCTTCTTTATCTGGAGGCAGAAATTGGGCATAAGACTATATGAGGGGTGGTCTTCTCCCTTACTCCCCGCTTTTGAGGCTCTCACTCATGTCTTTTTGCAAGACAGATCGATAGTGATTCATATAGTACACTTGTGCATTATGGTTAACTAAGGTAGGGATGAAGCTTTTTATCATTCGAAGAAGTACAGGTAGCAAACAAGGGAGCAGTAAGTAGGTTCCTATTACCATTGTAACTCTTATTATAAGAGTTTTAAATCCTCCTAGCGCTGAGAGCCACTTTCCAAACATAGCCCTAGGATCAAATCCATGCCACACTTGCATGGGCACATATGCCAGTTTTGTTGTATCTGTAACCATGTCTTCAACTACTTGCCCTTGATTATCTACGTGTAGGCAGCTATTAGTAAGGTTAAATTTCCTACAGACCTCTTCCTCAGCTGCTAGCAAGTAGTCAAGAGCTAATCTATTTTGATAGATAGAATTTCTCATCTGACTTTCTTCCTGGGCCAGAATAGTCAAGGCTCTGCTGGTTTTACTAGTGATTATTTCTAAGACAGCTTGTAACCATATGATTCGGTTGATCATGTAAATGGGGGTCCAGTATCCCCATGAGCCATCTTGTGACCAAGTAGCAGGCCCATAATATTGTATGATTCTCTCAGGCCATTCATCATCTTTCCAATTTCCTATAGCTATGCTTCTCTTTGCATGGGAAGCATAGACAGGGAAGCCCAGGAGTTCACCTGTTTTTATGGGCAGTGGGAAGAAAGATGGTTTAACAGTGCCAATAACACAACGACCTGCCCACTGGTCAGGTAATTTGGCATAAGCTCTATGCCCACATATCCAGTATAATCCAGTGGGGGCTGTCCAGTCCTGGTGGGACTCCAGGTGGGTCCACATGGTTTTCAATTTTGGGAATTTACTAAATGGATTCCTCTCTGTGTGATTTGAACTCCACCAAGTGACTGTTTTTGTGGTGCCATTATACAGTTTCTGTCTCTGACAACTAAGTCATCCTACAGGGTGAGTGAATTCTTTTTCTTCTCCAGCTATGCAATATTGTCATATAATTGAGTCTTTTAGGACCCAGAAATTATCAGGGGATTCTTTTGAGCTGGGAATTCATCAGGGACTGGATCTGTAGGTACTAATTCTCGGGCTTACCATGGCTATTGATCTCCCATTACAGTTCCTCCACATACATAACAGGAAGTGACATTGAGAGACTGTGCTACATGCTTGGCTCATTGCAAAAACAAATTTCTTGTTTTTCCTGGAATTTCTGGTACTGGCACATTTAGTTCATCATAGAAAATTTGAAACACTGGCTCAGGAGCGCATTTGTAAACTTCTCCTCGAACCAAGATATTTACTCGAGGATCCAGTCTGGCCCCATCCTACGGTCACACGCTGCTCTTTTTTCCAGCGAGGATCAAGGGGATTGGTTATTACTAGCTCTAAGGGGTTACACTGTCCCTTAGTACAAGAAGGGCCATTTTTTTCCTTTCTGAAGGTGGACTGGATCCTTTCCTTTTTTTTTTTTTTTTAAATCCAAGTGGCCTAAATGATACAAGACCAGTATTTACATTTATTTCCACACAGTCCTAATTTATGACAGATGTACTTATTTTCTGCCATATAGCCTCTTTTCTAATTAAGAGAACTACAACTTATTTCTAACTTATTACTATTAATGACAGCACAGCCATCAAATTTTAAGGTGACTTGTTTGGGAACCCCTTTTTCTTCTGTTTTGGCTAACACTTTACTCGTATCGTTTATGAGCCCCCACCAGTCCTCAGTCCTTAATCTTATTTTAAAAACTGTGGTCATGGGAGGCTCAGATGGGTCATAACACACATCATTGTGTGTTATTGGTCATTTCTTGGGCTACATACCTCATGTAGAATAACATTATACAAAAAGTTCCTTTTAGAGTTCCAGTACATTTATAATAACCGTAAAATAATAGGACCATAGCAACCTTTCGTCCTACCTCAGTGACTTGACGTATACACTGGGAACAGCCCTCAGTCTGAGGAAGGTCAGTTGAAGTCCTTACGGCACAAGTCCAAATTTTAAGGAAAATGAGTCCCGTGATCAGTTTCCTCATGCTTCAGCCATGTGTGGACCAGCCAGCTTCCGGGTGTGCCTGGAGAAGGGCATGTTGTCTTCTTCAGAGTCACTCTGCAGGGGTTGGCGAAGCTGCTCCCATTCACATACCGCTTACAGTCTGCTGATGTTTAAGGATGGTCTCGGAGGTTGGGCCTGCTAGAATAAACTGAGTACAATACCTCTACACAGTTATGTTCAACTGGGCTCTCTGATACTGGGAGCAAGGTGGTGAGGTGTAGCATGTTGCAAACTTCAGTGGGTATGTGGGGATTTTCACATAGCAAGCTTTGGTACTTGGTTAATCTAGCATTTGTTAACCAATGATGTCCTTTGGTGTTTATTAAAGTACCACAGCATGGGGGGGCTTTATATTCAGGTTTTTCCTAAGAGTTAGCTTATTTGCTTCTTGTGCTAACAGGGCTGTTGCTGCTAGGGTCCTTAGACCTGGGGGCCAGGCTTTGGAAACTCTGTCTAGTTCTTTTGAGAGATAGGCCATTGGCCTTGGCCAGGCCCCACAGTCTGGGTTAAAACTCCAACTGCCATTTTTTCTCTTTCTGACACATAGAGTGTAAAGAGTTTTGTCAGGTCAGGTAGTCTCAGGGCTGGGGCCGACATTAGTTTTTCTTTTAACTCATGAAAAGTCATTGCTGTTGGCTGTAAATAGATGTAGTTTATCTAATCGTTGTTTTTATTAACTGTCACCTACTAAAATATTGATTCAAATCCTGCAGCTATTTGATTTCCAGCTTTAAATTGATCTGGTATTCCTGGTGGGACTCCAATTGCGTCTAAATAGACAACAGAGTCGAAAGACCCATAAGGGCCTTCCTTCACTTTATGATGTCTCATTATTATTTTTCCTTCTGGTTGATGAAATGCCAGGGTGAAACGGATAGCCAATTGGACTAAAGTACAAGTGCCACTCCAGTTATTCAGCAGAGTGCCCAGTAAAGGTCCACCACAATACCACCACACATCCGCTCAGGGATGAACAAGGGCTGACTGATTGATAAGCTCTTGAAAATTCTTAAGCTCACTGCATTCTTTCAGGTCACCAAGGAATGCTAAGTTTCCTCCTTGTTGTGAGAGACACGAAGTGAACTTAGTGTTGGGAGATAGAAGCTGGATGGCCCTCAGGGGCTGAACCACAGGGTGCCGGACTTTGGGATATAGCAGAGAGAGAGCTTGGCATGACTTATTACCCCAGGCTATAGAATCCTGGAAAAGAGCTACCATGCAGCCTATGTCTGGTCAATTGGAGGACCACCTTAGTAGAAGGGGGAAAATCTGGGCCTCTGGCCTGCCATGTGCACAAGCATAACAATTGCTTTTGTTTAACATGCAGATGGAATAGTTGATCCATTTTAACCAGGCATTTGCATCTTGGTAGCGTGTCTTAATTGCTAAAGTTTGTTTTAAGTCTTTAACTTCTATGATCCTCTAGTAAAATGAATGTATGGTTTTAGGGAAATCACAAAACCAGTTGGGGCTGTCTATCCTTGCTCTGTAGTGGTCCATAGAATGTTGGACCAACTATGGCATGAAAGCTCTACATCGGGGGGCAACACTCCTGGTGGGCACTGGGGTCTTTATCAAAATCGCCCCAGATTAAATGGTCCTAGTTCACTAATGCCTAGTCTGAGGAGAGTCAGGAGCGACACAAGTACTTTTCTGAAGTAGAAAGCTGTCTTTGACTTGGCAAGTCCTCACACGGTATAACAAGGCAAGCATTAAATGCAATAGTTTGAGGCGAAATTGACTTGGTTATATTAATAACTAGATGGTCAGCAACAGAACAAGGAAAGAAGAAAGAGTAACAGAATAGATTAAAAGAGTTAAATTTTTCTTAGCTTTAGTTTGGTAGGGTTTTCCCCTGGGACTATGGCCCATGACTCTGGAGGGGGTGGCGTTTTCTTGACTTGGGTGTGATGAGTCCATCCCTTTTTTTTGCTGTACGAACAGCAGTCTTAGTGGTTAGCAGTACAAGGTAGGGTCCTTCCCAGGCTGGCTCAAGTTTTTCTTCTTTCCACCTTTCGGTAAGAACATGATCTTCAAGCTGGTGCTGGTTTACTGGAAATTCTAGGGGTGGTACATGTGCTAAAAGATTTTTATTTCTTTTTTTCTTTTGCGAGAAAGGAAAGTAGAAGATAAACCAAGTATATAATTTTTAAGAAATTGACCTTTTGTTTTAAATGTGGGACCTTGGCAGTGGACTTTATCGTCCTTAGTGCCTTTTACTGAGAAATTTCATTTAGCACCTATTTTCATTAGTTTTTAAACCAAAGAAAGCCAAATACCATTTTACATTTAACAATGCTTCTTATATGATTTTTATACCAGATAAGCTAAATGTTATCTTTATATTAGTGTGTTATTAATGTTAAACCTAATTTTAATAAAACCTTGTAGACATATTTGTTTAATTTTTAATGTTTGACCATAAGGTAAGATTTTATAGACTCTTTTTAACCTTTTATAATATTTGCTAAAGAGCAGGTTGGTGCCTTAAGAAAAACCTGTTATGCTTTTACTTTAATGTCCAGTTCACAGAAAAACTAGATGATACTTCTTTAACTTTAGCTAATATGTTTACACACAGAATGTTGTTTACAATTAACGTTTTAAAACTTGCTGAAACCTTCAAAACAATAATTTTTAAACAACTTTTTAATGTAGGTAAAAATGTACAGTCTTATGCCTCCTTATAATCCTTTTACCAAAGGTATATTTTGCTTTTCTTATATACCTTGCACATAAACTTTTTTTTTTCCAACAGTTTTACATTCAGGAGGCCTAGTTACTTTTAAAGTATACAACATTTTTTGCATAAATTACTTTTTTAACACACTTTTCTTATAACCTTTTTTCCACAACTTTTATAGGCAATTTTTTGACATGCCTTAACTTTCTGACTTATTACAAACATTTCTCTGTTTAAACAACCAGTTAATTTATTTCAGGACAAGAATTTACCATATAATACTCTTTTTATATAAATTCCCCCCCCCCTTTTTTTTTTTGAAGATAACCATTCTTTTCCAAAGCGAACCTTTTTTTTTATGTCTGTGGACCTGACTGTCTAAGGCCACAAGAATAGAAGTTACTACTGTCATGCACATCCGTGTGAAGAGACCACCAAACAGGCTTTGTGTGAGCAACATGGCTGATTATTTCACCTGGGTGCAGGCGGGCTGAATCCAAAAAAGGAGTCAGCAAAGGGAGATAAGGGTGGGGCTGTCTTATAGGATTTGGGTAGGTAAAGGAAAATTACAGTCAAAGGGGGGTTGTTCTCTGGCAGGCTGGAGTGGGGATCACAAGGTGCTCAGTGGGGGAGCTTTTTGAGCCAGGATGAGCCAGGAAAAGGAGTTTCACAAGACAATATCATCGCTTAAGGCAAGGACTGGCCATTTTCACTTCTTTTGTGGTGGAATGTCATCAGTTAAGGCAGGCAGGGCATTTGCACTTCTTTTGTGATTCTTCAGTTACTTCAGGCCATCTGGGCATATAGTGCAAGTCACAGGGGATGCGATGGGTTGGCTTGGGCTCAGAGGCCTGACAACTATAACACATGTTACACTGTTAACTTTTAGCAAACTTTACTTTTGTTGAAACCTTGTAAGTTTGGGATTTTAATTATCCTTTGCTATTAATAAGACCTTGTTTTGTCCAAATTAGAATTGGTATGATGGCTTTTAAATAGGGTACACTTTTTTTTTAACTACTTGTATATTTCTCTCTTTCTTTCTCTCTTTGACTTTGTCACTCTCTCTTTGACTTTTCTTTTGCCTCTGTCTCTCCTCTCTGTCTCTGCCTCTGTCTTTGTCTCTCTCTCTCCCTCTTTGTTTTCCCCTCTCTGTCTCTTCCTCTCTCTCTTTGCCTCTTTTCCTGTCTCTTTCCTTTCTCTCTCTCTGCTGGTCTTCCCTTGCCTCTGCCAGCTGCTTATGCTGCTGTTCTCTCAACCACTGTGTGTTGGGGGTGGGGGGGTCTAAAACCAGTTGTAACCAAGTGTCTATATCTAGGAACTGGTCTGGATTCCCTGGCTTACATGTTACCTTGTGCTATACCTTTGAAACAAGGGACCTTCCTTCTAATGGCCAACCTACCTCTAATCCTGGCCAGTCTATCTTACACAAAGTTTTAAGTTTTCCTGGTGTCATAGTACTCCATAATCTCCCTTAAATCCATTTTTTTTTTTTTTTTAAATTTTCAACATAGTTCCTAGTGGGGTGGGCTCAATTTGTGCCTCACCTGTTTCCTCTAGACAAAACACCAAGCTCACACCAGACGTACACCACAAAACAAAGAACAGGTAGAAAGGGCACACACACACTTTTGTAGTTTATACCAAACCAAAATCAAAACCAAAATCAGAGTGTCCAGAAATACAAGCCAGGTCAAAACCAAAACCAAAATATCAAGCAATCCAAGTGAAGTCAAAAACAAAAACCAAAGTGCTGGTAGAGGCACACCATAGGGGATCAGGCCACGCTTCCACTCAAATGGAGTGGGCAAGTTCCCAAGACCAGTCCTGTCAAGCAATTCAAGTCAAAACCAAAACCAAACCAAAGTGCCGATAAAAGCACACCGTGGGTGTTCAGGCCACGCTTCCACTCAAACGGAGTGGGCAAGATCCCAAGACTGGTCCTGTCAAGCAATTCAAACCAAATCAAAACCAAAACCAAAGTGCCGATAAAGGCACGCCATGGGTGATCAGGCCACGCTCCCACTCAAATGGAGTGGGCAAGTTTCAAAAACTAGTCTTACCAAGTTTTAGATGTCCAGACTCCAAGTGTCCATTCCTTCCTGGTGTTCACCCACTGCGCTGATCCTCCACGGCGGCCTGCCACACACTGCTCTGGCAAGGTGTCCCACCAGGGCAAATGCCCATCCGGGAGTGCTCTCAGGATCCCTGTCGCTCAGGCTGGTCGGAGTCCCCAGCAGGGATGTTCCACAGGGCAGGCTTAAGCCGCCTAAGGAGCTGCTTTGACCATCCACCATTCACCTCACTTCCCGGTCAGGGAACCAAGAAATGTAGCAGGACAAGCGTCAGACAAAACTCCTCAGACACCCAGTTAAAAAAGGAAGGGGTTTACTCAGCCGGGGGCATTGGCAAGACTTCTGTCTCAAGAGCCGAGCTCCCTGAGTGAGCAATTCCTGTCCCTTTTAAGGGCTCACAACTCTAAGTGGGTATGCGTGAGAGGGTCTAAGAGAGGGTCCTGATTGATTGAGCAAACAAGGGGGTACGTGACTAGGGGCTGCATGCACCGGTAATTAGATTGGAACAAAACAAGATAGGGATTTTCACAGTGCATTTCTATACAATGTCTATAATCTATAGATAACATAACCAATTAGGTCAGTGATCTATGTTTAACTACCAGGCCCAGGGTGCAGCACCAGGCTGTCGGCCTGTGGATTTCATTTCTGCCTTTTAGTTTTTACTTCTTCTTTCTTTGGAGGCAAAAATTGGGCATAAGACGATATGAGGGGTGGTCTCCTCCCTTAAAACCAGTGAGAACAAAAAGACAATGTATCAGAATCTCTGGGACACATTTAAAGCAGTGTTAAGAGGGAAATTTATAGCACTAAATGCCCACATCAGAAAGTGGGAAAGATCTAAAATTGACACCCTAACATCACAAAAGAACTAGAGTAGCAAGAAAAAACATATTCAAAAGCTAGTAGAGGACAAACAATAAGTAAGATTAGAGCAGAACTGAAGAAGATAGAGACACGAAAAACCCTATAAAAAAATCAATGAATCCAGGAGCTGGATTTTGAAAAGATTAACAAAATAGACCGCTAGCAAGACTAATAAAGAAGACAATAGAGAAGAATCAAATAGTCACAATAAAAATGATACAAGGGATATCATCACTGATCCCACAGAAATACAAACTACCATGACAGAATACTATAAAGATGTCTACGCAAATAAACTAGAAAATCTAGAAAAAAATGGATAAATTCCTGAATACATACACCCTCCCATGACTAAACCAGGAAGAAGTCAAATCCCTGAATAGACCAAAAACATGTTGTGAAATTGAGGCATTAATTAACAGCTTACCAACCAGAAAAAGCCCAGGACCAGATGGACTCACAGTTGAATTCTACCAGAGGTACAAAGAGGAGCTAGTACCATTCCTTTTGAAACTATTTGAAAGAATAGAAAAAGAGGGTCTCCTCCCTAACTCATTTTATGAGGCCAGCATTATCCTGATACCAAAACCTTGCAGAGACAACAAAAAAAGAAAATTTCAGGCTAATAACCCGGATGAACATTGATGGGAAAATCCTCAAAAAATAGTGACAAACTGAATGCAGTGGCACATAAAAAAGCTCATCCACCATGTTCAAGCTGGTCTTATCCCAGGAATTCAATGCTGGTTCAACATACACAAATCAGAAAATGTAATCCATCACATAAACAGAACAATTATTATCTCAATAGATGCAGAAAAGGCCTTCAATGAAATTCAACACCACTGATGCTAAAAACTCTCAATAAACGATATTGATGGACCGTATCTCAAAAAAGTAAGAGCTATTTATGACACACCCCTAACAAATATCATACTGAATGGTCAAAACTGGAAGCATTCCCTTTGAAAACTGGCACAAGACAAGGATGCACTCTCTCACCACTCCTATCCACCATATTATTGGGAGGTCTGGCCAGGGCAACCAGGCAAGTAAAAGAAATAAAGCATTTTCAAATAGGAAGAGAGAAAGTCAAGTTGTCTCTGTTTGCTGATGACATAATTTTATATTTAGAAAACACCATCATCTCAGCCCCAAAACTCCTTAAGCTGATAAGCAACTTCAGCAAAGTCTCAGGATATAAAATCAGTGTGCAAAAATCACAAGCATTCCTATACGCCAGTAATAGACAAGCAGAGAGCCAAATCATGAGTGAACTCCCATTCACAATAGCTACAAAGAGAATAAAATACCTAGGAATCCAACTTACAAGGGATGGGAAGGACCTCTCCAAGGAAAACTACAAACTACTGCTCAAGGAAATAAGAGAGGACACAAACAAATGGAAAAAATTCCACGCTCATGGATGGGAAGCTAAAAATGGCCATACTGCCCAAATTAATTTATAGATTTAATGCTATTCCCATTAAGCTATCATTGACTGTCTTCACAGAATTAGAAAAAAAAACTTTAAATGTCCTATTTGTCAGGCCTCTGAGCTCAAGCTAAGCCATCATATCCTCTGTCACCTGCATGTATACATCTAGATGGCCGGAAGTAACTGAAGAATCACAAAAGAAGTGAAAATGGCCTGTTCCTGCCTTAACTGATGACATTACCTTGTGAAAATCCTTCTCTTGGCTCACCTTGACTCAAAAGTTCCCCCACTGAGCACTTTGTGACCCTCACCCCTGCCTGCCAGAGAACAACCCCCTTTAACTATAATTTTCCTTTACCTACGCAAATCTTATAAAATGGCCCCACCCGTATCTCCCTTTGCTGACTCTCTTTGTGGACTCAACCTGCCTGTACCCAGGTGAAATAAACAGCCTTGTTGCTCACACAAAGCCTGTTTGGTGGTCTCTTCACAAGTGAAAACATGGAACCAAAAAAGAGTCTGTGTAGCGAAGGCAATTCTAAGCAAAAAGAACAAAGCTAGAGTCATCATGCTACCTGACTTCAAACTATACTACAAGGCTACAGTAAGAAAAACAGCATGGTACTGGTACCAAAAGAGAGAGAGAGACCAATGGAACAGAACAGAGGCCTTGTGAATAACACTACATGTCTACAACCATCTGATCTTTGACAAACCTGACAAAAACAAGAAATGGGGAAAGGATTCCCAATTTAATAAATGTTGCTGGGAAAACTGGGTAGCCATATGCAGAAAACTGAAACTGGATCCCTTCCTTATACCTTATGCAAAAATTGACTCGAGATGGATTAAGGTTATGTCTCCTAATGCTATCCCTACCCTTGCCTCCTACCCTGACAGGCCCTGGTATATGGTGTTCCCCTCTGTAAGTCCATATGTTTTCATTGTTCAATTCCACTTACAGTTGAGAATATGCGGTGTTTGGTTTTTTGTTCCTGTGTTAGTTTCCTGAAAATGATGGTTTCCAGCTTCATCCAACTCCCTTTAAAGGACATGAATTCATTTTCATGTCTGCATAGTATTCCATGGTGTATACGTGCCCCATTTTCTTTATCCAGTCTCATCGACGGGCATTTGGGTTGGTGTCAGGTCTTTGCTATTGTAAGTAATGCTGCAATAAATATATGCTTGCATGTCTTTATAGTAGAAGGATTTATACTTTTTTAGGTATATAGTCAGTAGATGACAGTTTTAAGAGGTGATTTACTCAAGGGTAATGATCAAAAGGCTATGGTTAAGATTTTAAAGACCCAGGAACCCACCTTATGTCATTTAAATACATTAATAATTAAATGGTATTTTTAGGGAAAGGGATTTTTAGCTTCAAGGGCTTAACAGCAAACATGATAGAAAAAATAGTTCTAAGGCTGGGGTGTTCATCTTTGGGAACAGACCACAGTGAAGTAAAAGTCCCTAAACTGGAGCTTGTCTGGCCACTGAATTGCATCTGTATACACACGCCATCCCCCCGCCTCCCACAAGCTGCCCTGACTGCAATTCTTTGAAAGATGCGAGATGGTGAAGCTCAAGTTGCTCCTGTCTCATTTCAAGGGTCTTTGATGACTTCCCATGAGTGGTTGCTTTTAGCAGCAGAACAAAGTGAAAGTAAAAAGGGAACTTTGGTGTGTCATTTTTCCAGCTCTGCCTGGACATGTTACAGAGCTTGGAAGGCCTCCAAGGTGAAAGGGCATGCTCTTTTCTCCGACATTGCAGAAGAAAGGAGATTTGGGTAGGTCAGGCTGCAGGGAGAATAGTTCAGTTGACTTTCTTGTAAGACAGGCAACACTCTGGAAGTTCTTGCTTTGGGAAGGGGGTTGATTTTAAATTTATTTTTATTTTTTATTGCAGTATAAAATACACATAGTGAAGGGTATAAAACACACCAGTCTGGGCCGGGCGTGGTGGCTCAAGCCTGTAATCCCAGCACTTTGGGAGGCCCAGATGGGCGGATCACGAGGTCAGGAGATCGAAACCATCCTGGCTAACACGGTGAAACCCTGTCTCTACTAAAAAATACAAAAAACTAGCCGGGCGAGGTGGCAGGCGCCTGTAGTCCCAGCTACTGGGGAGGCTGAGGCCGGAGAATGGCTTAAACCCGGGAGGCGGAGCTTGCAGTGAGCTGAGATCCGGCCACTGCACTCCAGCCTGGGCGACAGAGCAAGACTCCGTTTCAAAAAAAAAAAAAAAGAAAAAAAGAAAAAAAAAAAACCCACCAGTCTGAACTGCACTGCTTAGTGAATATTTACATATGAGTGTACTCGAGTAGCTGCCATTCAGATCAAGATACAGGCTATTTCCAATACCCTAGAAGATTCCCTTGTATCACCTTCCTAGTCAATACCACCTTCCCACTTTGGTAACCATTTTATGGCATCTATCACCATGGGTTCCACTTGCTTATTGCACTTAAGCATTTCAATTTCAGTTGCAGAATAAGTGAAATCTTACAGTTTGTACTCTTGTGTTTGATTTCTTTCACTTAACATGTTTGCGAGATTAATCCATTCGTTTTGCGCATCAGTAGCATTTTCCTGTTTATTGTTGAGTAGTATTCCATCATGTGTACAGACTACAGTTGGTTTGTCATACACCAGTGGATGTACATTTCCATTGCTTTTATTTGGGGGCAATTATGCCTCAAGACAGTATGAACATTCTTGAATATGATGAGACTATTGTGCTCTGTATATCTAGAAGTGGAATTTGCTGGATCAGAGGGTAGGTCTATGATTGACTTTATCAGATATAACCATACAGTTTTCCCAGTGGATAAACCGTCATGGGACTATCTAATGGTAGATTCCTGGGGACACTTGCTTCACATTCCCACTGCTAATTACAATTACACTGCTAGTTGTTTTAAAATATTACGTGCCAGTGGACAGTTTATTTAACTAATTTTAAGGGTTTAAACTCAGATACCACATCCCATTTTTCTGCCCCTTTCACTTACACAGAGCAGGTGGAGAGTCAGTCAGCCAGTTCAGTATAGTGGGACCCTAAGAAACTGGCACAAGCTACCTGCAAACGCATCTTCCACTTTGTAGCCACTTTTCTGTGGCTTGCATAGTTCATGGGTATGGAGTCTCCACTGTGGTCCCAGGCCCTGCCTTTGGGAAACTGGACATAAATTACAACTATGGAGAGAACTGGGTCATCTTCTGCAAGGTGTTTCAAAATGCAGGTTTCCATGAGGGGTTTTCAGAGTAGAGGCCAATTTAAGGGTTATTGTGAACCTACAGTGACCAGCATCCCGCGCAGCCTTGTCCTCTCAGCTTTTACCCTGGGCAGCATGATTTAGTTCCTCTAGTACTGCCCTCTCCAAGGGTCCCCGCATTTGAGACTCTTACAGAAGGCGGCTTTCTAGAAAGCGAAACTCTGCCCTCCCGGTAGAAGGCTGAATTTCCTTCCAGTGTCGGGCCCACACCTCCCTAAAAGGTAGTGAAAGTCTCTTTCTTGGAAACCCAAGTTCTCCTTCTCGCTGGCATTGAAGGCTTTGACAGTCCCCGCCTCAGCAGCCGGGGTCTCACGGGTCCGGGTAGGATGACAGAAGGCAGGAGCACCGCCTGGCGGGGCACCTGTGGTGGGCGCGCCTCCGGCCTCCGCAACTCTCAGCGGCAGCCACCGCATGGACCAGCCAGGAGAGGAAGGAATTAAACGACCGCCCATCGCATCAGAAGGGGCCGATTCCTCCCCTTCTCTGACTCCCCCTCCGCCTTCCCGGCCTTGTTCGCCTCCTCCTGCCCCCTCCTCCCCCTCTCCCCTCCCTCTTCTCTACCCTCTTTTTCCTCCTCTTTCCCCTTCGCGCGCCTGCTTCTCCGGGTCCCCAGCAGCTCCGTTGACCGAGCAGACTCGGCCTCTCCTCCTCCCGCTCCTGCCCGCCTCCCCCTCCTGCCCGCCGCCTCCCCCTCCTCCCCTTCCCTCTCCTCCCCTTCCCCCTCCTCCCCTTCCCTCTCCTCCCCTTCCCTCCTTCACGCTGCCGCTTTTTTTTTTCACGCTGCCGCGTTTTCCAAGTTCCCACCGGATCCGCGGCAGAACTCAGCCAACTAGGCCTGTCCTCCCTCTACTCCCTCTCCTTTTGCCCCCCCTCCCCCTTCTGGCACCTCCTCACCCACCTCCCCCTTCTTCCCCTTTCCTCCCCCCTCTTCCCCCCTCCTCCCTCTCCTACCTTACCACTTCACGCTGCAGCCTTCTCCACGCCCTTACCACCTCCGCGGGCAAACGCAGCCGACTTGGCTGCTCCTCCTCCCCTACGCCCCCACCCCGCCTCCCCTCCTGCCTCTCCTGCTGCCCCCTCCTCCCCTTCCTCCCCCACCTCCCCTTCCTCTTCTTCTTCCCCTTCATCTCCTTCTTCCTTCACGCTGCCGCCGCCTTCAGGTCCCCACTGGATCCGCGGCGGAACTGCAGCAGACCCGGCCGCGCCAGGCGACCCCCTTCTCCTCATCCTCCCCCACCGCCTTCTCCAGACCTGGCCGCTTCCCCGCCCTCCTCCTCCCACACCATCAGCTTCGCGCTGCGGCTTTCTGCACGTCCCCACGGGCTCCACGGGAGAAGCTGTACCAGGGGCGCTTTGCACAGCACTAGGCACGCACCGAGCAGGGCTCGCGCCCCGGGGTGCCCCGATGTGGCAGTGAAGTAGGGGGTACTCAGAGACACACTGAGACCCCAGGTTGCGCCCAAGGCGCGCCACTCCTCCCGGGGCGACACAGGGTACCCACTATACTTCGTGGGGAAGCCCCAGCTGCACCACGCGGTGAGTATCCCGACGGGCAGAGGCCAAAGCGGACGCCACGTTCCATGAGGGGACGGCGGGGGACGATGGGAGTTGAGGTTCCCTACGGGTCCGCAGCAGAGGGGGTGGCGAGTGGCCGGGTACGTCACCCTGAAGTGCTACCTGCTCAGTAACTCTGTGGCGCTTCTCGAAATCCTTTGGTAGGTACGGGGACCTCCAACCCCGGAGTCGTGTTTCTTTGCCCTAGCTCCGTGGTCACTGTGTCCGGGACCGGGGCTGGACTCCGCGCTGCCTCCTCGCTAACAAGGACTGATAAATGGGGTTCCTGGGGTTGGGCTTAGGTTGCTCATTCAGTCTTCAGTGAGATGTGTTGAAAGGGCGGAAATAAGACTGGTCAAGATCTCAGTGTGTGGTGCTGAGATTGCTAGAGAAATGGTGCAGGGAGCGTTAGGGTGCAGCCGCTTCCCTCCTTGGAAAGGGAGTGCATTTCCCTCTTACTTTGTGATGGGATATAATGTTGCACGTTATAATTAACACTGCACATTAATACAAGAGAATACCAGGGGCTCTTCCATCACACCTTCCCCTTCCCTTATGGTGGCTTCTGTTGACACAAAGATTTACTAAAAACCTATTGTGTGCCAGAGGCTGTGCTAGGTACTGCAGATACTGCATTGCAGGAAACACAGCAGACCCAAAGCTCATGGGATTTGCGCTCTTTGAAGGAGTCAAGATTTCAAGGTTAACGACCAACCAAATCCAGATACCAGATTGAGTATATTTTTTGAGAGATAGAAGACAAAGGAAAAAAGGAAAGTTGCTTCTGAGGAATGAGTGCTACTTCTGAAGTTTTTGAGTGCCCCCTCCAGGAAGGGGGACCCGGAGAAGGTTTACCTTACTCCCGTCTTCAGATGTTGATTCCACTTGTAAGGTGTCGTTTTTGAGAGGAGACATTGCAGTTGTTCTGTCATCTGCTAATTTACTGAGTTTTCCTTGATTTGAACTGTTGAAATTGGACATTCTGCCAACTTTAAAAATCGGAGAAAAGCAGACAGAAAGTTAACAATAATCATTTGCAAGTTATTTTAAGTCTCTAATTATTACAAAATGAAAAGCTTTAAAAAGTATTATCTCAAAGGTATCTCAAACCAATGGCATTTCAACAGTCGGCCATTGCACAGTGGCTCAAGCATTCAGACATGGCAAGCAAATTAAGAGACAAGGATCTGAGTCCCAGCCTCCCTACATACTAGCTGTGTGGCCCTGAAACAGACATAAAGTCAGTGCTTTGGTTTCTGCATCTTTTAAATGGGTATGATAATAAGATCTCTCTCACTGGGTTGTTTTAAGGATTAGGTGTGAGATAATATATGTAGAATAAGAAGGGCTCATAGAAAGTATTCAATAAATATTGGCCATTATTATTACCCTAAGTCAGACTAAACATTTCTGAGAGCTTTAAATCACTGACTAAACACTGAAGTGCATAATAAGCATCAGGCAAATGCTTTAAGTGACCAAGCATTTAGAGTCACATACAATATATTCCCTAATTCTGGCCTCTACCCTTTTGGATTTTCTGATTCTGTTGTGAATATGGTCTCCAAACAAGCAGAATGAATATTATGAAAGTGGGTGCACAGGAGCCTCAAGGAAGAACTAACTTAAGAATGAAGGCCCTGGTGGCAGCACATTTTAATGTAAGGTATCATTGGAAAGGAATGAAATATAGAACTCCTAGCATGCATATACATAAGCACATAGACACACAAAATAGTGCTATAACTTTATAGCTGTGTTGTCTAAAATGTAGAAGTGTGTTTGTATCAGTTAGCTATTGCCATGCTAATGCTGTGTGACAAACTACTCTTGGCATTCAGTGGCATAAAAAAGCCATCACAGATCCTAGTTGTGAGTCAGCTAGAGTTGGCTTACCTAGATAGAGCTTAGCTGTTTGACCAGAGATCAAGGTGTCATGGCTCTTCTGTTAGTTCTGTTCCCTGTGTATCTATTCTGGGGCCCAGACTGGCTGCATCTAACCGGGGAAGTTAAGCAATGGCAAAGGCACAAGATGGCAAGTGGAATCAACTGAAGACTCTTGAGACATAGGCAGGAATTTACACACTGTTGTCTCCACCCACCTGCCACTGGCCACAGCAAGTCACATGTCAAAGCCTAACTTCAGTGTGTGCGGAAATGCACTCCTTCCGTGATGGGGCTGTGTGGTAAGGATGTGAAGCAATACGGAATGAAGAGATGGGGAATTGATTCACTTTACCTCGGTGTTTAATCAAATTCTCCTGAGAATACCGATATTTTTAAGAAGGTACAAAGCTATCCTGATTTTCTTTTTCTATTTGGTTAGTGAATTCTTTCTGTTATGGATGTTGATAATCTATTTCATCATGATCCAATTAAATGATAGAGGCAGGGTTTTGAGGTTCTCTCACTGGTATCAGTTCCCATGAATCCTCAGTGATTGGATGCAGGCTGAATAGACATAAAGGGAATATAGAAATAGACTGCATGATATTAGCATTTAAACAGAATTGTCACAGTCGTCACCTGTTTCCTTCTGTTTGGCAGCCTTGGTTCTTCAAACTATCAAAATGAAATCATCCAGAATCCCCTCTCTTTAGAGTTTTTAAATTTACTTTTAAATTGACAATTAAATGTTAAACATATTTATGATGTACAATGTGATGTTTTGAAATTTGTATTCATTGTGGAATGGCTGAATTGAGTTAATCAACATGCATTACTTAACATACTTATTTTTTGTGGTGAGAACACTTAAAATCTATTGTCTTAGCAGTTTTCAAGTATACAGTACATTGTTATTATCTATAGTCACCACATTGAACAAGGAATATGAATTTATTCCTGCTGTCTAACTGAAATTTTGTATCCTTGATCAGCATTTTCCTGGAGATTTTTTTATCTGCTTCTGTTTACTAGCATCACTTTAAAAAAATTTCTGAATTTAGCTACTGTTTGAAAACCTAGAAGAAATTAAAGGCAATGTGATTTACAAATGGAAGAGTAATATGTTAATCCACTAGAGGCAACATTTGGCAATTAGATTAATTTGATCAATTTGATGTGTAAGTAAATAAGCTATATTAAAAGCAATGTACTTAATGTACACACACAAAATCTCCTTTTTAAAGTTTGAACACTTTCAGTTGATTGGACAGTTGCCAAGTTCTGTTTTCTTTTTTTTCAGTTTGCTGTGTATGTGATCATATGTGGTAGACTGTCTGCTATATTACAGTAGCTCAGGTCTTAAATTAGGGTTCAGAAAACTATGGCCTACAGGCCTAATCCACTGCCTGTGTTTCCCATGAACTAAGAATCAGTTTTACATTTTTAGATGGTTGAAAAAATACCAAAAGAAGAATATTTCATACTATGTGATTATATGAAATGAAGATTTTAGTGTTCATAAATAAAGTTTTATTGAACATAGGCATGTGCATTCACTGACATATTGGCTTTGGCTTCTTACACGCTACAATAGCAGAGCTGAATGGCTGGTTGCAATGGACTGCATGACTTGCAAGCCTGAAATGTTTACTATGGCCCTTGACAGAAAAAATTTTCCTATCTCCAGTCTGAAGCTATATTTCAAATTACCACAGACAATGTGGACAGGTCTATTGTTAAATCAGCATGAAGGCAAAAAAAAAAAAAAAAAAAAGGGACACATATTTTTGGTATGGAGGAGATTCCTGGGTATACTTTAGATAAGGACAAAATATCAGTGAGAGTATTCATTGATTCACCAGTATATGTGGAGAACTGGGTATGTGTGTAGCACTAGGGAAAAAATTTTCAAAAGCATTGCATCCAATTTTTACTCTAAGGCTTCCTCTTGAATAACAACATGCATCTGCACGTATACTGTCTGAAACCTATTTGACTTATCTATTCTGTATATCACTGGAAAATGCTTTAAACATGTTAAGTTAAAAATAGCATCAGGCCGGGCGCGGTGGCTCACGCCTGTAATCGCAGCACTTTGGGAGGCCGAGGCGGGCGGATCACAAGGTCAGGAGATCGAGACCACGGTGAAACCCCGTCTCTACTAAAAATAAAAAAATTAGCCGGGCGCGGTGGCGGGCGCCTGTAGTCCCAGCTACTCCGGAGACTGAGGCAGGAGAATGGCGGGAACCCCGGAGGAGGAGCTTGCAGTGAGCCGAGATCGCGCCACTGCACTCCAGCCTGGGCGACAGAGCCAGACTCCGTCTCAAAAAAAAAAAAAAAAAAAAAAAAAAAAGCATCAGTTTCATGGTTTATTTTACAATTATTCTAGGCAGAATAATTTTCATAAACGTTGCTGTTCTTACCAGTGCAAAGGGGAATCTTAAACTCAGAGAAATATAATTTACTCATTGGTTTAAAATGCCAGTTCTTGTGGATGTATTTGAGATTTTTACATTACTGTATGCAGAGCTCCCTCAGAGTAAAGAATGTAAAGGTCCTCCAGGAATGACTCTAAAAACACCTGTCTCCTGTTCTTTAAACTCTGTGTAGCTCACTGAGCGCTTAGCCATAAGAACTGGGGGTGAGCGAGCTCTGGATCCTGCCAATGCAGGCCGTGTTGTGCCCAAGAATGTAGCCCTGTCTTACACTTTATGATGTTTCTTTTAACTGACTCTCACATTCTTGTGACTCTTTGAATGAAGACGTCTTGACAGCTTTAGCTCTACACCATGGCCTCCTGTTATTATTTCCTGCAGGTCTTGTCTTAGATCTCAACAGCTTCCTGAGTAAATGTCACCTTGGTGTCTTCTAAGAGGGTCTCACAGAGGCTTACAAAACCATGGCTCCCACTGAATTGAAAGCATAATGTCCATTAGTCTTTGTCTCGCTGAACTGTGCAGGAGGATGAGTCTGACATTTTCTTTGGTTTTGAAGCAAGGGGCTAGGTCAGGACACTGAATAGAGAACCAGGAAAATGTTTCTGACGGTGGGGATGGAATGACTCCTGAAGAAGAAATTCCAGTTGAAAATAGAAACTGGGTCACCACACTTGTGAGAGCCACAACATCCTATACTTGGAAACTAGCAACCTGTGGCCTTTGAAGGCTGCTATCAGAAGTCAATGGACTGGCCTGAAAAAGGCTATTGTGTTTTATGGCACACCCAAATTGAAACAGGGTTTATCTAGTTTCACAGATGTGCTCGGCTGGAGAATTATGTGGAAATGACTCAACATCATATATTTGTCATGTTCACCAGTGGTTATTTCTTTAGTAGAAAAAGACAATTTGGGAACAGTATTTTCTTGAGAACTATAGTATATGTAACATGATGGAAGCAGTTTCCAAATTAGCATGGTAAGAATTCTCTCCATTGGTGGTCAAGGGGAAAGGGTTATTTTGTTGCAGCTGTATAATATCCCCTCTTTAATTAAATGAAAAGCTCTTAATGATTAAAATGACAAATGACAAATCTATAATTAACTTGGAAATGGCCACAATATTATCATGTTGCTAAGAAAACTGGTGGTTTTTTAACTAGTCTAATATAATTCCAGATTATATGTAAAGAGAACTTAATGTCTAGAAACATTTCTGTAGTTCTAAAAAGCGGTGGAATAGAATGTCATTTTGGGAAGTTGCCTTTGCTTGATTCAGCTTATGATCCAAATTTGAGGGAGACCAGGAGTTTTGTCTGCAAATAAAATAAACAGCATGTGCTCTGAAGTGTTTTCTTTTGGTGGGAGTGTGGTTAGTGGTGGAGCAAGGTAGAATTGGTAGCTTTTGACTTTAATCAGGAAAATGTTACATGATGTTTATGGGTTGGTTATTGCAAGCTTTAAAATAGTATATTATGATGGAGAAAGTTGCTGTTTTGGGGACTGTTTTACAGAGGTTTTGTGGTAACTTTTATTACTTAAAAATTGTAAACATTACAGATACTGAAATTCTGGTATAGAGATAGGATTATATAACTGAAATTCTGGCATAGAGATAGGATTTTGTTAAAGGAGAGATATATTTTTGATATGTCTTTTGTATCTGTTTGTGAAAGTACCGTGCCTTGCAGAAATCCATAGAAACAAAAAATAGATTAGTGGTTTATTGGGGCTGTAGTTGGGAAAGGGGAGTGACTGTCAGTGAACCCCATAGATGTTACTGAAGTGACAAAATGTTCTCCAACTGGATTATGATGATTGTTACCCAACTCAGTAAATTTACAGATGAAGTTTATAGAATGTAAATTACATCCCAATGAAGTTGTTTTAAAGTATGCATTAATAAGAGGATCAAAACTTATTTGCAAATGAAGAATTAAAATTAATCTTACATACTCAAACTTGAAAATATTAGTAATGATGTATTTTTTTCTAGGCCACCTCTTAAAAAATTCAAAATGTAATAAATGAGGGGAAACACCATTTTTAAAAAATGAGTGATTCAGGATTCAGATATCTGACCACATACCCATTTGTAGTTAACACAGAAACATCCTACTGAACTAGAAACCAGACTTTTAAGAAACAGCTTTCTAAAATCGAAAGCAAAAACACATCTGAGCAGCTACCAGGATTGTTTATATAATTTGGTAAAAGTATTGCAAAACTCAATTAATGATGGCTACACAATGTGGTACATTTACTAAAATATCATTGAATTATACACATACAATTGGTAAATTTTATGCTGTATAAATTATACTACAATGAAGTTATCTTTCTATACATATATCATTACTTATATGTTTATTATATATGCAAATATACACATAAATACATAATCGTATAAACATAAATATATGTTTATGATTGTATATACTTAGATAAGTATATATAAACATAGTTATATGTTTATGTATTATTACTTAATATATAAATTTTATAATATATAAGATATATAATATGTTTATATGTTGAATGACCCAGGCCCGATACCTATGTCCCACATAGGGAACTCACAGCAACAGGGCTGTAACCTTATCCTCCTCCTCTTATTTTAGAATTTTTGTGATATTTTGGCCTTGACTATGTGACACTGAAATTTGCTTGGGACTGCTGAAAGCATTCCCTTTGTTTAAAGAGGCTCAGCTTTTCATCCATTGTTTTGCTTTGTTTCTCTTTGCTTTTTTTCTGTCATGGTGCTAACACCTTATTCTCATTTTAACTTCCTTTCCTTTTTTTTTTTTTTTTTGAAAATTTTCTAACTTCTGTTTATAATTCTCTTGCTCATCATAATCATCCAGACACTATGGTTCTGTTCATGTGAATTTTTAATCTCATACCAGTCAGTAAGGCTGTCTTGTGAAAGCCAGAAATGTGTTCATTAACTTGAGAGGCCTTCCTACTAAATGGTCAACCATGGACCCACAAAGCTATGTAGGAACATCTTGCTCTGCAAACCCAAAATATAACATCATTTGTTGAAAGGCTCTATTGAAATATATAATTCACATATGTTACAATTCACACGTTTAAAGTTTACAATTCAGTGGCTTTTAGTATATCCACAGAGTTGTACAACCTTCACAACTAGCTAATTTTAGAATATTTTTGTTGGCCCAAAACAAACTCCATGCCACTAGCAGTCACTCTCTTTTTAAAATCTCCTCTCCCAATGCTACTCTGATCCTCTGATAACCATTAATTTGCCTTTTGTCTCTGAATTTCTTGACATTTTATATAAATGGAATCATACAATACATGGTCCTTTGTGACTGTCTCCTTTCACTGAGTATGTTGTTAAGGTTCATCCATGTTATAGAATATATTAGTATTTAATTCCTTTTTAATGCTATATAATGTTTAATTGTATGAAAACATAATAGTTTGTTTACCCATACATCAGGTGATGGACATCTGTGGTGTTTTCACTTTTTCTGCTTTTATGAATAATGCTGCTATGGACTTGTGTGTATATGTTTTGTGTGGATGTATGCTTTCACTTCTCATGAGTATATACCTAGGAGTGGAATTGCTGGGTCATTATGGAAATTCTATGTTTAACTATTTGAGGAGCTGTCAGAGTGTTTTACAAAGCGTCTGCATCATTTTACATTCCCACAATGGTGTTTGAGGGTTCCAGTTTCTCCACATCCTCACTAGTACTTGTTGTTGGTATTCTTATTGGTAGTAGTATTTAGAGACAGGGTCTTGCTATGTTGCCCAGGCTGGTCTTGAACTCCTGGGTTCGAGGAATCCTTTCACCTCAACCTTTTGAGCAACTAGGTCTATGGGTATGTGCCACCACATCTAGCTAGTTTATTTGATAAAAGCCCTCCTAGTCAGTGTGAAGTGTTTTGTTTTAGTTATAAGTTTTATTTGTGTAATAAACAAAAGGGACATTAGATGGTGATCCTTTGTTTCACAACACTATTTTCTGTGGTCCTCCTTTTAAAATTCACCTTGGAGGAAGAGTCAGAGAGGCTAGAGGATGTGTGACCACAGGCCCCTGCTTGTGCTCCTGAGTGAACCCTTGACATAAATACCCAGTGAATCATGGAGTGCAATCCAGAGAACTGCCCACCCCCTTCCCTGCAGGCTGTGGATCAACCTGGCTGTAGCTCTAGTTATTATGTCTATTATGCTTGAGAAATGAAGCCTAGGTCAAGACCTGCATGCTGAAGACCATTAGATGGATGAACATAGGGAAAGCACTCCAGAAAAAAAGCAATAGTTTGTGCAAAGATGCTGAGGAACAATGGGGCATGGCAGGTCCAAGCAAATGAGTGAAGAAAGTAGCAGAGAGAGTGAAGGAGTGAGGGGCAGAGTAGCAGAACAGAACTTTGGAGAGATGGGTGGGGTGAAAAATGTCTGGAACTTACAGGCACAGAGTAACGATACTGGAGTAAGGGGGAGGTATAGAAATAAGCAGTGTGAGGGTTGGAGGGTGTGTGTGCGTCTGTAATGATGATTAGTTTCCTCAATTATAAAATAGATATGATGAAATTGTGTTACAGCCTTTGGGACACTCAGATTAGGAGGTCGTTTATTGCCAGGACACCCATAGCATCAACAGCCTCAGAGATCTTGAACACTCTGGTAGAAAGAATTCATGGATGACTACCTTGTGGTCCTGCTTCTGTCTGTTTAAATCTTTAAATCTGCTTCTGTCTGTTCCTTGCACTCACTGAACAGCAATTTCTACAACTCTGAATTTGGACAGCAGCATTAATGCTGGGAAAATTCTGCCATCATTCCTCCTCATAGACCCTATTGATTGGGTGACTGCTGCATCAGTCACCTCCCTGGGCCTATTATAGGTATGGCTAAGGGTACTTCTGTTGTATCTGGATAGAGTTTTATGCTTATGAGTTGCTTATGGCTACTAACCAGAGCAAGAGACAACTGTGGGAATGGAGGGAACTTTGTTGTCCTTCTCTGTTACAGACCAGCAAACCACCACTGACAGTAATAACTTAAAAAACTTGGGCGAAGTTGTGGCAAGGATAACTGATACTGTAGTTCATCCCTGAGGCTTATACAGCACTTGCCATACTGTATGCATTGAGAACCTGGTTGTGATTTTTGTAATTATTTCATTCCGCTTCCCTTCACTTCTACACACATATACATATGTCACTTCAGTAAACTCTGCTAGACAGACCAGTCAGACTAAGGTCTTAATCTGTGATCCAGGAGCCAATGATAACACTTTTGACCAATGGACAGAAGAAGTATAGTTCTATTTTATTGTTTTTTTTTTAATTCATGGTGTTAAAATCATTGTTGTGTTTAATTATTAATCTTACCGCTTCCTTCAGCATTTTGTTTTCATCATGCTTTGGTTAAGTGATTTACAGTTAGCTCACAAATTCCAGGCTCAAGAGTCAAGCTACTCATAAATTCCTTAGAACATTCATTGTACCAGCAGAAATAAAAAAGTACTGGACTCTAGCATATCATTCCTGTCCAATTGCGGCATAATTCTGTTCAATTCTATTCCACACCTCCTCCCCATTCACCTCCAAATGGCCAGTGATTATATGAAACATACATACAATTAGCCAATAAGAACATGAGAACATGCTAAAAACCTTTAGCAATCAGGGATATGCAAATATCAAAACCACAACAAAATACAACTCTATACCCACCAGAAGAGTAATGATAAACAATGCAGAGGATATGTTGTTGGTGAGGATATGGAGAAATTAGGATGTATGAATGTAAAATGCTGCAACCACATTGAAAAATGGCCTGTCAATTCCTCAAAAAGTTAAGCATAGAAAATATCTTTATCTTCACTCAGCAATTCCGCTCCTAGGTAACTACACAATAGAAATGAAACATGTACACAAAAACTTATACATGATGTATGTGCATTATTTGTAAGAGCAAAAAAGTAGAAACACCCCAAGCATCCATCAACTGATTAACAGATAAACAAAATATCATCAATCATACAAGAGAATATTATTCAGTAAGAAAAAGAATGAGGTACTGACACATGCTACAACAGGGATGAAGCTTGAAAACATGGTGCTAAGTCTGTCTTGAGCCAGATACAAGAGATCACATATTCTATGATTCCACTTATATGAAATATGTAGAACAGGAAAATCCATGGTGAGAAAATGTAGATTGGTGGTTCCCCAGGTCTGGGGATGGGATATACAGAGCAACTGCTAATAGGTATAGTGTTTCATTTCGAGGTGATAAAAATTCTAAAATTGGTTGTGGTAATGGTTCCACAACTCTGCGAATATACTAAAAACCATTGAATCAAACATCTTAAATGCATGAGTTTTAAAGTGTGTGAATTCTATCTCAATAATGTAGTTATAAAAAAGTGAGAAAGCCAACCAATATTATACTTAAATGTTCTATTCCACTGTAAAGTAGTAGTGTATCTAGGCACATTTACTTATAAATCAAAAATTCCCCAGTTATCTATTTAGATATTGCTTTGATATATATTTAATCTTCTCAGTCTACTTATAATTTGTAGGTGACAGATTATTTTGTGTTGTGGGAAACTGAAACAGAATGTCCCCGGACCGTTTATGTGAACAGCGTCTGGCCTTTAACTGGAGACTAAGATATGGTATATTTCAATACCCCCAACTCACATATACCACATACATTAATAAGGGCCAAAATGCTAGGCCCAACCACAACAGCCAACCGTAGGAAACTAGGATGCATTTTATATGGACATTTGTTTGGCAAATGTATCACAATCTATTTAACTGGTTGACAGCTGTGGTGGCAGTGGTTTACATGTGTATGTTTACAGTGTGTGTGTGTGTGTGTGTGTGTATCTGTGTAGTTCACAGCAAGATCTGTCAGAATGCTGTAAGCCAAACAGTACTATGAAACTAAAAGGAAAAAAAGATCATTATCTTTGAAAATGTATTCTTATGTGCTGTCAATTATTTGAAGATTGCTTTTCCCAGCTGAAGGTCAGTTTAGCCACCTTTAGTCTGTTGCCAGAGGATCAACAATGGGTAAGATCCCAACCCCTACCCCAGTACCCACTGTGTCTCAACATTTTCCTTGTTGATTTACATGAGTACATCATAATCCTTACAACTCTCAGCTGAGCGTGGTTGCTTACACTCATAATTCCAGCACTTTGAGAGGCAAATGCTGGCGGATCACTTGAGACCAGGAGCTAGAGACTAGCCTAGGCAAAATGACAAGACCCTGTCTCTACAAAAAAATAAAATATTAGCTGGGCGTGGTGGCATGCCAATACTTGCAGTTACTCAGGAGGCTGAGGTGGGAGGATTGCTGGAGCCAGCGAAGCTGTGGCTGCAATGAGCCATGATCATTATTACTGCACTCCAGCCTGGGCAACAGAGTGAGATCCTGTCTGAAAAAAGAATCCCGTCTGAAGAAAAAAAAGTCATTCCAACTCTCTAATGGGGGTTTCTTTATACCATTTTATAGATGAGGAAAGTGGGGCTTGCAGAGGCTAACTTTTCCAAAGTCAGAAAGATAAGTGGTAAAGTTGTGTTGTAAACTCAAGTCTGCTGATTGCAAAGACCACATTCAGGCTCCTTTAAGTTAAGCTGTTTTACATCTTCCCAAGGAGAAATGACATGTTTTACTCTTTTGCTACTGACTTAATTATAATCATTATAAAACTAAAGCAGAAATTGATTATTTGACTAGAAATTTATTACACAGAAATTTATTGTTAACACTAAGTACCAAGGATTTCCAATTTCTATCCTACAGCTTGACTTAACATTTTAAATTATCATTTATTTTCTTACAGATATATCATAATCATACAGTAAACCCTTGATTTTTAGGATACCAACCTGCAGGAATGACCAGTCTCTTTTTAAAAAAGAAAGAAAAAAGAAATTCTCTTTAAAATATAGTTAGGATCCAGCGGTGTTTTTACCCAGCACTGTCTTGCTTCATGGATTTGTCTTAAAAGACATGCCACCCCAATGATGATAGGTGCATGAGAAGCTCATTTTGAGAACTAAGTGTGAAGCAGCAAAGAGGAGCAGAGTGGTAGAAATCACAGTGGCAGCAGCACTGGGGTGACATGGAACCTCAGGGTGGGCACCTGAGGCCACGTAGTGGTGGAAGTGAGAATCAGCAGAGGGATAGCAGTTTGCTCTTCTTGTTGACACTGGAAAGGATAGCAGCAATGAAGAGGTAGAGTGAGGAACTGCTCTAATCTTTGCTGGAGGGGTTGCCAACAGCCCCTCATACTAGGCCTGTTGGGACACTGGGTGCCATACTGAAAAATAAAACAGTCATAATATATTGTCATAGTGGATTGTCAGTGTGGATGCCCGGAGACATTTATTTCATGTGGTAATATTGTTGCAGTAAAACTCCAGCCAAGAAACACAAAGAGAGCTTTGGAGACCAAAGAGAACTTTAATTCGGGCACACAGGCGGACAGCAGGTTCATGCCCAAAATGGTTGCCAACCCATACAAAGAATGCAGGCTTGCTTATATGCCATTTGAGGCGGGAAAAGCAAGACAGGATACAGGTTTTAGATGAAGCCAGTAAGTTGTGTAACCCGTGATAATTCTGATAAAACTTACAATTTAGCTGTCTCCACCAGTCAACCTTGGAGCTGGACAGAGCTGGGGTAAGGGAAAACAGAAACATGCGGGGGTCTGAAGGCAGGCGATACCTTGGCAAGTTGAGATAAGCTCACAGCTGCAACTTGTTAGCAATGCTGGGAGGGGCTGCTTAAATTTTGTTTAGCCTATGTGTAATTTTTAAAAAACCTGTACTTAATGTTAACTATTATCTATTATCTATGCTTTGTTCATTATCTTAAACTTTAATATTACTTACATTATTTTATTTTATTTTCCACAATATCACAACAGATTCATTCAGGTCTTTATTTGATCTGTATTTTCGCCTATAATTATGCTTATAAGAAAGACTGTTGAATGGTTTTAAAATACATGAAATGTCTTCATTAGAGAAATAAAAACCCTTACAATAAGATGGTTATAATATTAACTCTGGGCTATCCAGGATGTCTGCTGACTCATTCCTACATGATCCAGGGTGACTGAAGATTTATCTTACTGGGCTTTAAGAGCTATGATCTACTTTTTTATTTTTGAGATATTTTTCTTTCTTGAGGTTACCTAGGAAGGATATCTTTTGACCACATTTTTTTTTTTTTACGTCTAGATTAGGGAAACATCTACAACCACATGTTAGATTGGAATGGGAATTAAAAGAAATTAAAGAGTGTAAGCAAAAACTCAGTTGTATGTAAGAAAACCCAGTTTCCCCTAAGGAAGAGAAACAGCTGGAGTCCTTTAAAAAGTAACTGCCTGTTTTTATGTGGCTAGTGAGCCTTATCTTTCCTCCTTTCCCAGGCATGGTGAAGACCCTGGTTCTCTAGCTGTGCAGCTGCAAGGTCGCTAGACAGATACACTCAAGTCCCAAAACATGTTTTTCCTTGAAAAGTAAGAAATGATGTAATGCATGCCTCAATTAATTGAATAGCTGTCATTGTTTCTCACTTCTGTAATATGCTTCCCGCTGCACAGATCTCCCCCACCCCAGGAAATGCTTAAAAGTAGCTCTTTGTTCAGGGCTCAGTCCTTTGGATGTTAATCCAACTGGGCCAGTGCACCTAAATAATAAATACCCTCCTGAACCTGACTTGTCACTGTAATTCCTTATCAATCTTGCTACAAGATAAGCTTCTGTGTTTTAAACCGACAAGAGCTTTTGCTGAAGAGCTCTCCTCAGGCAACTGGTTGAGCTCTGCCATCTTGAATGAGTCACGCCATATGTATTTGGAATTTTCTTTGTTTTAATATAGAATATTGTAAAGTCAAAGTATAATAAATTATTTTCAGATTTGGAGTTTAAGACATACCTGAAGAGGTGGTTTTAATTCCTTTAGATGTCTCATAAAATGAGACTTTTTATATGTTAATGTATAATAAAACTGAATCAAGATTATTTTCCATTTGAATTTTTCTATAGTTTAAAAATATTTCTGTATCCTTTGTTGGTATTGTGTCACTGCAAAACTTTAGTGCAAAGTTTATATTTAGCTAAACTGTTACGTTAACTAAGAAATGCATAAATCTTCTATTCTTAATATTTCTAATTCTCAATTAATTGATCTATGAAGATTAAAAAAAGAAAACATCTATAACCACTCACAAACACAAAAATTCTTAAGATGAGGTTTCTGGAGCTAAAAGACCTGTGAACTGAAAAAAAAATGGTTTCTGTTGGCAGACAGTGATACTTTCTTTGCGTTCTAATTACATGAAATAATTTTTAGATTAATTAAACAAATACTAACCAAAGGGATTATTTTTATGTTTTCACTGAAATGTTATGTAACAAAGACTGAAGATTGATTTGAATAGATTGGAAGACTGCTTCATTATTGATGATTCTTTTTTTTTTTCTGTGGTTTTCTTTTTAATTATCTTTAGTCTTGCGATCACACATTTTAAAATTTGTGTATATCTCCACTACTTTAATCCTTTTAAGCTGGCAAAAGCACCATTCCCAATCACAAATACACAGTTCTACAGTTTTATGTTTCTGAATGGCTGTTTAAAGACAATCCTAAATTATAACTTAGTTTGACTTAGATTGTAAAGAATTCAAGAGTGAAGTTTAACTTGCTACTATTTTAAAAGCATGTGACCTTATAGATTTGTAAGATGTGAGAAGTGTTGAATAATCTTTAATATTACACATAAACCATACTAAAATGCTTTTCAATAAGTAAAAGGAACCCTTTTAAATACAGGGAATTATAATTAGATTGGCATCGTTAAGGCCAAAACTCTAGACATTGCTACCTTATTTATCTTCAACCCTTGCCTTTAAGAGGCAAATGAACACAAAATACAGGTGAATCTTGCTTAGTTCTGAGACAGTGAAGGAATTTCTCCAGTATTTAAATATATTCACATAACCAGCTATATAAATCTAAATATAAAACCAATCTCCAGTAAGTTTTAAGATGGCACTCACCATCTTTGCGAACAGTTGAACATTACTAACAAAGTCTAATCATATCTTTAGAAGGGGTAAACAGTGATAGCATTTACTGAATTGGAATTACTATTAAAATTCAAAAACTGAACATATTCATTTAACCACAAGCCAGTCTTAGTTTTAAATCAGGACTGCCCAACAAAATATTCTGTCAATCATTCATGATCTGAATTCTGGTGTATGAGATCTATTAAAGTATGGTACACATAAAAAAGTCATGAGACATTTGTTTTGTAATAAATAAGGCAGCGGCCAATTATTACTCATTAGTAGCTTTTTTGAGATAAGCTATCAAGTCTGCCCTTTCTTCCTTCTTCTTAATGCCGACAAAGATCATTTTTGTTCCAGGGATGTACTTCTTGGGATTCTCCAAATACTCCATCAGTGTATCCTCTCCCCAGGTGATGCCTTTGTTCTTATTGGCGTCTGTGTAAGAGTATCCAGGGGCCTGACCTGTCTTCCGCCCGAAGAGACCATGGAGATTTGGCCCAGTCTTGTGCTTGCCTCCCTTTTCAACGGTGTGGCACTGGGAACACTTCATAATAAAAATCTTCTTGCCTTTCTCAACATCACCCATATTTAATTCTCTTTTTAGTCGCTGGCGCAACGAAGATTCCCGCTCCAAAGCAGGACGTCCCCACTCTCTCCATTATTGATGATTCTTATGCTTGTCTTTGGAATCTCTTGCTTGGCTGTTATGTAGAATCGGATTTTAAGGCTTTGATACAAGGATGACCTGGATTCTGGGCTGCTTGTTACCCTGGTAGGTTCTTGAATGAAAAGTTGAGATGATTTGCAGTGGGACAAGACAGATTAGCAATAGAAGATGCAAAGAGTGGAGAGGCTTGTTAGAGGTACGAGGAAGATGGCTTTGACTTTGACTCAGGTGTGAATCAGTTAGGTGGTGGAAGTGAAAATGAGGAGGAGATGCCAAAAGGCAAGAAGTATCAGGAAGGCATAGACTGATGAAACTTGGATATCTGTAACATACTTGCAATGCATGAATGCAACGTTATTCTCTCCTGCCTCTTACAGGCCTGCCCTTTCTCCATCTGTGCATCTTTTGGAAACATTAGAGGATATTCAACATTAACACTGAATATTGACCCCATTTCAACATTAGACCTTGTTTTTATTTCTGCTTTAGCATGGTTTAAGTATGTCTGCAAAGGAATAATTTTTTAAAATTAATTAATTACTTTTTTGAGACAAAGTTTCACTTTTGTCACCCAGGCTGGAGTGCAATGGTGCCATCTTGGCTCACTGCAGTCTCTGCCTCCTGGGTTCAAGCAATTCTCCTGCTTTAGCCTCACAAGTGCTGGGATTACAAGTGTTGCATCATCATGCCCAGCTAATTTTTGTATTTTTAGTAGAGACAGGGTTTTACCATGTTAACCAGGCTGATCTCGAACTCCTGACGTTGTGATCCACCTGCCTCGGCCTCCCAAAAGTGCTGGGATTACAGGTATGAGCCATCATGCCTTGCCTATTTTTTTAATTTAGTTTTGCTCTCGTTGCCCAGGCTGGAGTACAGTGCCGCGATCTTGGCTCACCGCTGTCTCTGCTTCCCAGGTTCAAGCAGTTCTCCTGCCTCAGCCTCCCTCATAGCTGGGATTACAGTCATGCTCCACCACACCTGACTAATTTTGTGTTTTTACTGTCGACGGGGCTTCTCCATGTTGGTCAGGCTGATAGAGGAAGAAAATTTAGTGACGTTGTTAACCATCCTTTTTCATATCTCAAAGAGTACAAGATTTGTTTATCTAACAGTTTTGCCAAGAAGGCAGTGAATGAAATTTCACTTTTGAAGTATGTTTGAAGTTAACATTTTGTGATAGGGAGCCAAGCTCATTCTAACAACACTTTCCTATGGAAGTGCCTTCCTTTGAGCTCAACATAAATCATGTCTTAAAGTAACTTTCAGCCTGATTAGCATTGTCTAGTAGAAATGAAATTCAAACCACATATGTAATTTTAAATTTTCTAATAGCCACATTAAGATAAGTTTTAAAAATATAAAGAAACAATTATACATTTTATCTACCTGATACATCTGAAATATTATCATTTATATGGAAACAATAGAAAAGTTACTAACAAGTTATATACATTTTTTCATGCCGAGTCTTTGAAATATGATTTGTATTTTGCACTTATGGCACATTTTAATTTTGACTAGCCACATTTCCAGTACTCACTATTCATTTGTGGCTAGTGGCTATCGTATTTGACACTATGGCTTTAGAGAACTGAATTACGAACCAAAAGATGACAGATTTGATTCAGTTCCCTACTGGGAAAGTTTTCCATCAGCTATGTCTAATTCTCCTTCATACCTACACCCACCCCTTAGCACCCAGTATAGTAAAATTCAGTTACTATTCTTTGCCTGTATGTTCCTCAGCTTTGGATTTCAACTCACTGGCTTTCCCATACCGAGCAGCCAATGCAGACTGTTGTTTTCAATACCTGTTCCTTTCTAAAAAGATGAAGGCAGTAATCATATTTGTGCTTAGCATAAGGAGTTCAAGAGAAATTACCTATTTGTTTTGTGATCCCCCTTCCATATTGCTGGGGCATATTTTCATCTGGGGTTTTATAAATAGGAATTGCCCATCTGGTAAATAGAGTGTATGATAATGGAGATAACCTAGTCGTCCTCCTATACCCTGCCACAATTGACACTCATTTATTCCTCAGAACACCTAATGCTTTATGTAACAGGACTCTGGGAAGAAAGGGCAGTGGCAGGCAAAAATGAAATAGATATGTCAAACATCACTCTTGTGTGAAAATTTTAGATTTGGTATTTAAGCAGAAGGTTTCTTTTTCTTTCCTCTTACAGATTTGTTAAATTACAAGCATGGCTTGATGTTGCCAGGGCAGCATTTTGGAGCTCATGGAGAGAGAGCCAGTGATTTTTAGCCTTCTCTATACAAGAATAGTTGTGGACAAAGCCATCCTAGAAGGGAGGTGATCTCCGTATGGTAAAGCCCAGGTTGTTGCAATGTATTTTACCTTGTGAAATAGGGTGAGCAATCTTCTACTTTGTTAATTCATCTGCTATATAAAGTCTTTCTTAAATTTTAGTAAAACTCTGACTCATAGTCTTTTATGTTTTGACAATGTTCAAAGAACTCCGTGGTCTCTAGCAACCTTTGGACTCCCAAGTAATATTGCAAAGATCTTTATTGTTGGCTTGCTTGAGAGTATTTCTGCTAAGCCCCACCAGTGACTTCCATTTTGTTTCTTCAGATAGTTTTGTTGTTGTTGTTGTTGTTGGAGTTTCGATCTTGTTGCCTAGGCTAGAGTGCAATGGCGCAATCTTGGCTCACTGCAACCTCCGCCTCCCAGGTTCAAGCGATTCTCCTGACTCAGCCTCACAAGTAGCTGGGATTACAGGCATACACCACCACTCCCGGCTAGTTTTGTATTTTTATTAGAGATGGGGTTTCACCATGTTGGTCAAGCTGGTCTTGAACTCCTGACCTCAGGTGGTTCACCCACCTCGGCCTCCCAAAGTGCTGAGATTACAGGCTTGAGCCACTGTGCCTGGCTTCAGATAGTTCTTCCAAAACAAATCATCAATTGCCTGATTGCTAAAACTTACGTCACATTCTTTCAATTGTATATCTGAGTCACTGCAAAAAGGCATCTCAGTTTCCTTCCAGAAATTTGGCAGGGGAGCTTCTCACACAACACAGCAATGTATTGGACCTTTTCATTGACACTTGAGACTGGATTCGCTCTGACTGCTCTATATTTTTTCTTCTTCTAATTTTCCTGGAATTGTCTTTGCTGTCTTCTTGTGTTCTCTTGAGATGACACTTCCACACCTATTCCAGAAGCATCACAATACTTCTATTTTTTAAAAGCCTTAGCTTTTGTTCATGGGTTCACTTGTACAAGAATATTAACATTGACCCTTGCTTTGTGTAATATTCAGTATATCAAGTTAGTCTTTTAAAAAAATCTTTTTTAAGCCTTTAAACTCAATTTATACATCTCATTTGTGAATTTGTTATTTTTGCATTAATGTTTAAAGACAAAACACAACACCTTTCTTTTGATCCTTTAAATACCAGCAGTGACACTTTCAAATCTAACACTTAAATTTTTAGTGAGCATCTAAGTATTCCTTACAATATTTAAACTTTAGATTTAACTCATCAGATTTCCTTAAATATTTAAACAGAGGTTATAACCTTAAATAATTAAATCCCAAGTATTTTAGTTTAAATCAGAAGTAGATCAGTATGTCAGATTCTCCAAAAATCAAACACCTCAAAGAACAAATAAAACTTGCATATCCTAACATGTTGACTGCAGAAGTTATTATTACAACCAGGTCAATAGTGTTAACACCAAAGTTTGAATACTTTATTTGCTCCATGTATTTTATCAGTATTACTACTAGTAACTGATTAGTATTAATACTGGTAGCAGCATTGCATTAGTATTCATAATAGTATTAGTGCTAGACTACCATTATTATTAGCGCCAGCACCAGCACCAGCACCAGCATGAGCACCCGTAATATTAGCATAGAATTAACATTAATCTTAGAATTAGATTAGTATTTGTATACTTCTCAGAGTTGCCAGGTTAGCAACCCCTCAGAAAGAAAACGGATTACGAATAAAGAGTTAGTGGTTGAGAATGTCACTTGAAATTTATAAATTTGGGGTTTTCAGTTAGACATTTTTGGACCAAGACACCAAGAACTAGGTTTTGCCATTCTGATCCCTTAACCTTACGGGGACTTTTTTGTGCTATAGTCATTTATACAGCAGTAAGAATTTCTAAGCTTTGACCTTTTCTGGCAGTATAGTGAATCACAATCACTTATGGTTGATCTTCTTACAGTGTTTTCTTACGTAATTTCTTTGAAAACTTCTGTGACAACTTTTTATTGCCTGATTAGAGAGGGTGACCAATCACCTTTGTTTGTCCAGGAATGAAGGGTTTGCTGGGACATGGGACTTTTCAGCACTAAAACAAGGAAAGTCTCCAGGATGGCTGGTTATCCTAGATTCTACGCCAGTAGTTCTCCGCTTTCACTAGAATGGTCTAGGGAACTTTTCAAATATAGCAGGACCCAAGCCCCACTTCCAGAGATTCTGATTTAATTAGTCTATGGATAAGGCCTAGTCATGGATATTTTTGAAATGTTCCCAAGTGATTTTCATGTGTAACCAAGGTTGAGAACCATCGTTCTGCATTCTCTACCCAATTTGACACACCCTATGCAACATTTTATTGTCCGCTTTGACCTACTGGAATTTAGCAAAACTTTAATTTGACAAGCATGTGTTTGGGTTCATCAATGTGAACTATTTCCAGTAAATATTTCAGGGAGAAGTCATACACATCTTTCTCGAGCAAATCATGTTATTTGTTATTTTTTAGTGTATTGTGTTTCCATGAATTTTCATGGAATTTTTTGTCATTGCTTAAATTGTCAAGCTTTCAACAATGAGAAGTGTTTTATGCTGACCTATTTGTCCAGTTAGCACCATCCTTGAAGGTATTCAAGCTTCTTGATGACAACAAAGTATTCCAGATTCTTTCTGGCTTTTCCTGCCACAAGACATGGAATCAACTACTTTCTAAGGATCCTTGTGTCTTCATACTGGTGAAAGTTTTCAGAAACCAAAATCTTGGCTACCTGGGGCACATCAGGTTGTTTCACAAGAATATTAGTAGTATGTAGACCTTGGACCCATTATCTTGCATAAAACTGAAATTCTTAATTCTCTCACATTTTTTTTTTTTGGCATCCCATTGTCCATTCTACAGATCCATGTTTATCTTTATTCTTTTTTCTACAAACCAGTATGATGTTTGTGCTTTTTAAAGCATCAAAATTCCGTTACCTCTTTATTTACTCTCCTTTCTAATTTCAACTGTGCATCAGGAAAACAGTGTGAATAGACTTCACTTATTTTCTATTTTGTGCTCAGAGGCAAGGCACACCTGTTCTGTCTTCCAGGTTCAAACTCTATTTCGTTTTTTCTTTTTTTGAGACAGAGTCTTGCTCTGTTGCCCAGGCTGGAGTGCAGTGGTACAATCTCAGTCACTGCAAGCTCTGCTGCATGGATTCACGCTATTCTCCTGCGTCAGCCTCCTGAGTACCTGGGACTACAGGCATCCACCACCGCGCCCGGCTGATTTTTTTCTTTTCTTTGTATTTTTAGTAGAGACGGAGTTTCACCGTGTTAGCCAGGATGGTCTCAATCTCCTGACCTTGTGATCTGCCATCTGTCTCGGCCTCCCTAAGTGCTGGGATTACAGGCGTGGGCCACTGTGCCTGGCCTCCATTTCCTTTATAGTTTGATAATTTAGTACTTCTTCAGTACTCATATTTTCGGAAGAGTCATCACTCCTTATCTTATCTCTTCATAGTAAATTTATGTATACATTTATTTTATATACATAGTGGAAAGTGGATTTTCCACTGGAATGAGAGGAAGTAGCTATTTTGTTGCCATTTGAAGAGAAGTGGAAATGTATGAGCAAACCATCTTCTCAGTCCTCATATGGGCTGACAATTTGTATCTGAGATGACAGATTTAGGATATGGGGAAGAAATTGAGATCAGAACAGTGCAGACACTAATGGCAGGGACCCCAAACCAAGGGTCAAAAATAAAATCCATGTAGATATTATTTTAGTGAGTTTTGCCCTCATACTGGGTTGTTTTGCAGGGAAAGCGATGGGAGAGAGAAGGGGACATATCTTAAAAAGGCAGTTCCTTTTGCAGTAATTTTGACTTGATCTTAGACCCACCTCTTAATTTTAGAATTCACTCTGAGAAGATATTATGCAAACTGTTACTATCAAATATTTCCTTCATTGGGGATCCTGAGTTTCATCAAGTCACTTTAGATCAGCAATAAAAATCACCTTGAGAGTTTTCAGATTTTTCTCCAGAAGGGACTGTGAAATATGCTGTTTATTTATGGAACTCCCAGTCCTGGTTCTTCAGGACTCCTTTATTTGCTGATCTAAAGACAGCAAAAAAGGCTTTTAAAAATTCATTTCTTATTGAATTTGGGATGTTCTGGTAAATGCCTGTCTGACTAAGGTCATTTATATAGGGAAGGCTTTGCCTTAAGCCCCAAATTGATTTTAGCCAGGAAGAAATAGACTGTCTAATAAATAATGTGGTGTTTATATATGCATTCACCAAATAATAAATCATCCTAAACAATATTGCTAGAGATGCCACATCCACTTATCCATTGAGGTAAATTTCTAACAGACAAATCTAAGTAAAACTTGATGTCAGTATAAGCTGCTTTGATCTCATTGTTTCTGACTTTCATTACAGATGAATTTTCACTTGTATTTTTGTTGTTGTTGTTGGTTTTCTTGGTACTTTGATTTGTTTGGGTGAAAACTCAGTGACTCTGTAGTGATTTAGGAAACAGTTTAATACATGCACCCATGTTTCAGAGTCAGACATGCAGATCCTATTTATTCTGGGTATATTTGGGGGGCTGCACTTTTTGTTTGTTCTAAGATGACAAAGCTGAATTATTTTATATATAGCATGCATTCATTATTTTAAAAAGTTGCAATAATAGACAAAATTATAAAGAGTGGGTTATAATAAGAAAACATTCTGAGTACATGGTAGGATCCATATAGTATGTGTGTTATTGCCTTATTTTATCAGGACATCAGTGAAATCAATCAATCTATTGATCACTGGCCTTGCCTTTTTCTTGTCTCTGAATTGCAGAACTTTCTCTTATGCAACATTAATTTTTACTTGTCTTTTTCCTCATCTTAAATGTAAAGAAAGCAGGAACATCTAGAGATAGTGAACTTTGTTATCTCTTGACTCCCAGGATCAAAAATAGCTGTTGCTGCAGTGTGTGGAATAGAAAAGGTTAAAAAGACCATATATACAGAAGTGGTTTGTACAGCCTTCTCTAGTGAATTCCTGCCAGCAGGTATTTTTATTCTGGTAGGAAGTAACTAAAAGATTTATTCAACCCTTGTGTGCAGGCCTCCATAATGCACGTCTAACAAATGTGTGTTTGTGAGAAAGTTCGGTTCTCTCCCTGGTGGCGAAAGGAAAAACTAACACTAGCGCTCCTTATGGGAGGGTATTGATAGGATATGAGATATGATGATACAGCTTTACCCTTCTTACCAGTTTCGCCTGCAGTTTTTATCTCAGCCCCTTGGTTACTTTTGTTCTTTGGACAACAACTTGTTTTTGTCTTCTGTGGTCATTGGGATGAAAGAGATTTAACAAAGTGACAAAGCATTTTGCTTCAAAAATAACTTGAAAAATGCACCTATGTTTCCAATCAAGATAATTTCAGGATCATAACAGCATGTTCAGGATATTACTCATGGAACTAGATTTTAAGCCTCATGGTCATAGAGATGTCGGCTTTATTTTATTGTTATTTCCTCTGAACTGAGAAAAGACTCTAGAATTCTAACTGTAATGCACACACTTGAAATTAGTAGAAAGTTACCTTTCTATGATAAACAGAATTTGGAGAATATTGCCTCATAGAAATATTTTTTGATAACAATACCAGGAAACCCTATAGACTGCTGCTTTGGGGCCAGGTCCCATGCCACTCAATTAAATACATTCTTGTTTAACCTGTCCTTACAACAACTTTATGAAGGAGGTGTACTCATACCCATACTTAAGCCAAGCAAACACTGCTCACTCTCGCTTCATGTGATAAAGTATTGACCTATTTTCATTGGTATCCTGATAAGATAAGGCAATAATACACATACTATATGGATCCTATCATGTACTCAGAATGTTTTCTTATTATAACCCACTCTTTATAATTTTGTCTATTGTTGCAACTTTTTAAAATAATGAATGCATGCTATATATAAAATAATTCAGCTTTGTCATCTTATAACAAACAAAAAGTGCAACCCTCCAAATATACCCAGAATAAATAGGATCTGCATGTCTGACTCTGAAACATAGGTGCATGTATTGATTACACTGTTTCCTAAATCACTGCTCCCCTGAATCACTTGGTTAGGACAGATTTCAGCTCAGATCTCTTTCATTAAGAACCCATCCTTTAAGCCAGTACCAGTAGTTCTCAATGGGGGTATCTGACTCCAAGATGAGACTTGGCAATGTCTGGAAATGTTTTGGGTTGTCACCTGGGAAGGTGCTACTAGTTAATAGAGGCTAAGGATGCTCCTCAACATCCTGTAAGGCACAGTGCAGCCCCCACAACAGAGAATTAGCTGGCTTCACATGTCAGTAGTGCCAAGGTTCAGAAACCCTGTCTAACCCAGTGCTATTAAAAACGTATTCTACACAACAGCAGCATCTGCAACACATGGGAGATTGTTAGAAATCAGAATCATAAGCCCCGTCCCAAACCCACTGAACCAAAGACTCTATGGGTGGAGGCCAAAAATTTGTGTTTCTACAAGCCCCCAGGTTCTTCTTGCACATTGAAAGCAGAAAAGCTCTGCTGTAAAACACCAGATCATCCTGTGTCTATTGAGCTGGACACATTATGTGTTTTCCCCACCACTTTCAATGTTAAGCTGTCACATACAAGTATCTCCTCAGGCATCTAAAAGGGAAAAGTCTGGTGTATACTAGGAACTAATGTGACTTATGAGGAAATCAGTGCTATTACAATTCCAGGAATCACGCCTAGCTGAAAATCTAGGAAGGTTCTTTTTCTCTTCTTTTCTCTGCTTAAGGAGGGAAGTCTTGGAGACTTTGTCCAGGTTCAAAAGATGTCAACATGTACACAAGATTGGTTTGGGGTTTGATTATTTAAAATTAAACTTAAAATTAAATGAAGTAAAACCCCTTTTGGAGAACCACACTTATGCTAAATTGCAAATTACGTTGCTTTTGGATTTACTGGCAGCCCCCAAATAAATCATCTTCTCTATTTGTGCATTTTTCTAATCACAAATTATGTTCTGAGAGCCAATGAAATAATTATTTTTGTATGCCTCTCTCTTCAATAATTATTTATCACTTGGTATTTTATGTATTTTTTGTGAGGCATACATTATAGGCAAGGATGCATTGTAAAGAATAAAAAATGTCCAGAACATCTTTGGTTCAGGTAGTTCGTACTTTAATGCCACTCCATTCTCTAACTCACTTTTTGTTTTTTTCAAAGTTTGTTGGAAATCTTTTTTTTTTTTTAAATTCTACTTTAAGTTCTGGGGTACATTTGCAGAACGTATAGTTTGTTACATAGGTATACATGTGCCATGGTGGTTTGCTGCACCCATCAACCCATCATGTACATTTAAGTTTGCTGCACCCATCAACCCATCATGTACATTTAAGTATTTCTCCTAATACTATCCCTCCCTTACTGTCCCACCCCATGACAGGCCCCATTGTGTGATGTTCCCCTCCATGGACACAGGGAGGGGAACATAACTCATTTCTTAAACAATGCTGCTAAAGCACTTAAAAAAATATTTTGAAAACTTGGAAAAAAATATCCAATTTACAGTCATTATATATTAATTGACTCCTTTGACTTCAAAAGGTTAAGCTTTTTGTAAAACCTAAAGTTTTCTAATTTAAATATCTTTTCTTTACCATCCATATTTTAGTTAGAAAAAAGATGAGTATTCTTTCAGATTATTCCACACAGGCTCAGCTGAATTAAAATCATCTGGGTGTAGACAAATTGCTTGATCTCTTTCTACTAGGATTCAAATTCAGTAGTTGGGACACTTGGAAAGGAAACCATATTTTAGAAAACATCCAAGTTTAGTCATAAGCATCAATCTGAATTTCTTAATGTGAAGGAATCAAACAGATGCATCTTATAGTTTCATTATTTTGATGGCAGAATGCTGAAAATGTTTTACTCTGTTAAGTGATCAGAAGTCAATGCACCCACAGGCTAAAATGTGTAGAAATTTAGCAAGAATTTAAACAATGGATTCATGGAGCCATTTGTATCACCTCTGCATGGTTGCTATGACTCTGCTAAGTGAAAAAATAAAAAGGGCCAAACCACATTACAGGCTGAGAATTTGGGCACGAAAGCACCACTGGTAAATTATTTAATTTAGAATGATCCTCTGTTGATTAGGCACTGCTGAAGAAGGCTGGGAAATGTATGCATGTGTTTTCCAGATAATTGAAGTTTTTACCCTTTAAGTATTGCCTCCCATTTTCCTCAAAACGATTAGCAGGAGAATATGAAAGTGTGTAAAAGGTCAATTTAAGAAGTATGAATTTCACTTCCATCCTGTGTCCTGAGCTGGGTACAGCCAGGGATAAGCCACACATTTCTAGCCTTTGAGAGACCCATGCTCTGGGGATGAGACTGACCTATGAGCTATACATCATAGGCTAGCAGATTGCAAAACAGAGTTTGCCCTGAGTGATGCAAAGATCAAGGAGGCTCAACAGGCTTCTCTACCTTCCGAACTTGGAAGATAGTGCTTCTTTTTGCAGTGCAGCTGAGTCTCCACTGTAGATGTTAGTTAGCAAATTCTGCTGTGACCAGGAGGACTCCAGAGAGCCTCGAGGTGTGCAGGTATGTTTGCTGACTTCTGAATGGCTCTAGACAGTCCAGGTACTCTAATTGGTTTTCTTCCTTCCGTTCATTCATCACTGTCCTCCATTCCATCTCACAGATTCCTACCGCTAGCCTATAACTAAGGGCGGAATTGAAGGGTGACACAGGAAACCAGATAACCAAACTTACTAAGTAACTTGAGTTATAAACTGAATATGAAGCCCAGCAACTCTGGCCAGAGGGTGATCTTAGAGCTTCCCTATCTTGAGAAGAAAGTTCATGAGAAAGCTTTGGGGTTACTTTTGGGTTAAAGATTATGTTCTGGATAGTTCAAGCCCTAAACAACAGACATATGAATCAGTATAGACATTTCTGTCGTACTTTTTAGGGCCTGAAGACATAAATATTGCTGTTCATCAATAAATGGTTTTGTCTGTTAAACCTGATAGCCTATATATATAATATATAAATATATATTGTTTATTTATTTATTTAATGTGAGTTCAGAGGATTCTAGCTCTTCAAAAACCTAATTTGTTTGCAGGTTCCTCATTGTCATCTTTGTGTTTCCTACAACTTCAGTTTCTAGAATAGTTTATTTTCCTATGCCAAATACAACAGGGACCAAAAATCCCTCTGAAGGATTTGGATGGTGTGGTAGCATGTATTCCACTTATCCTTGTATTACACGCTCTTTAGGTAACATAGCAGTGCCCTCTAACTCTGACTCTGGAGTCAGCCTTTTGAGTGGCTTTCACCAGTAGGGACATGGAGAAAAGATGGCGTACCTATTGTTATCCTAGACCTAGGTCAAGAGGTCTTACTCGTTCCCACTTGCCCACATGTGGTTCTGTCATGATCATGAGAAGGACATGTCTGAGCTAGAATGCTGGAGAGAGATGAGAGACATGTAGAGTAGAGCTGTATAGCTAAATGACATCATTCCAGCCTGGCCTAGAGCACAGTCCCCCATAGATGCATGTGCTAGCCCATTCAGGATCAGCTACTGTATGGCTTCTGGGTAGGCTATTACACAGCAATAGCTGACTGATACACATGAGTAGAGAAAAAAAGAATTTTCTAAGTAGAGATGATAATATTGATGAAACCATGAAGAGAAAGGTCCATCAACATGTTGGATTATGAGAAAGTTGACTTGAGTGAAGTAGAATATGCTTATTGAGAAAAATTAGAAACAAACAAACAAAAAAACTGGATAGAGAGTGCTGACTCAAATTATAGAAAAGATTAAGGCCACCCAAAAGAATCATAGTATTATGTGAAAGTACCCTGGAAATAATCTTGTGCCAGGTCTAAGACAGAGTGAGTGAGCAGCCAAACAATCCTGGGAACCAAGTCTTAAGTGTTTGTATGTGATGCAATGTGCAAGAGATAATGGAATGATGGAACAGGGATTTTAAGAAGGTAAATACAATCATAAGTTAGAAGGAATGGTTTGGCTGTCCTGTGAGACTTCTGTAGTATTATGGGACTGGGATCATGAAGCTGTGGAGCACAGGATAGTCTTGGGGAATAGAAAGGGTGGTTATGGAAGAATTTTGGAGAAAGAAAAAATATTCATGGTGTCTATCGATGAAACCCATGTTTGTCTCATAGTCACACCTGGTATTTAGTAAGTTCTCATTAAAAGTAACCATGCCCATGAAGTATCTTATTGGGATGAAGAAAATGTTCTAAAACTGGTTTATGGTGATGGTAGCACCACTTGGTAAGTTTACTAAAAGTCATTGAATTGCATGCTTGAAATTGGTGAATTCTGTGTTAGGTAAAAGATATCTCAATAAAGAATTTAAACAAACAATGAATATCCTTACCAGTTGTGTTCTGTAGTCCCAAGAGAGCTGTTTTTATTTGAACACCCAAACTCATCCTGCCAAGTTTATGTGGCATCCGCTCCTTCTTTCTCTGATGAAACTATACACAGTGAACCATTGGAGTGCTCACATGTGCTCCACAATATAGAGCCTCCTCTGTTCCCAAGCCAATGGTACTCCATGCAGATACAGGGAAGAGCTCTTGTTCCCCATGCTGGCCCTGTCATTGAGTAACAATGATGTACTGCATGTGTCCATCATGAAAACAGTCCTTTTCATCTTGACCAGAAATCCTGTTTTCCTAGATCTGAGATGTATGTCCTGGGTCTGGGCCAAGGGATCAATCTCTTGGCTCCTCTTCTCAACCCTCTCTTCTATTTGCCATCCTTTTTACTTTTTCTCTCCTGGACTGATATCTTGTACTGTCATAAATCTCCAGCCTCTTTTGAATCTTAGCAACAAATGAGTGATAGCAAATGCTGCTGCTGAAAACCTGCTCACAAGGGGAGAATCAAAGATGACATTGAGATGAATCTTCTGGATTTTAAGCATGATGTGGAGCAAATGAGGAAATTGATATGTTTCTTTTAAAAATATATTTTAATAACATTATTGAGGTATGATTCACCTACCATACAATTAACTGATTTAAAGTATACAACTCAGTGGCTTTCAGTGCATTCTCCTAGTTGTGCTTCTGTTACCAAAATCAATTTTAAAACATTTTCATCACCCCAAAAGAAACTCTCTACCCATTAGTAGTCACACCCTATTTTCCCCATCACTCTCCAGCCCCTGCAAACAGTAATCTGCTTTCTGCCTCTATAGATTTGCCTATTCTAAGCACTTCATAGAAATGAAACCCTAAAAGATGTGGTCCCTTATGCCTGGCATCTTTCACTTAGCATCATGTTTCTGTGTTCTTGATTCAATTAAATTAAGACAAAACTTTGACATTCATTTTGTGCCAAGCACTGTACTGGGCACTAGTTAGAAAAAGAGCTTACCTTTCTGGGAGAGTAGAATAACAAGAAACTAATGGATCCCATCCCATTTAGAAAAGGGTTGATCATTTGGAGTGTGCAAGTTAAAGCATGAGGCATGGGACTCACACTGGAAGAATTTTCCTCTGCAGGTCATGGAAGTACCACAGTATTGAACGTAGAAATTATTTTGATTGTGCTCTTGAATTTCTTAGATGTGAATGTCTTGCTGGTAATCACGGTTTTACTGCAGAAGCAAACTGGCGTCTTGGAGAGCTCATTCTGTCCTTAACTCTAACATGTTAGTACTAAGACTTTGGACATGCCATGGTACCTCTTTGGGTCCCCTTGTCTCATCAGAAGACATAGAATTGATGGCCTTTGCTTATATTCCACAGGTCTTAGAAGGATCAGACTGGACACTAAATGGGAAAGGGCTTTGCATGTTGCACAGTGACAACTAAACATGATTTTAACAATTGTGCTGCAGAGAATCAGCATTTTGTTGTAATAATTTGTGATGTCATATGTATTAGTTTTCTACTAATGCCATAATAAATTACCACAAGCTTAGTGTATTAAAATACTACAAATGTATTGTCTTCCAGTTCTGTAGATTAGAATTCTGACCCAGATCTCACTGGGCTAAAGTCAGGGTGTCAGCAAGATTCCTTCAGGAGGCTCCAGGGAAGGGTCCTTGCCTTTTGGGCTTCTGTTAATAAAATTTGCCCTGATTCATTGGCTCTTGGTCCCTTCCTCCATCTTGAAAGTCAACATGTTGCATCTGTCTGTGCCTTTGTGCTTTTCTTCCATCTCCCTTTGACAGAATCCAAGTGGGAAAAAGTCTCACTTTTACAGACTCATGGGATTAGATTGATTTTACCTGGATAATTCAGGATAATCTCTCTGTTATAAAGTTTCGGTGTCACAAAATAAATAGCACTCAAATATAAATTTTCTTTTTTTTCTTCTCAGCAAGGCAAGGTACTTCTATAGAAGGGTGTGCCCTCACAGATGGAGCAATGGTGAGCACACACCTGGAGAAGAGAGGGGAAAGGTTCTTATTTCTGACGCCCCTGGCCCCTGCTGCTGTGTTGTTCCCCTATTGGCTAGGATTAGACCACACAGACTAAACTAATTCCAATTGGCTAATTTAAAGACAGTGATGGGGTAAGTGGTTAGGTGGGAAAAATGGTTATGGCAGAGGAGGTAATCAGAATGAGTCAGGGTGGAGTAGGTAATCAGAATGGGTTAGGGTGGAGTACATAATCAGACTGAGTCAGGGTGGAGCAGGTAATCGGAATAAGGCAGGTTGGAGCAGGTAATCAGAATGAGTCAGGGTGGAGAATGAGGGTGGAGCAGGTATGAAGGTACAACATTATTAATTATGATGCAAACTCCTTTTTCTGCTAATACTATATCTAAGGCTATCCTATTTTTCCCAAGCCATCTGGCTAGTAGCCCCTAGTTGCTCAGCTATTCCTTTAACAGCATCTCTAGTGTAGTTAATAGATCACTGTTGGTTGTAATAGATATTGTTTATCCAATTTACATTTTATTAATTGTCACCCACCAAAATATTGACTCAAATCCAGCAGCTATTTGATTTCGGGCTTTCAGTTGATTTGGTATTCCCTGTGGGACTTTAAATGTGTCTAAATAGAGGTGAGTCGGAAGACCCATAAGGGGCTTCTCTCACTTTACAATGTCTTATTTTTCCTTCCTCTGGTTGATAAAATGCCAGGGTGAAAGGGACAGCTAATTGGACTAAAGCACAAGTGCCACTCCAGTTATTCACCAGAGTGTCCAGTAAAGGACCACCACAATACCACCACACATTCACTCAGAGATGAACAAAGGCTGACTGATTGAGAAGCTCTTGAAAATTCTTAAGCTCACTGCATCCCTTCAGGCATCCAAGTAAAGCTAAGTTTTCTCCCTGTCATGAGAGACATGAAGTGAACTTGGTGTTGGGAGATGGAGGCTGACCTGCTGGATGTTGAACTTCTGGATACAGCAGAGAGAACTTCGCATGACTTGTCACCTCAGGCTGGAGAATCCAGAAAAAGAGCTACCATTCAGTTCTCACCTGGTCGACTGGAGGACCATCCTAGTGGAAAGAGGGCAATGTGGGTCTCTGGCCTGCCGTGCACACAAGCATAACAATTGCCTTTAATGTGCAGACTGAATATTTAATCCATTTTAACCAGGCATTTACATCTTTATACCCTGTTTTAATGGCTATGGTTTGCCCTAGGTCTCCTATTTCTAATACTGGGAGCTTGCTTTTGTCATTTGGCATGATGTAAGTCATAGTTTGATTTCATAGTTTTGGGAAAGGGGCAGCTGTAGGAGGTGGAGGAGACAGAACAAAGCATACCTTAAGCCTATAGGATCCTTTCCAGTGACCTCTGCTCCTTACCCAGTGCAGATATCCAATACTATTCCTACTATCCCTATCAAGTATTGGATATCAGCACTGGGTAAGGAAAGGAAAGGAAAAGATAGGTAGACTAAGCTTTCCTTAGCTTTAATTTGGTAGGGCTTTATCCAGGAACAATGATCCATGATTCTGATGATAATGGTGCTTGCTTTATTTGGGTGTAGTGTGTCCATCCCTTTCTGCTGTATGAACAGGAGTCTCAGTCGTTAGCAGTCGACAGAGACTCCTATTCATAAGGAGTTTGTTTTTAGGGCATAAGAGCCTACCCATAGGCGACAGTATCCATCCAACTAATCCCCAAATTTTCTAAGCTCTTGTTTAGTCTCCAGCAGAGGCAAGAATATGATGGCTTCAATCTGTTCAAGCTCAATTTAACATTTACCTTTGCCAGTTAAATGACTTGTTCGAATATTTGACTAAATAAATTTGGAGACTCCATAAACCCTTGGGGTAAGACTGTCTACCAGTATTACTATTTTTTGACTTGAGTAAGGGTCTAATCTCTCAAAGGCAAATAACTGTCAGCTGTCTTCTGCGAACAGACAAACCCAGTAGCCATCTTTTAAATCTATTACCGTAACAACAGGGTGGGTAGTTTGGACTATTTGATTAATAGCTGTAAGGTCTTGCACTAAACTGGTGTGACTTGTCTGGGTTCTTTACAGGCAGTATTGGAGTATCACAGAGAAGACATTCAATTATTGATTATAGGTTTTAAATTTACCCTGGCTTTTAAAGGATTAGGGTACACTGTTTTCTCTTTACTTCTTTTTTCTCTTTCTCTCTCTCTTTCTGACTCTCTGTCTTTCTCTTTCTCTGTCTCTGACTTCCTCTCCCATTTCTCTTTCCTCTCTGCTGGTCTTTCCCTGCCTCTGCCAGCCACTTATAATGCTGTTTTCCCCTCTCCTTCCCCTTCCCCTAGGGTAGGGATCAGTGGAAGTGGAATTCTAAATATTTTTCTTACTACCGGAGGTGTGTGTGAGGTTCAACTCCTGAAATTTGTGAAGGCTCAACCCCTCAAACCAGGGGTGTCTCGCTTTGCCTGCCCCAGATGACTCAACACCTCAAACCATGGATGTCTTGCCTTGCCTGCCTCAGAAGGCTCAACCCCTCAAACCAGGGATATCTCGCCTTGCCAGTCCCAGAAGGTTGATCTGTTTCCTCCCTTTCCCCCTCTGAAGTTCTCTTGCACACTTCTCACTCGTGTTGTCCTCTTTGGTTGTTCCCCAAGGGAGAATTAGGCCCCTCTTAGTGTTCACGTGCCCAGTATAAATCTCATGGCAGGATCTGCCCTAGGCCATGTGAGGTAGTTACGGAACTGCAGAGAGGACCCACTCACTCCATCCAGCAGTAGGACTGGTCACTATCCACATGAATAACACCGCAAGTAGAGTTGTTTGTGATCATTCACACACACACATTTAGCCCTCCAGAATTTGACGACCAAGGAAGTACTTTACGTGGCTCCCGCGGCCTCTCCTTCCTTGGTCTGTGCATAGAGTTGTCGCTGCAGTTTGTAAGGATCCTTTATCCTAAGTTGCCTGCCAGTTTCTTTCAGCATTGCTGAGAACTCGGGTTATTCCTTGCATTGGGTGGATCCTGATTTCTCATCCCTGAGGCTGCCACAAGGGGGTGGGGTGTGCCTCCTCATGAAAGAGAACCTGATACTGCCCTAGAGGGGAATGTAATCATGGTGAGCCCCCAGATTGTAAAAGTTTTGGTGCCACAAAAGAAATAGCATTTGACTGTAAAATTTTCTTTTTATTCTTCTCAGCAAGGCAGTTTACTTCTATAGAAGGGTATGCCCTTACAGATGGAGCAATGGTGAGTGCACACCTGGACAAGGGAGGGGAAGGGGTTCTTATTTCCAATGCACGTGTCATTCATTCCCCTTACTGTGAGAAAATTAACACCAAAACAAACCTCATCTATCCTAGGTAATTTAGACCACTCCAAATTCTATTCTGACCTTTGCTATCACACATACCTATATATTTACATATGTGTAATCAGTAATCATGTATCTTCTGTTTTTAGTAGTTATTGTGCACAGGCTGAACTAGTTCTGATTGGCTAAAGAGAATGACGGGGGTGAGTGGTTTGGTGGGAAAAATGATTATGGCAGAGGAGGAAATCAGAAGAGTCAGGGTGGAAAATGAGCCAGGGCGGAGCAGGTAATCGGAATGAGTCAGGTTTGAGCAGGTGATCGAAAAAGATTGCTTTAGGAGGAAGTTACGTTTAAAAGTGAAGACAAATAATTGAACATACTGACATCGATTCTTTGAAGAGAAATTTAGAACTCATCTGACATCTCCTTCTCAAGGACTATACCCTTAATTATATCTGCAATGTTTCTTTTACCATGTCAGGCAAAATATTTATGGGTTCCAGGGACTGTTGTGTGGACATCTTTGGGAGGCCATCTTGCTGCCAATAGATGAGTTTCTGTTGTTTTTTCTTCTCATTGCATCTCACTGTGTTTGTGTGTGCATATGATCATCTTTCTATTTTCTCTTTTCTGTATTATAGCCTTTTTTTAGTTTTCCATTTCCATGTTGTGACACTGTTTATACGTTTTTACTATCTGTTTTTCCCTTGCTACACATTTCTTTTTTCCCTTTATTCTTCCTATTCTTTCCTCCTTCTTAGTATTTTCTTTGTGTTTCTTATTCATTTGGCTATCTATGAATGTTTTGAATTTGCTTTATCTTCCTGGTTTTTCTCTCTAATTTTCTTATCGCCTTCTTTTGAGCCCTCTTGGTCTCTATCTTTACGTAACATTGACTCAGTCCCTTTTTCTGTCCTTAGCTTCTGCTTCTAACCCTTGCTGTCATGCAGAATTCTTATGTTCATGCACACAGATTGTTTAACTTTTGTGGCTCCTTTAGCCCTGACTGTGTGGTTTATATTTCAGCAAATAGGAGGTGGGAAAGCAAACATAGCAAGAAGCCACTGGTACTGAGAATCACAACCAAGATCTGCAAAACTATGCCCCAAGTTTTGCAGCCAAACTTGAACCTACTGGAGCCCCTGCTAAAACCTCTTAGTGAAATCTCAAAAACAAAAGATACATGATTACTGATTACACATGTGTAAATATGTAGGTATGTGTGATAGCAAAGGTCAGAATAGAATTTGGAGTGGCCTAAATTACCTAGGATAGATGAAGTTTGTTTTGGTGTTTCTCACAATTACAGCAACAACAACAGCCTTTAAAATGTAAACATTTCATATTATTTCTTTTTCAACTTACGCTGATTTTGTATGATTCTAATAAAGTAAGCATTTGATCAGTTGCAGAACTTTCATCTGTGGACATTGCAGAGAATGATGTTGCTGATAATAAAATGGCATTATGTGTGTGTAACACAGGTTTTTAGTCTTTTTAAGCACTGGAAGTAATCTGTTCAGAGTAAGATCTGAGTTGTACATTGCTGTCCAGAGGAATGTACATGAACAAAATTTTGCTTCCATTTTCTGGAGGTTCCATTCATAAATTCATTCTCTAAGTATATACTAAGCATATATAAAATGAAAAAAACAGAAATACTGCTTTAGGCATTAGGGATAAATCAGTGAATAAAATACAATACTTTCTTTTCAAGAGATTATGCTGTAGAACGGGGAGACTGACAAGACAATAAGCATGTAATATGCCAGGTGGTAATTCAGAAGATAAGGGTATAGAAAGATGGAAAAGAGTCAGTAGGATGATTACGGCTCTCTCAAAAGGTGACATTTAATTACAGATATGACATTAAAGGAGACCTGGCATTTAAAGGATGAGTTAATCATTGTTAACAGCTTGCTATCACTTAGGTTCCTGTGTAGGAAGTCTATTTGCATAGTCTGGAGAAAGCCCTTGTCCATCGAAGACAATGATGAGGCAAGTCTCAATCATTTGAGGAGAGGAGATTTTTTTGCTAAAGTTAAGGACGTGCCCAGGAGACAGATATATGCTTTTCTCTTCAGTTGATTTTGAGGGCTCTAAATTAAAGGGGAAAGGGTGGGATAGTGAGAAGCCACAGTTTTCATGTAAATAAAAAGGGGCAGATGAAAAGTTTAAGGAATATTTTATGTAAGATAACAAAGACAAAATGGGGTAGGGAAACAATCAGATATGATTTGTGTCTGGAGGGCTGGGAGTGACTGCACCTGTAAAGACAAACTATCAGTTTGCATTGCCATGGTGAAGTTTTAACAGCTCACCAAGAATTTTCCTGTAGGCAAAATATTGGTGAGGAGAATAGCATTTCATATTGTAACGATCTTATTTAGGAACGAAAAGGGGGAAGCAGGTTTGCATGATCCAGTTCCTAGTTTGACTTTTCCCTTTGACTAAATAAGTTTGTGGTCTCAAAATTTAATTTCCTCTCACACTCTTTCTGTCCGTTAATGTGAAAAACAGATTTTAGTTTAAATTCTTATGTATAGCAGTAAGTAAAAATTAGCGCATTCCGAAGACAACATACTGTTTCAGATGTATTTGGTTTTTCAATTTGACTAAGCAAATATATGATTATTCATTGAAAGAGTAGCTCCAAAGGTAGTATTAGATTGCACACTTCTGAGGAATTAAGAGAAGAAATGATTGCAGATAAATTTAAAAAGTTAACATCTTAAATTTTGTAACACCCTAATATACAGCATTATCCAACAGAAATTTTTGTGATGCTGGAAATATTTAATAGCTGCCTTGTCCCAGTGAACAGTCTTCCTCAGAGGTGTTCTTTGTAGCCTCCTTGTCTTTGTCTTTTGAGATGTCCCAAGAACCATAAAGAATGAATCTCCACCCTAGAGCCTACATGAGATGGATTTGACTACACAAGGTCTCTTCAAAAGCAAAACTGTGGCTCCTAAGTACTTGGCAAAGTAAATAACAGTCCTCCAGGATCTGGTTTCAAATTTTAAAGCTGCTCTCTCTTGGGCCCACTCCATACTGCTACCATGGAGAGGGTAGCTAGGCCATAGTGCCTTGTGAAGGAGGAAGATCCTCTTCAAACTCCAGTCCTTTACCTCAAGAGCCTTAGCTACAGGGATGTCTCCTCATGCTTGTGTTTGTATCTTTAGAGAATTTCCATGGGATGTTGGTCTTGATTATTATATTTTAGTTACGTTGTCAAAATGCTGATAATTGCTGAGTCTCTGTTAATAATAAGACATTGCCTCCTCTTTGAAATATTAATCAAAATGTTAGGTGGCTGCTATCTCCTTAGAGTACCAATTAACTTAATCTCATTTGGATAAATTTTGAAAATGCAGGAAAGAAATGTGGCTGCAAACACCAGGTTTTATTTTTGAGCACCTAGAATCCCACTCTAAAGGAAATAAATTTATCTCACTAACCTTACCAAAAAAATCAAATTTACACAGTTACTCCACCTGTGCCTACCCTGCCTAGGAGTTCACACTTATTGGATTATTCCATTCCATTGCAGCCCAAGTGAAAAAGGCTGGTTGAGCTTGAGGTGTGGCCTTTGCTTAAATTTCATCCACAAAGTGTCCCCTACAGAACATGTGCCCACTTGCTGTATATTTCATCACTGACTCATTAATCAAAAAGTATTTCAGTGAGAAAAATGTTTAGTTTTATATACTGGTTTCATGTGGAAAGAATTGATAATATATAAACATATAGTCAGTATATATTTCATTTACTAGGGAAACATAATTCTGTTGAATTTCCCATCTGATTATAATGACACATCTACATATTTTAATAATAAAACTATAGGAAATACGGGTCTTTGAAAGGAGAAATGAGGTTCTATATTTGGAAAGTAGCTTGGTTGTAAATTGCAAAATTATTTCTGTAGATGGGTTTGTTTCCCCTTTTGTTTTATCAAATGTAGGTATTTATGTCTTAAAAGTAAAGCAGTAAAGAAGAATAACCTTCTCCGTTTAAATATATGTATTTTTTATTTTGGCTTTAAATTCTCAAATAATTATATATATATGTTGTTAAAAGCATGTAATGAGATATACTAAATCTACATTTAGATGATTATATACTTTTACAGATTCATTTTCTATAGTATCACAGCAAAGTCTTGAATCAACTCATCTATTCCAAATTATTATGTAGATACTTAGGATATGAGCATAAGCTCAAGTACTAGTGTTTACTTTATGATATTGGCAGAAATCAGATATATTGAATGACTGTATTTACTTGTTGTCTCTCTTTTTAATTTAGATTCCAATATATAAAACTAGGAATTACCTTTCTCATAAATAATATTTGACCAATTTGTTAGTGATTAACCATGTAGCAGAGGGATGTTTGTTTAGGAATTTCTATTCCAAACCTCTTCATGTAGCTTGTAATTATTTTTATTAAGGATTATAGTAATTTTAAATAATTGAAAATGTCTATAAATTCTTCAGACTAAACTTCTGAAATGTGAAGGCAAGCTTAATGTTGTTGTTGTTGTTACAAAGTAACAACGTATTTTAGTTAGTTAAGACCAGATAGTAAATATTTTAGGCTTTGCTGATGATATGGTCACTGTCACAACTCTGCCATTTGAGTACAAAAGAAGTCATAGACAATACATAAATGAATAAGCATGACTGGTTTCAATAAAACTTTATTGACAATAACAGATGATGTAGGATTTGGTCCATGGATTTTAGTTTGCTGACCCCTGTTAGAGGATAAATAGCTGTGCACTTACTTGTAGCACCAATCTGGTGTGAGAAACACTTAATGGACCATATTAATTAATTAATTAATCCTGGCTGCTGTCCTCTAGGAAACCTCCATCCCTCCAGTTGGATAATGAAATATGCTGATGATTTCTCTCCCTGTCTGCATGGAACTCTTCTTAAGGAATTTGGGCTTTATCCATGAGTGAGATCTGTCAGTGTGCCCAGTGCAACCCTGGTAGAAAATATAAATTAATTATACCTTCTGTGTCTATAAGTTGGCCCTCTTTCCCAGTCATTGTGATACTTAGACCAGTCTTTGTTAACAACATGTTTTTTTGTTTGTTTTAATTGTAGGCATACTTTGAAAATGACCTGCGATCTAAGTGTCAAGAATAGTTAACTCAGGATGGAACCAAGCTGTAGAGCAGGGTGGGCCTCGGGAAGCATGCTCTGGTAGTTCTATGAGTTCTCAGTAGGGAGAGACATTTTATTATGTTCTTCATGCCATAGGTACTGTAGTCTGAGCAAGTGTACAATGAATAAATCAATGAGTTAATCAATAGGAAGATTATAATCTATAGAGAGCTTTGAATTGTAGGAGGTGAACCTATAGCACATTATCACTTTAAACCTAAGATATAGTTTTACAATGACTTTTTCTGTTGATTGTAATTCCTGCATGTACTGACAACTTGTCTGATAAATGTCTGTTTTTAAGGCATTGTCCAAAATATGGCTCTACTCATTACCCTCTGAGGTTTATCTTAACAAGTACCTTCTGATATTAAGCTTTGATTAAAATGGGGCAAATGGCAGGGAAGAGCTGGAGAGTGGATGGAGGAGGAAGTCAAATTTCCTTTATTACCAGTTTTGAACATTTACAGTGAGGGAACATAGTACTTTTTATATTGCTTATTTCATTTAATCCTCACATCATTCCTCTGAGATTATTTTTTGTATCTCATGTATAAGAAAACTGGGCATCAAATAAATCAATACCTTGTGTAAGGTCACACAGGTGAAGTGATGAGGGTAAGGTTGACTTCAACTCTGTGGCTTCCAAATAGTATACTGTTGAGTGCTCAGCAATGTTATGTCATAATAGCTGGGCTGTAAGTCATGGCTAACTAGGAAAACTTGGAGACCCTTGTTACTCAAAGTGCTGTCCTCAGCCCAGCACTATCAGTCATCCCCTTTCAGACCTGCTGAATAGAATCTTCATTTTCACAGAAGCCCCCAATGATATACTAAAGCACATTAAAATTTGAAAAGCATGATCCTAGACTTTTCCCATGTAACACCTGTTCTGTAGTCTGAAGGTCCGTAGTGACACTTTATCATCAGGAAGGGGAGTAGGCAACAAAACAAACAGAAACTACCACAATGTCCTATATACAAGAAAGCTTTTTCCAGCTTCTTAAGTGCACATGTACAGTTTTATAGAGGGGCTCAAGGGAGCCTGAATAGTGATTAGAGGGTCATTCAAACTGGGTTACTTCTGAAAAGGAAAAGACGACTAGGAATAATTACCCTGGGACATTTGGCATGAACTAGAACTGCAGTAACCAGAATGGGACATATGGTCACCTCAGTTATGGTGCCTAAGTTTTATTTGGTGAGAATCTACCAAAATATCAGGATTCTTTAGACTGCAAAACATGAAAGCAGAGAGACAGAAAGTCTATGAGTTTAAAAGGGTGACAATTAATTATTAAGTTATTTTATTCTACAACTATTTATCAAGCTCTTTCCTTGTTTGTCAGGAACTTTATAAGCTACAGATGTAAGGGATGGACAAGACACAATAGAAGTTAATAGGACTAAGTAATACCCTTTAAGCTTGACAGCAACAACATTAGGAAACACGAGAGTTAACCTCATGGAAGTCATAAGTAGCAAGCATCCTGGTTCTATTTCTGTCCTCTGTCTTAAGAAGTGATATAATCTAATATTTTAATTCATGGAAGATGTATCCAAATGTGACAATTGAGGCAGATTGGGAAGTTAGAATTGGAGGAGGGATGAGAATTCTATTTTAGACGATAGCCAAAAAGCTTGCTTTCCCTAATACATCACCTGAGTCTTCTGACAGATACAAAACCAAATGGACCATAATGAAAATTGGAACACATATAAGCTTTTGACTTTATCATCCTTTGTGAATTTTAGAAAGGAGTATTTATCCTAAGGCTTTGTTCACCCTGAGCTATACCTTGTAAATGAAAAGTACAAGATGTGCATCTTCCATACTGAATAATAAACAGCAACCTTGCCCTTTTGTGAACAGTAGTACAATATGCTCTCACAAGATTTACAGATGCATCCATTTAGATAAACAGCAAGAATCCTTATTAACAATTAGCTCTCATGCAAAACCCATGGTAATCTATGCTATGTAGGAAAAGTATTTTATGACCACCATACTTTCTCCAGTGCTTAGGACAGAGTGTAGTGCATAGTACAGATTAGTTAAAACTTGTGGGTTTAGTAAAGAAGTCAGATGGCAGGCATTTCAGGGGTGCTGAAAGAGGAGAACACTGTAGTCCTCTCTGCTTTATTTTTTTTTTTTCAGAATGCAGAATTGGTTGAAGTTCTTTTGTAGATAGTCCCAGGTCAGTGCAAGAAACTAGGAAGGAGAGGGGCAAGGATGGACTTAGTGGCTTTGCTGAGTCTTCTATTCTGGATTTGCTTCTGGAGAAGCAGGTATGCCTACCTGACAGGATGGAAGACTGGAAGCCCCACAATCTGGAGGTAACATTCTGGTCTCTCAAACTTCCTGGGTGATTTATTAGCCAGCCACAAGTACAAGATCTGCCACTTCCAGAAACTCAGCTTCATCAGTGTTCTTGTCATATGAGTTTAAGATCCAGAACAAATAACAATATTTGACAAATTTTAGATTGCCATACTATTTATACATAATACTTTGTGAGATTAAAACAAGCTCACTTAAAACTTCAAATATTCCTTTGTTATAGCTAGTTCTATATGAAAGTATTGGGTCAATTTTTCCTTGTAGTCAAAATTAATCACAAATGAAATTCAAGTGTGGGCAGCATAGGCCCCATTTTCTCCCATCTCAGAGGCAGAGGCATCTGTCTTCTTGTCCAAATCCCATGCAGTTCTGCTTCGTGAGGGTTGCACCAGATTGTATCATCTTACTTTCCCCCCAGCTTCAGCTTCTACACACTAAGTCATCTCGTCATGTCAGAAGCCTTCCTTGAGCAAACGTCTTCCAAAAGCCATCTCTCTTTTACGCCTAAATCTCTCGTAAGAATAGTTTACACTGAAAGCTAGTTCACATACTTATCTATCTTCTCCTGAACTCTGCCATCTGGCTTTCACCCATCATTCTTTTGAGACCTTTTTACAAGGTTGTAGGAGACGTTCTTGCAAATTCAGCAGAGTGAGTCCTTATTGCATGTTACCTCTGCAGCCTTTCAATCAAGCTGTGTTTTCCTGACAACCCCTTTTCTTCCCTTTCTATAACTCCTTTATTCTCATCCTACCTCTTGGATTTATATCTCTTGGTCTCCTTTGCATGCATCTTATTCCTCCTCTGCTCTTTAAACACATTTCCATCTTAGGCTTCTTCTCCACTCACTGTAGACACATTCCTTTCACCTGTTCTGTGGCTTAGGCTATCACTTTGTTTTATGTTCTTCCATGTTGCAAGGAGCATGCTTGGTTATTTCAGGTAGGAGAAATCTATTCTAAAGTTACACATGAAAGAACTTAAGAGGGGGGAAAAGTCTTAGCCCCTGCAAGAGCTGGAACATCAGCCCATGCAAGACTCAAAGGGAACTCATCTCTGCGCAAAGTATGACTCTTTAGCAACATTAAATGTTTACCAGGCTGTAGACTTGACTTCTTTACCGTCTACCTAGGTTTCTGTCTTTCTCCCCACCTCCATCATTTAATTCTGTCCAGTCTACTCTCAAATACCATTTTTTGACTTTTCTTCTCTTTGCCTTATGGTTTTCCCTCCTTTCTGTCACCTGCTGTCTCTTGGTTTCTGCTCTCTCTTTACCCATAGTTCCTTGATATAGATACCATTTATTCTATAACTTAAAAGATTGTCATAATTTTTTATTTGTTTTCCAGCTGCTTTCAATGCCTTCTGGAACTAGGTGGAATATGAATGTATGTATGTATAAATGAATGAAATATCGAATCAGATCTGTTCACTTTGTATCCTTGCAGGCTGCCTCTGATGTCATCATTGCCAGTTGTTGAGTAACTGCTATATAACTGCCATTATGCCATTTACATATTTTTTTCAACTTTCACACACTCTTAAAAAGAGATGGACTCAATGTTTATGTTCTCCCCAAGATTGTTACCTTGAAGCCCAGCCCTGCAATCAGTGTGATGCTGTTTGGAGATGGGGCATTTGGGAAGTGGTTTAGCTAAGGTTATGAGAGTGGGGCTCCCATGATGGTGATGTGGCTTTGTTGTTTGGGGAAATACCAGAAATACCAAAGGTTCATTGTCTGGTGTGAGAGGGTTAATGACACAAACACACGTGGAGTGGTTTAAGGAGAGGAAAGTTTAATAGGCAGGAAAGAAGAGAACAGCTCCCCCATACAAAGGGAGGAGGGCTCCAATATAAAAACCCTGCTTATGAAAGCAGTAGGTTATACTGGGAAGATTGAGGAGGTGGTATCTGATTTATATAGGGCCCGGGGATTAGTTTGACAAGGTGTGCCATATAGGCTGTGAAGAAACTAGCCCTCCCACCTTAATCTTTTATTATGCAGACATAGCTTCTACCTGACTGGTGCCATGACACAGGCACACGTGGTGACAAAGGAACGGTAGCAGTAAGTGCCATATTGGGTGGACTTGTACTAAAAAGTACAGCTTCTTGCATTTACTCTCTCTGCCTGCAGCTTGACTTTTCAGGCTGCTTTTTGTTAAAAAAAAGAAATGGATTAGCCAGGTATGGTGGTTCATGCCTTTAATCCCAGTACTTTGCGGAGGAAAATGTGACTGGATCACCTGAGGTCAGGAGTTCGAGATCAGCCTGACCAAAATGGTGAAACACTATCTCTACTAAAAACACAAAAATTAGCTGGGTGGGGTGGCAGGTGCCTAAAATCCCAGCTACTTGGGAGGCTGAGGCAGGAGAATCACTTGAACTCAGGAGGTAGAGCTTTCAGTGAGCCAGATTGTGTCAGTGTACTCCAGTCTGGGTGACAGAAAATCTCCATCTCAAAAAAAAAAAAAAAAAAAGAAAAGAAAAGAAATGGTTTGGGGGCTGCTTTTTTTTTTTTTTTTTGGAAGAGAAAGCCTTACCAAGGACTCTTACCCTTGCCAAATGCCTAAAAAATTTATTAGTAACTCCTATATTATTAACTCCTCAGGAGATGTAAACCTAACTGATTTTGGGGATTTTGAACGGTAACTCTCTCTGGATACTTCTTATTGCAAAGGGACATCGAGTTGGGGACAGTAGCTGGGGTTCCTTCTGGGGTCAGTCTAAGAGTCCTCAGAAGAATGGTGTGTCCATGTGTGGTTCTGTTTGCAGCACCATTTGAAGTTTGATTGCATCTGGCTGAGAGGAAACAGTGCAAGTTATAGTATTGAGTATACAAGGTCCAAACTTTATATAAGGCATATAAGCAAGAGGAGGCTTAATAATGGAGCTAAACAATTCCATAAAGAAGACTAAAGAAGACTACAATTCATTGAAGTGGGACTGTAGTCAACTGGGGCTGATGCCAGCATTTTCTCTTATCCTGTCAATGATTTTAATTTGATCATTAACTACCTGTAGGTTTTCCTCTACCTGAATAGAGATTTTAATCCAGAAGCAGCTTGTTTCATTTAAAAGTGCACAGGTACTCCCTACTTCAGCTGTAAGGACATCTAAGGCATGTCTATTTTGTGTTACCACTGAGGCTAAAGATTGTAGTCGTGCTTTTGTGGCTTCTACTTTTGCCTTCCATCCTTGTTGCATCATAATAGAAATTTTAAGTATTGATTTTTCAAGGAGAGGGATGCTCACAAACCAAAATAGACCTCTGACTATAGAATCTCCCATCCATGGTTTTTGTAAGATGGGATTGTCATGTACCTGCCCTCCCCAGTCTGCCCTTTCAGTTAAATCTCCATATGAGGGCATGGAAATAATAGATCTGTTTGTTCAGTGTATTCAAGGTAATGCAGTTTCTAGTAAAAAGCGTAAGTTAGGGATGCCACCAGATACTGCCATCTCAGTAGAATTTAAAATGATAAGTCAGGAACTGTTGCTACTATAGTACAGGTTCCCCTCCAATGCCATGGGAGGATTAAGTGTAGCCAGGAGCCACAAAAAATTTATAACCCTGTTCCTTGAAGAGATGCTTCTAATTTGTGACTTCTGAGACACTGGCAGATTTTTCTCATATCTTAGAAGTTTGCCTCCTTAACATATAATGAGAGCATCCTCAGGATATGGATATTCATATTCAGGACAATCATTTATGATGCCATTTGGAATTTTACATGCAAAGTGAGAAGGGTCTACTTGACAAATGGCACTTCAAAAGATTAGGGGAACAATATATCCTGGCCAATATCTTAGAAATTTGTATATCCAGAAATTTGTAGGCCACCACTATGGGTGGGCCTCATATGGGCATCTGGAATTCCAGAGGAGGCATGTTTGGAAAGGCCCATGTGTTATTTTTTACTTTATAGCACCATGTGTCAAAGGGGCTACCTGGAGCCTGTCCTTCCCATTGGGAGTTCCAACCAGAAGGAGAGGCCAGATTTTGAAAGCCTCCCCATAGGACTTTGGACTTTCTTGTATCATCCCTATGTGCCTTTTTTGCCAAATCTCTAAGCTTGCAGTGATTACAAGTGTGGTGCTAAAATATTTGAGATCTCCAAGGTATAACTACTTTTTCCATTAGCTATTACCTGGGCCAACTTTCCTCAGCCTGAGGATGCAAAGCTTATCTTCCAGGGGAATGTTTCCTGGCAGGGGGGTGTGGGGGAAGTGCTTTCCTGGGAGGAATTAGCTACCCAGTTGAAAGTGCTCCCTTACTATGTCTCATTTGTGCCAGACAAGGCTTTAATGGTTAAAGGTAAAGCTAACAGAGGGAATTGTAAGATGGTAAGTTCTGGGTCATTGAGAGATTCCTTAGTGTTATTGAACTGAGCAAACTTCCCAGGACAGACCCAGAAATTACTTTTTATTGTACATATGGGCAATGGCTGATACTGTGCGAGCTAAAGGGTGTGACATATTACCAAATTCAATAAAAAGTCCCAGCAGACTTAGTGATAGCAAAACGATGATATTTACTTCCTGTCAGTGACTGTTATCCCTACTATAAGGATAATAATTGATATGGTTTGGCTCAGTGTTCCCACCCAAATCTCATCTTGTAGTTCCCATAATTCCCTTGTGTTGTGGGAGGGACCCAGTGGGAAATGATTGAACCACGAGAGTGGGTTTTTCATAATACCCACTCATAATGTGGGTGGGTATTATGAAATAATAATGTGTTGTTCTCATAATAGTGAATCTCACACAATCTGAAGTTTTTAGAAATGTGCTTTTGGAAATGCACAAGCTCTCTTCTCATCTGCTGCTATGTGAGATGGACCTTTCTAATTCTGCCGTGGTTGTGAGGCCTTCCTAGCCACATGGAATTGTAAGTTCAGTAAACTTCTTTCTTTGTAAATTGCCCAGTCTCAGGTATATCTCTATCACCAGTGTGAAAATGGACTAATACAATAATTAACCAAAATTTACACTAATTGAGACTCTATTTGATATTCCACCCTAGGGTTATTATAGTATATAGTTCTGCTGCAAATAGTAGAGTAAGTATGACAGTTCCAGCCAGGGTGGTGTAGTAACTTCCATCTAAAATTGTTATTCTCCAATATATAGAATTGCTTTCTGGGAGACTATGAAGTTACAAATATAATTCCATGCATAATTAAAAATTTTCCTTGCAAATATCCATCAAAAAGAAGTCTTCATATTTGGTGGCGAATCTTGAGAGGTAGAAATGATGAAAAAGTATTTGGTGAGGTAGAGGTGGGACTGAGTAAGATGAGTAACTCTCACCCTGTTACTTACCTTTTATGATTCTCAGCTTAAGCTTTCCGATTTCTTCACATTGATATTCAGGATGTTTCTCTGGGCTGTCAGGGGTTGCTCCTGTAGCTCTCCAGGCTTCAACGTGAGTGTGATATATCCAAGAGCCAATTCCTGTAACTTTTATTGCTGAGGAGGTTTAAAGAAGAACAGCATAAGGCCCTTTGTAGCTTGGGCTCAGGGACAGATGGAGAAAAGGGAGAGCCTTTACCGATGCTAAATATCCTAGGTTAAATGGAGGTGGTCTTATTTCCTGGGGTTGGGCTTTTGGTAGTTATGTTAATTCTTGTTGGAAGTGAGCCAGAGAAGCTGCCTGCTTAACTAACTTAGAGGTTTCCTGATAATGAAAATCACTGGTAGGAAAAGACCATTCACACAGCATCTCATAAGGGCTCAGAACTAATTTTGAAGGAGTATTTCTTACCCATAGTAAAGCCATGGGAAGAGAGTGACTCAAGAGAGGTGACTTTGTTGGGATAGTTTTCTAATAATATCATTTGTTTTTTCTACCTTTCCTGAGGACTGGAGTCCCCAAACACAATGGAGGTGATACTGTATGGCTACTGTCTTTAAGACCCCCTGTGTGACAGGTGCCTTGAATAAGGGATCATTGTCACTTTTAAGGTACTTAGGTAGACCAAAGCAGGGAGTTATTTCACTAACACTGTTATTATCTCAGAGGCCATTCTTTGTGTATGGAAATGTTTCTACCCAGTTAGTGAAAGTACACATCCAGGGAAGTAATGAATGCCTTTTATCTCTAGCATGTGAGTGAAGTCTGTCTTCCAGTCCTCCCCTGCATATCATCCTACTCTTTGAGTTTGAGGAGAAAGAAGAAAGAAGCTGCTTATTTAAAGGATTAGCTTTAAAACAGACTCCACGAGCATTAACAACATGTTTGACTGTTTTTTAAGTTCTCTTCTGAAAACAGTCTCTGGGCACATTGCTAAGTTTTATCTTTTCCCAGATGAAAAGCTTGCTGAAGGATTTCAAGGACTTTCCACTGACTAGAGGCTTGCAAGTGGAGTTTGCCATCCTCAGGGTGGCCTATTTCATTTCTGCAGGGGAGTATTGAGGTTTAATTTCTCTTTTGGAGCCTTCCTAGATTAGAATGGCTTGAAGTGTGTTGATTCCTTGAAGCTTCCTTGCCACTGGCTTAGCTGCCTGGTCAGGTAATCTGTTTCCTTCAGTTACTTTATCTGTTCCCTTTTGACTTTCCCTGTAATGCATTACTGCTATTTCTCAAGGAAGGAAAACTGAAGATAATAACCTGTTAATTTCCTGGTGATATTTTACAGAAGATTTATTAGTGGTAAGCAAATATCTTTCCTTCCAAATGACAGCATGAGCATGAGAACCAAGAAAGCATACTTGGGAGTTAGTATAAATGTTATCTACCTTTCCCTTGCTTAATGCAGATGCTCCTGTAAGAGTTATCAGTCCAGCTAATTGAGCACTTGTGCCTGGAAAGAGACATGCCTGGAGACAGAGTAGTCATTTAGCATGGCAACTGCATATTTTGCCTTATGGATTCCTTATTCTACAAAAGAGCTCCCATCTGTGAAGAGTACCTTCTAGATTTTTCAGAAGAGTTTCCCTGAGATTTTCACTGGCTGCACAGTTCTGTATGATAACTTGTTGACAGTTGTTGGGGTGATCAGACCCAAAACGAGGTCATGGGGGCGACGAAGTCCTGCGAGTCAAAGGAATGAGAAAAAGTTTGAGAGAGAAAGTGGGACAGGGGGTCATCACGAGTGTGGAGGCTGCAAAGGCCGCGGGTTCTGGGAGCCTACAGTATTTATTGGTGCTCAAACAAACAAACAGGTGGTGAGGATGTGGGGGTTGAAAGGAAACAGTTTATCAAGTGAATGAGAAACGTGGCTGCTTGAGAGAATGGGAGAGCTAGAAGCAAGGAGCCAGCAAGTCTAGCAGACATGCAAGCCCTGCCTCAGCTTCTCTCCCAACACTCAGCTTTTCTCCCAATAACAGTCATGCTCAGGGTCCCCAATTTCCTTGGGAAAGAAAGTGGCTGGATTTAGGCAAGAACGAGTTTTTAACTCGTTCTTGACTGTTGACTGTTGGATCTCTGTTGGAGTTGGAACTCTGACTGTTGGAACTCTCTAATAGTGGAACTTGATTATTTAAGGAGTCAGCTCTCTGTTAGCCAAAGGTTCCCCCTAGAGGACAATAATCCTGCTACATTATGTGAGGTGTAAACAGTTAAGTTGTTTCCCAGGGTTAACTTGGAGGATTCTGGGACCAGCAGAGCCATTGAGGAAATGGCTCTGAGGTATGCTGGCCACCCTTCAGCCACCAAATTATGTTCCTTACTCAGGTAACCCACCAGCTGTTGAGCTGGTCCTCAGGCTTGCATTTACACTCCTGGGATTATTCCTTTTCTTTTTGATTCATACAGAGTGAAGTTGCTCCCTAAAGGAAGGCTGAGAGCTGATACCTTAAACAAGGCTTGTTGTAGTTGATTAAAGGCCTTTAGAGCTTCAATTTCCTAGGTTAAAAGATGAGTTTTAGCTGCCTGAGTTTCTTTTATGAGGTTATATAACAGATGGGCTATTTCACCATACCCAGGTTCCACAGTCTATATCATGTAATGCTCCCCACTCCTCTGAGTTGCTGAGGATTTTACAGACTAGGAAAGAGAAAATAGGTTTAATCCTTTCTTCCCCTAATGCTCTGATTCCCTCAGATAGCGCTAAACCCAGGTACTTCACTGAAGTTTTGCAATGCTGGGCCTTGGATTTGTAAACCTTATATCCTCTAAGAAGTTAAGAAGAGCTTCAGTGCCTTCCTGTAAGGCTTCCTCAGTTGGGACACAGAGCAGAATATCATAAATGTTCTGCAAGACCCTGACTTGAGGATGAGAAAACATGGACAGGTCTTTTGACAGTGCCTGTCCAAACAGATGCGGACTATCTTGAAATCCCTGAGGCAGCAACGTCCATGATAATTGGGTGGTATGGCCAGAGGGATCTTTGAGGGTAAACAAATTTTGAGAATCAGGATGTAATGATATACAGAAAGGCATCCTTTAAATCTAGAGTGGTAAACCATTTAGCTGTCTCAGGTATTTGAATTAACAATATATAGGGATTAGGTACCACTAGATAGATTGGTTGAAAAGGGGCATCGAGTTGGGGACAGTAGCTGGGGTTCCTTCTGGGGTCTGTCTAAATATAGATCAAATCTTATCTGGATAAGCAAAGATTAGATAAGCAGAACTTATCCAGATAAGCAAAGGTTAGATAACAAGGGGATGTAAAGAAATTGATTTAGATAAGTTAGTTTACTTAGGCCTTGGAATCTGGCCTTTAAACATCCTTGCAGGACTGCTGTCTCTGGGGATCTGACCATGTTAATTACCCACAAGTGTGTTGATTGAGGGCTTTTGTCATGAAATTCATACTAAATAAATGCCTGCAGCGCCAACTTGTTGGGGTCACCGCTGCTACAACACTTTACAACAGGACACCTTCCTCCATGTCTGTGAGCGACCTGGTCCCCGAGTCACGCAGCCAGACAAAAAACCTGTGTCTGTGTACATTTTTTCATTTGTCATTCAGCCAGCGTCTGCGGGTCAGACCTGGCAGGTATCTACCTAAGAGAAATGAATATACATATCTACATGGAAACATGTACATCAATGTTCAGAGCAGTGTTATTTATAATGGCTAAGAGGTGAAAACAATCCAAATGTCCATCAACAGATTAATGGGTAAACAAATGTGATCTATCAATACAAAAGAATATATTTAGCCATAAAAGAGAAGGTTCATTTGACAACACAGACAAACCTTTAACATGTTATGCTAAGAATCCAGACCCAAAAGACTATATATTGTATAGTTGACATATGAAATGTCCAGAATAGGCAAATCCTTAGAGACAGAAAGTGAATTCATGGTTGTCAGCGTCTCAGAGAGAGGGATGTGAGGAGTAACTGTTAATTGGTATGGATTTCTTTTTAGGGTGATGAAATATTCTAAAATTTTGGTAATGGTTGTATGACTCTTTGTGCTAAAACTCACTGGATTATATACTTTAAAGTGGTGAATTTCATATCATGTGAATTATATTTCAGTTTTAAAGGAAGATACAATTAAGACTCAAGTTTCAGAAAAAAGCAGACCTGGTTGTTTTTCCAGCTTTGTTGTCCACACAGCAGATATTTATTAAATAAATTGCTGCGTCCTTAGTGCACTACTATTTATGACTTTTTAACCTGAGATAATTTCTGGGTTTTAAAAGACTTATTAGCAAAAGGGAGATGCTTTTGCATCTGTCACACAGGCAGAATTTTTGCAGCTGGCCAGAGATCCGATATCCAAAAGTACTACAACTTTACAGAAAGAAAGGAGAAAAAAATACTACATACAACTATTTGAGTGCAATGGATAGAATTAGGAGTCTGATTAACTGATGAAAACACATAAAATTTGGAGAATAAAGATATGAGCCAAATCATGAGTGTAGGTGGTGAGTTTCCCTAACCCTATCCCTCATCTAACTTAAAAAGAGAATACATTTCCCATCAACAGAGTAGGAGAAAAGCCAGGAATCACCATGAATTAGGGCACTTTAGATTTTATACATCCCCATTGCTTTGGAAGTGTTTAAGTTCAATGATGAACAGTGTCTGTAAAGAATTATGCTTTATATGTATGCCTGTCATTTTGAAATTGATTATAAAAGGTAGATAAAATGACTTCCTAACTCAATATAGCTTGGGATGGGTCCATAAGCACAATATCGTAATAATTAAAATCCACAGTGAAATACTCAGACTGAGGGAACAAAAGCCGTGGCATTCTAGATTGACCTGAACCTACTGGCAGGTGATATGGCTGTGATGAAATTTCCCAGCAAGAAGTAGTGAAAATGAATTAATTAGAAGCACAGGGTTAGTACTATGTTTGTAGCCAACTATGTGTGTAGCAACAAGAATGTAAAGAGGATATTTGAAAATATACTCCATCCATCAATTATGGTCTACAATAATGTTCTAAACTTGATTTAACACTGTAGCATCATTTTCCTTCTCTCTGAGTCTAGGAAATATGAATATTTTGTGTTATTTAAATATGTAATAAATTCTCTATTTGGTTTGTGTAATTTAAAACATAAATGGATGTAATTTTTCTGGAAAGGTTTGTTAGATATAAAGGTACATATATTAAAACAATGTATGCTATATATTTTATATTTTGCAAATTATATTAAATCACTATAGTGTTGAAGCACAATCTAACAGTATTTATTAATGTCCTCTCAGACATAAAAAGTATATTTTTAAAAGACAAATTTTAAAAATTAAGAGATTTAAGAAAAATCTACATTGACATACTACTATAATATTTTCTCAAAAAAACAGCAAAAATGTTATATCACCTTGATACTTCAAATTAGGTTAGGGTCATATATCCTAGTTAAAGTAGTCCAATTACATGTTCACAACTGATAGGTTCTCTTTGGTCAGATCTTGGAAACACTGAAGAAGTGACCAGTGGTAAAAGTTAACTACTGTACTACCATGTCACTACCAAGTTGTATGAAAAACTAAATTCTTCTATATAGATAACTATTTAATAGCTAGCAGGCACCAAAAATCCAGTCTGTTTTGGTAGCTTGGAGATAATCAGTTTCTGCTTTTTCAGGATTTCTGAGCACTTCTTAGAATGAAAAATTTGCCTGAAACACTCACAAATGATTGCTGGCTCATTAAAAATCCTAGGCAGTGACTTTTCTAAAATATGGCTTCACCCACTCTATGGGTACACCCTTTCCAATGATGGAATCAAGGAGAATGGTGAGAAAGTACAGAGAGGAGGCAGAACAATTAGGGAAAAGGGAATTAAAATAGAAGTGAGGGGTGAGACAAAAATTCACTTGGGCTGCTTGCACATTTCCAATTTCAAACTCCTTATCCTAAAATGAGTTTGTTCAACTATCAAGAGGTAGGTGTGGCCGTTGGGACAAATTAGCTCAGATACACACACACACACACACACACACACACACACACACACACACACACACACACACACGATTCTGATGCCTGAGACAGGCTGTTTCCAATTAAAGAAGGACACCGTTGGGACAAATTAGCTCAGATTCACACACACACACACACACACACACACACACACACACACACACACACACACGATTCTGATGCCTGAGACAGGCTGTTTCCAATTAAAGAAGGACACCGTTGGGACAAATTAGCTCAGATTCACACACACACACACACACACACACACACACACACACACACACACACACACACACACACACACACACACACACACACGATTCTGATGCCTGAGACAGGCTGTTTCCAATTAAAGAAGGACACCCTAGCAAATATGGCAACACTAAAGACTCCTAAGCACTGGCCAAGATAGGTAAATTGCCTGAAAGGAAGTTGTTTAGTTCTCAGGGTGACTTGAAATTAGGGCTTTGTTATTGTTGTTTTAAAATTATTTTGTCTAAGAGAGAGCACTATATGGAATTAAAATTGCCTTCCGTCTCCACTGCACCACACTAGTCAGCCTAACTTAAAGAGGGAAATTCTTTGTTGCCTTTTTTCCAAAGACCTCCAGAGAACTTTTGCTGGGGCTTACCTTTGTTAATCAAACTGAAAAATTTCCAAGGATCTGAAGCTTCTCTGGAGGATACATTGGTGTTGAGATTTCTTCAGTAGTGCAAAGGGTGATGTTTTCCACAACCAACACAGATGTGCATGCTTACAATTTACTTTCAGTCTGGAAACATGTTAGGCATGAATTTCTAATTAGCTACCCACAGATGGATATAGTACTAAGTATGCTTGAACTGAATAATACACTTTGAAGGCGTTTTTTGTTGTTGTTGTTGTTGTTGTTGTTGTTTGTTTTTTTTGGAGATGAAGTCTTGCTGTTTTACCCTAGGCTGGAGTGCCATGGCTCTTGGCTCACTGCAACCTTTGCCTCCTGGGTTCAAGTGATTCTCCTGCCTCAGCCTCCCAAGTGGCTGGGATTACAGGTGCCTGCCAACATGCCTGGTTAATTTTGTATTTTTAGCAGAGACAGGGTTTTACCATGTTGGCCAGGCTGGTCTCGAACTCCTGACCTCAGGTGATCTCCCACCTCGGCCTCCCACACTGCTGGGATTATAGGTATGAGCCACTGTGCTGGTAGCCTGAAGGCATTTTTAAAGGTCAGTTGACATCTGTTGTATAAAAAGGAAAGATTATATATGTGTGCATATGCATATATAATATATATTCTATACATAGTATACTATTTATATGTACTATATTATATATAGTATATATACATCAATCTGGGTAAACATAGTATATAGGCATAATATATAGTCTACATATGTGTGTGTATCTATATATTATATGCCACCTAAAATATCATTCTCAGGCATGTAAGAAACCAACCCAAATCTGCTCTTACCTCATTTCAGATTCCCCATGAGTTCTGGAATATTTTATTCTTGGGGATGACTAAGTAAGAAAGGTACAGCACCGAAGCTAAATTATCATTAGTGACTCAGTAGTGGAGAATTGAGGAGGATTATTCAGATGTGCCAGAATCTCTCTTCTGACCCCCTACATAGAGGACAAGTCACTACTCTTAAGTTGGTACTTGTACTTGCTTCAGCATGACCGTTCCTTTATTTGGACCGGTTAACAGTGTGTACTTGAGGCTGTCAGGCAGTGAATATCCTTCATCTCCTAGCAGATTACAATCTGCTAATGTAATAGCTCCACATCTCTGTTGCATTGTTAGCTGTCTTTGTGTGTGTGTGTAAACTATTTGATCTTGTATTTCATCAACTTACACGAAACTACTTCTTTGCTCAATGAGACCAGTATCCTTTCTGCACCTAAGTTCCACTTACTCAAGAGGACATTGTGTGATAATTATGTGATTTGAACATGGTGCTACTGTGGTATAATTTATTTTTATAGTCATTTTATTAATGATAACAATAAAATACACTCATTACTTGCCATGGAACAGGTTACGTGCTGAGTGTTGGACTTACCTTATGAAACATAAGAGTTGTGCAAGAGTTACTCTAATGATGATTCAAGCATTTCCAGAAGGTAAAGGTGAGAAATTATTGGTCAATGTTGAAGGCTCTCACAACTTGTGGTTTACAACTCTGATTGACAGTGAGTTGTTTGGGCCTCAGTAGTAATTTTCCCACAGACAGGATGTTCTCATTGGCAGGCTCCCAGGACTACTCACAAATCAGTTTAGCCATAACAGAGCTGACAGCACTGTTAGGGCTTCAGTTGCCTCTAAGTGGGAAGTTAACCTGGTATTAATAGTAGGCAGTTTCATCTGCATTGTGGGTCCAGCAGACCTCTGATGGAATTGCCTGTTGTAAAGTGTTGTAGCAGCGGCGACCCCAACAAGCTGGGGCTGCAGGCATTTATTTAGTATAAATTTAATGACAAAAGCCTTCAATCAACACACTTGTGGTAATTAACATGGCCTTGTGATGCCACAGTACTGTCTTCCCATCACTCTCAAAGAGGACTCAATTTCCCATAAATGTTACAGCGTGCAATTAATCTGGCCTTTAGTCATCCTTGCAGGACTGCTGTCTCTGAGGGTCTGATCATGTTAATTCCCACCTATGAGTGAGAACACACAGTGTTTGGTTTTCTGTCCTTGCAGTAGTTTGCTCAGAATGATGGTTTCCAGCTTCCTCCATGTCCCTACAAAGGACATGAACTCATCCTTTTTTATGACTGCATAGTATTCCATGGTGTATATATGCCACATTTTCTTAATACAGTCTATCATTGATGGACATTTGGGTTGGTTCCAAGTCTTTGCTATTGTGAATAGTGCCGCAATAAACATACGTGTGCATGTGTCTTTATAGCAGCATGATTTATAATCATTTGGGTATATACCCAGTAATGGGATGGCTGGGTCAAATGGTATTTCTAGTTCCAGATCCTTGAGGAATCGCCATACTGTCTTCCACAATGATTGAACTAGTTTACAGTCCCATCAACAGTGTAAAAGTGTTCCTATTTCTCCACATCCTCTCCAGCACGTGTTGTTTTCTGACTTTTTAATGGTTGTCATTCCTAACTGGCATGAGATGGTTTCTCATTATGGTTTTGATTTGCATTTCCCTGATGGCCAGTGATGATGAGCATTTTTTCATGTGTCTGTTGGCTGCATAAATGTCTTTTTTTGAGAAATGTCTGTTCATATCTTTCACCCACTTTTTGATGGGATTGTTTTTGTCTTGTAAATTTGTTTGTTTTTTTCTTGTAAATTCGTTAGAGTTCTTTGTAGATTCTGGATATTAGCCCTTTGTCAGATGAGTAGATTGTAAAAATTTTCTCCCATTCTGTACATTGCCTGTTGAGAGTTTCTTTTGATGTGCAGAAGCTCTTTAGTTTAGATCCCATTTGTCAATTTTGGCTGTTGTTGCAATTGACGTTGCCTATGTCCTGAATGGTATTGCCTAGGTTTTCTTCTAGGGTTTTTATGGTTTTAGTTCTTACATTTAAGTCTTTAATCCATCTTGAGTTAATTTTTGTATAAGGTGTAAGGAAGGGGTCCGGTTTTAGTTTTCTGCATATGGCTAGCCAGTTTTTCCAACACCATTTATTGAAAAGGGAATCCTTTCCCCATTTTCTTGTTTTTGTCAGATTCGTCAAAGATCAGATGGTTGTAGATGTGTGGTATTATTTCTGAGGCCTCTGTTCTGTTCCAGTTGTCTACGTATCTGTGTTGGTACCACTACCATGCTGTTTTGGTTACTGTAGCCTTGTAGTATAGTTTGAAGTCAGGTAGCGTGATGCCTCCAGCTTTGTTCTTTTTGCTTACAATTGTCTTGGCTATGCAGGCTCTTTTTTGTTTCCACATGAAACTTGGTTCACCGAGACTGCTGAAGTTGCTTATCAGCTTAAGGGGATCTTGGGCTGAGACAGTGGGGTTTTCTAAATATACAGTCATGTTATCTGCAAACGGAGGCAGTTTGACTTCCTCTCTTCCTATATGAATATGATTTATTTCTTGATCTTTCCTGATTGCCCTGGCCAGAACCTACAATCCTGTGTTGAAGTAGAATGGTGAGAGAAGGCATCCTTATCTTGTGCCAGTTTTCAAAGGAAATGCTTCCAGCTTTTGCCCATTCAGTATGATGTTGGCTGTGGGTTTGTCATAAATAGCTCTTAATATTCGGAGATACATTCCATCAATAACTAGTTTATTGAGAGTTTTTAGAATGAATTCATGTTGAATTTTATTGAAGGTCTTTTCTGTATGTACTGAGATAATCACGTGGTTTTTGTCATTTGTTCTGTTTATGTGATGGATTCCATTTATTGATTTCTGTATGTTGAACCAGGCTTGTATCCCAAGAATGAAGCCAACTTGATCATGATGGATAAACTTTTTAATGCATTGCTGGACTTGTTTTGCCAGTATTTCATTGAGGATTTTCATGTAAATGTTCATCAGGGATATTGGCCTGACGATTTATTTTCCTTTATTGTGTCTTTGCCAGGCTTTGGATCAGGATGTTGCTGGTCTCGTAAAATGAGTTAGGGAGAAGTCCTTCTTTTTCTAATGTTCGGAATAGTTTCAGAAGGAAGGGTACCAACTGATTTTTGTACATCTGGTATGAAAAATTCCACTGTGAATCTGTCAGGTCTTGGGCATGTTTTGGTTGGTAGGCTATCAATTACTTTCTCAATTTCAGAACTTTTTATTTTTCTGTTTAGGAATTGGACTTCTTCCTGGTTTAGTCTTGGGAGGGTACATGTGTCCAGGAGTTTATCCATTTTTTCTAGATTTTCTAGTTTATTTGCGTAGAGGTGTTTATAGTATTCTCTGATGGTAGTTTGTATTTCGGTGGTGATATCCCCCTTATCATTTATTAGTGTGTCTATATGATTCTTCTCTCTTTTCTTCCTTATTAGTCCAGCTAGCGGCCCATCTATTTTGTTTATCTTTTCTAAAAACCAGCTCCTGGATTCACTGATTTTTTGAAGGATTTTTCACATCTCTATCTCTTTTAGTTCAGCTCTCATCTTAGTTATTTACTGTGTTCTACTAGCTTTTTAATTTGTTTGCTATTGCTTCCTTATTCTTTAATTGTGATGTTAGGGTGTTGATTTTGGACCTTTTCCACGTTCTCATGTGGGCATTTAGTGTGTAAATTTCCTTCTTAATAGTACTTTAGCTGTGTCCCAGAAATTCTGGTATGTCATCTCTTTGTTCTCACTGGTTTCAAAAAACTTTCAAAGTTTATCTGCATTAAACTTAGTAAGTTACCCAGTAGTCATTCAGGAGCACAGGTTTTTCAATTTCCATGTAGTTGAGCGGTTTGAGTGAATTTCTTAATCCTGAGTTCTAATTTGATTGCACTGTGTTCTGAATGACTCTTTGTCATGATTTCTCTTCCCTTGAATTTGCTGAGGAGTGTTTTACTTCTAATTATGTGGTCAGTTTTAGATGTGATGCTGAGAAGAATGTGTATCCTGTTGATTTGGGTTGGAGAGTTTTGGAGATATCCATTAGGTCCACTTGGTCCAGCACTGAGTTCAAGTCCTGAATATGTCCTTGTTACTTTTCTGTCTCTTTGATCTGTGTAATATTGACAGTGAAGTGTTACATTCTCCCACTATTATTGTGTGGGAGTCTCAGTTTCATTGTAGGGCTCTTAAGAACTTGTTTTATGAATCTGGGTGCTCCTGTATTGGGTACATATATATATTTATGAAAATTAGCTCTTCTCATTGAAATAATTCATTTACCATTATGTAATACTCTTTTTTGTCTTTTTTTTTTTTTTTTTATCTTTGTTGGTTTAAAGGCTGTTTTGTCAGTCTAGGATTGTAACCCCTGCTTTTTTTTTCTTTCCTTTTGCTTTGTACATTTTCCTCCATCCCTTTATTTTGAGCCGATGTGTGTCTTTGCACATGAGATGAGTTTCCTGAATATAGCACACTATTGGGTCTTGACTCTTTATCCAGTTTGCCAGTCTGCGTCTTTTAACTGGGGCATTTAGCCCATTTACATTTAAGTTTAATATTGTTATGTGTGAATTTGATCTTGTCATCCTGATGCTAGCTGATCATTTTGCACATTAGTTGATACAGTTTCCTCATAATGTTCTTGGTCTTTACATTTTGGAATGTTTTTGCAATGGCTGATACTGGTTTTTCCTTTTCATATTTAGTGTTTCCTTTAGGAGCTCTTGTAAGGCAGGCCTGGTGGTGACAGAATCTCTCAGCACTTGCTTCTCTGAAAAGGATTTTATTTCTCCTTCACTTATGAAGCTTAGTTTGGCTGGATATGAAATTCTGGGTTGAAAATTCAGTCTTTAAGAATGTTGTATATTGGCCCCCACTCCCTTTTGACTTGTAGGGTTGCTGCAGAAAGATCCACTGTTACTTTGATGGGCTTCCCTTTGTAGGTCACCTCCCCTATCTCTGTGGCTGCCCTTAACATTTTTTCCTTCATTTCACCCTTGGAGAATCTGACGATTATATGTCTTGGGGTTGCTGTTTTCAGTGAGTATCTTTGTGGTGTTCTCTGTATTTTCTGAATTTGAATGTTGGCCTGTCTTCCTAGGTTGGGGAAATTTTCCTGGTTCAATTCCCCCCCTCATTTTCAGGTATACCTGTCAATCATAGGTTTGGTCTTTTCACATAATCCCATGTATCTTGGGGGCTTTGTTAATTCCTTTTCATTCTTTTGTCTCTGATTTTGTCTTCACACTTTATTTCATTAAGTTGATCTTCAATCTCTGATATCCTTTCTTCTACCTGATCAATTCAGCTGTTGTTATTTATGTATGCTTCATGTAGTTGTCGTACTGTGATTTTCAGCTCCATCAGGTCATTTATGTTCCTCTCTAAGAGAATATTCTAGTTAACAGTTACTGTAACTTTTTTTTCAAGGTTGTTATCTTCCTTGGATTGGGTTAGAACATGGTGCTTTAGCCCAGAGGAGCTTGTTACTACCCACCTCTGAACCATACTTCTACCAGTTTGTCAAACTCATTCTCCATCCAGTTTTTTGTCCTTGCTGGAGAGGAGTTGCAGTCATTTGCAGGAGAAGTAAGCATTCTTGTTTTTGGAATTTTTAGCATTTTTGTGCTTTTTCTCATCTTCCTGGATTTATCTACCTTTGATCTTTGATGCTGATGACCTTTGGATGGGGTTTTTGTGTGGGTGTCCTTCTTGTTGATGTTGATATTATTGCTTTCTGTTTGTTAGTTTTCCTTCTAACAGTCTGGCCCCTCATCCACAGGTCTGCTGGAATTTGGTGGAGGTCCACTCCAGAACTTGTTTGCCTCGGTATTACCAGCACAGGCTGTAGAACAGCGAACATTGCTGCCTGCTCCTTCCTCTGGAAGCTTCATCCCAGAGGGACACCAGCCTGATGCCAACTAGAGCTCTGTTGTATGAGGTGTCTGTGGACCCCTGGTGGGAGGTATCTCCCAGTCAGCAGACACGGGGGACAGGGACCCACTTGAGGAGGCAGTCTGTCCCTTAGCAGAGCTCAAGTACTTTTCTGGGAGCTCTGCTGTCTTCAGAGCCAGATGACAGCAGGAACATTTAAATTTGCTTAAGCTGTGCCCACAGCTGACCCTCGCCCCAGGTGCTCTGTCCTAGGGAGATGGGAGTTTTATCTGTAAGCCCCTGACGGTGACTGGTACCTTTCTTTCAGAGATGCTCTGCCCAGTGAGGAGGAATCCAGATAGGCCGTCTGGCCACAACCACCTTGCTGCGCACTGCAGTGAGTTCAGCACAGTCCAAATTCCTGGGAGCTTCCTTAGGAAGCTGCTGTGAGGAGAAAACTACCTACGCAAGCCTCAGTAATGGTGGACGCCCCTCCCCACACCAAGCTCGATTGTCCCAGTTTGACTTCAGACTGCAGTACTGGTAATCAGCATTTTAAGCCAGTGGTGCTTAGCTTGCTGGGCTCTATAGGAGTGGTACCCACTGAGCAAGACCTCTTGGCTCCCTGGCTTTAGCCCCCTTTCCAGGGGAGTGAGCGGTTCTGTCTCATTGTGGTTCCAAGTGTCACTGGGGTATGAAAAAAAACTGCTGTAGATAACTCAGTGTCCCAGTTTTGTGCTTGAAACCCAGGGTCCTGGTTGTGTAGGCACAAATGGGAATCTCTTGGTCTGTGAGTTGTCAAAATCTTGGGAAAAACATAGTATCTGGGCTGGACAGCTTAGTCCCTCAAGGCTACCCTTGGCTAGGGGAGAGAGGTCCCCAGCCCCTTGCACTTTCTGGGTGAGGTAACGTCCCACCCTGCTCCTGCTTGCTCTCCGTGGGCAGCACTCACTGTTTAACTAGTCCCAATGAAATGAACTGGGGATCTCAGTTGGAAATGAAGAAATCATCCCCCTTCTGCATTGGTCTCTCTGGGAGCTGCAGACTGGAGCTGTTCCTGTTTGGCCATCTTCAGATTTTTTTCTTGTTTTTAATTATTTTATCTTTTACTGTTAAATTGTAAGAGTTCTTTATATTCTGGATAGAAGTCTCTCATCAGATTCATGAGTGAGCATTTTATTCAAATGATTTATTTGTTCCCTCCAGCATTCATACTGCATTTCTGCCATCTACTATAAACTGGCATATGTCTTGTCTCTTTTACCTCAACTTTCTAAATTTTATACTTTTCTCCCTAGTGAGTGCTTGGGGGCTCTCAGTCTTCTGTACCTAGGGATAAATTTCAGAAATGAGAGACCCCTAAGGTGTCTGACTCAGAGAGTCACAGTGACCCAAGGCTCTCTCCATCCCAAGGCCTTTAGTTGTGCATTCCAGACAGGAAGCCTGCCCGGCCAGCTCCTCTAGCACTTTGAGCAGTGTCCCTCCCTGCCTCCTGTCTCCCTCTCTGTTTCCACACTGCACAGGGCCTCTGTATGGGGAGCATGGGGGCTTGCTACTGCCTGGAACTGCTGCTATTGCTGAGGTGTAAGAACCCTGGAGAGGTAAGAAGATAGGGTATGTGTGTTTCATGCTCTGTGTTTTGTGCCTACTGCTAGAAGCAAAGTAGGACCCAAGTCAGAAAGACATGAAAGATTCCATGGGGCAATAATTCCAGAGCAACATCTGGAAAAGGTGAGCATAAGCAAGAAAGAAGGAGAGAAGCAATAGCATTGGAGGGATTTGCTCAGTGTGCTCTGGCACTTGAGTCTCTTTTAACCTCAAAGTTCAGGTGGTTCAATTTACAGTCCCACTGTGTCTGCCTGTTGATTTAGGAGAAAATTGAATCTTCAAACCTGGCTCATGGGAATATTACATATGCCAAGAGATTTAAATATTTATTGAAAGCTCAGAACAAATTATAGTAAGGACCCACCATTTCTTGTACACCATTCCTTTTGGCTATTTTCTCAGAATTTGAAAATCAATGGAATTTGACTTTAACATGCACATTAACTTATAATGGTACTGCTGCATGGGTCTTAGTGATATTCCTGTCCAGTGTTTTCCTGCTAGAGGTGAGGAAACTGAGGTTCACAGTAGATCAGACATTGGCAGGTTCACCAGGCTAATCCAGGACAGAACTGAGCTGAAACTTCCTTGCTATGGAGCCTCTCTTTGGGTCTCGATCATTGGGTACTATATAATGACTGACAATTGATGACAAGGGCATAGGTTGCCTTTTTCCTTAATATAATGAGAGATCAAGATTCTACGACAACTGTAAGCAATTAGGGTACTGATGTGGAACCACAAAATGTGATCCAACTTTGTCCTGTGGCTACTCCATGCAGCAAAGACAGATGACTGGTTTAGAAAACTTTGGTTTTGTTGTTTGCATACAATAAAGGCAGTCTTTGGTGCAAACTGTACTTTTTTAATGATTCCAGTTTTTTTTTAAAAAAGTATTTCATAGAAATAACCTCAAAACTCATCTTTTCATATTATTAATTTTGAGTGTTACCAAATTGTTTAAAGAGCATAATAAGATACTTGCTGATATATCACTGGTATCTTTTATCACTACAAGTAAAATCTGCTTTGAATCCTTCCTAAAGTAAGATTGGTTTATTTGGTGAATTGTTGTTTAACACCAAGAAAGTGAAATCACGAGCTTTTTTACTGATTGGTGATTTATTACCTTAAACAATGTGATAAGGTATAAATCTTCAATTCACTTGCAGATTTTTTCCTCTATCTTGTATACGTTACAATAGGTGTAAAGTAATTAAAATATACATACATTATTTAATTTATTAAAAGCCAAGTTCATTTTGAAGAAAATTTGATATTCTTAGATTATAATTATTTCCAGTTCTTTGAGTGATTCCATTTTGTAGGCACTTTTTATTGTGATTCTGATTATTTACAGTAATAGCAACTATCAATTCAACTAATGTGGTAATTGCAGATTTTTGGATACCTATTACTGTTCACTGGGAACATTTTTTCCCAGTGTGAATGTGGAACAAAAGCCACAAAAACAGTAAATCCCTTTGCTTTCCCAGTGTCTTTGTAAATTCTGCTGATAAGAAGAATTGAGAGTTATACCTGATGTAAATGACGAGTTGATGGGTGCAGCACAGCAACATGGCACAAGTATACATATGTAACAAACCTGCACGTTATGCACACGTACCCTACAACTTAGAGTATAATAATAATAAAAAAATATATATTAAAAAAAAAAAGAACTGCACACTTCAGCAATGTTTAGTAAGTACTTTATAAATTGACAACTGTCTTTTAAAATAAATAGATTTTGAAACTGATTTGTGTACCTACTTCCAGATTAAGAAAAATCATTTGTGGAAACAAAATTGATTTCAGGTTTCTAATCACAGGGAGAAAATGGGATTGTTTACCTGCAGAGCCTGAATTTATTATTGCATCCAGCTGCACAAATTTGTAAACATGTTCTTCTTTAGTCAGGTCCCTTTAGAAGTAGCCAGTTTGGACTGATGCCTTGACAGATAACATATGTGGAGGCTACAGTGCAGGAAGCTATTGGGATATCTGAACTTTGTCATCTACTTTAATCTAGGCATTAGATGCCAGGTAGAGTATGCAAGCCAATTAGTTCTGCTTCAGTATCATGATAGGGATATATCAGCAGCCATATTTTTCTGGTCATTCTCAGTGAATATCATAATGCTGTTTGAAATGGGCTTTCTATATGTGTTGAGTGTGTTTTCAGAGGGCTGTTTTGGGAAGGAAGATTAGGAGAGGGCCAAGACCTCAGTCTCCTAAAACATTATTATTTCATTGAACTAATCAGTGGGAGAAAGACAGGGCCTCATGGTTTCTACAAGCACTGGACTTGTTTTTATTTGTTTTCAATCCGTCCTTTGGAAGCAGAGAAGGCCTGGGAACCATCCATGCACAGGTTCACACTCAAAGCTGGGATAGATGGTGTTCCCCCAGTTGCCATAGCACTACTGGCATGGGAATACTTGACCATATTTGTAGAGATTTCCTCCCCATCTTTGGCATCTTAGCACAAAAGGAAACTCCCTCATGCAACTGTAAAGCAGTTATTGGGTTAGGGATTCTTCATTTTAAGTTACAGTTAGCTCTGTAGTATATGTTTGGGAGGGCAAATGGTCAGGAAAACTTAAGTTGCAGAAGGAGAGTTCTGTGAATTGTAAGATAATTAGCATCAGTCCTGGCATTCATCCAGGAGATACTGAGAGCACCCTTCCAACTGCCACCCCACTCTGCCCAACCTCCTGTTGTGACTCCAGACATTGCCCAAGGTCCCCCATCATACACAGCTGTCCCTGGTTAAGAACCACTCATTTAGAGGAAATTGGTTTGGTAAAGAAATCCTTATAAAGTGGAATTAGCTGAACTGTGCCAATCCCAGACTGACACGGAAACAGTTTGAGTTGGGAGGCACTGTACACAAAGGCTCAACCCTAGAAAGAAAGTGAAAGGAAGACATGCAGAGAGAGGTGGTCTCAAGGTCTAGCCTCCACCAAGCCTTGTGCCCCCATGACACTCACCTGGTGGATTTGCTCTCCTGTTACCCTCAGAGGGGTGAACTGAGAATGAAGTTTGGTCTTGGAGGCAGCAAAGAACAGTGTCTGAGGATATCAAGTAGAAGAAGGCAAAGATCATGCATTGTCAAAATCAGTAAGGGAGGTGGTCAGGTGGCTACATAGAAGTGATGCATTGATAAATGGCAGACATGATCTATTTCAGTGCCTTTGGCATCAAACACTTCCATTTTATGTCAAATTTTGTGTCACTCCTGCTTCCAACTATGTCGTATACCCTTTGAGGGTTTACAAAGGCATGACAAAGCTCTTTCTGAATATAAGAACTGTAGCCAACATGTTTTGAGTTTGGGATTCATTAACATGAAAGAACTCAGAGTGATATTAGTGCATTTTATGGATGAGTATACTCATATATATTAGTGCATTTTATGGATGAGGAGTAGGGAGGCCAAAAAATTTGTCCAAGTTTCTACAGCACATAGGAAATGGTCATGACTGTGTATGAGATGCTTTGGTTATTTAGGCTGCACATCCTACCACCACATTGAGAAGTTATCTTTGTGCTTCTGTGGATGCTTAACTGACCCCCGAGGGCCTCTACATTCCATGGCCAATTATGAAGCATGGAAAATTATTTCGAGAGGCAAACAAAATTTGGCTGTTTGGAGGAATTGAGATATTTTAATATTGCTCATTTTTAGAATTAATAATAAAGTGAATTTTGGGTCATATGGTGTTTTTATTGACCATAGAGCAATAATATTTGTAAATGGTCTTTATTGATTGAGTTTTATTGTAAAAAAAAAAAAAAATAGAGGATTTAAGTGTGATTTATTGAGGCAAATGTTTTGAACCCAAATGACCACTCCTTTCTTTTCTCTTTAACTCCTTACCACTCCCAGCCCAATCTTATTCCTCAGTATTATCATCTAGAAGAGTCAGGTGTTTCAAATGATGCCAGCATGGACTTTTCCCAACAGGGGTGTGTTTTTGAATATGTAAATGTCAGTCAATGACCCTTACTGATAATGCTTCAGATCAAATGGGAGCAAAAGGAATTGGAAGATACATAACAAAAATAAGTAAGAACTCCAACTAATAAGAGTTTTACAACAGACATAAGCTGATTGCTGTTTTATTAAAGCAATGTGGAGTGGTACTATATGCCACTATTTTCTGGAAATGTAGGAAACTGAAGTCATTTTTCTCTTGTGAGTCCCATGTTAAACTGCTCATAGTAGGATCTCAGTTATTTTTTCTAATTAATACAGTTTTCTACTATTTTGTACTCTTTTAAAAAGTCTTAGCCTTAAACTCATTCTTGGTATTTTATGCTATTCTTCACTACCAAGGGGAACATTTCAAATTTAGAGAAAAAGTCTTATTTTTGTTTCGCGTGGAGTTGAGAAAGGAGATGGTAATCTTGACATTGCTTGCAAATAAAATGCACAATTTCATCATTTTTTTCTTGATATAATTTTTGTATTGAAAGAAGTGTGATGTGTTGTGGCAGTGATAATGAGAACCATAACCATATAATCATTCTCTAGATGATTGGAATGGAGAGAAGTTTCATTTAAAACGTCAAGTAGGGCTGGCCGTGGTGGCTCACGCCTGTAATCCCAGCACTTTGGGAGGCCAAGGCGGGTGGATCGCAAGGTCAGGAGATTGAGACCATCCTGGCTAACATGATGAAACCCCCCTCTACTAAAAATACAAAAAATTAGCTGGGCATGGTAGCGGGTGCCTGTAGTCCCAGCTACTCGGGAAGCTGAGGCAGGAGAATGGTGTGAACCTGGGAGGCGGAGTGTGCAGTGAGTCAAGATCACACCCCTGCACTCCAGCCTAGGCAAGAGAGTGAGACTCTGACTCCAATAAAATAGAATAGAATAGAATAGAATAGATAAAAAAATTCAAGTTACTCAAATGACACATGACTCTACATTTGTGTTTGGTCTTCTGTTCCTGTGTTAGTTTGCTGAGGATGCTGGCTTCCAGCTCTATCTATGTCCCTTCAAAGGATATGATCTCATTCCCTTTTGTTGCTGCATAGTATTCTGTCGAGTATATGTACCACATTTTCTTTATCCAGTCTATCATTGATGGGCATTTGGGTTGGTTCATGTCTTTGCTATTGAAAATAGTGCCGCAATATACATACGTGTGCATGAGTCTTTATAGTAGAATGATTTATATTCCTTTGGGTATATACACTGTAATGGGATTGCTGGGTCAAATGGTATTTCTGGTACGAGATACTTGAGGAGTTGCCACACTGTCTTCCACAATGGCCAAACTAATTTACATTCCCACCAAGAGTGTAAAAGCATTCCTATTTCTCCACAGCCTCACCAGCATCTGTATTTTTTTGACTTTTTAATAATTGCCATTCTGACTGGCATAAGGTGGAATCTCATTGTGGTTTTGATTTGTGTTTCTCTGATGATCAGTGATGTTGACCTTTTTCAATGTTTGTTGACTGCATAAATGTCTTTTTTTGAGAAGTGTCTGTTCCTATCCTTTGCCTACTTTTTGATGGGGTTGTTTGTTTTTGTCTTATAAATTTAAGTTCCTTGTAGATTCTGCATGTTAGCCCTTTGTCAGATGGATAGATTGCAAAGATTTTCTCCTGTTCTATAGGTTGCCTGTTCATTCAGATGACAGGTTCTTTTGATATGCAGAAGCTCCTGAGTTTAATTAAATCCCACTTGTCAATTTTGGCTTTTGTTGCAATTGCTTTTGGTGCATGAATTCTTTTCTCATGCCTATGTCCTGAATGATATTGCTTAGGTTTTCTCTTAGGGTTTTTATGGTTTTAGGTCTTACGTTTAAGTCTTTAATCTATCTTGAGTTAATTTTTGTGTAAGGTGTAAGGAAGGGGTCCAGTTTTAGTTTTCTGCATATGGCTAGCCAGTTTTCCCAACATCATTTATTAAATAGGGAATCCTTTCCCATTTCTTGTTTTTGTCAGGTTTGTCAGAGATCGGATGGTTGTAGATGTGTGGTATTATTCTGAGGCCTCTGTTCTGTTCCAGTTGGTCTACATATCTGTTTTGGTACCAGTACAAAATTTTGGTTACTGTAGCCTTGCAGTATAGAAGTCAAGTAGCATGATGCCCCCAACTTTGTTATTTTTGCTTAGGATTGTCTTGGCTCTACAAGATGTTCTTTCATTTCATATGAAATTTAGAGTAGTTTTTTTTTTCTTCAATTCTGCGAAGACTATCAATGGTACTTTGATGGGAATAGCACTGAATTTATAAATTGCCTTGGGCAGTATGGCCATTTTTATAATAATGATTCTTCCTATTTATGAGGATGAAATGTTTTTCCATTTGTTTGTGTGCTCTCTTATTTCCCTGAGCAGTGGTTTGTAGTTCTTCTTGAAGAGGTCCTTCACATCCCTTGTTAACTGTATTCCTAGGTATTTTATTCTCTTTGTAGCAATTGTGAATGGGAGTTCATTCAAGATTTGGCTCTCTGGTTGTGAATTGCTGATGTAAAGGAATGCTTGTGATTTTGGCATATTGATTTTTGTATCCTGAGACTTTGCTGAAGTTGCTTATCAGCTAAAGGAGTTTTTGGGCTGAGGTGATGGGGTTTTTCTAAATGTAGAACTATGTCATCTGTAAACAGAGACAATTTGACTTCCTCTCTTCCTATTTAAATACCCTTTATTTCTTTCTCTGGCCTGATTGCCTTGGCCAGAACTTCCAATATCATGTTGAATAGGACTCTTAAAAGAGAGCATCCTTGTTTGTACCAGGTTTCAAGGTGAATGCTTCCAGGTTTTGCCCGTTCAATATCATACTGGCTGCAGGTTTGTCATAAATAGCTCTTATTATTTTGAGATATGTTCCATGAATTCCTAATTTACTGAGTGTTTTTAACATGAAAGGATATTGAATTTTATTGAAGGCCTCTTCTGCATCTACTGCTATAATCACGTAGTTTTGCTTTGGCTCTGTTTATGTGATGGATTATGTTTGTTGATTTACGTATGTTGAACCAGCCATGCATCTCAGGGATTAAGCTGACTTGATCATGGTGGATAAGTAAACATCCAGTGGATGTTCCGCTGGATTTGGTTTGCCAGCCCTTTATTGAGGATTTTCACATCCATGTTCATCATGGATATTGGTCTGAAGTTTTCTTTTTTTGCTGTGTCTCTGCCAGGTTTTGGTATCAGGATGATGCTGGATTCATAAAATGAAGTTAGAGAAGAGTACCTCCTTTTTAATTATTTGGAATCGATTCAGGAATGGTACTAGGTCCTTTTTGTACCTCTGGTAAAATTCAGCTGTGAATGTGTCTGGCCCTGGGCTTTTTTGGGGTTGGTAAGCTATTAATTATTGCCTCAATTTCAGAACTTGTTATTGGTCTATTCAGGGATTTGATTCTTCTTGGTTTAGTCTTGGGGAGGTACATGTGTCCAAGAATTTACCTATTTCTTCTAAATTTTTTAGTTTGTTTTCATAGAGGTGTTTATAGTTTTCTCTGATGGTAGTTTCTATTTCTGTGAGGTCAGTGGCAATATCCTCTTTATCATTTTTTTTTGTGTGTGTCTATTTGCTTCTCCTCTCTTTACTGGTCTAGCTAGCAGTCTATTTTGTTAGTTTAAAAAAAAAAAAGGCCCTGCATTGATTTTTGGAGTGTTCTTTGTGTCTCTTTCTCCTTCAGTTCTGCTCTGATCTTAGTTATTTCTTGTCTCATGCTGGCTTTTGGATTAGTTTGTTCTTACTTCTCTAGCTCTTTTAATTGTGATGTTAGCTTTACTCGTGTCTCTCATGTCCGTGTGAAGAGACCACCAAACAGGCTTTGTGTGAGCAACAAGGCTATTTATTTCACCTGGGTGCAGGTGGGCTGAGTCCCAAAAGAAAGTCAGCAAAGGGAGATAGGGGTAGGGCTGTTTTATAAGATTAGGGTAGGTAAAGGAAAATTACAGTCAAAGGGGGTTGTTCTCTGGCGGGCAGGGGTGGGCGTCATAAGGTGCTCAGTGAGGAGCTTTTGAGCCAGGATGAGCCAGGAGAAGGAATTTCACAAGGTAATGTCATCAGTTAAGGCAAGAACAGGCCATTTTCACTTCTTTTGTGGTGGAATGTCATCAGTTAAGGCAGGAACAGGCCATCTGGATGTGTACGTGCAGGTCACAGGGGATATGATGGCTTAGCTTGGGCTCGCATGCCTGACATTCCTGTCTTTTATATTAATAAGAAAAATAAAATGAAATAGTGGTAAGTTGTTGGGGCAGCGAAAATTTTGGGGGGTGGTATGGAGAGATAATGGGCGATGTTTCTCAGGGCTGCTTTGAGCAGGATTAGGGGTGATGTGGGAACCTAAAGTGGGAGAGATTAAGCTGATGGAAGATTTTGTGGTAAGGGGCAATATTGTGGGATTGTGAAAAGGAGCTTTTGTCATGTAGAATGATTGGTGATGGCCTGGATGCAGTTTTGTATGAATTGAGAAATTAAATGGAAGACACAAGGTCTGAATTAAGAGAAGGAGAAAAACAGGTATTAAATGACTAAGAATTGGGAGAACCCAGGACATCCAACTAAAGAGTGCTTAAGGGAGTTCAGCATAGCCCTATCAGCAAAGATTATGTATTTACTTTAAGACAGAGATAAGAGTGGTGGTTTGGGGATAGCACCAGGAGGTATCAGCTGTGATGACTTGGAGAAACAGTGTAAACTGGCAGTGTAAACAAGAGCAGGCCATTTATGAGTAGTTAAGAATGGTGAATAGGAGTATAACAAGACAGAAGATAGAAGGGATGACAAGTTTTTTGGGGTGCAGTCCAGGTTGGTCTGATGTCTGGAATGAGACTGGGGCCTAATAAAAAGGAACAGCCATACAGGAGCTCAAATGGGCTGTACCCTGTAGCATTCCGAGGACAGGCCCAAATTCTGAGAAGGGCAAGTGGTAAAAGTATTGTCCAGTCCTTTTTAAGTTGGTGGCTGAGCTTGGTGGGTGTGTTTTTAAAAGACTATTTGTCCCTTCTACTTTTCCTGAAGATTGAGGACCGTAAGGGATCTAAAGGTTTCACTGAATACCAAGAGCCTGAAGGACTGCTTGGGTGATTGACTGTTAAAGGCTGGTCCGTTATCAGACTGTATAGAGGTGGGAAGGCCAAACCGAGGGATTACATCTGACAGAAGGGAAGAAATGACTGTGGTGTCCTTCTCAGACCATGTGGTAAAGGCCTCTCTACCCATCCAGTGAAAGTGTCTGCCCAGACTAAGGGATATTTTAGTTTCCTGAGTCGAGGCATGTGAGTAAAGTCAATTCCCCAGTCCTGGGTGGGGGCAAATCCACAAGCTTGATGTGTAGGGAAGAGAAGGGGCCTGAACAGTCCCTGAGGAGTAGTAGAATAGCAGATGGAACACTGAGAAGTGATTTCCTTGAAGATAGATTTCCATGATGGAAAGGAAATGAGAGGTTCTAAGAAGTGGGCTAGCAGCTGGTAACCTACATGGAAGAGGTTATGAAATGACGACAGAGTAGAATAGGCCTGTGAGGCTGGAAGGAGATACTTTCCTTGGTCTAAGAACCACTCCTTGTGTGGCAAGAGATTGGTAGGTGGAAGTTTTGGCGGGGAGTAGGTTGGAGTGACCAATATGAAGGAGAAAAACTGGCTGTAAGGGACAGAAGTTGAAACACTAGCTGCTTGTCTAGCTACCTTATCAGCATAAGTGTTGCCTAGAGCAGTGGGATCTCATGCCTTTTGATGGCCCTTGCAGTGAATGCCTCCACCTTCCTTTGGAAGTAAAGCGGCCTTGAGATATTAAAGAGGCATTAATGATGGAGGACCCTTGCGTAGTAAGGAAACCTCTTTTTACCTATATAACAGCATAGTGGTACAGGATATGGAAGGCATATTTAGACTCAGTATAAATATTGACATGTAATTCCTTTGCAAGGGTGAGGGCTCGAGTTAAGGCAATGAGTTGGGCTTGCTGAGAGGTAGTGGAGAGAGGTAGAAAGTATATGCATCACGTGTGAGGAAGAAAATAGATTTTGGAAGTTATGAGAACTGTAGAGAGTGAGTTGAGCATAATTTGTGATTTTGAGGGACTCTAAAACTATTAAAGCAGCGACAGCCACTGCACACAGACATGAGCGCTAGGCTGAAACTGTAAGGTCAAGTTGTCTGGATAAAAAGGCCACAGGGCACAGTCCCAGTCCTTGTATAAGAATTTCCACCACACAGCCCTGCACTTCAACTGTTTGTGATGAAAAAGGGTTGGGACACGATCAGCCGGAAAAGCACATGTATTAGGTAATGGATAAGGAAGAAATTTGGGCTTGACTGAAGTAATGGGGGCTGTCTGTGAAGCCTTGCAGCAGTACAGCAGTGCAGTAATTTGCTGAGCCTAATTGGTGTTAGGATCAGTCCGAGGGAAAGCAAGGAGAGGCTGGGATGAAGGGTGCAAAGGAATAGTAAAGAAAGCATGTTTGAGATCCAGAACAGAATAATGGGTTTTGGGTTAGGTATTGAGGATAGAAGAGTATATGGGATAGGCAAAACAATTTGGTTGATAAGACACAGATCCTGAACTAAACTGTAAGGCTTGTCTGGTTTTTGGACAGATAAAAAGGGGGAATTGTAAGGGGAGTTTATAGGCTTTAGAAGGCCATGCTGTAACAGGCGAGTGATAACAGGCTTTAATCCTTTTAAAATGTGCTGTGCGATGAGATACTGGCGTTGAGTGGGGTAAGGGTGATTAGGTTTTAATGGGATGGGAAGGGGTGTGTGATCGGTCGCCAAGGAGGGCGTAGAGGTGTCCTATACTTGAGGTTTAAGGTGGGGAGATAGAAGGGGAGGATGTGAAGGACGCTTTGAACTGGGAGAAAAGGCAGCAATGAGGTGTGGCTGTAATCCAGGAATAGTCAGGGAAGCAGATAATTTGGTTAAAATGTGTCAGCCTAATAAGGGAACTGGGCAGGTGGGGGATAACTAAAAAAGAGTGCATTAAAGAATGTTTTCCCAGTTGGCACCAGAGTGGGGGAGTTTTAAGAGGTTTAGAAGCCTAACTGTTAATACCCACAACAGTTATTGGGGGCAAGGGAAACAGGCCCTTGAAAAGAAGGTAATGTAGAGTGGGTAGTCCCCGTATCAATTAAACAGGGGATGGACTTACCTTCCACTGTGAGAGTTACCCAATGCTCAGTGTCTGTGATGGTCCAGGGGACTTCCGAGGTGATTGGCCAGCATCAGTCTAATCCTGAGTTTTAATTTGATTCCACTGTGATCTGAGAGACTGTTGTTATGATTTTACTTCTTTTGCATTTGCTGAGGAGTGTCTTACTTCCAACTACATTGTCAATTTAAGAAATAGTGCCATGTGGCACTGAGAAAAATGTATATTCTGTTAATTTAGGTTGGAGCATTCTGTAAATATTTATTAGGTCAGAGCTGAGTTCAAGTCCTGATTATTCTTGTTAATTTTCTGACCCATAGATCTGTCTAATATTGACAGTGGGATGTTAAAGTCTCCCACTATTATTGTGTGGGAGTTTACGTCTCTTTGTAGGTCTATAAGAACGTGTTTTATGAATCTGAGTGCTCCTGTATTGGGTGCACATATATTTAGGATAGTTAGCTCTTCTTGTTGAATTGATCCTGTTACCATTATGTCTTCTTTGTCTTTTTTGATCTCTGTTGGTTTAAAGTGTGTATTTTCGGAGGCTAGGATTGCAACCCCTGCTCTTTTTTTGGTTTCCGTTTGTTCATTTGGTAGATTTTCTTCCATTCCTTTATTTTGAGCCTATGTGTATCTTTGCATATGAGATGGTCTCCAAAACAAAGCACACTGATGGGTCTTGAGTCTTTATCCAATTTGCCAGTCTGTCTTTTAATTGGGATATAAAGCTCATTTACATTTAAAGTTAATAATGTTATGTGTGAATTCAGTAGTGTAATCATGATGCTAACTGGTTATTTTGCACACTAGTTGATGCAGTTTCTTCATAGTGTCATTGGTGTTTATATTTCAGTGTGCTTTTGCAGTTAGTGTTCTGGTTTTCCTTTCCATATTTAGTGCTGCTTTCAGGAGCTCTTGCAAAGGCAGGCCTGGTGGTGATGAAATGCCTCAGTATTTGCTTCTCTGGAAATGATTTTATTTCTTCTTCACTTATGAAGCTTAGTTTGCCTGGATATGAAATTCTTGGTTGAAAACTTTTTCTTTAAGAATGTTGAATATTGGCCCCTAATCTCTTCTGCTCTACAGGGTTTCTGCTGATATGTCTACTGTTAGTCTTATGGGCTTTCCTTTTTTAGGTGACCTGGCCCTTCTCTTTCTCTGACTTCCCTTAACATTTTTTCCTTCATTTCAACCTTGGAGAATCTGATGATTATTTGTCTTGAGTTTGATCTTCTTGTGGAGTATCTTAGTGTTGTTCTTTATATTTCCTTAATATGCATGTTGGCCTGTCTTGCTAGGTTGGGAGATTTCTGCTGGATAATGTGTGAAGTGAGTTTTCCAGTTGGTTCCATTCTCCACATTTCCTTCAGGTACTCAAATCAATCGTAGGTTCAGTCTCTTTACATAACTCCATGTTTCTTGAAGGCTTTGCTTGTTCCTTTTCATTCTTCTTTCTCTAATCTTGTCTGCACACCTTATTTGAGCAAACTCATATCCTTTCTTCTGCGTGGTTGATTTGGCTATGATACTTATGTACTCTTCACAAAGCTCTCATGCTGTGTTTTTCAGCTCTGTCATGTCACTTACATTCCTCTCTAAACTAGATGCTCTAGTTAGCAGCTCCTCTAAACCTTTATCAAGGCTCTTAACTTCTTTGCACTGGGTTAGAACATGCTCCTTTAGCTCAGTGGGCTTTCTTATTACCAACCTTCTGAAACCTACCTCTATCATTTCATCCATCTCATCCTCCATCCAGTTCTCTGTCCTTGCTGGAGAAGCATTGCAATCATTTGGAGGAAAAGAGGCACTCTGGCCTGCTGGGTTTTCAACATTTTTTCATTGAGTCTTTGTCGTATGTTTATGGGTTTGTCTAGTTTCACACTTTGAGGCTGCTGACCCTGAATGGGGTTTTTGTGGGGACTTTTTGTTGCTGTTGATGCTGTTATTGCTTTCTATTTGTTTGTTTTTCTACAATGGTTAGATCCCTCTTCTGTAGGGCTGCTGTGATTTTGTTGGGGGTTCACTTCAGGCCCTATTCATCTGGTATGCTCCCATGTGTGGAGATGTTCCTCAAAGAGGCAGGGAAACAGCAAAGATGGGTGCTTGCTGCTTCTTCTGGGGTCTCTGGCCTCTTGGGGCACCAACCTGATGCCAGTAGGATAGCTCTTCTATAGGGATCTGACAACCCCTGTTGGTGGATCTCATCCAGTCGAGTAGCCTGGGGAATAGGACCCATCTAATGAAGCACTTTGACTGTCTCTTGGTGTAGGGGGTAGGCTTTGCTGAAGGGAAAATCACTCATCTGGGCTGCCCGGATTCTTCAGATCTGCCAGGAGGAAAGGCTAAGTCTGCTTGTCCCCAGAGACTGATCACCTCTCTGGGGGCTCAGGGTCAGGGAGAGGAGGGTTCTGGTACCTCCAACAACTGAGCCTCTAGCTGGAGTTGTTGGATTCCTCCAGGGAGACTCACTCATTGAGGAAGGATGGGTCAACCAGGGCTGAAGAGGTGCTCTGTCTTCAGTCTACCACAGCTGACTTGTTTGGGACATGTCTTGGGACCAAGCTGTCTAGGCTCCCTGGCTCCAGCAGGGGAAAAGCACAGCCCAGAGCATAGAGATGGATGCCACCCTCCCCCCATTTGGGGAGCTTAGCGTGTTACGCAGCCATCAGTCTCAGTGCTTGCTGCTGCCCTTCCCTCAAGGAGTACAAACTGCTTAGGCAGTAGGCAGCTATAGCTGTGGTGCTGGTCAGCCCTCCCGCCAGGAACTCAAGAGGCTTAAGCAGATTCTAGCTGAGAGGCTGTTGAGAATCTTCACAGCTCCAGAATTGGGACCCTAGACCCCAGTGGCATGGGTTCATGAGTGGCACTTTTCAATTTATGGATGGCACAGTTCTGTGGCACATGGTTTCTCAGGCTGGGTATCAAGCTCACTCTCCACCTGCCTTGGCTGTGGGGTGGGGGCTCCCCTGGGGCAACAAGGGAACTCATAACTCCTGAGCTCGTGGAAGACTGAATGCTGGGATTGATTCCAGCCTTGCCAACAAGGAAGGAGTGCTGAGAAAAGCTGTTGGACAGCTAGCCAAGGATATTTCCCATATTCACCAGAGCATTTTGACTGTACTTCTGTCATAGTATTAATACCATTTGGCCTTTTTAGTTGTTATTTGTGGGCTTCTTTTATCCCTTTGGTAATTTCTAGATTCCTTAAGGATGTGGACCTATTTTTAACAGCACATAGAGTACTGCCCTGCCCTAGACCGTGCTTATAGAGACTCAATTGACTAGAATTGGTCCAGGCCAATTGATTAAAAATTTTTCTACCTTTAAAAAATTTCTACCTTTAAAAATTGAATCTAAATTCTTTAAAATGAAGTTATTTGCTTGAATATTGACACCCTTCCAGTAAAGTTATGTTTATCCATTCCAGAAAATGATTAAGGGGTCTTAATCATAAAGGTACTGAAATAAAGTTACCATGGGTGCATGTAATATAAACCCCGAAAAGACTGTTTACAATTCTGTGTGGTTGTAGGAAGAAAAAAAAGGATTCAAATATAAATATGAGTGGCACAGAAAATTTGTTTTGAGTCCATTTTACGCATCTGTTAACATTTTGAAGACTGTGCAGTCTTCAATTTTTACAATTTATCATCTTAAAGATTAGGAAGTGAAATAAATGACTTGTATATAACATCACTGCAATTCTCTATTTGAAGTTCCATTAATAACATTTCTCTTCAGAAAACAAACTACTTAGATAATTTTCAATTCAGTACATTATTATGCATATCACATAATTTTATTTAAAAATCATTTTATGTAGAGTGAGATAAACCAGATTTTGATTGCCGATGTGGTGTGAAGTATACAACTAGTGTTACACATCCTAATTTGTTTGCTAATATGGTCTTCAAAAATTTATCTTTTTTAATGTAAAGAAATTTTCATATAAAATTCCCTTTATTTGGTTTGGGTTTCAGTGATTGTACATGTTCATAAATTTTTATTTCATCAACGATTTTAACTGATGTGTAAATTTCATTTTTAAAAAAGATTTGGCATACTATAATTTCAATTTTCTGTAAAAGGAAATATAATCCCTATTTACTTGCCAATTTGTATGAGTAAATGAGCAGTTCCTACCTTATTCAAGAATACTCATTCATAATATATTGTCTCAAATGATTGATAGGAAAATTTAAGTTTCATTCAACACAAAGACATGAATAATGTTTAAAACATTTTATTGTCTACTATTGGTACAGTTTTAGTTACAGAATTTGCTAAGTTAAGTGATTTTAAGCAAAAATCATTGTGTGCTTGTGTCATCCCTGAAAGCAACTGAAGTGTTTACTTCAGTTCTCCTCTGATATTCTGATCTTTTAATCCTGAAAAAAATAGCAAAAGGAACAATTAAATAATTTACAAATGTTTCTAGTGAGTACCATTTACAATACATGTATGCCTTCACTTTTGTCAAAACAATGTACAACCATTTAAGTTGAACTCTGTAATTTCCAAAGTTTCTTTGTTCTTTCATTGTCATTAGATACTAGGTGTCCATGAAGCCATCTTCTACCTTCAGAACACTTAAAGCCTATTATTTTATAACAAAATAACAATTGTCCAGGTTCCAAGCTCATAATGCTATTTTATTTTTCATAAAACAACTCTAAGAAACTGTCAGTATTTATACTGAAATTTTACAGAAAAAGAAACTGAGTTTTAAAGAGTTCAAACTATCTGCCCAAAGTCACCTTTCCATAAATAGCTTTGTCAAGGTGTTAGCACATTATAAAGTCCATGGTGTTAATTCGTAATAAGGAGATAAATAAATGCATTTTCTATGCACAGAGAGAACATGTGCTTTAGAGTAGAATAGCCAATGATAGACATCAGATTACCTAGGATTAAATCAATCTCGTTTCTTTTTTTTTTTTTTTTTTGAGGCAGAGTTTCACTCTTGTTACCCAGGCTGTAGTGCAATGGTGCAATCTTGGCTCACTGCAACCTCCACTCCCTGGGTTAAACAATTCTCCTGCCTCAGCCTCCCTAGTAATCGGAATTACAGGCATCTGCCTCCACGCCCAACTAACTTTTTTTTTTCCCCTCTTCATATATTTAGAAGAGATGTGGTTTCACCATGTTGACCAGGCTGGTCCCAAACTCCTGACCTCAGGTGATCCACTTGCCTGGGCTTCTCAAAGTGCTGAGATTACAAGTGTGAGCCACCTGACCCAGCCTCAATCAATTTTCAAAAATTCTGCCCCATATTCTCTGTAAACATGCTCACAGTTATGAAGCCATTTATGACATATAGTATGACTTTTTAATTCAGAAGTTATCACATTTATACCTGGACAGATGCTTCAAAATGATATGATTTTATCATTTTCCCCCATTTAAAAGAAAAGAAAATACTCATATATTTGAAGTAACTTTTACAATAGTGCCTCCTTTTTGAGAGTAAAGCCAGAACTTGAACGTAGCTGTCCTGGCTTTCTATCCTGGTCATTTCCACCTCACTTTTCTATTCTTCTCAGTAGTAAATCATCAATAGCTTGTATAAATTGGAATTACAGTTGGATACATATAAGTGATAGAGTCACATAATCTCATATACATAGAAATAAGACTTTATGGATGTGGATAAAGTTTGTTTTATTGATTATTCCCATTCATTTGTAAGTGCTTCTCATAATGGAAGATTCAGTGCTAAATTGAGGTAACTTCTTGTTAAAAGCTTAATATCTTTGGAATCTTAGCACTAAAAAGGACTCTAACAGCATGTTTAGTTTAGCTTTCTCCAAGTTAGATTGAAAACTACTGAAAACAGGAAACCTTCCTATAGGTTTTTCAAGAGATTTCCCATCTACCTTTTGTAGCTTGTTCAAATATTTGCACTCTAAAAATTACTCACCCCATCTTATCTTAAGCCTTCAAGGCAATTATAGCCTTTTCTTGCTAGTCAAATCTTTGAAATGAAAGAACTGATATTCCCTTATGCTGTTGCCCTTAAAATTAAGAGGGTTTAATAATATATTTTTCTAGTAATGGGTTTTCATAATTTATACTCTGGTAGAAATTCAATAATAATAAAATTTAAAGCCACCATGAAAACTGTGGTCTTAATTACCAAGCCACTTAGATACATTTGTTTATAGTGTAAAGACACAACATATTGCTTGGACTAATAGAATCATAGACCTGTAACTACGACAACTCTAGACCCTGAGTTGTTGGACCCCTTAGAACTCTGGGGCCAACTTTGCTACACCATTTTAACAGGATTTGCATTGTAGTGGCTTCAAGGTATACTCACCACTTCCTCCTGCTTGGTCTTGTCTGTTGCTGGCCAAGCTTCCAGAGTCAGATCAGGAAGTATGGGGGGCAGGGGCTGCATGGGGAACATCGGAGGCAGAGGTGGCTGTGGCAGCAGGGGCTGCATGGGGTGCACAGGTGGCTGGGGCTGCATGGGCTGGTGAGGCTGTGGCTGAACAGGCTGGGGCTGGTAGGGCTGCTGGGCGGGCGGAGGGAGGTTTGGCTGGTGGTGTTGGGTTGGAGTCATGGAGTGTTGGCCAGGAACGGGCATCATTGGTTGTTGGGGGAGCACGGGCTGCTGAGCTGGCACCACTGGGATGTAGTGATGAGGCTGCAGGGTGTGAGTCGGGGGGTGCTGTTGGGACAGCACGGGGATGATTTGGTGGTGCAGCCATCCACCCATGGGCTCGTAACCATAGGAAGGGTACTGGTGAGAAACAGAGAGGCAGGTTTACCATTGGCTCAGGTGACTCCAACCAGAGAAGCAGCAGTGTTTTCTTTGCCATTATGGCCCCAGGAATATTTTATTTTTCCTCTGCAAAAATTTGTAACTGTGTACAGGATATGATTTTTTACAAACTAAATTTCCCATTAGTGTCTGTATGTGGAGTACGCATAGTGTTTTCTGAAAATGGGAATTTAAATGCATGCCTAATAATTTCAGAGAAGAACAAAATGTCTACGTACTGGTGGTCTTACCATGCTCTGGTACCACTTCAAAGGGGTGAGCACCTTAAGAGAAAGATGTATTAGAGTCCATTTGATTTAATTTACTTTTATCCAATGTAGAAATTCACTGATGCAGTATGAAATATAGACTCACTAAAGCAGTCCTGTCAACACTGATAGCCTGAGAACGTGAGTTCTACAAAAGAAAGAAGGTAAACATTTGTCGGGTGCTTCCTGTGTGTCAGGCACTGTGTTTATATCCATCACACACATTCTTCATCTTTTCTCATATGCTAGGAGACAAGTATTATTACTCTCACTTGTTAGATGAGGTCATGGGAAGTTAAAGAGATTCATTAACTTGACTGAAGTTATAAAGGGAGTAAATCTATTTATTTTCATAGCTCCTGCTCTTCATTGTAAGAGCAAAGCAAACATAAAATTATGCCATAATAATGTGACATAATGTTAATTTCATCTTTCCTTTGATGTCACAATGGGAAAAAAAAGGTGCAAACACTGTCCCTCATCCTAAAAACACAGATTTACTGATCAAATTTGTCAGTCTTTTAGGTGTAACAGAACACCTTGCATCAGATTCTTACTAACATTTGTCAGCAGCTTGTGTAAGTAAATAAACTCAAAGATTATTACCTGAACCTGTGAGAGAAGTAAGAATTTTATTCCTTTCTGAACAGTATATATTGGTTAACCTTAGGTTTGGGGATTCTTTTTCTAGTAATACAGCATTTAATCAATAAAAAATTAATTACCTTGCTCATATTATACCTGACAAAGCAGTTTTGTAACTGTTAACTATATTACTGTCCAACATTTTGAAATGTGAATATTACAGTAATTTCCCTCATCCAAATGAGGAAACTGGGGTTCCAAAGAGAGGAAATTATTTCCCCAAAGTCAGTAATTTTACCTAATCTTTACATTTCACCAGATGGGATAGAACCAAGCTGGTCAGTCAGAGTTGACTTTTTGCCCTTTCATGGAATCTTCCTGAGCAGTGGTTCATGATGAATAAGCTTACAGCCATATTTAGGAGGAGACAGTCAATCCGAGTAATCAGGCAGGAGGGTGGCTGGAACAACACAGGCTTGAGACCAACCATCAGAGCTTAAACTGGGAAGCTGATGGTAGGAACTGTAAAATTGGGACCACTTGAGAAAGCACTTCATTTGGCATGAAGAGTCAACCCACTATTCTTCACAGAACCCAGGGGACTGTTAATGCAAACAGTGATCAAAATTAGTAAAGAGAAAAATTACCTCATAGCTGAAGTTGATATAACCAGGGTGCCCAGGATGAGGTGGTAGCTTTTATAGGGAGGAGGCGAGGAGAATAGAAAGAGAGAGGAAGGGAGAGTGTGAAGGAAGGGAAGAGAGAGTAAGAGATTAAGTCAATATGCAATTGTTCACATTAAGAGAGACTAAAATTACTTTTAAAAAATCTGTATAATATAGACTATATTTAAGGTCTGTTTTTTGTTAAAATAAATGTGCTATGTAGGAGGGGAGACCTCTTATTTTAAAGAGGTCTAGAATAGCTAAATGATTGTTCCTAGGGTTATAGTCTTAAAGTTGGAGACCTGGAAGCAGAAACCAGGACACATTTATTCTCCAGTGATCAAACAACATCCTTCTCCCACCCCAGTGTTGTCAATGAATTCTACCTTACCCTGTCTAACAGTTTACTTGCTGATAAAACTCACCCCATGTTGGGGAGTGAAGTGTGTTTCTTTTACACAGTAAAGAAATATCAACAAGCAGAGAATTGTCTCACAAATATTCCCTTGTAGATCAGGAGGTGGTCAAATACTTTAAGTATCAAAGGGATTTGTCATAATTGACATGCAAAGTAAACAACACATCCAAACAACAAAAGAAACCACAAGATGGAAATTAATGAATGCCAGAACAAGATGGGTGCAGAAAGTAGAAACTTTATAAATCCCGTGGAAAAATGAAAGAGTTTATTTAGGCCAGTCTTTTTCATCATTCTCCCCGTGTTTTTATGGCAGAAAAATTTTAAGTTAAAAATAAAAGGCTACCTGAGTGATTATCTGAATCAGGACTGTCTATCCTCTCTAAGGTGCGCGCCAAGTGTTTGGTGCCTGCATTGTGGAACTCTAGTTGTGCCTGGGGTCCACATGAAGGAAAAGAGAGACAATCATGAAGAAAGTCTCCCTCAGACATTGACCTCATTTAGGACTGGCTATATTATATTATTTAAAAATTCTCACATTCCATAGGAGGGTTTATTCACTCTTATCTGAATGTGAATGGTTTTATTCAGGTCCTATACCCTCTTGATCGAGAGCAGGAAAAGGGCTGAATTTGTAATGCTGGCACTCTTGAGAAGACTAGGGATTGCCACAGTGCAGGATTTCAGGAAGGCAGAGCACAGAATCTTGGCTTTGTGCACGAGAGAGGAAGAGAGGAGGTAGGTGTGGAAGCTTGCTGGCTTCTGGTTGTATCAGCTGCTCTTTATGCCACCAAAAAGTAAATGCAGGCTGCTTGGCATGCATGTGTTCTAAGTTCTTTCCCTTTATGCACCTGTATCTAGATAGAGTGGGTCTGACATCTGGTGTTTAATACATCTGAATATAAAATATATCACTATATATTGAGTGTAGGCGGGATCCTGGGCAACCACAAGAAAGCCACATACTTATCAGATGCACCCAAAGGGGTAGGACTTCTGAGATTAGTTAAGATGGTTCTAGAAGTGGATTCCTAACACAGAAATCTTACCCTTTGACGGATAACAACTGTAATCTGTGGAGGGGAAGAAGAGATCTGGAGACTTGAGAGGAGCTGGGTTTTAGACCAAACGGGCATTTTGGTAATATTTTTATAAGGCTGATGAAGCACTTTCTCTGGAGACCTTTCAAGAGTCCTTTTCAAAAGTTTCCTCCAGGCCAGCATTGTGGCTTACGCCTGTCATCCCAGCCCTGTGGGAGGCCGAGGCAGGTGGATCATAAGGTCAGGAGATGATGTTTGGGTGAGGGGGAAGGGACAAGATGGAGGAAGGTTAACAAGAAGGCACAGTCCCTGTTGCTTCCGGGTTCTTCATCAACAACTTGCCGGCTAGGGAAAGTGCAGCCCGCCCCAAGGAAAATGCAGATCAACTGAGCATGCACCAGGTGAGGTCAATCCAGAGAAATGGAAACTTACCCAGCCACGTCTACTGAGACGCCCCTATCACGCCCCTATCCCGCCCACTGCACCCCCTACCACCGCACCCCCCCTACCACCGCACCCCCCCCCCCCCCACCCTCTTCCAGTGCCAATGCATAAAAGTCCGCCTCAGGCAGGGAGTCCACGTGACTTCTTTGGCGCCTGCATTCATGGACCGGAGAACCTCACCAGAAAGGCCAGCGGGACTGCCCTGGCCGCTTTTCCTGTGGACCAGTGAACCTCGCGGGAGAGTGCGTGCATATTTGCAGATAAAAAGGCTGCCACTTTCTTCGCTCGTTTTGGCCTTTATTGATATTTAGTCTTTGCGTTATTAATAATAGTAATAAAAAAACAAAACAGTCAAGACCAGCCTGATCAACGTGGTGAAACCCTGTCTCTACTAAAAATACAAAAAATTAGTGTGATGTGCTGGCACATGCCTATAGTCCCAGCTACTCAGGAGGCTGAGGCAGGAGAATCACTTGAACATGAGAGGTAGAGGTTGCAGTGAGCTGAGATCGTGCCACTGCAGTCCAGGCTGCGGGACAGAACGAGACTCCGTCTCAATAACAACAACAAGGAAAAAAACACAAAAAAACCAAAAACTTCCTCCATCTAGAAACGGTGGTGATATTTACAAGCGAATAGTGTCAACTGAAACTCCTGGGAAGCTTGTAAAAATACAGACTCCTAGGCCAAACCCCAGTTGTACCAAATCAGAACCTCTAGTGGAGGTATCTCAGAAGCTATTTTATTTAATTACTTGATTTATTTTTAAATTTTTGTGTGTACATCATAGTTATATATATTCATAGTGTACAATATGATGTTTAGATACATATTTACAATGTGGAAAGATTAAGTGAGGCTAATCAATGGAACACTATAGCCTTAAAAAGGAAGAAAATCCTGTCATTTACAAAGATGTGAAAGAGCATGAAAGACATTCTGCTAAGCAAAATAAGCTAGGAAGAGATAATCTGTTTTCACTCCTCAAAGTGTTTCTTCAACACAAATGTTTTGGGGCCTCTCAGCTTAAACTGTTTTAAACCCTAAAGTTTCCCAGCTAGGGGACAGATTCTTATTTCCACATTTGTAAATTGGACACGACTTATGCTAAGAATCTTTTACTCACAGGCATGGCAAAAGCTGCTCCCACAAGGCAGGCAAACAAAATCCACGTCCCCATTTCTTGATGGTTCTGAAATGAAAGTCAACAACTGCTTTTCTCATCTCTTCTCAGACATGTACATCATAAAGCTATCTTAAAAAACATAATCTGCTTTTCTCATCTCTTCTCAGACATGTACATCATAAAGCTATCTTAAAAAACATAATCTGCATTTGTCCATGGGTAGCAAGTAGGATATTCTTTGCCAGGTTAATTTGTTCATGTTTGATTTCAAGTTCTCAGTCCATTTTATTATTTTGGAGTCAAAGTAGTTAGCATAAAATCATTTTTCATTTAGGTTGGAAACTGAACAAGTTTAGGAAAATAAATCATGTCGTTATGTAATTTGGAATGCCATATTCCTGTCTGTCTGTATGGTCCCCTAAAGCCATACAAGCTAGGTATAATTTGTAATTAATAATTAAAGGAACAAAGTTGGCTTTTAGGGTTCAAGAGCCCATCAGGGTAGGTATTTACCCATTACTACACAGCATTTTATCACTTTAAAATGAGCAGCTGAGAAATATTTCTTGTATTACCCATCTAGGTATTGATACTGTTAAAAACAAAGACTGATGATTTGAGGGAAAAAATGTAAGTTATTTGCCAAAATAGATTAAGAAATGACAGGGATTTCCAGCCTTGTAGAACTTCAGGCAAGTGAAATGTCTGAGCTCAGGGGGTCTGCATAGCAAAAGATAAGGTTAAACAGAAAGGCAAAGAAAACAATGATCTGTGTATTTATTGATTCTTCAGTAAGTTTTGGATAATTTATATCTCAAAGATTCTATTTTTATTTCATGGTATCTTCCCTTTAATATATGTTCTAATTTAATTACTCTACAAATTAGAGATGTGAGATATGAATTAAAACTTGTCCACTTAGACATATGCACAATGCTTCATGGCTCAAATTATTGACTAACTTTAAAAATCTTTAAGTAAAAAGACATTAATTTTGGTTAAGACAGTGAATATAATATTTAGTAATGCTGATATGAGTACTACATTGATGTTCTATCCTAAATGTGTGTTATTAAATAAAATAATTTTTAAAAGAGATAAAGTTTTAGATGATAGTTTTAGTATGAAATAAGGTATTATTTGATGTATATAACAAAAAAATCTGTTCAAATAATAAAGACAGCCTTGAAGTATTATTTCAATTTAGTTTACAAGTAATTAAGATAAATATTTGTTGTGAGTTTGACTTCCAGGAACTCCTTTTGAGTTCTAAAATTAAAATTTAAATACACGTGTAGACAAATACTTTGACGCATTATAAAGTAAAAAAAGATTACGTAATGAGAGTCAAATTTAATCATAATCCAATAGAAGTAACTGATTCTTAACAGCATAAAGTATTAGAAACATGGAATTTATTAGCATCTATTAAATATGAATTACAGAAAAGAATTAAGCAGAATAAAAAGAATACAAAATAATGTGTAAAATCCACATACCTTTAAATATATTCAGAGAAACTTTCTTTGTGCAACACAGGGAGGCTTGGTCCTATAGATTTTCTTTAAGTATGGGCTCAATTTATATCCTTCAAGGTATCTACAATAACCAATCACATTTGTGAAGAAAAAATATGTTGAATGTGACTAAAAATTCCTGTATCATCATAATTTTTTTGCAACCATGGCTAAATATAAGGTAGTATATTGTGATTAGTCCATATAGTCCTTCATTATAGTCAATAATATGTTTAACAGGCAAAAGGAGCTTCATTGCACTGTTTTTAAGTCAGCAAATTTGTAGCTTGCACATGCCAAAACATTCAGACTTATGTTTAAGAGGGTCTTATGTCATTGCCTGTGATCGTTTAAAATTTTTAAATCACTACAGCTCTATGTTTTGCTTTCCTTAAAGGTATGTCCTTTGTTCCCTCTAGCTACTCCTTTATCACCACTGTGTTGTTCAAAAAAGGGCCAAAAGTCTCTCTGGTGTGATCTGCAACTATTTATTATCTAAACAAATTCAAGGTTATCCTAGTAGCAAAACTTTTATGCATGATCTAAAAGGCAAGACCCGAAGGATTTTACACATTAGACAGCACACACAAAAATATATTTAAATACTTAGGAACACCTATCATAAGGCATATTGCCCTGGCTACTTCATCCTACATAGCATATCAACCTTTCTAAGTATGATGGCTCTTTTTTGCCCATGTACTTCTAGCACATTTCTGCTTTCTTTCATGCATGAACCAGATTTTCTTTTTCTTTAGTGTCTCTTTAATTGAATTGTTTTCTTATTTTAGTAAGCTCTACTTTGCCTAAGCAACAACAACAAAAATCTTTTCCTCTCTGAGAACTGTGATCTGTCTATCAAAAGCATGCTTTTTTATAACCCTTTCATCTTAGTGAACCACATAAATTTATTATTTTATATCTGATCAATTAAAAATAAATTTTTAACTAGCATCGAGATAATTAGTGAGTCTATCAATATTAAATTAATAAAGGACATAGTAATACCCAGATACAACTAATATTATAGCTCAGTCTCTTTGAATAATTAGCTAATATTTATAAACTTTTTGCATATGAATATTGTACAGTACAGATGAGCAAAATTTGAAGAATTAAATTCAAGGACAAAATATGTATGAAAAGCATGCGTATAATAGTTAATGCTATGATATAAATGTGTGTGGGTTCACCTTACCCAACTTTCATCAGGGGACAACCTTTAAGTTACTTAGCTTGTCTGAGCCAACTTTCTTCATATATAAACTGGGAACAGTAACAAAACTCTTTTAATAGAATTAGCATGAAAATTAGAGAGGGACATCGTTAGTAAATGGAACGTTATTTATTACCTGTCCTAATTCACCATATGGCACTTAGAAATTTTTTAAAGATGAAAATAAGATTCTAGGATGAAGTAGGGATATTAGTAAGAAATGGATAATTTTTATGAAGAAAGGTAAATCAAGCTAAAAGGAAGAAAGATAAACCTATCACCTTCTACTTCTTCCTATACAGAAAGATGTAGAAGATTATAAAGGGCAACATAGATGAGTTAAAGTGAACGCAGAATATAGTTCTAAATGCCAGCTGTGCCCAGGGTGTATATGTATTTATGAATATATTTATTAGTGAATTGTGTATTGAAGGTAAGAAGAATACTCATTGAAGGAAATTGTAAAAGTAAGTTTTAAGAAAACAGGCTTTAGCTTATTTGTAGACAAGGGGTAAGAGAGGGAGTAAAAGGAGAGAGAAGGGAAGTATAACCCATGTTCTCCTTCAATTTATTTTATTTTATTTTATTTTATTTATGTTTATTGAAGTTCTTAAGAGGATTTAAGAAATTTTTCTACAAAATTATGGGTGATCTCTTCTAAAGAAATGATTGAAAACAAAAAGTAGAGGTCTTGTGGCCTTAACAATGTATTTTATTATGTTGTTTCATATTTTTGAATAAGAAGTTATATATTTGTTCAATGTAAACAACAGAATGCTTGCTTCTAATTCACTGTGGAGAATTGTCCAGAGTTTGATGACCTGTATCTCAAAAACAATGTGATTCCTTCTATTTCTCCCAACTGAATATTCTAATTCATACAATCTTAACATATGGATAACTCTGCTTGAAATCTCTCCATTTAGGTCTCCGTTAAAAATTTAAAAATTATCAGCTGTTTTGGAAGAGAGAACAACATTTCAGTAGAAACTTTTTTACATAAACAAAAATTTCATTTATGAATAAGTTGAATTAAAAAAAATATAATTTATTGTATTGACTACTTCCTGAGGGAGAGGATCAAAATAGCTGATTAGATGTTGCTAACATGTACCACTTCCATAGAGAGAAACCCAAATAGCAAGTGATACTCACACTTTCAACACATTGTCTAAGAGAGAATCCTGGGGTTGAACAGACAAGTGATAAGAATAACTGCAAGCGCTTAAAAAAGGGCTTAAGGTAGCTTGCCCAGCCGGGAACTAAGAGAATCTCCTAAATATGGAAAAAGAGTAAAAGACAAACCCCCAGGGTTCCACCCTTCTGCAACAGGGTTTTGTGATATTGACTATTGGAAATACCCTTGATCCGTGTGTGCCTCAGGATTAACACAGGGAGGGACCTAGGCATTGCACAGAGACATTGCTCCAGAAAGGAACACACCTAGAATCCCACAGACATGAGCCCAGAGCAGCTATAGCGTGGCACCATTCTAAGAACCTTCATGCTAGGATCTACTCCTGCCCAGAGGGCAGACTGAAATGGCTACTGCCACTGGGCCAAAAAGGAAGAAGAGAAAAGGGACCACTAGGACAATCCTTACCATATTGCTACAGCATGCTGTAGGACCAGGGTGTGATAAGTTAGCAGTCCTCACAACTTCTTACTCATGAAACTCACCAGAGAGAAACCCTGCCCTTTCTGGTCGTGGGTTCTTGGCACCATCTTGAGAATTTAGGGTTGGGCTGTGCTCCACACTGGGGCTGAGTCCAAACAGACATGGCTGTAGCTACCATATGACCAGGAAAGGACAGGTGAGACCAGACTGTTAGACAAACATAAGACAATTCCCACCACTCTGCTGTGGGCTACTGTGAGACTAGGGCATGAAGAGTCTTAAGTCTCCACAGCTTCTTTAGCTTCTTACCCATGCCGTTCCACCTGAGAGGCCCCCGCTTCCTGGTGTTTGGCTCATAATGCACCAACCATATCATCCCACAGTAGAGCATTCCTCTAGTAATGCCTCTGTCTGTCACAGCCAGTGTGTGAAGACACTACCAGGACCCTGAGGAGAAGCACCAGAGCCAGGGCTCTAGTATGTTATCCAGGAGCCGAGAAATATCCTGACCCAGCCCATCACCAATGGCATCTGATCCCTTCAGGGATCTGAAGGGTCTGAAGGCCAGGGTCTGAAATCAGACTGACCCAACCTACTGATATTGCCATAGAGAACACCCATCCATTCATACTACCAGCAAGCCAAAGAACTGTACTACCCAATCCATCACAGCTACCAGCAACACCAACATGGGCTTCTGGGTCCCAATGTGTTCCTCCACCACTGCTACTGCCGTCACCCATACACCAGCTGGACAGGGGCCCAAGAATCCACCTAGTCACCTGAACCACTTTTCTTACTACCAGTGTCTAAGTAAGCCATCTGGTGGTCCAAGAATTGACTTTCCAGGACACAGTAACATTGGTGCCTGTTTAAGCTGCATTGATGCCTACAAACAGGGACGCTTTTGATGTACCAATGCCACTGGGAGCATTAACTCATCTGGTATCATATTCCCCAGAAAAACTTCACCATAACTTCAACTAATAACCATACCCTAAGCCACTGGGCAAATCAGAGATACCACTGAACTTGTTTAGTGCTAAAGAAGTCATACAGAGATTACACAACTGCAGGTACCCAAAATCAAAGCCAAATGTCTCAAATGTGCATATGTGTGTGTGTGCACGCATGTGTGTGTACCTTCAGGAAAAAGTTCTCACCTATCAGAGCAATTTCAAAAACTTGTAAGAAGCAACTGTTACGGGAGATGTGCAGATCCTAACACAGGGACACCGAAACAAGAAAAAGTAAGAAAATATGACATCACCAAAGGACCCCAATAATTATCTAGCAACAAGTCCTCTTTCCCCCTCTCAGGGATTTCCACAGGGACCTTTTACTGAGGATAAGATCATGACATGGTGCCAGGTTTCCCATGCACAACCCTCATTTTGGGTGAGCATTCCTGCCATACTTAGCTCAGGGTGTCCTTTCTGTAACAGCTCTATAACCCTTTGTCTGCCTACTTATGACCCCACAACAATAATACATTACCTTCTCTGAAGCTGATTTCTGGCACCTAGAGTTAAAATATATTATTTCTCTAATGAAAGGACTGACATTAAAAGTATTTCACTAGGTAACATATGCTGAGAAACAAAAATTCTCTTCAATAAATGGTGCTTGGAAAATTAAGGGAATGTGATAAATTCCCTTTGTAGCTAGACCAGGTGAGTCTAGTTAAAACCAAGATAGCTGAGCAAGTAACTTCAAAAAGACCTCAAGCCTCATCATAATCTCACTTTAATGCAAAATGACATTTCTGCCAGTGATACAACAGGTGACTAATCACCAAGGCAATGACCAGAACCACGAAAAGACAAATAAAGCAAAACTACAGTTCTGAAAAGTTTAAGCCCACTTTCTGAAAACACATGTTCTTTTTCTTACTTTAGTACAACCTGTAAAGATTTCTCAAAGAACTAAAAATAGTACCACTTGATTCGGCAATCCCACTACCTGACATCTACCCAAAGGAAAACAAATTATTGACTAGGCAATACAAATCCAACAAGATATCAAGATATATAATATGCCATGATCAGTTGGAATTTATTAGAGCAATGTGAGGATTTTTGAAATATGCAAAGCAATAAATGTAGTAAGTTACATCAGCCGAATGAAGAACAAATAAACATATAATCGTCTCAATGCAGAAAAATTTTTTTAAAAATTCAGTGTTCTTCTATTATTAAAAAATTAGCAATTTAGGCATAGAAGGAACGTAATTTTCCTGGTTCTTCATGCTTAAGCTTCCATTTGGAAATAAAGTCTTTTTTTTTTTTTAACTGCCAATGGATGTTCTATAAAATATCACCAGCAAATTAACATGTTATTATCCTCAGTTTTCCTTCCATGAGAAATGGCAATGATGCATTGTAGATGACATCAAAAGGGAACAGATGAGGTAGGTGAAGGAAACAGATTAGCTGATCAAGGAGCTAAATCAGAGGAAAGGATGCCTCAGGATATCAACACTCTTCAAATCCCTCTAATCTGGGAAGGCTCCATAAGAGAAATTAAACCTCAGTACTCCCCTACAGAAATATAATGGGTCACTTTTCAAGGGTATATATTTTAGCCCTCAGGATGGCTACAGTCAGGAAGGCAAACTCCACTTGCCAGCCTCCTTTAAAGTCCTTCACCAAGCTTTTCACCTGGGAAAAAATAAAACTTATCAATGTGGCCAGAGATTGTTTTCAAGAGAGAATTTACTAAAATCAGTCAAGCAAGTTGTTAATGCTTGAGAAGTCTGTCTTAAAAATAATACCCTGAACAGGTGACTCCTTCTGCCTCAAACCCAAAGAATAGGGGAAGACTCTCAAATAGACTTCACCCACATACCAGAGACAAAGGGCATACCTGCTAGTATGGGTAGATACCTTTGTTAACTTGGTAGAGGTATTTCCATACTATAATGAAAAAGTCTCTGAGGTAATAAAAGTGTTCGTTAATTAAATAACTCCCTGCTTTGTCTACCTAAGTATCTTCAAAGTGACAATGGGCCCTCATTAAAGGCAGCTGTCACACAAGGGCTTTTAAAAATACTAGGTCTACACAATATCATCTGTATTGTGCTTGGTTATCCCAATCCTCAGGAAGGGTAGAGAACACTGATATTATCAAGAAACATCTCAGGAAATTGTCCTAAAAACTCACTTTTTTTGGGTCACTCTTCTTCCCATAAGAATAAGAAATACCCTTTCAAAATTAGGTCTGAGTCCTTTTGAGATTCTGTATGGACAGCCTTCCATTAACCAATGATTTTCTATCAGATCAGGAAACCTCAGCGGTAGTTAGGCATGTAACTTCTCTGACTCACTTCCAACAGGAATTAGCGCAATTGACAAAAGCCCAACCCCAGAAAATAGGGCCACCTCTATTTCACCCAGAAGATTTAGTATCGGTATGAAGGGCCTTATACTGTTCTTCTTTCAACCCCCTCAGCAATAAAAGTTACAGGAACTGGCTCCTGGATACATCACATACAAGTCAAAGCCTGGAGAGCTGTGGGAGCAACCCCTGACAGTTCAGAGCAATGTCCTGAATATCAATGTGAAGAAGTAAGAGAGCTTAAGCTGAAAATCACAAAAGGTAAGTAACTGAGTGAGAGCTACTCATTTTACTCAGTCTTGCCCCTTCTTCTCCAAATACTTTTTGTTGTTTCTACATCTTCCTTTAAGCCAAATAGTAGAATTTCTTTTTGATGGAAATTATTTACTATGCCACCCTTGCAGGAATTGCTATACTCACTCTACTATTTGCTGTAGAACTATATATATACAGAAGCACCAGTGTGGAATATCAGACAGAGCATCTCAATTACTGTAGCATTTTGGTTAATGATTATTCTCATAGCAGGAATGGTGGTTACTAACAGGAAGTAAACATGAGTGTTTTACTATCACTAAGTCTGTTGGGACTTTTTATCAGACTTAGTAATATGTCACACCTTTTAGCCCCTACAGTATCTGCCATGGCCCATTTATACAAAACTAACTGTTGGGTTTGTTCTAAGCAGTTTGTTCAGTTCAGTGACACTGAAGAACTTTACAATGACCTGGAACTGACCTGTCTTAGGATTTCCTTTGTTGACTTTACATTTATTTGTTAAAGACTTATCAAGCATAAGTGGGACATGGTATGGGAGAACTTTCAACTGGGTGACTAACCCTTCTCTGGAGAACACTCTGCCCCCAGTGCCGAAGAACACTCTCCCCAAAGAAATAGTAGAGTACAACCAGCTGAAGAAAGAATTTCAGAGCTCAGAGACAGGGACTTTGAGTCAATTCAGACAAAAATGAAGAAAAAATATTTTTTAATGAACGAAACCTATAAAAAACATGAGATTATGAATGAGACCAAATCTATGACTCATTGGCATTCCTGACAGAAAAGGAGAGTAAGCAATTTAGAAAACATATTTGAGGATACAGTCCATAAAAACTTCCCCAATCTTACTGCCTCAATGGGCATGCTAATTCAAGAAATACAAAGAACCCCTGAAAGATACTATACAAGATGACTATCCCCAAGGCACACAGTCATTAGATTCAATAACATCAATACAAAAAAAATTGTAAAGACAGGTGAAAAGAAAGATCAAGTCACTTATTAAAGAAACCCTATTAGACTACCAGAACAACTGTTAGCAGAAATCTTACAATCTCAAACAGATGGGGGCCTGTTTCTCAGCATCCTCAAAAAAAAAAAAAATCAAAAAATTTCATATCCTGCCAAACTGAGCTTCATAAGTGAAGAAGAAATAAAATCCTTATGAAATGAGGAAACAGTAAGGACATTTTTTAACACCAGACTACACTTACAAGAGGTATTTAAGGGAATGTTAAACATGGAAACAAAATATTAGTATCTGATACTACACAAGTGAAACAGAAAGAGTTCCCTTGTTCCCCTCACAGAGCATGAAACTGGGGAGTGGCTTGCTTCTTTATTGCTCCCCTGGTCAAATCCCTAGAGGGAGCAGGGAGGCAGGCAGTTTGTGGGAAGCATTTTTGCATTCTGACCTCATGGCAGCAGGTAGTGTTGAGTGTTTACATCTCCTGAAACCCAAGTGGGCATGTGTGGCAACTGTGTTAATCAGCTTAATTAGACCCTCTGCCTTATCACAAGGACAGAGAGCTTTCTATATCCTGGATTCTTGCCCTAGTGTACCGGAAAAATTGGATCACATGGGTTGGAGGATGTGTGCAAGGCTTTATTGAATGGAACTAGCTCTCAGTGAGGTGATGGGGAGGCCAGAAGGAGGATGGCGTGGAAAGATGGCCTTCCTCTGGAGTTGGGTGGTCCAGCGATCAGACTTTTCTCCCACAACCCCCAACCAAATTCATGCCTTCCTGCCATTGATAGCCTGCTGGCATCTGCTGGTGCCTGTCAGTGTGCTCTTCTACTCCTCTGCTTTTCCCAATACCCAGCTGCTTGTTTGTTAGAGTCTAGGGTTTTTTGTTTATTTGTTTGTATTTTTTTAGATGGAGACTCGCCCTGTGGCCCAGACTAGATCTCGGCTCACTGCAACCTTCTTGGGTTCAAGTGATTCTCCTGCCTCAGCCTCCTGAGTAGCTGGGATTACAGGCGTACACCACCATGCCCAGGTAATTTTTTTTTTTTCTTGAGAGGGAGTCTGGCTCTGTCACCCAGGCTGGAGTGCAGTGGCATGATCTCGGCTCACTGCACGCTCCACCTCCCATTCTCCTGCCTCAGCCTCCTGAGTAGCTGGGACTACAGGCACTTGCCACCCACGCCCGGCTGATTTTTTGTGTTTTTAGTAGAGATGGAGTTTCACCATGTTAGCCAGGATGGTCTTGATTTCCTGACCTTGTGATCTGCCCACCTCGGCCTCCCAAAGTGCTGGGATTACAGGCGTGAGCCAGGGTGCCCAGCCCAGGTAATTTTTTTTGTATCTTCCGTAGGGACAGGGTTTCACCATGTTGGCCAGGTTCATCTTGAACTCCTGACATCGTGATCTGCCTGCCTTGGCCTCCCAAAGTGCTGGGATTACAAGCGTGAACCACCATGCCCAGCCGTTGGAGGGGTTTTTATGGACACAGGATGGGACCTGCGGCAGACTGGTTTTGGAAAAGCATCATTTGAGTGTGAAAACAGGAGTGCCTATCCTCACTTAGATCCATGTGTATAGGCCCAAGAGTGGAACCCTGAATGCTGACCCTGCCCTTTTCTTTCTTCCTCTCTTTTTTTTTTTCTTTTTCTTTTTATTTATTTATTTTTTTGAGACAGAGTCTTGCTCAGTCACCCAAGCTGGAGTGCAGTGGCGCGATCTTGGCTCACTGCAAGCTTGGCCTTCTGGGTTCACACCATTCTCCTGCCTCAGCCTTCCTGAGTACCTGGGACTACCGGCACCCGCCACCACGCCTGGCTAATTTTTTTTGTATTTTTAGTAGAGACAGGATTTCACTGTGTTAGCCAGAATGGATTTCACTGTGTTAGCCAGAATGGTCTTTATCTCTTGACCTGGTGATCTGCCCGCCCTGGCCTCCCAAAGTGCTGGGATTACAGACGTGAGCCACTGCGCCCTTCTGTGACCTGTCCTTTTCTAACCAGCACTTCTCTGCTCTTCTCCCCTATCAAAAAGTAAAATCGAAATCAATACCATGAAGATCTCTCAAAACTATGTGAAAATATGAAAATTAAATAACTTACTCCTTAATAACTCTTGGGAGAACAATGAAATTATAGCAGGAATGAAAACGTCCTTTAAAGTTAATATAAAGAGACAAAAAATTACTTCAGTTTTGGGATACAGTGAAAGCAGTATTGGCAAGAAACTTTATAGTGCCAAATACCTTCATCTAGAAGTTAGAAAGATCTGAAATTAAGGATATATCACACCTAGAAGAAGTGGGGAGAAAGAATAAACCAATCCCAAATATAGCAGAAGAAAAGAAATAACTGAAATCAGGGAAGAACTGAATGAAATTAAAATGAAAAGCCCATACAAAAGATTAATGAAGCTGGGTTGTTATTTCCAAGTAATAAAAAAGTTTGATTTACCACCAGCTAGATTAGCAACAACAAAAAGGTTCCAAATAAGTATAATCATAAGTGACAAAGATGTCATTACAACTAATTCTATAGAAAACCAAAACTCTTCAAAAACTGTTAGAAATACCTTCATGCAAGCAATTTAGAAAATCTAGAGAAAATTGATAACTTTCTGGAAATACACACTTCCAGGAAATAAGTAAAAACTTGAATATATCAGTCAAAAGTTAAAAATTTAAATCAGTAATAAAAGACCTACCAGGCAAAGCAAATTCCCTGGACCAGATGTATTTGAAGCCAAAGTCTGTCTATCAGGGGTAATTTTTTCTTTTCTTTTCTTTTTTTAAAGACCGGTCATGGTGTCTTACGCCTGTAATCCAGCACTTTAGGAGGCCAGGGTGGGCAGATCTCTTAGCCAGGGTTAGAGACCAGCCTAGCCAACATAGTGAAAACCCATTTCTACTAAAAATACAAAAATTAGCCGGGTGTGCTGGTGGGTGCCTGTAATCCCAGCTACTCAGGAGGCTGAGCCATGAGAATCACTTAAACCTGGGAGATGGAGGTTCAGAACGTGAGGAGAAATCATGCCACTGCATTTCAGCCTGGGCAACAGAGTGACTCTATCTCCAAAAAAAAAAAAAGTAACAATTAGACTGAAACTATTCCAAAAATTGAGGAAGAGTGGCTCCTTCCTAACTCACTCTGTGAAGCCAGCATCATCCTTATACCAAAAATTAGCAAAGATACAAGAAAAATGAACTTTTTAGTTTTATATTCCTGCTGAATATAAACATAAAAACCCTCAACCAAATAGTAGCAAACCAAACCTGCATTACATCAAAAAGTTAATTCATCATGATCAAATAAACTTTATTCCTCACGTACAGAGTTGGTTCAGCATACCCACATCAATAAGTATAATTCACTGCATAAACATTATCAAAAACAAAAATCGTATAATTTAAAAAAGCCATATATGGCCAGGTGTGGCAGCTTACACCTTTAATTACAGCTCTTTGGGAGGTTGAAACAGGCAAATCACTTGAGGTCGGAAGTTTGAGACGAGCCTGGTCAACATGGTGAAACTTCGTCACTTCTAAAAATATGAAAAGTAGCTGGGCATGGTGGTGGGTGCCTGCAGTACCATCTACTTGAGAGGCTGATGTAGGAGAATTGCTGGAATGCGGGAGGTGGCAGTGAGCTAAGATCACACAACTGCACTCCAGCCTGGGTGTCAGAGCAAGTTGTTGTCTCAAAAACAAAAAATAAACAAACAAAAAGCCATATTTGACAGACCCACATCTTGTATCATACTGAATGGGGAAAAGCTGAAAGCCTTTTAACTGAGATCTAGAACATGACAAGGATTCTTACTGTCACCACTGATATTAAACATTGTACTAGGGGTGTTAGCTGACATCAGATTAATTCAATCAAAATTACAATGATATATCATCATTTGTTATTGCCTATGTTTCATCCAAAAGATGGACAATAATAAATGCTGGTAAGGATATGAAGAACAGGGAACCCTTGCACACTGCTGATAGAAATGTAAGTTAGCACCATCACTATACAGAACACTTTGGAAGTTTACCAAAAAACTAAGAATAGAGCTACTACATATGATCCCACAACCTCATTGTTATATATACTTCCAAAATGCAAAATTAGTATATGAAAAAGATACATGCACTCTTATGTTTGTTGCAGCACTGTTTAAAAGCCAAAATTTAGAAGCGACCTAGGTGTTCAATAGATGAAGTGTGTTACTTACACACCATGGGGCACTATTTAGCCATGAAAAATGAGATCTCGTTATTTGCAACAGTGTGAATGGAACTGGAGCTCATTATGTTACGTGAAATAAGCCAGGCACAGAAAGACAAACATCACATGCTCTCACATTTTTTGTGGAATGTAAAAACCAAAACAAGTGAATACATGAAGATAGAGAGTAGAATGGTTACCAGAGGCTGGGAAAGGTATTAACAGAGTGGGGAGGAGGTAGGGATGATTAATCGGTACAAAAAAAATCACATAAAAGAATGAATAAAACCTAGTATTTGACATTACAGCAGAGTGACTATACTCAAAATAATGTAACTGTACATTTAAAAGTAACTAAACTAGTGTAATTGGGTTGTTTGTAACACAAAAGATAAATGCTTTAGAGGATAGATACCTTATTATCCATGATGTGATTACTATGCATTGTATATCTGCCTACAAATATTCATGTACTTCATAATTATATATACCTATTATGTATCCATAAAATTAAATAGTAAAAAATTAACATTTGATAGGTGCTGAAAAAGCTTTGGATAAAACCCAACATTCCTTTATAATAAAACCCCTCAATAGACTAAGTATCTGTCTAAAGGAACCTACCTCAAAATAATGAAAGCCATCTGAATCAGCAACAGCAGAAAATATTCTCCTTGAGAACTGGAACAGGACAAGGGTGCCCACTCTCACTGTTCCTCCTAAAGATAGTACTGGAATTCCTAGCCAGAGAAAGCATGCAAGAGAAAGAAATAAAAGGCATTCAAATAAAAAAAATAAGTCAAACTGTTTCTTTGTTGATGATGTAATTCTGTACTTAGAAAACCTCATCCAAGGGTCAACAGCCTCAAACACCAAAACTACACAAACTCATGAAGATGAAAAAAAATCAATGAAAACATCCTGAAAACCCCAAAGGCCAGAGTGCCTTTTCTACTCCAAATGACCACAGTGCCTCGAGGGCACAGACCTGGATGGAGGATCAGATAGATGAATTGACAGAAACAGGCAGAAAATGGATAATAAAAAACTATGCTGAGGTAAAGGAGCATGTTCTAACCCAATGTAAAGAAGCTAAGAACCTTAACAGAATGTTAGAGGAATTGCTAAATAGAATAACCAGTATAGAGAGGAACATGAACAACCTAATGGAACTGACAAACACAGAACAAGAACTTCATGAAGCACACACAAATATCAGTAGATAAATAGACCAAATGGAAGAATGGATATCAGAGTTTGAAGATCACCTTGGTGAAATAAGACACACAGACAACACAAGAGAAATAAGAACGAAAAGGAATAAACAAAGACTCCAAGACATATGGAACTTCGTAAAAAGGCTGAACCTGCAATTGACTGGAGTACCGGCAGGAGACAGGGAGAATGGAAATAGGCTGGAAAACACACTTCAGGATATTATCTAGGAGAATTTCCCCAATCTAGCAAGGCAGGGCAACATGCAAATTCAGGAAATACAGAGAAAACCATTATGATACCCCATGAGAAGATGAACTCCAAGGCACATAATCATCAGATTCTCCAAGGTTGAAATGAAGGAAAAACTGTTAAGGGCAGACGAAGAAAAAGACCAGGTCACCTACAAAGGTAAGTCCGTCAGACTAAAAGCAGACCTCTCAGAAGAAAAGTTTCAAGCCAAAACACACTGGGGACCAATATTCAACAGTCTTAAGGAAAAGAATTTTCAAGCCAGAATTTTGTATCCAGCTAAACTAAACTTCATAAGCGAAGAAGAAATAAAATTCTTTCCAGGCAAGCAAATGCAGAGGGATTTTATTACCACCAGGCCTGCTTTGCAAGAGGTCCTAAAAGAAGCACTAAATATGGAAAGGAAAAGTTAGTACCAGCCACTTGAAAAACAAAATATAAATACCAATGACACAGTAAAGAAACTGCATCAACTAGTGTGCAAAATAAGCAGTTAGCATCATGATGACAAGATCAAATTCACACATAACAATCTAACCCTAAATGTAAATGGTCTAAATGCCCCAATTAAAAGATATGGATTGGCAAATTGGATAATGAGTCAAGACCCATTCTTGTACTGTATTCAGGCAACTCATCTCACATTCAAAGACATGCATAAGCTTAAAATAAAGGAATGTAGGAAAATTTACCAAGAAAATGGAAAACAAAAAAAGGAGGGGTTACAATTCCATTCTCTGACAAAACAGATTGTAAACCAACAGAAAAGAGAAGGGCACTACATAATGGTAAAGGGAACAATTCAACAAGAAGAGCTATTTTAAATACATACGTACACAATACAGGATCACCCAGATTCATAAAACAAGTTCTGCAGACCTACAAAGAGACTTAGATTCCTATACAATAATAGTGGGAGATTTTAAAACCCCACTGTAAGTATTAGATTTATGAGAAAGAAAATTAACAAGGATATTCAGGACTTGTACTCAGCTTTGCATCAAGTGGAGATAGTAGACGTCCACAGAACTCTTTACCCCGAATCAACAGAATATATATTCTTCTCAGTGCCACATGGCACTTATTCTGAAATCGACTACATAACTGAAAGCAAAACACTCCAGCAAATGCAAAAGAACTTAAATAATAACTGTTTCTCATACCATAGTGCAATCAAATTAGAATTCAGGATTAAGAAATTTACTCAAAACCACACAATTTCATGGAAATTAAAGAACCAGCTCCTGAGTGACTCCTGGGTAAATAATGAACTTAATGAAGAAATCAGAAAATTTTTTGAAACCAGTGAGAACAAAGAGACAATGTATTAGAATCTCTGAGAAACAGCTAAAGCAGTGTTAGAGGGAGATTTATAGCACTAAATGCCCATATCAGAAAGCTTGAAAGATCTCAAATTGATACGCTAGCATCGTAATTAAAAAAGAGAGGCAAGAACAAACTAATCCATAAGCTAGCAGAAGACAAGAAATAATATCTCATTAAATGGAAAAAAGCTGAAAGCATTCCCTTTGAAACCCAGAACAAGGCAAGAATTTTTTTTTCTCACGACTCCTATAAAACGTAGTATTGGAAGTTCTGGCCAAGGCAATCAGACAAGAGAAAGAAGCAAAGGATATTCAAATACGAAAAGAGGAAGTCAAGTGTTCCCAGATGACATGATTTAGTATTTAGAAAACCCCATCATCTCAGCCCCAAAACTCCTTAAACTGATAAGCAACTTCAGCAAAGTCTCATGGTACAAAATTAATGTGTCAAAGTCACAAGTATTAGTTTACATCAGCAATAGACAAGTGGAGAGCCAAATCATGAATGAACTTCCATTCACAGTTGCTACAAAGGGAAGAAAATACCTAGGAATACAGTTCACAAGGGATTTGAAGGACCTCTTCAAGGAGAACTACAAACCACAGTGCAAGGAAATAAGAGAGGACACAAACAAATGGGAAAATCATTTCATTCTCAAGAATAGGAAGAATAAATATCATGAAAATGGCCATACCGCCCAAAGCAATTTTGAGATTCAATGCTATTCCCATCAAATTACCGTTGGTATTTTTAACATAGGTTTAAAAAACTACTTTAAATTTCATATGGAATCAAAGAAGACCTGGTACACCCAAGACAATCCTAAGCAAAATAACAAAGCTGGAAGCATCACATTACCTGACTTCAAACTATACCACAAGGCCACAGTAACCATAACAGCACAGTACTGGTACCAATACAGACATGTAGAGCAATGGGGTAGAAGAAAGACCTCAGAAATAAAACCACACATTACAACCATCTGATCTTTGACAGATCTGACAAAAACAAGCTATGGAGAAAGGATCTTCTATTTAAAAAACGGTGTTGGGAAAACTGGCCATCCATATGTAGAAAACGGAAACTGGACCCCTTCCTTATACCTTATACAAAAAAATAACTCAAGATGGATTAAGGATTTAAATGTAAAACTTAAAACTATAAAAACCATGAGAAGAGAACCTAAGCAATACCATTCAGGACATACGTATGGGCAAAAACTTCATGACAAAAACAACTGCAACAAAAGTCAAAATTGACAAATGGGATCTAATTAAAGAGCTTCTGCACAGCAAAAGAAACTACCATCAGAGTGACCAGGCAACCTACAGAATGGGAGAAAATATTTGCAAGCTGCTCATCTGACAAACTTTTAATATCCAGAATCTACAAGGAACTTAAATTTACAAGAAACAACCAAAAAGTGGGCAAAGGACATGAACAGACACTTGTCAAAAAAGACATATATGTGGCTGATACATATGAAAAGAAAAGCTCAACATTACTGATTATTAGAGTAATGCAAATCAAAACCACATGAGATACCATCTAATGCCACTTAGAACGGTGATAATTAAAAAGTCAAGACACAGGCCTGGTGCAGTGGCTCACGCCTGTAATCCCAGAACTTTGGGAGGCCGAGCAGGACAGATCATGCAGTCAGGAGACTGAGACCATTCTGGCCAACATGGTGAAACCTGTCTCTACTAAAAATACAAAAATTAGCTGGGTATGGTGACACATGCCTGTATTCCCAGCTACTTAGGAGGCAGAGACAGGAGAATCACTTGAACCCAGGAGCCGGAGATTGCAGTGAGCTGAGATCATGCCATTGCACTCCAGCCTGGCGACAGAGCAGACTCCATCTCAAAAAATAAAATAACAACAGATGCTGGTTGAGTCTGTGGAGAAATAGGAATGCTTTTACATTGTTGGAGGCAATGTACATTAGTTCAACTATTGTGGAAGACAGTGGTGATTCCTCAGGTATCTAGAACTGGAAATACCATTTGATCCAGCAAATCCATTACTGGGTATATACCAAAAGGAATATAAATGATTCTACTATAAAGACACATGCACACCTATATTTATTGCAGCACTATTTACAATAGCAAAGACATGGAACCAACCGAAATGCTCATCATAGACAGACTGGATAAAGAAAATGTGGTACATATGCAATATGGAATTCTCTGCTGCCTTAAAAAGAAATGAGATCATATTCTTTTACTGGGACATGGATGAAGCTGGAGCCATCATCCTCAGCAAACTAACATAGAAATATAAAACCAAATACCACATATTCTTAGTTGTAAGAAGGAGTTTAACAATGAGAACACATGAACACAGAGAGGGGAATAACACACACCAGGGCCTTTTGGTGGTTAGTGAGGTGAGGGGAGGGAACTTAGAGGATGGGTTTATAGATGCAGCAAGCCACCATGGCACATGTATACCTGTGTAGCAAACCTGCACATTCTGCATATGTATCCCATCTTTTTAGAAGAAATAAAAAAAATGGGCAAAAGATGTGAACAGACACTTTTCAAAAGAAGATACACATACAGCCAAAAAAACATAAAAAATGCTTAATTTCACCAGTCATCAGAGAAATGAGAATGAAATGAAATGAAAACCTCAACAAAATGCCATTCACACCAGTCAGAATGGTAGTTATTTATAAAATCAAATATAACAGATCCCAGTGAGACTGCCAAGAAAAAAAGAATGCTTATACACTGTTCTTGTGAATGTAAATTAGTTCAGCCATGTGGAAAGTAGTTTTGAGCTTTCTCAAAGAACTCAAAACAGAGCTATCATTAGACCCAGCAATCCCATTACTATATATCTGAAGGAAAAGAAATCCTCCTGCCAAAAAGACACATGCACTCATGTTCATAACAGCACTATTCACAGAAGAAAGACATGGAATCACACTAGATGCCAATAAATGGTAGATTGGATAAAGAGAATATGGTAAACATGTATCATGGAATAATACTTAGCCATTAAAAGAATAAAATCATGTCCTTCGCAACAACATGGATGCAGCTAGAGGCCATTATCTTAAGTGAATTAACAAAGAGACAGAAAACCAAATATTGCATGTTGTCCCTTGTAAGTGAAAGTTGAACATAGGACATACAGGGACAAGAAAATGAAAACAATAGATCCTGGGGACCACTAGAGGGCAGAGAGAGGGAGAGGGGAGCATGGGCTGAAAAAGTATCTGTTGGGTACTATGCTGACTACCTGGTTGATGGGACTGTCTGTACTTCAAACCTCACTCTTACCTATTAAACTCACATAAAAAAACCTGCAGTTGTATCTTCATTATGTTTTTAAAACTATAAAATATACTTAGGTGTATATTAACAAAAATGGCATTGCACAAATTAAAAATAAAAGGGAGTAGAATTAAGTGCATATTGAATATATTGTGATTTTTTTCTTTTTTTTTTTTTTGCTTCTAAAACTTCAGAGAAGTTAATAATATTTATAGCCCCATGAAGATCCTAGGAATGTTCATCTCAATTTCACAGTGGTTACTCTTTGTCTCATATCAGAATCTTGCCTTTAAATTTTATTGGGCTGACTTTTTTTTCTTTACAAATAAAATTTTCTGGTATTTCTTCTGGAAAAGCTGTTCTTAATACCCCTTTTCAACACAAATTCCTACAGCCTGGCCTATGGATCTCATAGTTGACTACCCTGTGAATTTATAATTTGTTCCTCGGGCATATGAAATTGGCAGATGTATTTTAACAATAATGAATTATGGTATTTTATAATGGTATTCCAGGATTGAGTTGTACTGTTCACTAATAAAAGTCATATCTTTATTATTTAGGTAGTTGACTGCCAGGCATATCAGTACCTTTGTCACAAGTACCTGATGCTAAAAATATTTATGTCTTGCTTATTACAATGAAAAACTGGAAACAATTCAAATGTCCAACAGTGCAGGAATGAGAAATTAATCATGTTACAGCCATGCTGTGGGATCCTATCCCGTCTCTAAAAAGAAAGTAGATATGAATTTATGAGCATGTGTCAGGCTCTTTATTAAACATTTAACACATATCATTTTATTTAATTCTCAAAACAATCTTTTGAAATTCCCATTTTTTAGATGATGACGCAGACTTATTCAAGTTTATGCAGTTAATATAGATCGTTAGACCTGAGTTTTAATGGAGTTCTGGCAAAATCATGCACCAGATAATGATGTTTTTTCTGTCAATGATAAGACAACATATATGACAGTGACACTGTAAGATTATAATACTATATTTATACTGTACCCATCCTATGTGTAGTTATGTTTAGATATACAAAGGTCATTGTGTCATAGTTCCCTAAAGTATCTAGCAAAGAAGAATAGTATACAGATACATACCCTAAGGGCAATACGCTGTGCCATACAGCCTAGGTGTGCAGATACTCTATGATGTTCACACAATTATAAAGTCGCCTAACAATGAAATTTTTAGAATGTATCCCCAATGTTAAATGACTTATGACTGTACAATAGTTAAATTTCTGCTTACATGAAATGAAAGGAAAGGAATTCTCGGACAGAAAAGCAGGAAGCAACAAATTTGTTTCCCCATTTAGACAATGGTTGCACAGGCAGAATCTCTCAGATGTAACTATTTTGAGGTTCTGGAGTTTAATGAGCACCAACCCTGTAGGCTGAGCATCTGAGAAGCCACATCATGATCCATCAAGGTAGCAGAAGGACATACAGAGTGAGGAGGAGTGAAGCTGGGCACCAGCCTGTAAGGGTTCAGCATGGAGCCAGGAGAATCTCTCCAACACAAGAAAGGATGAGTGCATGGCAGCCCAGTGGTATCCATGCTCTCCACAGGGATCTGTGCAAGAATAGGGATGGGGAAAGTACCCCACCCCTCCCCCAGTCTGCCACTAGACTAAGGCCAAGGGCACCTCAGATGTTTTGCAGGTGCAACTCTCAAATCCAAGGGGATCTGTACAAGCCTTGGACCCTGAATCAGACCAGCAACAATGCCATAGCCTCAGTAAAGGCCACAGTTGCAGTGTCTGGGGGTGATAAGATTGCTCCACTCTCACTTGCTAGTTGGAACTCATGGCTTATAACCCCGTGATCTCACTTTGCCCTGAACTCAGCTGACCACTCCACCCATTCCCTCTGCTGGTAGCCAGGCAGGAAACACTTGCTAGAACTTCTAGCCCAGCGGCCCCACTACTGTGTAAACTAAGCCAGAGGATGCAGCTTCCTGCAGTCTTGGAAAATACCCAGATGGCAGAGCATGTGACCCCATTGACCACCATTGGTAGCCAGGCAGGCAAGGCATACTAGAGCTTCTGGCTCTGAAGTTCTACTTCAGTGTAAACTTAGCTGGAGGGTTCAGCCTTCTGTTATTTTTGACACCTAGATAGCAGGGCATGCAACATTATCCAACCCCACTGCTGATAGCCAAGGAGGCAACACTTGCTAAATCTTCCAGCCCAGAGGCCCTGCTTCTGTGGGAACTCAGCTGCCAGGTGCAACCTTCTGATGTCCTAGGAAGCACCTAGATGGCAGGATGAGCATTTTCACACACCCTCACCACTGATAGCCAGATGAGCCACACCTACTAGAACTTCTAGCAAAGCAGCCCCACTTCTGCCTCAATATACCAAAGGGGACAGCTTTTTGTGACCCTGAAAATACCCAGACAGAAGGATGGGCAATTTCACCCACTCCCTGACTCCCTTAGCCAGACAGGCCACACCCAATACAGCTTCCAACCCAGCAATCCTGCTTCTACCTGAACTTTGTGAGCAGGTGCAGCCCCATGTTTCCCTGGGAAGCACACAGACAGCAAATCAGGGTTGACTGGGCAAAATCAAGACTTCTCACCAACTCCAGCCGCTGCCTGGGAAAACAGAATGCCCAACAAAAGAAACCCAGGAACAGAAACAATAATTAGGAGAGGGCTAATCCACAAAAGTAGGAGCAGATTAGAATCTTCCTTGGCCAAGAAGCAGACTAGAATCTAAGCCAGATGATGGGGCCCACCTTAGTTAAACCCACGAGAATATCAAGAAAGGTAAAAGCAAAAGGTAAATGCAAACACAAAACAAAACACCTCATTCAAAGGACAACTTAAAAGACAGAAAGAACATCACAGATGAAAAAGAACCTACACAGGCGAGAAAGAACCAGCACAAGAACTCTAGCAACTCAAGAAGCCACAGCATTTTCTTACCTACAAACAATTGCATCAGTTCCCCAACAATGGTATTAACCAGACTGAAATGATGGAAACAGAATTAGAATATGGATAGAAACGAAGTTCCTCAACCGAGGAAATAGTCAAAATCCAATCCAGTGATTTTAAGGAATATACTAAAGCTGTACAGGAGATGAAAATCAAAATGACGACTCTAGAACCACACTAAGATGATAGAACTGAAAAACTCCCTTCGAGAGTTTCAGAATGTAAGTATTAACAGCAGAACAGACCAGGTTGAGGAAAGAAATTCAGAGCTTCAAAATCTGCTCTCTGAATACCTCAGACAAAAATGTAAAAATAAAGAATGAAAAAAAAACCCATAAAAATATGGGATTATATAAAGAGGAAATCTGAAAGACAGGAAGAGAAAGAAAGCAACGTGGTAAACATGCTTTAAAATGTCATCCCTAAAAATTTTCCCAACCTCACTAGAGAGGCCAAACTTCAAATTCAGAAACACCTGTGAAATACTAAACGATGAGACAACAACTCCCAAGACACATAGTTATCAAATTCTTGAAGGTTGAATGAAAGGAAAAATGTTAAAGGCAGCTAGAGAGAAGGAGCAGGGAACCTTATTGGACTATCAGTGGATCTTTCAGCGTAAATCCTAAAAACCAGAAGAGTATGAGGACCCCATTCAACTTTCTTAAAGAGAATGATACCCAACCAAGAATTTTGTTTCTTTCAAAATTCTTTCTTTCAAAAACCCAAACTAAGTTTCTTTCATAAGTGGACAGGAAATAAGATCTTTTTTCTGAAATACTAAGGAGCTTTGTTACCACCCAACCAAGTTTACAAGTGTTCTGAAGACAGTACTAAACATGGAAAGGAAAGACCATTGCCAACCACTACAAAAACACACAAGTACATAACCATTGAAATTGTAAAGCAACCACACAAGTTCAAATAATAACCAGCTAACAACATGATGACAGGAACAGATCCACACATATTCTAAGCTAGAATGTAAGTGGAATAAGTGCTCTGACTAAAATGAACAGAGTGGCATGGTGAATAGGTGCAAGACCCAATAGTACGTGGTCTTCAATAGACCCATCTCAAATGTAATGACACCCATATATGTGCTCAGAATAAAAGAATGGAGAAAAATATACCAAATAAGTGGAGAACAGGAGAAAGCAGAGGATGCTATTCTCGTTTCAGACAAAACAGACTTTAAACCAATAACAATCAGAAAAGAAAGGGCATTACATGATGGAAAACATCTCAATTCAACAATAAGAGCTAACCTAAATATATATGCACCCAACACAGAAACACCCAGATTCATAGGCAGTTTTTGTAGAGAACTATAGAGTGACTTAGATCAGCACACAATAATACTGAGAGACATCAACACTCCACTGACAGTTGAGGCAGAAGATTAACAAAGATATTCAGGATTTGAACCTAACACTTGACCAAATAGTCAAGATAGATATCACCAGAACACTTGACCTAAAGACAACAGAGTATATAGTTTCTCATCTGCACATAACAAATAAATATAGTTCCTCATCTGCACAAAACAAATAAAATCAACTACAAATAGGACATAAAACAATCCTCAGTAAATTTTTTTTAATGAAAGAGCTCTCTGTGAACAACCAATAGCCAACATCATGTTGAATGAGCAAAAGCTGGAATCAATTCCCTTCAAACCAGGAGCAAAACAAGGGTGCTCTCTCTCTCTCTCTCACCACTCTTCCTAAACTTAGTACTGAAAGTCTTCATCAGAGCACTCATGAAAGAGAAAGAAATAACAGGCATCCAAATAGAAAGAGGGGAAGTCAAACTATGTCTCCTTGGAGCCAATATATTTCTATAGCAAGAAAACCCCATAATATCTGCCTGAAAGCTCCTTGATTTGACAAATAACTTCAGCCGTATCATCATACAAATTCAATGTACAAAAATCGGTAGCATTCCCATATACCAACAATATCCAAGCTGAGAGACACATCAAGATTGCAGTCTCATTCACGATTGCCACAAAAATAAAATACCTAGCAATACAGCTAACCAGAGAGATGAAAAATTGTTATAACAAGAAGTACAAAACACTGCTCAAAGAAGTCGGAAATGAAAAAACTAGAAAAAATATTCCATGTTCATGCATAAGAAGAATTAGTATTGTTAAAGTGGCCATAATGCTCAAAGCCATCTACAGATTCAATGCTATTTCTATAAATCTACCAATGACATTCTTCACAGAATTAGAGAAAGAAACTATTCTAAAATTCATACAAAAAGGCAATTTCAACCCCAAACAAAAAAGAACAAAGTTGAAATCCTCACATTATCTGATTTCAAACAATGTTATTAAGCTATAGTAACCAAAATACCATGATGGTGGTACAAAGACACATAGATCAATGGAACAGAATAGAGCACCCAGAAACAATGCTGCAGTACTATGGCCATCTGATCTCTGACAAAGTTGACAAAAACAAGCAACGAGAAAAAGCCTTTCTATTTGATAAATGGTGCCAGGATAACTTAATAGCCATATGCAAATGATTGAAGCTGGATTATTCTTTCCTTTCACCATATACAAAAACTCAACTCTGGATGAATTAAATATTCAGATTCCCTAAGTAACTTTAAAAAAAGTCCCAGAAAAAACAAAACAAAACAAAACTTACTCCTTTAAAAAGTGGTCAGAGTACATAAACAATTCCTTCTAAACGAAGACATCCATGCAGACAACCAGTACGTGTAAAAATGCTCCGTATCACTAGTTGTTAGAGAAATGCAAATCACAACAACAATCAGATACCATCTCACCAATCAGAATGGCTACTATTTAAAAAGTCAAAAAATAACAGATGCTGGTGAGGTAGTGGAGAAAAGAGAATGAGTACACACTGTTTCTGGGAATGTAAAGCAGTTCATCCACTATGGAAAAAAGTTTGGTTATTTTTCAAAGAACTCAAAGCAGAATTATCATTAAATTCAGCAGTCCCATTGTTGGATGTATAACTCCCCAAATATCATTATACTATAAAGACAGATGCACAAATACATTAATCACAGCACTATTCACAATAGCAAAGACATGGATAATCTGTCTAAATGCCCAGCGATAGTAGGCTGGATAAAGAAAATATAGTATTATATATATACCATTGCATTCTATACAGCCATAAAAGGAAGAACAAGATCATACCCTTTGCAGCAACCTGAAAAGAGCTAGTGGCTATTATCCTTAGCATACTAACAAGAAGCCAGAAAACCAAAGATAATGTGTTCTAACCTATAAGGGGGGACTACATTTTGAGTATATGTGGGCACAAGGGAACAACAGGTTGGGCACAGTGGCTCACAACATGTAATTAAAGCATTTTGGGAGGATGAGGCAGGTGGGTCACTTGAGCCTAGCAGTTTGGGATCAGCCTGGGCAACATAGCAAAACCTCATCCCTACAAAAAATAAAAAATAAATTAGCCAGGTAGGCATGCAGGTGAATGCCTGTAGTTCCAGCTGCTTAGAGGGTGAGGTTAGAAGATCACTTGATCCCAGTTGGTGGAGGTTCCAGTGAGCTGAGATTGTGCCGTTCCATTCCAACCTGGGCAACAGAGCAAGATTCTGTTTCCACAAAAAGCGGGTAGGGGGAACAACAGACACAAGAGCCTACTTGAGGGTGGAGGGTGGAAAGAGAGAATTTAAATGCTACCTATTGAGTAGCATACTTGTTACCTTTGTGATGAAGCGATCAGTACACAAAACACCCATGACACACAATTTACCTATATTACAAACCTGAACATGTACCCCTGAAACCTAAAATAAACTTTTAAAAAGAACTAAATAGGTGAAGTGAATTAAAACATAAAAAGCCATAAATACCTAATTACAAGCAAAAAGAAAGATATATTGTCCAGACAGTAGCAAGTAAACAGTAGACTTATCACTATACATCAAATAAACCTAACAGATATGTGCATTCTATTTACAGCAGCTGAAGACAATATATTTTCAAGAACACACAGAACATTGTCCAAAGTAGATCTTAAGTTGGACAATAAAATAAATCTTAAGAGATTAGAAGATTAAAATTATATCAAGATTCTCTTCCAACCACAGTAATGTGAAATCAGATACAGAAAATGAAAAGAAAGTTAGAAAAATTTAAAATATGTAGTAAACAACATACTCTGCCAGACATTAGGTCAAAAAAAGAAAATTTATTGAGACAAGCAAAAGTGGAACACAGTGATATAGTGTGGATATTTGTCCCAAATTTCCTGTTGAAATTTGACTCCCAGTGTTGAAGTTTGGGCCTGGTGAGAGATATTTGTGTCATGCAGCAGATACTTAAGGAATGTCTTTGTGCCATCCTTGCAGTAATGAATGAGTTTTACTCTGTTTGTTCTTCTGATACCTTATTGTTAAGGAGACTCTGGCCCCTCTTCTGCAGCTCTTGCTTTCTCTTGCCATGTTCTAATGTTGGCTCCCCTTCACCTACTGTCATGAATGGCAGCAACCCTGAGACTCTCACCAGAAGCAGGTGCTAATGTTACTCTTCTTGTACAGTCTTCAGAACTGTGAGCCAAATAAACCTCTATTTTTATGAATTATGCAGTCTCTGGTATTCTTTAATTGCAATACAAATAGATGCACAATATACCAAAGCTCATAAAATTTAGTAAAAGTGTTTCTAGGGAAATATATACTAATAAACATATCCATTCAAAAATAATATCTCAAATTAAAACCTAACTTTTTATGTCTAGAACTAGGAAGACTGAATAAAAATATGCACAAAGTCTGCAGAAGGAAAAAAGTAATAAAAGATTAGAGCAGAAACAAATGAAATTGTTTATCTAAAGAAAAATGGGAAAGATTAATAGAATTAAAAATTAGTTTTTTAAAAGAAAAACAAAATTTAAAAAGCTTTAGCAGTCCATGAGAAAAAGAAAGCACTCAGATAAAATTACAGATGGGAGAGGAGACATTACAAATGATGCCTCAGAAATACAAAGGCTTGTAAGAGGTTGCTATTAGCAGCCATACACCAGCAAATTGGATAGTCTAGAAGAAATGGATACATTCCTGGAAACATATGACTGGTCAACCTTGGATATTGAGGTAGATAATAACTTTAACACCAATAGAAAATAAGGAATCAAAAAGTGACCCAAGAAAGAAAAATGAAGAATCTGATGGCTTCAATGGGTAATTTAACCAAATACTTACGAAGAATTAATACCAAATATTATTTAGAAGTCTTCAAAAAATTCAAGAGGAGAGAATAAATCCAAATGTATTTTATGAGACACTGATTACCCTAGCATCAAAGACAAGGACACTACCACAAAATAAAATTATAGGCTAACATTTCTATAAACATGAATGCAAAAATCCTGACACTAGCAAATCAAATTCCACAGTGCGTTAAATGGATCAACACCATGATCAAGTGGAATTTATTTTTTGAGATGCAAAAATAGAGAATAGTTCTGTATACAGAAATCAGTAAATGTGACAAACCACATTTATTGAATGAAGGGTTAATTACACAGATACATCTCAAAGGAAATAGAATGGTAAAAATTCAACAGATTTTCAAGAAAATATTTATTAGTATAAAAAGAATGTACTGCAATATTATCAAACCATGTATGACACTTTTACAGTTGACAAACCGTGAAAAGCTGGAAGTCTTTCTTCTAAGACTGGGAAAAAGATAAGGAAACCCACTCTGACCATTTATCATGGGATAAATAACCAAATTGTGGATTATTTGTAAAGTGGAATAGATGTGAATCACAGAAAAGAATAAAGAATTTATATATATGACAACATGGATGAATTTGTAAAATATACTTAGCAAAAGAAGCCAGACATAAAGATGTATGTAATTACATATAATATCCAAAATATGTGTACGTGTAGATACAAAATGTACATTGGCCAGGGACTGGATAAAAGGAATAAATAAGGAAAAACTTCTTACTGAGTATAATGTTTTACCTTCTGGGGATGGAAATTTGTGGAACTCAGTAGTTATGATGGTTGCAGAACATTGTGAATGAACTAAGTGCCATGAAACTATTCACTTTAAAATGCTTCATTTTATATTATGTAATTTATCTCAATAAATTAAAAGTAAAATAAAATAATGAGGTACAGTGTCACTGAAAATATCATGTAGGAACCCTTACAGCTCTGTGCATTCCAAAACGTTGACAAACACTATCAGGAGAAACTTTTTCAGTTTGGAATATATCCCAAAATTTGTAACACCCAGAGGCAGAGGAATAATAAAAAGCAGCTACTTTTTGATAACAGAGGACTTTGAAATTTAAATCATCTATCCATGATCTCCATATCCAAGTTCAGTGACATCCATGAGGACAAGCTGCTAGTACCAGAGGAAGCATTATGTACCTCATTCACAAACAATTTTATTGCTTTGGATTGTGACCTCTCTGGCTACAATGTGAACGACTGAGGGAAGGGCTTCCCCTTGCCTCACTCAACCTGGCATAGTCTGAGGAATGGCACAGTTTTTTTGGCATCTTCAGCAGAAAGCATTAAAATAATTAATATTCGCCACATTTCCCAAAGCAAGTGAAGATGAGCATTATAAAGACTGAAAAGCCTAGAAGGGAGGAGGTTAGAAAAATTGATAAAAACTTCTGTGAGCTTTCACATCTGGCTCACTTTCAAGCACTACTCATGCAGGAGTGAAAAAATAGAGTTATAAATGGCTGGGCTAAATGTAACAATATGAAATCAATCTGCAAAAACAGATGTTTACTCACTTTTTCACTTTTATTTTTTCCCTTTTTATTTTCAGCTTCAGGTGTTTAAGGTAATATTGTCAAATCACTAGAACACTAAGCTAATGTAAAAGAGACTCTAGTGGTCCCACATGACAAAGAAAAAGACTTCACAAAAATAGCTTAGAAACATCACAAGATGAGAAAAAAAAGTTCACAAGAAGTAGCTGCAACAACTCCGAAGTTAGAGTAGCTTCAGATTTCCAGAAGAGTGTCATTGTAGTGTTTGCCAACTTTTCAACAACAAAAAAAGTGGCATTAAAATATATATTAAAAAACTGCCATGCTGCCCAGGTGCAATTACTCACAACTGTAATCCCAGCACTTTGAGAGGTTGAGGCTGGTGGATCTCTTGAGATCAGGAGTTTGAGACCATCCTGGCCAACATGGTGAAACCCCATCTCTACTAAAAAATACAAAAATTAGCTGGGTATGGTGGCCCGTGCCTGCAATCCAGCTGCTCCACAGGCTGAGGCAGGAGAATCACTTGAACTTGGGAGGCAGAGGTTGCAGTGAGCTGAGAGTGTGCTACTGCACTACAGTCTAGGTGACAGAGCAAGACTCCATCTCAAAAAAGTAAAAAAAAAGTAAAGGAAAAAAAAAAAACCTGCCCCGTGAATGTACAATGGTTTAGGACATGAATGTGCACAGGACCCACTGCTGCTCAGTGCTGCCATATGTATCTGTGCAGAGACAGTGCCCCCCCAATTTGTCCCCCAAAGTTAACCCCATTGTCAAAGCCACCCTAAAGCACTTTTGCTGGCACATCCATTGGATTGTTATAGTCAATTGACTGGAAACACCTCAGCCCCTCCAGCCCAGTAGCTGCTTAACTTTGAGAGTCAGAGAAAAAAGTAACAAGTTTAGTCCCAGGCCCCCAGGATCAGAGCACACAGCCCAGGCTGAGGTGAGCCTTAGCTTCCTAAAGTCATCCAGAGGAAAAGCCAATCAACCCAATTTATGCCATGGTTAAACCATCAAAGACATCAAATTACATAAAAGCAAAAACTTCCATCCAAAGGAGAGCAACCTCAAACATTGAAGGAACATCAGTCCACATGGATAACAAAGTATGAGCACAAAAACTCTGGTAACTCTAAAAGCCAAAGTGTCGTCTTAACTCCAAACTGCACCAGCTCAATGGTTCTTCAGGCTGAAATGGTTGAAATGACAGATATGAAATTTAGCAACTGGATGGCAATGAAGATTATCTGGATTTAGTACAAAGTTGAAGCCCAGTCTAAGGAATCTAAGGACTCCAATAAAATAATACAAGAGCTGAGAGACAAATTAGCTTTTTTTTTTTTTTTTTTTTTTTCTGAGACGACATCTTGCTCTGTCACCCGGGCTGGAGTGCAGTGGGGCAATCTCAGCTCACTGCAACTTCCGCCTCCCGGGTTTCAGCAATTCTCCTGTCTCAGCCTCCCATGTAGCTGGGACTACAGGCCTGCACCATGACGCCTGACTAATTTTTGCAATTTTTAGTAGAGATAGGGTTTCACCATATTCGCCAGGCTGGTCTTGAACACCTGACCTTGTGATCTGCCTGCCTTGGCCGCCCAAAGTGCTGGGAATACAGGCATGAGCCCTCACTTCCAGCACAAAATAGCCATTTTAATAAAGAATCAGACTTGTGCCACAGCTAGAAATCACTTCAAAAACTTCATAATGCAATTGCAAGTATCAGCAGCAGAACAGACCAAGTTGATGAAAGAAGCTCAGAGCTTGAACACTGGTTCCTCAAATCAACATGCAGGTGAAAACGAATAAAAGGAAGAATTTTAAAAATCAACAGAGATGCCAAGAAATATGAGATTATGTAGAGACCAAACCTGTGACTCACTGGCATCCAAGAAGACAGGAAAAGAAACAAAGCCACTTGAAAAAACATATTTCAAATATTGTTCATGAATATTTCTTTAACCTGGTTAGAGAGGTCAACATGCAAATCCAGGAAATTCAGAGAAACCAGCAAGATACTATACAACATGACTATCTTCAAGGCTCGTATCAGATTCTCCAAGGCCAGTGTGAAGAAAATGTGTTAAAGGTAACTAGAGAGATGGGGAAGGTCACATACAAAGAGATATTTAACAGTTTAACAGTAGACCTTTTGGTAAAAAGATAACAAGCCAGAAAAGGCTGGGGGCCTAAATTTATTGTACTTAAAAAAAAATCCAACCCAAAAATTTGTATTCCAACAATCTAAACTATAAATGAAGGAGAATTATAGTCTTTTTCAAATAAGCAAATACTGACAGAAATTATTACCACTAGATCTGCCTTATGAGAAGTCTGTAAGGGAGTGTTAAACATGAAAATAAAACTACCACAAAAACACACTTAATCACATTACATTAAAAAGCAACTATACTATCAAGTCTACATAACTACAAGCGAACAAACGACAGGATTAAATCTCACATGCCATGCTGGATTTGGTGTGCCAGCATTTACTTGAGGATTTTCTCATTGATGTTCATCAGGGATATTGGTCTGAAATTTTCGTTTTTGTTATGCTTCTGCCAGGTTTTGGTATCAGGATGATGTTGGCCTCATAAAATGAGTTAGGGAGGATTCACTCTTTTTCTATTACTTGGAATAGTTTCAGAAGGAATGGTACCAGCTCCTCTTTGTACCTCTAATAGAACTAGGTTGTGAATCCGTCTGATCCTGGACTTTTTTTTGATTGGTAGGCTACTAACTGCTGCCTTAATTTCAGAATTTGTTGTTGGTCTATACAGGGATTTGACTTTTTCCTGGTTTAGTCTTGGGAGGGTGTATGTGTCCAGGAATTCATCCATTTCTTCTAGATTTTCTAGTTTTTTTGCATAGAGGTGTTTATAGTATTATCTTGTGGTGATGAATGTTTTTGTGGGATCATTGGACATCACCTTTATCATTTTTTATTGCATGTATTTGATTATTGTTTATTAGTCTGGCTAGTGGTCAGTCTATTTTGTTGATTTAAAAAAAAAAAAACTGCTTCTGGATTCATTGAATTTTTTTTTTTTTTTTTTTTTTTGAGACAGCGTCTTGCTTTGTCGCCCAGGCTGGAGTGCAGTGGTGTGATCTCGGCTCACTGCAAGCTCCGCCTCCTGGGTTCACACCATTCTCCTGCCTCAGCCTCCCGAGTAGCTGGGACTACAGGCGTCCACCACCATGCCCAGCTAATTTTTTGTATTTTTAGTAGAGACAGGGTTTCACCATGTTAGCTAGGATGGTCTCCATCTCCCGACCACATGATCTGCCCGCATCAGCCTGCCAAAGTACTGGGATTAGAGGTGTGAGCCACCGTGCCCGGCCTTGATTTTTTTGAAAAGTTTTTTGTGTCTCTATCTCCTTCAGTTCTGCTCTTATCTTAGTTATTTCCTATCTTCTTCTAGCTTTTGAATTTGTTTGCTGTTGCTTCTCTAGTTCCTTTAATTGTGTTGTTAAGGCATTGATTTTAGATCTTTCCTGCTTTTCTTTATGAGTATTTAGTGCTATAAATTTCCCTCTACACACTGCTTTAAATATGTCCCAGAGATTCTGGTACATTGAGTCTTTGTTCTCATTGGTTTCAAAGAACATCTTTATTTCACTGGGATGCAAGGCTGGTTCAACATATGCAAATCAAAAAATATATTCCATCATGTAAAGAGAACCAGTGACAAAGACCACATGATTATCTCAATAGATGCAGAAAAGGCCTTCAACAAAATTCAACAGCCTTCATGCTAAAATCTCTCAATAAGCTAGGCATTAATGGAATATATCTCAAAACAATAAGAGCTATTTATGACAAACCCACAGCCAGTATCATACTGAATGGGCAGAAACTGGAAGCATTCCCTTTGAAAACTGGCACAAGACAAGGAAGCCCTCTCTCACCACTCCTGTTCAACATATTATTGGAAGTTCTGGCCAGGGCTATCAGGCAAGAGAAATACATAAAGCTTATTCAATTAGGAAAAGAGGAAGTCAAATTGTCTGTGTTTGCAGATGACATCGTATATTTAGAAAACCCCATTGTCTCAGCCCAAAATCTCCTTAAACTGATAAGCAACTTCAGGATACAAAATCATTGTGCAAAAATCACAAGCATTCTTATACACCAATAATAGAGAAACAAAGAGCCAAATCATGAGTGAACTCCCATTCACAATTGCTAAAAAAAGAATAAAATACCTAGGAATACAACTTACAAAGGATGTAAAGGACCTCTTCAAGGAGAACTACAAACCATGGCTCAAGAAAATAAGAGAGGACACAAACAAATGGGAAAACATTTCATACTAATGGAGAGGAATAATCAAAATCGTGAAATTGACCATACTGCCCAAATTTATTTATGGATTCAATGCTATCTATCCCCATCAAACTACCCATGACTTTCTTCACAGAATTGGAAAAAACTACTTTAAATTTCTTATGGAACCAAAAAGCAGTGCACATAGCTAAGACAATTGCAAGCAAAAAGAACAATGCTGGAAGCATCACGCTACCTGACTTCAAACTATACTGCAAGGCTACAGTAACAAAAACAGCATGGTACTGGTAACAGAACAGATATATAAGCCAATGGAGCAGAACAGAGGCCTGAGAAACAACACCACACATCTATAACCATCTGATCTTTGACAAACCTTACAAAAGCCAACAATAGGGAAAATATTTCCTATTTTATAAAGAGTATTGGAAAAACTGGGTAGCCATATGCAGAAAGTGGAAACTGGATTCTTTACTTACACCTTATACAAAAATTAACTCAAGATGGATTAAAGACTTAAATGTAAGACCTAAAACCATAGAAACCCTAGAAGAAAATCTAGGTAATACCATTCAGGACATAGGCATGGGCAAAGGCTTCACTACTAAAGCACCAAAAGCAAAGGCAACAAAAGCTGAAATTGACAAATGGGATCTAATGAAACTAAAGAGTTTCTGCACAGCAAAAGAAACTACCATCCGAGTGAAAAGACAAACCTACAGAATGGGAGACAATTTTTGCAGTTTATACATTTGATAAATGGCTAATATCTAGAGTCTACAATGAACTTAAAGAAATTTACAGGAATAAAAAAACAATCCCATGAGAAGTGGGCAACATATAATTTGCATATGTTGAACTGGCCTTGCATCGCAGTGAAATAAAGATGTTCTTTGAAACCAATGAGAACAAAGACTCAGTGTACCAGAATCTCTGGAACATATTCAAAGCAGTGTGCAGAGGGAAATTTATAGCACTAAATACTCACAAAGAAAAGCAGGAAAGATTTAAAATCAATGCCTTAACAACACAATTAAAGGAACTCGAGAAACAAAGGAACTAGAGAAGCAACAGCAAACAAATTCAAAAGCTAGAAGAAGATAGGAAATAACTAAGATAAGAGCAGAACTGAAGGAGATAGAGAACAGACACTTCTCAATGGGAGACATTTATGCAGCCAACAAACATAGGAAAAAATCTCATCATCACTGGTCATTAGATAAATGCAAATCAAAACCACAATGAGATACCATCTCACTCCAGTTAGAATGGTGATCATTAAAAGGTCAGGAAACAACTGATGCTGGAGAGGATGTGGAGAAATACAAAGCTTTTATACACTGTTGGTGGGAATGTAAATTAGTTCATACATTGTGGAAGACTGTGTGGTGATTTCTCAAGGATCTAGAACTAGAAATACAATTTGAGGCCGGGCGCGGTGGCTCAAGCCTGTAATCCCAGCACTTTGGGAGGCCGAGGCGGGTGGATCACGAGGTCAGGAGATCGAGACTATCCTGGCTAACACGGTGAAACCCCGTCTCTACTAAAAAATACAAAAAACTAGCCGGGCGTGGTGGCGGGCGCCTGTAGTCTCAGCTACTCAGGAGGCTGAGGCGGGAGAATGGCATGAACCCGGGAGGCGGAGCTTGCAGTGAGCCGAGATCACGCCACTGCACTCCAGCCTGGGAGACACAGCGAGACTCCGTCTCAAAAAAAAAAAAAAAAAAAAAAAAAGAAATACCATTTGACCCAGCAATCCCACTACCAGGGATATACCCAAAGGATTACAAATCATTCTGCTATAAAGACATATGCTCACATATGTTTATTGAGGCACTGTGCAAAGTAGCAAAGACTTGGAACCAACCCAAATGCCCATCAATGATAGACTTGATAAAGAAAATGTTGCACATATATGCCATGGAATAGTGTGCAGCCATTAAAAAAAGGGTGAGTTCATGTCCTTTGCAGGGACATGATGATGCTGGAAACCATCATTCTCAGCAAACTGACACAAGAAGAGAAAACCAAACATCGTATGTTCTCATAAGTGGGAGTTGAACAATGAAAACACATGGTCACAGGGAGGGGAACATCACACACTGGGGCCTGTCAGGGTGGAGTCTAGGGGAGGGATAGCATTAGGAGAATATCTAATGTAGGTGATGAGTTGATGGGTGCAGCAAACCGTCATGACACATGTATACCTTTGTAGCAAACCTGCACATTCTGCACATATACCCCAGAACTTAAAGTATAATAATAATAAAAAAAGAAAAGCTGATGCAGTGAGGGAGTTTTTTTTTTTTTTAAGGAGAAACACTGATGGCTCTTTTAGATTTGTTTTTTCTTGATAGAAATTATTCAATGCATTATGGAGATTCACTACTATGAATTATTGCGATAATGGTTGAACCATCCAAAAAAATCTTTATCAGTGATAGACTGGATTAAGAAAATGTGGCAGATATACATCATGGAATACTATGCAGCCATAAAAAAGGATGGGTTTCTGTAGATGGATGAAGCTGGAAACCATCATTGTCTGCAAACTATCGCAAGATCAGAAAACCAAACACCACATGTTCTCACTCATAAGTGGGAGTTGAACAATTGGAATAAATGGACCCAGGGAGGGAAGCATCACACACTGGGGCCTGTCAGGGGTTGGGGGCCTAGGGGAGGGATAACATTAGGAGAAATACCTTAGTTGGCAGGTCGAGGGGTGCAGCAAACCACCATGGCATGTATATACCTATGTAACAAAACTGCACGTTCTGCCTATGTAATCCACAAGTATAATATAAATAAAATAAATAATAAATAGAAATAAAATCTCACATGTCAATATTGACTTTGAATGTAAATGAGCTAAACAATTCTAAATATATATGCACCTAAACTCAGGCACCCAGATTTATAAATCATCTGACAGTGGTCTGATATTTAGAATCTGTAAGGAACTTAAACCTGTAAAAAAACAAGCAACCATTTTAAAAATGGGCAAAAGACATGAACAGACATTTCTCAAAAGAAGATATACATGAGGTCAACAGACATATGAAATAAAAAGCTCAACATTACTAACATTGGTGAAATGCAAATAGAAGCAACAGTAAGATAGCATTCTCATATCTGTCAGAATGCCTATCAATAAAAAGTCAAAAAATAACAGATGTTGGCATGGTCACAGAGAAAGGGGAATGCTTATACACTGCTGTTGGGAATGTAAGTTAGTTCAGCCATGCAGAACCAGTTTGGAGATTCCTTAAAGAATTTAAAACAGGCCAGGTGCAGTGACTCAACGCCTGTAATCCCAGGACTTTGGGAGGCCGAGGCGGGCAGATCACAAGGTTAGGAGATTGAGCCCATGCTGGCTAACACAGTGAAACCGCATCTCTACTAAAAATACAAAAAATTAGCTGGGCGTGCTGGCAGGCGCCTTTAGTCCCAACTAGTTGGGAGACTGAGGCAGGAGAATGGCATGAACCCTGCAGGCAGAGCTTGCAGTGAGCCAAGATTGTACCACTGCACTCTAGCCTGGGTGACAGTCTGTCTCAAAAGAATTTAAAACAGAAATATTCTTTGTCCCCACAATCTTATTACTAGCCATCTACCCAAATGAATATAAATTGTTCTGCTATATATGACACATAGCACATATATTTATCAGAGTACTATACATAATATCAAACACATGAAATCTACCTACATGTCCACTGATTGCAGATTGGATAAAGAATATGTGGTGCATATATACCCATGAAATACTATGCAGTCAAAAAATTGAAATTATTCTTTGCAGTAACAGAAATGAAGCAGAAGGCTGTCATCCTAAGGAAATTAATGCAGGAACCGAAAACCAAATATCATATGTTCTCACTTACCAATGATAGCTACATGTTTAGTACACATGAACTCAGACAGGTGAACAATAGACATTGGGGCTTACTTGATGTTGGAAGGTGGCATGTGAGTGAGAATAAACAAAACCACCTATCAGGTACTATGCTTATTACCTGGGTGGTGAAATCATTTGTATATGAAACCCCAGTGACTTGCGGTTCACCTGTATAACAGACCTGCACATCTACTCTGAAAATAAAATGAAAGTTGAAGATTAAATAGGAACAAAACGCATTCAAAGGGGGAAATTGATTAATAGGATGCTTCATAGAATGCCCTGACATTGAACTTACTAGACAAAGACTTAAAATCATCTATCTAAAATATACCCAGAGGCCTAAAGAAAATCATAAAGAAAAATACTGATTGAAACCAAAACAATGTCTTACCAAATACAGAGTATCTCAGTAAAGGAATGAAATTAATGAAAACAAACAAAATTCAAGAGTTGAAATAAAAACTTCACCAGAATGATTCAATGCCTTTTAACAGATCAAAGAAGTCATCATTAAGCATGAGGATAGTGTTTGATATTGTTCATTTTGAAGAACAGAAGGAAAACAGGATAGCTGGGTGCATTTATTCATACCTGAAATCTGAACACTTTGAGAAATTATGGTTAGAGGTGCATTTGAGCCCAGAAGTTGTAGACAAGCCTGGGCAACATAGCAAACCCTATCGCTACAAGAAATATAAAAATTAGCCAAGCATTGTGGTACACATCTATAGTTCTAGCTCCTAGAAAGGCTGAGACTGGAGGATCACTCAAGCCTACGGTTGACGGTTACAGTGAACTATAATTGCACAACTGCATACCAGCTTGGATGACAGTCTGATACTCATCCCTTAAAAATGAAAAACAACAACAACAACAACAGTATGGAATGAAGAAATATGAGCAAAGGCTGAGACATTTGTAATACCATTAAGAGTACAAGTACTCACATAATAAGAGCAACAGAAGGAACATAACAAAATAAATAGCCAGAAAATATTCAACAATCCAAAGCTAAAAACTCTTCAGATTTCATGAAATTCATAAATCTACAAACACAAGTTCAATGAATCACAGAAAAGAAGATACTAAAGACATACATACAAACAAAGAAACATTATACTCAAGCTATCAAAAGTCAATTAAGAAGAGTCTTGAAAGCATCGAAGTGACTCATCGCACACACACAAAAATCCTCAATTCAATTCACTTCATAAACCACAGATGTCAGAAATCATTGGCAGAACATATTTAAAATACTAAAACAAATTGTTAACATCAATGGAGAATTTAATATTTCACAAAATAGTTCTTCAAATATGAAGGAAAAACAAAGACATTACAGATTAAAAGAAAAATGAGTTTGTCACTGTCGACTTACCATAGTATAAATGCTAATGAGAAAATATACTAGAAAACAACTCAAAGCCACATGAATAAATAAATAAAAATGAAGGAAAAAAATCTCCATGAGTAACTGCCAAAACATAATATTGCATTTTTGGCTATTAATTTATTTTTTATATTAAAAGGCAAATGATTCAAACAATAATTTCAAATTTATACTGATGAACATACAATGTCAAATGTTTTAAGATGTAAATTTGTGGTAATAGCAACATTACGGTGTGCTGTGCTATAAAGGATTTTGTTTTCTGCTATTGAAAGTAAGCTAGCAGTACCATTTTTTGTTTTGTGAGTATTATTCTTTTTTTTTTTTCTTTTTTCTTTTACTTTAAATTCTTGGATACATGTGCAGAACATATAGGTTGGTTATACAACTACACATGTGCCCTGGTGGTTTGCTACACCTATCAACCCATTATCTAGGTTTTAAACCCTGTGTGCCTTAGCTCTTTATCTTAATGCTGTCTCTCCATTTGCCCCAGACTGGCCCCAGTGTGTATCTTCCCCTCCCTGTGTCCATGTGTTCTTATCATTCAGCTCCAACTTATGAGTGAGAATATGCAGTGTTTGGTTTTCTGTTACTGTGTTAGTTTGCTGAGAATGATGACTTCCAGCTTCATCCATGTCCCTGCAAATAACATGAGCCAATTCCTTTTTATGGCTGTATAGTATTTCATGGTATATATGTGCCACATTTTCTTTGTCCAGTCTATCATTGATGGACATTTGGGTTGCTTCCATGTCTTTGCTGTTGTAAATAGTGCTTCAATAAATATACGTGTGCATATGTCTTTATAGTAGAATAATTTTTATTCCTTTGGATATATACCAATAATGGAATTGCTGGGTCATATGGTATTTCTGGTTGTAGATCCTTGAGGAATCACTACACTGTCTTCTACAGTGGCTGAACTAATTTACATTCCCTCCAATAATGTAAAAGCCTTCTCATTTCTCCACAGCCTCACCGGGATCTTTTGATCTTGACATTTAATAATAACCATTCTGACTGGTGTGAGACGGTATCTCATTGTGGTTTTTATTTGCATTTCTCTAATGATCAATGTTGTTGAGCTTTTTTCATATGTCTGTTGGCTGCGTAAATATCTTCTTTTGAGAAATGCCAGTTCATATGGTTTGCCCACTTTTTGATGGGGTTATTTTTTTCTTGTAAATTTGTTTAAATTCCTTGTACATTCTGGACATCAGACATTTGTCAGATGGGTAGATTGTAAACATTTTCTCTCATTCTGTAGGTTGCCTGTTCACTGTGATGATAGTTTCTTTTTCTTTGCAGAAACTCTTTAGATTCCGTTTGTCAATTTTAGCTTTTATTGCAGTTGCCTTTGGTGTTTTTGTCATAAAGTATTTGCATAGGTACCTATGCCTATGTCTTGAATGACATGTCCTGTGTTTTCTTCTAGGGTTTTTATGGTTTGGGGTTTTACATTTAAGTATGTAATCTATCTTGAGTTAATTTTTGTGCAAGGTGTAAGGAAGGGATTCAGTTTGTTTTCTCATATGACCAGCCAGTTTTCCCAGCACTATTTACTAAATAGGAGATCCTTTCCCCACTGCTTGTCTTTGTCAGTTCTGTTGAAGATTAGATGGTTTTAGATGTGTGGTGGTATTTCTGAGGTCTCTGTTCTGCTCCATTGATCTATATGTCTGTTTTGGTACCAGTACCATGCTGTTTTGGTTAGTGTAGCCTTGTTGTATTGTTTGAAGTAAGGTAGTATGATGCCTCCAGCTTTGTTCTTTTTGCTTCTGATTGTCTTGGCTATACTATATGGGTTCTCCTTTGGATCTATATGAAATTTTTTCTAATTCTGTGAAGAATGTCAATGGTAGTTTGATGGGAATATCATTGAATCTACAAAGTACCTTGGGTAGTATGACCATTTTCATGGTATTGATTCTTCCTATCCATGAGCATGGAATGTTTTTCCTTTTGTTTCCTCTCATATTTCCTTCAGCAGTGTTTCATAGTTCTCCTTGAAGAGCCTTCATGTTCCTTGTTAGCTGTATTTCTAGGTACTTTGTTCTCTTTATGGTAATTGTGAATTGGAGTTCATTCATGATTTTGCTCCCTGCTTGTCTTGGTCTATAGCAATGCTTGTGGTTTTAGCACATTGATTTTGTATCCTGAGACTTTACTAAAGTTGCTTGTCAGCTTACAGAGTCATTAGGCTGAGATGATGGTGTTTTCCATATACAGAATTGTGTCATCTGGAATCAGAGATGATTTGACTTCCTCTCTTCCTATTTGAATACACTTTGTATTTTTTTCTTGCCTAATTGCCCTGATGCTGCCCTCATAACATGAGTTAGGGAGGAGTCCCTATTTTTCAGTTGTTTGTAATAGTTTCTGGCGAAATGGTATCAGCTCCTCTTTGTATCTTTGATGGAATTCAGCTGTGAATTAATCTGGTCGTGGGCTTTTTGAAATTTACTTATTTACTTTCATTGTTTTGTTGTGTTAATAGGCTATTAGTTACTGCCTCAATTTTGAATTTGGATTTGACTTCTTCTTGGTTTAGTCTTTGTAGTGTGTTTGCGTTCAGGAATTGATCAGTTTCTTCTAGATTTTCTAGTTTGTTTGCATAAAGATGTTTATAATATTCTCTGATGGTAGTTTGTATTTCTGTGGGATCAGTGGTGATATCCCCTTTATTGTTTTTTATTGTGTCTATTTGATTCTTCTCTCTTTTCTTCTGTATTTGTCTAGCTAGCATGTGGACTGTGTATTTTGTTAATTTTTTCAAGAAAACAGCTCCTGGATTCATTGATTTTTTTTTGGAATGTTTTCCATGTCTCTCTCTCCTTCAGTTTTACTCTTTTCATAGTGATTTCTTGTCTTTTGCTAGCTTTCAGATTGTTCTCTCTTGCTTCTCTAGTTTGTTGTTTTTTTTTTTTTTTTTTTTTTTTTTTTTTTTTTTTTTTTTTTTGGAAGTGGAGTCTCATTCTGTCTCCCAGGACAGAGTGCAGTGGCGTGGTCTCAGCTCACTGCAACCTCTGCCTCCCAGGTTTAAGCGATTTTCCTACCTCAGCCTCCTGAGTAGCTGGGATTATGGGCACATATGACAATGCCTGGCTAATTTTTTTATTTGTAGAGAGGGAGATTCACCATGTTGGCCAGGCTGGTCTCAAACTCCTGGCCTCAAGTGATCTGCCAATCTTGGCCTCCAAAAATCCTGGAATTACAGATGTGAGCCACCATGCCTAGCTCTGGTTCTTTTAATTGTGTTTAGGTTGTTGATTTGAAATATTTCTAACTTTCCTTTGTGGGGATTTAGGGCGATAAATTTCCCCATTAACAGTGCTTTAGTTAGGTCCCAGAGATTCTGATGCATTGTCTCTTTGTTCTCATTGGTTTCAAAGAACTTCTTTATTTCTGCCATAGTTTTATTATTTACCCAGGAGTCATTCACAAGCAGGTTGTTCAATTTCTATGAACATTTGTGGTTTTTCAGTGAGTTTCTTAACTCTAAGTTCTAATTTGAACATAATGTGGTCTGAGAGATGGTTTGTTGTAACTTCTGTTCTTTTCCGCTTGCTATGGATTACTTTCCTTTCAATTTTGTGGTTGATTTCAGAAAATGTGTCACATTGCACTGAGAAGAATGTATTTTCTGTTGATTTGATGTGGAGCATTTTGTAGTTGTCTACTAGGTTCACTTGATGCAGAGCCGAATTCAAGTCCTGAATATTCTTGTTACTTTTCTGTCCTGTTGATCTGTCTAATATGGACACTGTGGTGTTAAAGTCTCCCACTATTATTGGTTGGAAGTCTGTCTCTTTCTAGGTCTGTAATGACTTGTTTTATGAGTCTGGGTGCTCCTGTATAGGGTGCATGTATATTTAGGATAGTTAGTGCTTACTGTTCACTTGATTACTTTACCATTATGTAATGCCCTTCTTCATCTTTCTTGATCTGCATTGGTTTAAAGTCTGTCTTGTCAGAGACTAGAATTGCAAACCCTGCCTTTTTTTACTTGCTTTTTATTTTCTTGGTAAATATTCCTCCATCCCTTTATTTTGAGCCTATGTCTGTCTTTGCACATGAGATGGGTCTCCTGAATAAAGCACACTGATGGGTCTTGATTCTTTATCCACTTTGTCAATCTGTGTTTTTAATTGGGGCAGTTAGCCCATTTACACTTAAGGTTAATATCATTATGTGTGAATTTAATCCTATCATTATAATGCTATATGGTGATTTTGCACACTAGTTGATGCAGTTTCTTCATAGTGTCACTGGCCTTTATATTTTGGTGTGTTTTTGCAGTGGCTGGTACTTGTTTTCCCTTTCCATATTTAATGCTTTTTTCATATTTAGTGCTTTTTCAGCTCTTGCAAGGCAGACCTGGTGAGGACAAATCGCTCAGCATTTGCTTGTCTGGAAAGGATTTTATTTTTCCTCACTTGTGAAGCTTAGTTTGACTGGATATGAAATTCTGGGTTGAAAATTTGTTTAAGAATGTTGACTATTGTCCCCCAATCTCTTCTGGTTGTAAAGTTTCTGCTGAGAGGTCTGCTTTTAATCTGATGGGGTTCCCTGTGTAGGTGACCTGACCTTTCTCTCTCTGTCCTTAACATTTTTTAAACATTTTTTTTTCATTTTCATCTCAAAGAATCTGATGATTATGTGTCCTGGAGTTAATCTTCTCATGGAGTATCTTAATGGTGTTCTCTGTATTTCCTGAATTGGAATGTTTGCTTGTCTTACTAGGTTGGGGAATTTCTTCCAGATAGTATCCTGAAGTGTGTTTTCTGGCTTGGTTGCATTCTCTCTGTGTCTTTCAGGTATTCCAATTAATGTCTACATCATCCCATATTTCTTGGAGGTTTTCTTTGTTCCTTTTCATTCCTTTTTCTCTAATATTTCTGCATACCTTATTTTAGCAACATGGTCTTCAAACTTCGATATCCTTTCTTCTGCTTGGTCAGTTTGGTTATTTATACTTGTGTGTCCTTCATGAAGTTCTCATGCTGTGTTTTTCTGCTCCATCAAGTCATTTATGTTTCTCTATAAACAGGTTATTCTAGGTAGTGCCTCCTGTAACTTTTTTTTTTTTTTTTTTTTGAGATGGAGTCTCATTCTGTTGCCCAGGCTGGAGTACAGTGGCATGATCTCATCTCACTGCAAGCTCTGCCTCCCAGGTTCATGCCATTCTCCTGCCTCAGCCTCTCAAGTAGTTGGGACTACAGGGACCCGTCACCACATCCCTGCTAATTTTTTGTATTTTTAGTAGAGATGTGGTTTCACTGTTAGCCAGAATGGTCTCAATCTCCTGACCTCATGATTGCCCACCTCAGCCTCCCAAAGTGCTGGGATTACAGGCGTGAGCCACTGCGCCCAGCCAGCTCCTCCTAACTTTTAATCAACATTCTTAGCTTCTTTGTATTGGCTTAGAACATGTTCCTTTAGCTCAGAAGAGTTTTTTATTACCCACATTCTGAAGCCTACTTTTGTGAACTCATCCATCCCATTCTCTGCTTAGTTCTTCATCCTTGCTGGAGAGGCACTGCAGTCATTTGAAGGAGAAGAGGCACTGTGGCCTTTTGGGTTTTCAGCGTTTTTTCACTGATTCTCATCTTGTGAGTTTGTTTAGTGTCAGTGTTTGAGGCTGGTTTTTGTGAGGACTCTTCATTGTTGTTGATGCTGTTGTTGTTGCTTTCTGCTTGCTTGCTTGCTTGCCTGTTTGTTTGTTTCTATTTCAATGATCAGGTCCTTCCGTAGGGGTGCTGCAGTTTGCTGGGGGTTTACTTCAGGCCCTCTTTATGTGGTTTTCTCCTGTACCTGGAGATGTCATTCAAGAAAGCTGGAGAACAGCAAAGATGGGTGCTGGCTCCTTCCTCTGGAATGTTTGTCCTTGAGGGGCACCAAACTCATGCCAGTAAAACTGCTCCCATTTAGGGTGTCTGACAATCCCTGTTGGAGGGTCTACCTAGTTGAATGGGCTGGGAGCAGGACCCCTTTAATGAAGCACTTTTACTGCCCCCTGCTGGAGGGCATTTGCTTTGCAGAGGGTAAAAACCAGTCATCTGGGCTGTGCAGATTCTTGAGAACCAACAGGAAGACTAAGTTTCCTGGTCCCCAGAGACCATGACTACCCACTTCCCCTAGGGGCTCAAGCCCAGGAATATCAGAGCCCCTGGCTGGAGTTGTTGGAGTTCCTGAAGGGAGGCCGTACCCAGTGAGGAGGGATGAGTAAGGGCCAGGCCTGAAGAGGCACTCTGTCCACAGTCTGCCACAGCCACTGTGTTGCACTGTGGCAGACAAGTCTTGGGTCAAAGCTGTCCAGATTCCCTGGCTCCAGCAGAAGAAAAGCACAAATTGGAGCTACAGAGATGGATGCCAGCCTTCCCCTGCCCTGGGAGCTTAGTGTGTTAGGCAGCTATCAGTCCCAGTTTTGGCTGCTGCCCCTCCCACAAGGAGCCCAAATGGCTTAGATAGCAGGCAGTCAAAGCTGTGGTGCTGGTCACCCGCCCCTCTGGGAATTCAGCAGACTTAAGCAGATTCTAGCTGAAAGGCTGTTGAGAATCTGTGTGCTTCCATGATTGAGACCCTAGCCCCACTGGTGTTGATTCATGAATGGGGACTTCCAATCCATGGGTTGCAGAGTTCCATGGAAAAAAGCAGTTTCCCAGGCAGGATGCATGCTCACTCATGATCTCATTTGGTTGGGTAGCATGCTCACTCACCACTCCATTGCCTTGTATGAGTCTCAGGTGGACTGCTGCACCACGCTGCTCTTCCTTCCTCTATTTTGAACACATCAGCTGCCTAGTCAGTTCTGATGAGAGAACCTGGATACCTCGGTTGTTGATATGGGATTTGCATGCTCTTATGGTTCTTTTCGATGAGAGACTCTGCTTGCCACTGCTTCTAATTGGCCATCTTGGCCCACATCCCTTTCTTTTCTCACTTTGCCGTGCAGGCTGGAGGTCACTGGTGTGATTATAGCTCATCACAACTTCAAACTCATGGGCTTGAGTGATCTTCTTGCCTTAGCTTTCTGAGTAGCTCAGACTACAGGTAGGTGTCACCATGCCCTAAATTTTGTAGAGATGAAATCTTGCAAGTTAAAACTATGTTGGTTTCAGTCTGGCCTCAGTGATTTCCCAGCCTTGGTTTCTGAAGTACAATGAGCCACCACATTTGACCTAATATTACTTTATTCATAATTTTTAAGAATTAAGTTTTTATTTGTGATCCCTAGGTAACAACTAAGGCAATTAATATTTTAAAAATACAAGAACAAGACCACGTGGGCAACATGGCCAAACCCCATCTCTACAAAAAATGCAAATGGATGATGTGGTGGCATCTGCCTTTAATCCCAGCTACTGTGGGGTCTGAGGCAGGAGAATCAACCAAACCTGGGAGGTCAAGGCTGTAGTGAGTTATGATTTTGCCACTGTACTCCAGTCTGAGTGGCAGAGTATGATCCTGTCTCAAAACAAAGCAAAACAACAAAAACACAAGAAGAGAAATAGGAAAGGAATCAATATAATATTGTAGAAAAATATCAATGAATTATGAAAGAAGCATAATGAATAAATGGAAGAAAAAAATATAAAAGTTATCAAAAACAAACATCAAATGGCAGCAAAATTGTCTTAAATTTACTTCAAATATAAATGGATTAAATTGTCTAAATAAAAGACAGAGGATGTTTTACCAAAACACCAGGCTTCAGTCTGGGTCCCTGCTCTAGGAAAGCCAGTCTCCAAGACAATGAGTGTTCCCAGGAAATAATTCTTTATTTGGGTACTGCAGCTAAGGAGTTGGGGCATCAGTCTCAAATCCATCTCCTCAACTGAATAAAATTAAGGGTTTATATAGCAAGTAGGAAATACAACCAAATGTTGGAAAACAGGGATTTGGGAGGGGTAAGAAAGAAGAGTTTGCCAACAGGAAACAGGTGTTTGTTAGGCAATTATCATAGATGAGGGGTCTGGCATCTTATTGTCCACGGGCAGTAATCTGCTTAGCTCCAGTTCCTTGCCACTATCTGGAAAAAAATGATTGTTGGTTTCCTGAGAAAGGAACTCAATCAAGACAGTGTAATTTTCCCAAATTTTAAGAGTGAGAGGGTCAATTTGTATGTTTATTGAAAAGAAACCATAAACGTAGGTTGTATAGGACAATTGAGCTAGTTTCATTTTGTCTTCTCAAACCCTTCTGCCAAAAAATGGACTTGCCCAGTATAAAGGAGGGTTAATTCTGCTTCCAAACCAGGTGTAGAGGAAACTAGAGGTCTGATCTTCTGACCATTGTCATTGCATCTTGATATAACATGGCATCAATTGCTGAAAGCAGGTTGAACATGGTTTTGCAGACTCTTTAGGGATCTTCTTGTTAGACCTGTTTCCCAGCCAATATAAATCCCCCAATCTAAAGTCTTCATCTCTATTTCTTTTTGGTTTCACTCATAATCTTCAAGATATTGTTTAGTTTCACCCTTGGACAAAGGAGATGCTGGCTTTAATTTTAGGTGGCTTATTAGATGGTGATCTATTTAATATTCACCCTAGTGAGAGAACACTTTCTCTCTTTGATACGATGCAGTTACACCTCTCCCTGACCTTGGATTCTTTAGGAGGTTTCAGACACTTGAATACAGTAACATGCACTGTAAATCAACAAGAAGGGGCCAGAGGCATTCCAAACTTACTTTTAGCCATGGGAGCTTTTTTGTAAATCTGTGTTAAACGAAACTCAGCTCCACTGTGGCTTCAGTTTAGTGCTTGTCAAATTTCTTTACCAAAAAGTACAGTGTATATAACTTTTTTACTCTAATCCAGAAAGCCAGTTCTGGATTTCTTCTCAGCCTCCTAGCTATGGGTGTGAGAATGGAACTCTCCTGATTTAGCCATTTATCTCTATAACGAGCAAGAGAGACATCATCATCCTACTGTTTTAGAAGTAGGAACTGAAGACCAGAGGGGCTAAGAAACCTACTTAATGTCCCACAGAAAGCCTCTACTTATGGGTGTGCAAATGGTGCATTTGTGCATGTCACAACCATGGGGGATGTCATGCCCCATAGTCACTGAGATATGTAATTATTAATACAGTATCTTAGCAAATGGTAGAAAATGCCTTGATAAAATATCTCCTTGTTTAAATTCACACAAAGTCCTAATAGTAGGACCATTAGGACAAGTTAGAGAGAAAAATTATGTAGTTAGGGTGGGTCATTGGAAAAACTCCTTTAAACAGCCTGATTTTTCAGGCTGCTGGCAGAGATAAGGAAATTTGCACAAACCTCCAGCCCAATCAGGTAAAGGAACAGGGTCCAACATAAAAACTCCTTTGCTCTTTGTGCCTAAGAAAGGCCCACAGCTACATTGATAAGAAAACAAGACCCAACATAGAAATATCTTTGTGTTTTATATAACCAGTATTAAAAACCAAAAATCTTTGTATTTTATCTATGCCTCTCCTTTTATGGTCTTGCTCATAATTGGCTCTGGAGGGTTTTGGTAGGCACTTTTTTCCCACTTTATTGGATGTGCTTTGGACTCTGAGCTGAGCTTCCATGAATCATCACTTCAGTCCCTGATTCGTCCAGGTCCAAGGTCCTGGGTCAAGCTTTTACTTCAGTTCCTGATTAGTCCTGGACCAAGGTCTCCCACCAAATTGAGTAACATTTGCCTCAAGACCAGTTAGCACAGTCCTTCCCTTCTCAGTCCATAAAAACTCAGGAATTAGCCTCACAGTGGGCAACCCACTTGGACACCCCCAACCTGCAGTGGAGAGGTTTCTTCTTCCACTTACTAAATTTTTCCTCCAATCTCACTCTTTATGTCCATATTCTTTAATTTTCTTGGCTGTGAGACAAACAACTGCAGGTGATACCTTACAAGGGGACTGTAACATATTGTTTGGTGCATTGGCCAGAAGTGACTCATCAGAAATGTGAGTGGGAGTGGACCTTCAAACTCTTACTTTCATTTTTGAGGCTTCTTGTTCTCAGTTTTACTTTTATCACTCAAGATTAGACAAAATGCTAGGCCCCTGTCAGCCAATTAAAAGTGGATAGATAGCATGGCTGCCAGCCTTACAAGCCTCAGGGGACAATCACTGCAGAGGAATTTGTCAATCCTCTGTTTTTTTGTCAAGGGCAGCTTCCTCTTGACAAATTCTAGCCTCAGTACTGTCCATCAAAGGAAGAAGAGAAATTTAATCCTTATGTTCTTTTGAGGCACCTCTTCTGCATCCAGTTGTATTGGCATTTGAACAAAAGTGAGATTTTATGGTTGGAAGTCAATTTGTTTCATTCTCTTGGATTTCAATGTTGTACTAGGACCATGGCAAGGGAAGCCAGGGATAGTGTTAACGCTTTTCCATTAAAAGGTCTTGCCCAAATCCAAACACTACATACTCTCTCCCAGGCCCCTGTGGTACCTTGGGAGCCTTTTGGGTTGAGTGGACTTAGGAAGCAAAAAAAAAAAAAAAAAAAAAAATCACCAGCAAAGAGCTAGCACCGTGTTCAAGTAAATATTACTAATTCTGACAAATATCTCCTTCGGAACTATGAGTCAAAATCATGCTTAGATTCATGGGTGGCACCCGTCATGGTCACCAGACCCTAAAAAGTTGGGGGAGGAAAGAAAACATGGAAAATTCCCTTTCTGTCTGCCCTGGGCCACTCTTAAAAGAGGAAGGAGACTAAGGGATGTCTTTTCTTCCCCATTTTTAGATGAGTAACAAGCCATCTTCAGCCTGCACTTTTCTCAAGTATATGCTGAAACATTGGGACTATTTTAACCCTGAGACTCTAAAAACAACAACAAAAAAGAAAAAACAGTTTATATTCTCCTGCACAAACCCATGATTATCTTACCAACTCTAGGATGGACAGGCCTGCTCTTCTGAGAGAAGTGTTAATTTTTACTGTCCAACAACTAAACATTTTCTGCAGATGGGAAGGCAACTGGTCCAAGGTTGCTGATGTAAAACCTTTCTTTGCCTTGGGAAACAACCCAGACCCTTGTAAGCATTGTAAAATTGACTCTCTCCTGGCCAGGTGCAGTGGCTCATGCCTGTAATCCCAGCACTTTGGGAGACCGAGGTGGGAGGATCATGAGGTCAGGAGATCAAGACTATCCTGGCTACACGATAAAACCCCCTCTCTACTAAAAATACAAAAAATAAAATAAAATAAAATAAAATAAAGTAAAATTAGCTGGCCATGGTGGTGAGCACCTGTAGTCCCAGCTCTGAGAAGGCTGAGGCAGGAGAAAGGCATGAACCCGGGAGATGCAGCTTGCTGTAAGCTGAGATCGTGCCACTGCACTTCCAGCCTGGGCGACAGACCGAGACTCCATCTCAAAAGAAAAAAAACAAAATTGACTCTGTCCTGTTGGCAGTGAAGTCAGGCAAGACTACAAATGGTAACTTTCCAAGGTCAGAGAAATAAACCCCTGGGGGAACCTTCAAATGCACTACCCAATAGCCATATCATCAGCTCTTCTTGCTATGCCACCCAAGAAACCCTCAACTTTGCTATTGCCCCTGCAGGAAATGCCCAAAATGTGGTTTTTGAGGGTTTTTTTTTCTCATTGTAGGACCTTACACAAATAAAGGGGGACCTAGTCAAGTTAACTGATGACCTCAGTGGATACATAGAGGCTTTCCAAAATATAACCCGTGTGTTTGATTTAATGTGGAGTGATGCTATGCTACTTCTAAACCAAAGTGGTGCAGAAAAACAGGTGCCCCTATCAGCAGCAGAAACATTTGGGAATGAACAATGTATCTATAACAGCCAGTCTAAAAGTCTGGAAGGGAACACATCTAGAAAAAGGGAAGGCTAAAGAGAAAGTGAAGGTGAACTAATAATAGAATCTCCATTCCCAATAGGGAGAGAGGCTGTGCCCCTTGAAAACCGTAATTGGAGTTGTAGTAATTCCACAGATGAGTGAAAAGAAAATACTTTCTAATGTGCATGCTGGAAGGCTTATGAAGGATCAGGGCCAAACCTCTTAATTCCTGTAAGCTATCCATTATAGATCAAAAATCAGATGAAAATTCCTCAGCCTTTTTGGAAAGACTGACAGAACCTTTTGTGAAACACACCTCCTTGTCTTCCAGTGCAATAAGGAACAGGTTTATTACTCAGGCAGCCCCTGATAGTGGAAGGAAGTTGCTGAAACAAGCGCTGTCCAAAGATCTCTTAGATTTTTCTCACCCTCAAGTTGAAACTTCACAGTATGTAAAGAATACTCTCCTCTGTGCCTCAACTGAGGAAGTCTCAGGAAGGTACTGTGGCTCTCCTCAATTTCTTACCTGAAAGGGGATATTGGGTCTCAAGATCTAAAACTCACCTCTGTCAGACTTCAGTGAAGTATGTAGGTTGTCTTACTAGAAAGGCTTGAACACCAGGTGAGTAGAGGATTAAGCCCATCTTCTTTTTTCCACTTCCCAAAACTCTCTAAAAGCTAAGAGGATTTGGGGACCTTACAGGTTTTTGCAGGTTGTGGATACCCAGATACGGTAAATTAGCTCACCCTTTATAGCACCCCATAAAAGAAACTCAAGGAGTTGAAATTCACTACCTGACTTGGGAACTTGAGGCTCAAAAGCCTTTAACCAGCTAAAGCAAGCCTTACTTAAAACACTAGCCCTCATTCATTTTATGTGGAAGGCATTTAATCTCTATGTATCAGAAAGGAAGTTTAAAGTTTAAAATCCTGGACCTTTGAGGCTCAAGGTCCAGCTCAACAGCCAATGGGTTACCTAAGTAAGGAATGTAGGTTGGTGGCTAAAGGATGGCCAGCCTGCCTCTGAACAGTTGCAGTGATGGCTTTGCTGGTTCCAGTGGACACCAGGTTAACCCTGGAGAATAACTTAATTGTATATGGTCTACATAATGTGGCAAGACTACTGTCCTCTAAGGAAAGTCTGACATAATTGCATCCTTAAATATCACGCTCTGCTGTTGGAGGGACTTGCAGCCCAGTTAAAATCCTACCATTGCCTGAACACAGCCACTTTCTCCCAGAGAAAACTAGAGAACCTGAACATAATTGTGGAAAGGTAGTGATACAAACTGGTACAATGATAATGATCACTGTTTATATTCTCTGTAAAGTTTTGCTTAATTAAAAAGGATTTCATTAAAGAGTACTCAGCTTAGTTAAAGAGGATATCCAAGCTATAGGTATATTTGAAAGGTCTTTATGTTTTTCTCTTCTTACATCTTGTTTTTCTGGAATAGTTTTTTTCTTAGTCAACTGAATTACTTTCCTCCACTCTATCTGGAAACTCTTGCTGCATGCATAAAGGGGCCTCGAATGACTTATGGTGACCTGGGGCTCCTTGGGAAAAACAGACAAGGCAACTCAGTTTCAACTTTGGGAGAACTTTCCTTTTCCCTCATAGAGCCCCAGGAATTAAGAGTGGGTAAATACCTCTCAAAATGTGTTTTTGTCTTCCAGCTATACCTTTTTGTTAGGCCTTAGAAACTACATGCCTTTTTAGTCCTGTTCTTAAAGGGCTCTACCCTGAGGCCAATAAAACAATTATAAAATGGACAAGCAGGAAATCTTGGAACTGTTGGATGATCTTCTGTCTAGTGTAGTCATATAGGTGGTATGTGTGTGATTTTTTTTTTAAGTTCTAATTGGCCTAAAGAAAAATAAGCACATAGATCAAATGTTTTGAAGAAAAAGTAAAAGCTGTAATACCTCTTAGTTTGTGTGACTTTAATATTTAAAAATTAAAAGAAGTCTTGGGGATTATTGGTAAAATACAAATGTCCTCACAATATAAATAGTTGGTTTAAATTATGCAGGTCAGATTCTAGGCTTGCTAAATTTTTTAAGGTTGTAAACTGCTCCTTTGGCCTTGGAGAACTGTTTGACTTCTCTGCTTCACAACTGGTAAGACCTGGGGTCATCTGGAAGTAAACATAAGACTGAGAATGCTGGAAGATGGCAGATTTTATCTGTGTCTAGTACGTACTTGAAACAACTTGCCAGCTTTTACATTAAAGTTAAAAATTGCTAGTTACCATTATACATGTAATCAAGACTATTAAAATAGATTTACATGCAAGGTGTATAAAAAGTAAAATATATATTTAGTAAAAGATTATAAGAACACATGAAAATGTAATTTTGCCTAGGGATAAAGGAATGCTTAAATTAGATAAAATAAAGATGAAGGTTTAAGCAAGTTGTGGAGATTGTAAAAGTTAGTCTTGCAAAGGAAACTCTGTGTGCGAACATATTGACTGAACCCAAAAGTGTATTATATGTTTTTTTATAAATCGAGCATTGAAATAAAAGCACAATAAGATTTTCTCCAGATGCTAACTGCTCTTTAGCAAAATGTATAGAGGATTATAAGAGGTTTGTAAAAATATTACCTTACGATCAAACTAGTTAAGATTGGACAGAATTGTATACAATGTTTCATTATAAATTGGGGTTAATATTAATGGTAGACTAATACAAGGCTGAAATTTGGCTTTCTCTCTTTTGAACAGGATTTTTATGTAACAGTAAAGGATAATAGAAGGTCTTTCATTTTTCAAATTTTTGAGTCATTGTTTGGCAAACAAATAACTTAAAGTGAACAAACTTCCAGAAAATAGTCTGTTCTCATTTTGTGGACATGTGGGTGGGATTTGGTGGGTTCTGGTGGCCACTTTTCTTTCCTTTTTGAACATGTTTTGCACTGTGAGCCGAGTCTCTATAAATCATCATTTCAGACCATGATTGGTCCAGGAGCAAGGTCCTAGGCCGGGCTTTCACTTCAACTTCTGATTGGTCCTGGGCCAAGGTCCTGAGCCAAGCTGCATAACACTTTCTCCAAGACCAGTCAGCACATTTCTTCCCTTCCTCATAGTGGGCAACCCATTTGGACTTCCTCTTTCATGTGGAGAACTCTCTTCTTTTACTTATTATACTTTTGCTTCAACTTCAACCTTTCTATCTATGCTTCTTAATACTTCTGGTCATGAGACCAAGAATTCTGGGTGATACCCCATGATGAGAAATTGCTACATTGTAGTGCATTGGTGAGACTGAAACACTAGTAGTCAAAATTATTTACAAAAAGTCCTAGTAGTGTTTTTATATAAAAACTTTTGTAATATAAACTGCTGCCTTAATACTACCACTCTTTAAAAAGCCTCCTTACTATGTAACTTACTAACTACCCCCATCTCTAACCAGTGTACAGCATTGTGCTGACTAGTTACTAGGTTCAGTAACTAGATAATTCTTCAACCTCAAAAAAGTTTGGAAACAATTACTTTATGTGCGCGTGTGTTTGTGTGCATATGTCTGAGTATATGTATATGTGTATATACATACACTTACACACTATGTATAGTGTGTGTGTGTGTAAATAATATGTCGAAGGTCTAGCTCAGGTTTTGCAGCCTCGTTACTACCGACATGTGGGGCAAGATAATTCTATTTCGGGTTCTGTACTCAGCACTGTAGGATGTGTAGCAGCATCCCTCACCCCAGCCTACTAGATGGAAGTGGCAACACCCAGCTTGACAAAAATGTTACCGCACATATCCAGAAACAGTCTTATTTGAACAAAACCACACTGAACTTGAAAATGCTTGATAGCTTTTAAACTCAATAGTCATGTATTCTTGGCCAAATCTATTTAACTTCCTGAACCTACATTTTTAATTAGAATTTTGGAAGTAAAAATACTTAAACTGACAATGCACTGTGATTGAGAATGCTAGTAACCTAAGGAACATGAAAACATCCTGTTAGTGAAATTGTACAAACGAAGAACAGTTTAAACTGAAGACCCTATACCTAAATTTCTCATCAAAGTGAAAAGCTAATAATCAAATACTAAAACAGCAGGTGAATATAAGGAAACCACTACTTACATAAAATGGTTATTAAAAAATTATAGAAAGGTCAGTAGCCCTTACACACTAGAGTAGTACTGGCTACAAGTAAAGGCTTGGAGTAAAAGCTATAAGTAAGACAATACAAGGAGTTCAAAGGAAATTGGATATTGTTCATAATGCCTGTGAGGGGTAAGTGTTGATTCTTTTAAGCAATAAATTCCAAGTGTAATACCTAATGTACATTGGTTAGAGATGGGGTAGTTAGTAAGTCACATAGTAAGTTGGGAGGATTTTTAAAGAGTGGTAGTATTAAGGCAGCAGTTTACATTACAAATGTTTTTATCTAAAATTGTCCTTTGTTCTTAAAGGTGTCCTGAGTATCTAACCTGATTTCCACTGAAGTAATGATTATTGTTTAGAGATTTTCTGATTTCTGATTTTGGAATTATATGGCATATAGGAGTCAGAAGCACAGCAGGTAAAAATGCTGGCAAATTACACAATTAGGTGGTGTAATTCATAAATACTGCAGAGTTTGCAGAAATATGATGGGTGAGCAAAGTTAGAGACAACTACAGGAAAAAGAGAAATTTAAGCTAACGTTGAAAAATGTGAGAGGACAGAGTAAACTAATTATTTTTCATTTGGCTTGACATGGTCAGGTAGAGAATGCAGAATAAGACTGCAGAAAAGCTGAGGATCAAAATGTAAAATCCAGTTCAAGAAACAAAGTTTGTTTTCGTTATGCAGTCTATTTGATAGAGGGGTGTTTTTATGAATTGCCACATGAAAGTCAGCTGATCCAATGCCTTAAGAGGCTTGGTAGCTCATTTTAGTTCTGATAACACCTTGCTACTTAACCCTATCATTATAAACTGATAAGAAAGAGGAGAGAAAAGGTAGTTAAAGGAGACCTTGATTTCTTATCAGTAAAGCACACATAGCATTTTCTTTCCAATGTATGCTTTAAAGTCAGTGCATCATTAACCTACATAATCTTGAAGATAAATTTTAAAGGATATGAGAAAACTTTTATTAAACTATAATATCTTGCTATTTTTTGCTTGTTTTATTTTATTCCCTTACATTTAGTTTGATATTTACTTTGATTCTTAGGGAAAAGAGCCAATGCTGCTCAGGAATAAGACAGAGAGGTTGGTGTGAGTGAGTATCCAGAATGAGGTTGAAGGGAACAGGGGTTCAAATGCACCTCCACAGAGCCCATGGGTCCGGAACCAAAGGGTAACCAGAAAGTATTTTGATATGCACCAAAATGAGAATACCTACTCGGCTGTGCTCACAAAGAAGTATGGCTGAGAAGAAAAGAAAGGTCTCCAATCAAGCTGCTACTTGAAGAAACTCAAAAAAGGTGAGAAAGAAAACAATGGAAAAAATACAATAGAGAAAAATCAATGACACTTGTGGTTCCTTGAGAAGATCATTAAAATTGATTATCCCCTAGCCTCATGATTAAAAAAAAATCAGTACCAGTAATGTGAAAGGTGACATCACTATGGATTGTGATATTAAAATCATAATCAGAATCTTATGAACAATAACTAAATAACTTAGGTAAATAGACAAATTACTGAAAGACACAAGTCACCAAAGCTCACTCAAGAACAAGGAGATCACCTCAGCCAGTTTCTGATACAGTCACTGAATTTTAGTGAACCTCTCACAAAGCAAGTTCCAGTTCCAGATGGCTTCCCTGGCCAATTCCACCAAATATGTACGTGAAATTCAAGAAAATGTCACCTAACTATAGTTCTGGGGAGGGGAAGAAGGGTAGGAGGAGATGGAGGTGTGCATTATCTTGGTGGTGAAAATGGCTTTGTGTATATAAATATATGTCAAAGCTCACCAAGTAGCACACTTGAAACATGTGGTTCACTCTATGTTAATTATACTGCAATAAAGTAGGTAAAAAACCAGGCCTAGATAGCATCACTGGTAAATTCTACCAGATATTTACGGGAGAAATAACATGTTCTCTATACAAACTTACAGAAAACAAAGGGAGGCAATATTGCCCATCTGTTCTGTGAGCATTACCCAGATACCAAAGCCAGGTCAAGACATCAGAAGAAAAGAAGCTGACTGGGCACAGTGTTTCACATCTGTAATCCCAGCACTGTTGGAGTTTGCGGCAGGTGGATTGCTTGAGTCCCTGGGGTTTGAGATGACCTTGGGCAACATAGCAAAACACTGTGTCTTCCAAACTAATACAAAAACTAACTGGGAATGGTGACACATGCCTGTAGTCCCAGGAGCTCAGGAGGCTGAGGCAAGAGGATCATCGCTTGAACCCAGGAGTTCAAGGCTCCAGTGACCTATGAGCATGCCACTGCACTCTAGCCTGTGCAACAGGACAAAATTGTATCTCAATGAAAAAGACACAACAGATAATCATTGCAAATAGAATCCAATAATATGTGAGAAGGATAACATATCATAAGCCAGTAGAGTTTATCCTGGGAATGAGAGGCTGGTTGAAAGTGACTCAGTGTAACTCAAGTATGGACTGACAACAGGGAGGAATCACTGAACAAAAGCAACTGAAAAATTCATCCCCCCATTCATGGCAAAGCCTCCACAAACTAGGAATAAACAGAACTGGGCCACCCACAGCTATGAAGACAGCAGCTGTGACTACATGGATCCTTTCACTCGGTGAGATATCACTCAAAGTTTCAGTAGACTTTTTTGCAGAAGAAGCTTATTTTTATTATTTTTAAACAAAGGAAAAGAAACCAGAAAATCCAGCATAGTGCAGAACAGAAAAAATATTGAGAAGCTCAGCCCAAGACACCACAAAAGTGACCACATAGCTCCAGCGTGCACCATGGGAGGCTAATGAGGAACAGAGTCTACATGGTCATGAGTCTAGCACTCACCAACCATGCTGCAGTCCAACACATATTCCTGCAAGATGCAGAGCACAGAGGGTCTGAGTCTAAAATTCACACAGGCAACAAAAAAACCAGAATAGCCCAGACAGTTTTACATGACACCAAAGGTGAAGGCTTCTCACAGCAGTCAACTCTGTAGTGGGAATGGACAGATTTGTGCACCAGAGGAACAGAAGAAGGTTCAGGAACAGACCATGCACACAGCACACTTTCAAAAAAGATTCCTAGGCAATCCAGTGGCTTTCCAAAGGTGAGGCTGGATACTTGAATGCAACAAGGTGAACCTCAATCTGAGCTTCACACCCTACAGGAAGGATTACTCAAGCAGATTCCAGACCAAAATGTAAAACAACAAAAATTGCAAAGGAAAATCTCTGTGACTTTGGATTACAGAATGACTTCTTAGATATGACACCAAAAGTACAGCTGTAAAAACAACAAACTAGTCAGTGTCACTGATCAAATTTTAGAACATCTCTGAGTCACCATGTTAAGATGGTGAAAACTACAGCACAAACTGAAAAAAGCTAAAAATTCACATGTTGGATAAAGGTAGTGTATCGTGAACACATGAAAAACCCTTAAACTCAGTAAGAAAGCAATTGACCCCCATGGCCTCTCTGGGTCTGCCAGGCTGAAGGTAGAAGTGGGCCCACAACCCAGCTGCTCTTTCTTCAAGATAGACCATATCATAGGCCAAATGTCAATACATTTTTAAAAACTGATATTATATCCAGTACTCTCAGACCACAGTGGAAGAAAACTGGAAGTCAACTTTAAAAGGAACCCTAAAAACCATGCAAATACATGAAAATTAAATAACCTACTCCTGAAAGATCATTGAGCCAACAATGAAATCAAGATAGAAATTTAAAAACTCTTCAAAGTGAATGATAATAGTGACACAACCTATCAAAACCTCTGGGATACAGCAAATATGATGCTAACCAGAAAGTTCATAGCCTTAAATGCATACATTGGAAAGTCTGAAAGAGCACAATCGGACAGTCTACAATCACACCTCAAGTAAGTAGAGAAATAAGGACAAACAAAACCCAAATATACCAGAAGAAACAAAATAACCAAGTTCAGAGCAAAATTAAATTAAATTGAAACAAAAAAATACAAAATATAAATGAAACAAAAAGTTGGTTCTTTGAAAAGATAAATAAAATTGATAGACAATTAGTGAGATGAATCAAGGAAAGAAGAGAGAAGATCCAAATAAGCTCACTTAGAAACAAAATGAGAGATACCACAACTGATACTGCCAAAATACAAAAGATCAACTTTACACACATAAATTAGAAAACCTAGAGGATATGGATAAATTTCTGTAAATATATAACCCTCCTAGATTAAACCAGGAAGAAATAAAAACTCTGAACAGACCAATAACAAACAGTGAGATCAAAATGGTCATTAAAAAATTGCCAGCAAAAAAGAAAGTCCAGGACCAGGTGGTTTCACAGCTGAATTTCATCAGACATTCAAAGAAGAATTGGTACCAATCGTGTATTTCCAAAAGACAGAGAAAAAGGGAATATCCCTAAATTATTCTATAAAGCCAGTATCACATTAATGCCAAAACCAAGAAAGGATATAACAAAAAAGAAAATTACAGACCAATATTTCTGATGAACACGGATGCAGAAATCCTCAGCAAAATACTAGCTAACTGAATCCAATAGCATATCAAAAAGATAATCCACCATGATCAAATGGGTTTCATACGGCGAAGGCAAGGGTGGTTTAACACATGCAAGTCAATAAATGTGATATATGACATAAACAATTAAAACCAAAAATCACATGATAATCTCAATAGATGCAGAAAAAGCATTTGACAAAATTCAGCATCACTTTATGATCAAAGCCTCCAGCAAAATCAATAGAGATCAGATATATCTTCAGGCAATAAAAGCCACCCGTGACACACCCACAACCACAAAATACTGAATCAGGAAAAGGTGAAAGTATTCCCTATAAGAAATGCAACACAAGAATACCCACTTTCTCCACTTCTATTCAACTCAGTACTGGAAGTTCTAGCCAAAACAATCAGACAAGAGAAAGAAATAAAGGACACCTAAATTAGTGAAAAGGAACTCATCAGACTGTCGCTGTTTGCAGATGATATGATTGTTTACCTAGAAAACCTAAAGATTCCTCCAGAAAGCTCCTAAAACTGACAAATGAATTCAGCGGAGTTTCAGGATACAAAATTAATGTACACAAATGAACAACTGTTCTATAAACAAACAATGACCAGGCTGAGAATCAAATCAAGAACTCAACCCCTTTTACAATATATTTTTTTAAATTAAAATACTTAGGAATATACCTATCCAAAAAAATGAAAGAGCTCTACAAGGAAAACTACAAGACTCTGATTGAAGAAAGAAATTGTAGACAACACAAACATGAAAACACATAGCATGCTCATGAATGGGTAGAATTAAAATTGTGAAAGTGACCATACTGTCAAAAGCAATCTACAAAATCAATGCAATTCTCATAAAAATACTACCATTGTTCTTCACAGAACTAGAAAAAAAAATCCTAAAATGTATATGGAACCAAAAAAGAGCCTTTATAACCAAAGCAAAACTAAGCAAAAAGAACAAATCTGGAAGCATCATATTACATGACTTCAAACTATACTATAATGCCATCATCACCACAACAACATTGTGCTGGTATAAAAACAGACATATAGACCAATGGAACAGAATTGGGAACCCAAAAATAAGGCCAAATACTTACAGTGAACTGATCATTGACAAAGCAAACAGACATAAAGTGGAGAAAGGACACATTATTCAACAAATGGTGCTGGGATAATTGGCTGCCACATGTAGAAGAATGAAACTGGATCTTCATCTCCTGTTCTATACAAAAATCAACACAAGATGGATCAAAGTTAAATCTAAAACCTGAAACCGGCCGGGCGTGGTGGCTCAAGCCTGTAATTCCAGCACTTTGGGAGGCCAAGACGGGTGGATCACGAGGTCAGGAGATCGAAACCATCCTGGCTAACACGGTGAAACCCCATCTCTACTAAAAAATACAAAAAACTAGCTGGGCGAGGTGGCGGGCGCCTGTAGTGCCAGCTACTCGGGAGGCTGAGGCAGGAGAATGGCGTGAACCCGGGAGGCGGAGCTTGTAGTGAGCTGAGATCCGGCCACTGCACTCCAGCCTGGGTGACAGAGCAAGACTCCGTCTCAAAAACAAATAAATAAAAACAAAAAAATAAAATAAAACCTGAAACCATAAAGACTCTAGAAGATAACATTAAAAAGAACTCCTTCTAGACTATTGGCTTAGGCAAAGACTTCATTATCAATAACCTGAAAGCAAATGCAACAGAAACAAAAATAAATAGATAGAACTTAATTAAACTAAAAAGTTTCTACACAGCAAAAGAAATAATAAGCTGAGTTGACAGACAACCCATAGAGTGGGAGAATATCTTCACAATCTATACATTTGACAAAGGACTAATATCCAGGGTCTACAAGGAACACAAAGAAATCAGCAAGAAAAAAACAACAATCCCATCAAAAATGGGCTAAAGACATGAATAGACAATTCTCAGAAGATGTACAAATGACCAACAAATATATGAAAAAATGCTCAACATAACTAATGATCAGGGAAATGCAAATCAAAACCACAGTGCAAGACAACTTTAGTCCTGTAAGAATGGTCATTAAAAAAAAGATGTTGGTATGGATGTGGTGAAAGGAAGCACTTCTACACTGCTAGTGGGAATGTAAACTAGTACAATCACTATGGAAAACAGTGTAGAGATTCTTTGAAGAACTAAAAGTAGAATTACCATTTGATCCAGCAATCCCACTGCTAGGTATCTACCCAGAGGAAAATGTTATTATGCAAAAAAGATGCTTGCACACACGATTATAGCAGCACAATTTGCAATTGTGAACTGTGGATCCACCCCAAAGGCCCATCAATCAATGAGTGGATAAAGAAAATTTGGTGTGTATTTATATATATACACACACACACACCCCTTGGTATATCCCATGTGTGTGTCTGTGTGTATTTTTTCCATGGGGTGTGTGTGTGCATGCGTGTGTGTGTGCATGTGTGATTCTACCCAACGATGAAAAAGGAATGAAACAATGCCATTCACAACAACCTGGATGGAGTTGGAAAACATTATTCTAAGTGAAGTAGCTCAGGAACAGAAAACCAAACATCATATGTCCTCACTTATATGTGGGAGTTAACATATGCGAATGCAAAGGCATAACAATGATACAGTGGACTTTGGGGACTCAGGGAAAGGGTGGGAGAGGGTGAGGGATAAAAGACAGCACATTGGGTGCAGTGTACACTGCTCCAATGATGGATTCACCAAAATCTCACAAATCGCTACTCAAGAACTTACTCATGTGACCAAACATCAACTATTTCCCCCCAAAACTATTGAAATAAAACAAAATCTTTAACATAAAAGCAGAGAAAAACAGTAAAAACACCAAAAAAATTAAGAAGGTAAAATTATTTGTTATTTGTTCATGAAACTTGGTGTGCTGTAAATAGGTTATCTCACTTCATGTCATTCCATATACTTACCATTAGTTGAAAAATTAATAGAAATTTCAACAGAATGACTGAAACAAATGGAGCAGAACAATTACTAGCCCCTTTAGATTTTATTATATATATTGGGCCGAAATATTTTCTACACTGACTCTATCATGGGTAATTGCATTTGGCTATTTATATACCAAGGAAATTTAATTCAAGTAAAAATCCCCATCTTTGAGAAAAGGGCTGCTTTTGTTTTGCTTAGCTTTTCACCTATTAACCTTCCTCACCTTTAAGGTTTGCTCTGTCTACTCTAAGGTTTGGGTTATATACAAAGATATGCAAAAAGTAAGGAAATAGGCAAGGTGTGGTGGCTCACACCTGTAATACCAGCTCTTTGGGAGGCTGAGGCAGGCAGATCACGAGGTCAGGAGATCAAGACCATCCTGGTCAACGTGGTGAAACCCCATCTCTGCTAAAACTACAAAAATTAGCTGGACATGGTGGCATGTACCTGTAATCCCAGCTACTCGGGAAGCTGAGGCAGAAAAATCTCTTGAACCAGGGAGACAGAGGTTATAGTGAGCCAGGATGGTGCCACTGCACTTCAGCCTGGGGATGGAGCAAGATCCTGTTTCAAAAAAGAAAAAAGTAAGGAAATAATTAGGTTGTACAGTATTAATACATTCCTCTGTTCATTTGATAGTTACCAAGAGCTTTGAGCAGAGGGGTTGAGAAATGCATATGTTGTCACCTGCAGCTCAGCTTCCTCCATAGCCCATGTTAGGAATTAGCGTGGTGTAGATTAAGTACAACTACACGATTATCGATGTTATCACTACATTAGAAAAGGGCTTTGATTTCCAATTAAGTACTGAATAACTGAAAGACGAATGTGTTGTTGCAGAGTGTTGAGGAATATCTCTACTTCCATTTACGCTCTCATTAAGGCACAAGGATAAGAAATATTGTGGTATCAGGATATCTAGAATTGAGAAGATGTGGCCAAGGGCAATCCCCAGAATACACTGTGATTCAGAATCTGATGTGCCTGTGGATGCCATTCCTCATCCAAAAGCCTTGTTAGCTGGATAGGGAGGAGGAGACACATGGGAAGAATTCATTCTAAGGTAAACGTTATCCTGGCATAGTGACTTTGACCCATTTTAGAAGCCTGGGTGGTTGAAGAGGGGCTGAATTCTAGGAATGGTATGTTTACAGTGAGTTCTTTGTTTCCCAGATTTTCCCATCCATCCATAAGGACCTGCACATTTTAGGAAGCAAGAGAGAGAACTCAGAATAAGAGCTGAATGACCGTGCAGTAATAGGTTAGCTCAGCAGGTCTGTGTTATCCAAACCCTGCACTTCCCAAAGAAAAGTCTATTGTTTGATAGATTTCCAAGAGATAACCTCTAAGTCCTTGTATATCCTGCTTTTTTATTTTGTTTACGTGGAACTTTGAGTCATGCCAGATAGTTTACACTAGCTATGTGATTTATAGTTGGGTCACCTATGTCAGTCTTAACCTCTGGAGGCAGCTGGAAGTTTAGTCATGCAGATAGTCTGCCATGCCTACATGTCCCAATAACCCCTCTGGATGCCAGGCCAGGGGGTGCTCCCTGGGTGGCAATTCTCTATGCATCTTTCCTCATGTCACTGCTGGGAGAATTCAGCGTCATTTGGTTCCATTTTCCTGCTCCTAAAACATTATAATACTGTTGGGGAGATGTTAATAATTTAGCTTAAATCAAAAGGAAGAATGTTGATTGTGTAGATTGGAGAATTTTTGTAAATGTTGAGTACTTTGTAAGAAGAAAAAACCAACTATGTACAAAAGGGAGCCTTTATGATGAACATGCAACTCTTTAAAACAAGCAAAAAATACCAAGTTAGAATAAAAGAAAAAAGAAATAACTCAGATAATCACTACAGAAAAACACTTACTTGTTTTAGAATGAAACATTTGACTGCATTGCTGAATTCAAAATATCTGAATATGTTATGCAGGAAAATATTTTGAAAGTCAATGAAAATTAATAGCCAGATAGATTGTTCTGCCTATAGCCATTTTTAACTTATCTTTATGATAATTTTTGTTTGATTTGTAATGTGAAAGATAATCTATTATTCATCGTGTCAAAAATAATTATGAATTGTGTTTTAAACCAAAGAATCACAAAGGAAAAATAAAAGTACATGAATACTTCATTTCCTCTCAAAAGAGCCTTACCTGAAAAGACCATCACTCCATGACTAATGGATCTACATGATCCTGAAATTACCATGAGTGGAGTATATCTGTTATTATCAGCAGGTCAACCTTACAGCAACAAGAAGAGAGGCCTTTAGCAACCTGAGGGTCATTTCTGGGATTTCTATGGCCAACTTAAGTGCAAAAGACTAGAAGGAAGTCAGTTGACTTTTTTTTGAAGAAATAAATGGCAAGAGACTCTCAATCAGTACCTTTTAGTCATCATTTCTGGGAAACCATCTGGGAAACATTTCTGTGTACATCACACACTGGCATGCAGGAAAATAAATTGAGGATGTATTTTGTGAGAGAGCTTGGCAATTAGTGAGTAGCCATGGCTGTCTCTGAAAGTTATAAAGGAAGGGCAGTCCAATAGTATAGTTTTGTGTTTGGGGCAGTATTTTGATAGAAGCTGTATGAGCAATACGCATTAAGCAGAGGCAGGCAAATAAATAGGTGGCTCTGTTCTCTGCAAATTGGTCACCACTTTTGTGACACTCCTGAAGAATACCTCTTCACTGCCTGTCAGTTTACTGCAGTCCATGCATCACTGTAATACATTCATCCCCTGTTACTACTGCTGAAAGCTGTTAGTATTGAGGTCCAACACATGGTACAGAAATTAATGGAATTCTTTTGCATGTGAACTTCTATAATAGTCTTTCAAAACGAAAGAACTTGAACACCATAATCATTCAGGCTTATTGCAACGGAAAGGATTTTAATGGAATTTCTTCACATTTGTTGGCTTACGTGTCAACCATGCCACCAAATGCAATGGACACAGGATTTCTTTCGTCACAGGATCTTTGACAAGTGAAATTCCCCAGTCAAACTATAAATGAAAACTGCTGTGCAATTTCAGACAAGTTCCACAAACCGAAGATGGGTCAAATTGAAAATGAAGCCATTGTTGTGGAGATTATCACTCTTCAGCTTTTAAATATCGTTACATTTAAAATGTAATATTATTTTATAGGTAAAATTTATTAATTTTATTATTTTATTAATTTATTAATGTAATTAAATATTACATTTAAAATGTAATATTGCATTTTATAGGTAAAATTTCACAAAGTTTTATTTTATTTTTTCCAAAAGGTTTAAAAGTTTATTTTCGGGCAGCCTGTGAACAGGGCTGAGAACTTGCCCCAGACTACAAGCCTCCCTACTGAGAAAGCAAGACAACTTGGTTTCTCAGTTGGTCCACAGAGCCTGAAGTGGCAATCCACCTCCTCAAAGGGTTTGTGGATTCTCTCAGATTTCCTGGTATGCTCCTGTGGTAGTTCTTGGAGCAGAAGTTCACGATGTGAGTCTCCACACACTGTCCTGTCCATCTGAGTGGGAGCTGCAAGTTAGTCCTGCCCCCTTTCTGCCATTTTCCAATCCTACAAATCCCTTTTTAAAAATCAATACCAACCAGTCCACTGAGATCAAAGAACACTTGCTACTACCTACCCTTTTAGCTTAATACTCTTAAATCCTTGAGAAGCTGGCAGAGGTGATGTCTCTCCGAAGAGAATTTGAGGTACAAAACCAGAGTAGAGATAGGCAACGTGCCACTTCATTATCTAAAATAGGACTTCATTAACTCAACTAAGTTTAAAGTGGAGAAAGAAAACATTTTTCAGCACTGTTTAAAATATGTCTTTCTGTGTATAAAAATAGAGAAATCTGGCAGGCATTTCTAACCACATGAGGTCTGTGAAAACATATGAGAAACATGACTATGTGTTTACCTGAATATTATTTAAAATGTATGCAAAACCCTGTGAGGGCTTTTCAACTAAGTTCCTAAAATCATCCTTTGGTGCATCATATTTGATATGTAGTTGCATGCATAAAATTATTCCAGCATAAATAAAGCAGAACCTCTATAAAACCAACCCAACCCCCTTTAATGAGGTGCTTCCTGTAATTGTAAATATCCATAATCATTTCTTTTGACTGTGTAGGTAATATAACAAGACACAAACCTACGATTTTCTAAAGTAATAGAATCAATATAAAAACAAAGGTGTTTCATACTGCTTATGGAAGATAAATGTATCCTGCAAGCTGAATGATGGCAGATCAGCTTGTGCTCTTCTGAATTACCTAAATATCATGAGTGCCTTTGATTACAGCCTCATGCCCACTGCTTACAAATCAAAGTTTGCTTTCAAGGAATATCATTTAAAAATTGCTGATCATGTAAGACTTGGGAGGTCAAGGACACTCATTTCCTTTATACTTGCAAGTTTAATTTGATGTTTGCCAAAATAGAAATTTCACATCAAGATGCTAAGCAGGGCCCTGTGCAAACTATTTCCAGATGGGATTTATTGAATACAAAATTATTTTTCTGAATGGAACATTACAGATGCAATCATTAATGAATACTAACTAAAATAAATTTTAACAACTTTCTTTTACATCAGCTTGAAACTCCAGTCTCAGTAGAGTAAGTTTCAGGAACAGGTGGGATTTCAGAAAGCTTCAGGAACAGCAGCTCAGATCCTCTTCTTAAAGGGGGATTCCCCCTTGACATGCAGCCAGCAACTCACTCGTTGTACAGAACATGCAACATATTTTCATGCCTGGGAGAGAAGGATGTAACGTCATTTATTCATCCATTCAGTCATTCCCTTGTTCATCAATCTAATCGTTGTCAAAACTCCTACTGTGTTTTGGGCATTGTGCTACATACTAAGTATACAACAACTCTTTTCTAAACTCAAAGTGTTAACTATGTGGTAGTAGCGGTCATAATAAAACACGTTTGTTAAAGAAAGAAATTGCAATGACAAGTGCTATAATACATAGTAAATGATGTAGGATCCATAAGAAAGAAGTACAAATTCCTAGTGTAGACAGGGAAGACTTTACAACAGGAGAAACTATTGGAGATTACTTAGAAGGATAAGCACAAAAAGTTATTCCAGTAGAAAATGGGGGGAAAAATAGAAAAGTAGGGCACTGTAGTCTGGGAGTCATAAAAACTAGAGTGTACCTAGAAACAGTTAATGTTTCATAAAACTATATTTTGGAGACTCTGTGTTACAGGTTCAGGAGATAAAGTTGAAGGTATCTGGGAACAATATCTTACATTATCTGAAAAGCCAAGAGAGAATATAGGATTTATTTTTACAAGCCAGTGGTTTTAAATTGGGGGCAATTTTGTGCTGCCTTGCAAGGATATTTGGCAGTGTCTGGAGATATTTTAGGTTGCTACTACTATGGAGTAGGGCAAGCTACTGGCATCTGCTAGATGGAGACCAGGGTTGCTGCTAAGCATCACAAAATGTACAGGACATTCTCCACAGCAAAGACTCTTCCCCAAATGTCAACAGTGCTGGAGTGAACAACCTTGCTCTAGATAAAGAAGAGTAACTGAAAGACTTTACGTATGTAGAGAAGTAAAGAGGTACTTTCTAGGAAGGTGCTTTTGCAGCTGCCATGGAGTGTCAGATGAAACAGGATGAGACTAGAAGCTATGAGACCATATAGATCCACGCTTACTTACACATGGAAACAGTGGAGATCTAAATGATAGCAGTGTCTATGGAGGTGGAGATGTGAGAGAAAAGTGCAATGTCAAATCAAAGGGAAATTTTCTACCAATTAAATGTGAGAAGGATTTAGCCACAAAATGGAAGATTTAGACGGAATCCATTTCCAGTAGAAAAATGGAAGGTAAGTCCCAACCTTTCTGGCACCAATGGCCAGCTTCACAAAAGACAATTTTTCGATGACCTGGAGTGTGGGGGATGGCTTTAGGATAATTCAAGCACATTACATCATTGTGCACTTTATGTTATTGTTACATTGTAACATGTAATGAAATGATTATACTACTCACCCTAAAGTAGACTAAATAGGAGCCTTAAGTTTGTTTTTCTACAACTAGATGGTTCCATCTGCCGGTGATGGGAGACAGTGACAGATTATCAGGCATTAGATTCTCATAAAGAATACATAACCTGGATCCCTCCAATGCACACTTCACAATAGGGTTTGCTACTGCTGATCCATCAGGAGATGAGCTCAGGTGGTAATGTTCAGTCAGCCACGGTTCGTTTCCTGCTATGTGGCCCTGTTCCTAACAGGTTAGGGAATTGCAGTGTCTAACTGCATTAGACACTGATCATCATCAAAGACTTGCTGGAGTGAAAAACAGACCACAATTTGCAGAAAGTACTTACACTTTGTGGAAGGATAGACAGAAGGAACAGAGGGAAAGTGGTGTGCTTGTTAAAAGGAAAATATTATAGATAAAGGAGATTTGGACTAAGCATGACTGTAAGCTGAAAGACTTGAGTCAAACAAAAAAGTTTGAGTGTGTAGAGGAGAGGCTTTAAATGAGAGAAGGAAGGAGTTGGCATTGGTATAGAGATGCATATGTAATAAAAATAGAGTAATCTTCAATCTTGTAGACCATACTGAGAACCTAATGAAAGTTTAGATGTCTTTCCACCTGTGTCAGTGTCTGACAGGCCAGCCGAGGGAAGGAATTGAACCTGATTAATCTGTAACACCCTTTTTCTTTCTTTTCCTTCCTTTTCTTTCAAATTGATGCAAAATAGATAACCAAGAATGCACATTGTCATGAAAGCATAGTCAAAATGCAATTAGTAGAAGGTAATTTTTTAATTTGCATTCTATCGAGGAAAAAAAGATATAGATTACTAGCCACATTTAATGAGTTAGTTCATTAAACCCTCATCGCAGGCCTACTAGGTAGGTACTGCTATTATCCTTATTTTACAGATTAGGCAGTGGAGGCACAGTGAGATAGCAGGGTTGATCTTGTTTTCAGTAAAGGAGTAGATTTGAAACCATGTGTCTGTTTCCAGAGTCTGGCCTCCCACTTTTACTCTCTTTTGAGAAAGTTTATGTATTATGTTCACACATTCACTCAGTGAACTCTTCTTATAAACTTTTGAATATCATATTTGTTTAAACATCTATAATTTTTGGTATTCTAAACATAACTATCCATCTTCTGAGAAGAACTGTAAATGGGAAGAAATGCACCCAGAAATGTAATTTATCACAGCAGGGCCCTGTGGATAGATTTAGGCTTATGGGAGCAGTACCTCATCACTGCGTATAGATTTTGAGAGCCTTAAATGAGCCACTTCTGAAGCCTTTCTAAAGATGGTTGGATATGCTTACGCCTAGGGTCTGTGATTTGTATGCTGAAGCTCTTTCAAACAAAGGAGTTTCATGTGAACAGAAATTCTCATGTATTAAATACTGCTACAATTCAGGAAAGTCCACCAGCTCCTGCCAGGTGATCAGAAATTCAGTCAACTTCTCTGCTAACTGACCTCTAGGCAACTTTACCCTTAGTAGCTAAGAAAACCAGGCAATATTTGCTGAGAATTTCCTGTGGGCTAGGCTAGACACACACAGACACACATACACACACACACACACAGATGGAGGTACATGTTTGCATAGTAGTACAGTGGTGCAGGATTATAAAAATAAGCATGCAAGTTGAAGCCAAGTGAAGCAATCTTGATAATCAATGAGAAAATTATAATTTGTCTGTGACCTCTCTAATTTGTGCCAAATATTATAAATTCTCGATTTGCATTCTATAAGTTACAAATACAGAAGTTCATGCTAGTACGTTGCAATGTAAAACTTTTAAAATGTTGAGAATGGAGTTCTTTTATTTCTATGAATAAATATCAGTTTTTTAAAGTTTTATCAAGTATTTATTGAAGTATTATCAAGTATTTTGATGGGTGCAGGATTTCCTTGCCTTCTTCCTATTGCATAACTTATGCCAAGAGCAACCATCTTTTCTATGTTATTGCAGACTGTCATACAAAGGAAGAAATAATAATTGTAAAAATTATTAGATACTCTCAATCTATTGCCATAGAATATCTAGGAAACTGAAAAGACTTCAGGGATAATGCTTTTAAGAGGTGATTAGGGTGACTGGTGAGGTGGCTGAATAGGAACAGCTCTAGTCTGCAGCTCACAGCAAGATCCATGCAGAAGGCAGGAGATTTGTGCATTTGCAACTGAGGTACACAGTTCATCTCACTGGGAATGGTTGGACAGTGGGTGCAGCCCAAGGAGGGCAAGTTGAAGCAGGGTGGGGCATCGCCTCACCAGGGAAGCAAGGGGTTGGGGAACTCCCTCTCCCAGCCTAGGGAAGTGATTAGGGACTGTACCCTGCACTGTGGCCCAGATACTGCCCTTTTCCTGTGATGTTCACAATCCAAAAACCAGAAGATTCCTTCCTGTGCCAACACCACCAGGGCCCTGGGTTTCCAGCACAAAACTGGGTGGACATTTGGGCAGATACTGAGCTAGCCGCAGGAGTTTTTATCATACCCTAGTGGCATCTCGAACGTCAGTGAGGCAGAACCATTCACTCCCCTGGAAAGGGGGCTGAAGCCAGGGAGTCAAGTAGTCTGGCTTGGCGGGTTCCACCTCCATGGAGCGCAGCAAGCGAAGATCCACTGGCTTGAAATTCTGGCTGCCAGCTAGCATAGCAATCTAAGCTTGACATGGGATGCTTGAGCTTGGTTAGGGGAGGAGCATCCACCATTGCTGAGGCTTGAGTAGGCAGTTTCACCCTCACAGTGTAAACAAAGCCACCAGGAAGTTCAAACTGGGTGGAGCCCACCCCAGCTCAGCAAGGCCGCTAAAGCCAGACTGCCTCTTCTCTCAGCAGGGCATCTCTGAAAATAAAGCAGCAGCCCCAGTCAGGGACTTATAGATAATACCCCCACCTCCGTGGGACAGAGCACTTGGGGGAAGAGGTAGCTGTGTGGGGACACAGCTTCAGCAGACTTAAATGACCCTACCTGGCAGCTCTGAGGAGAGCAGCAGATCTACCAGTGCAGCATTTGAGCTCTGATAAGGGATAGACTGCCTCCTCAAGTAAGTCCCTGGACCTAGTGCCTCCTGACTGGGCGACAGCTCCCAGTAAGGGCCAACAGACATCTCATACAGGAGAGCTCTGGCTGTCATCTAGCAGGTGCCCTTCTAGGACAAAGCTTCCGGAGGAAGAAACAGGCAGCCATCTTTGCTGGTCTGCAGCCTCCACCCTGATACCCAGGCACACAGGATACAGAGCAGACCTCCAGCAAACTCCAGCAGGCCTGCAGCAGAGGGTCCTGACTGTTAGAAGAAAAACTAACAGTAATAGTATCAACATCAACAAAAAGGACGTCCACTCAGAGAACCCATCTGAAGTCACCAACTTCAAACACCAAAGGTAGATAAATCCACAAATATGGGGAGAAACCAGAGCAAAAAGAATGAAAATTCCCAAACCCAGAAGTTCTCTTCTCCTCCAGAGGGTCACAACTCCTCCCCAGGAAGGGAACAAAACTGGATGGAGAATGAGTTTTATGAATTGACAGAATGTGCATAATAACAGACTCCTCTGAGCTAAAGGAGGATGTTCTAACCCAATTCAAGGAAGCTAAGAATATTGAAAAAAGGTTAGACAAATTGCTAACTAGAAAAACCAGTTTAGAGAATATAAATAAACTGGAGCTGAAAAACAGCATGAGAACTTCATGAAACATATACAACTATCAATAGCCAAACCAATGAAGCAGAAGAAAGGATATTATATACTGAAGATCAACTCAATGAAATAAAGTAAGAAAACAGTATTAGAGAAAAAAGAGTGTAAGAAAATTAACAAAGCCACCAAGAAATATGGGACTATGGGAAAAGACCAAATCTGTGTCTGATTGCTGTACCTGAAAGTGATGGGGAGAATGGAACCAAGTTGGAAACCACTCTTCAGGATATTATCCAGGACAGCTTCCCCAACCTAGCAAGGCAAGCCAACATTCAAATTCAGGAAATACAGAGAACATCACAAAGAAACTCCTCGAGAAGAGCAACTCCAAGACACATAATTGTCAGGTTCCCCAAAGGTTGAAATGAAGGAAAAAATGTTAAGGACAGCCAGAGAGAAAAGTTGGGTTACCCACAAAGGGAAGCCCATCAGACTAACAGTGGATCTCTCAGCAGAAAACTGCAAGCCAGAAAAGAGCGTGGGAGGGCCAATATTCAATATTCTTAAAGAAAAGAATTTTTGAACTAGAATTTCTTATCCAGCCAAATTAAGCTTCTTAAGCAAAGGAGAAAATCCTTTACAGACAAGAAAATGTTGAGAGATTTTGTCACCATCAGGCCTGCCCTACAAGAGTTGCTAAAGGAAACACTAAGCATAGAAAGGAACAACTGGTACCAGCCACTGCAAAAACATACCAAATTGTAAAGATCATCGATGCTATGAAGAAACTGCATCAACTAATAGGTGAAATAACCAACTAGCATCATAATGACAAGATCAAATTCACACAAAACGATGTTAACCTGAAATGCAAAAAGGCTAACTGCCCCAATTAAAAGACACAGACTGGCAAATTGGATAGAGTCAAGAGCCATCGGTGTGCTGTATTCAGTAGACTCATCTCACGTGCAATGACACACATAGACTCAAAATAACAGGATGAAGGATTATTTACCAAGCAAATGGAAAGAGAAAAAGGGGAGGAGGGTTTGCAATCCTAGTCTCTGATAAAACAGACTTTAAACCAACAAAGAACAAAAGAGGCAGAGAAGGGCATTATATACTGATAAAGGGATCAATGCAACAAGAAGATCTAACTATTCTAAATATACACACACCCAGTACAGGAGCACTCAGATTCAAAAAGCAATTTCTTAGAGAACTACAAAGAGACTTAGACTCCCACACAATAATAGTGGGAGACTTGAGCACCCCACTGTCAATATTAGACAGATCAGCAAGACAGAAAGGATATCCAGGACTTGAACTCAGCTCTGGACCAAATGGACCTAATAGACCTCTACAGATCTCTCCACCCCAAATCAACAGAATATACATTCTTCTCAGCATCAAATTGCACTTATTCTAAAGTGGACTACATAATTGGAAGTAAAACACTCCTCAACAAATGCAAAAGAATGCAAACCATAACAAAGAGTCTCTCAGACCACAACGCAATCAAACTAGAACTCAGGATTAAGAAACTCACTCAGAACTGCATCACTACATGGAAAGTGAACAACCTGCTCCTGATTAACTGCTAGGTAAATAACAAAATGAAGGTAGACATACAGATGTTCTTTGAAACCAGTGAGAACATAGATGCTACATACCGAAATATCTGGGACACATTTAAAGCAGTGTGTAGAGGGAAATTTATAGCACTAAATGCCCACAAGAGAAGAAGAAAAGATGTAAAGTTGACACCCTAACATCACAATTAAAAGAACTAGAGATGCAAGAGCAAACAAATTCAAAAGCTAGCAGAAGACAAGAAATAACTAAGGTCAGCGCAGAACTGAAGGAGATGGAGACATGAAAACCCTTCAAAAAATCAAAGAATCTAGGAGGTGGTGTTTTGAAAAGATCAACAAAATAAATGGACCACTAGCCAGCTTAATAAAGAAGAAAAGAGAGAAGAATCAAATACATTCAATAAAAAATGATAAAGGGGGTATCACCACCACTCCCACAGAAATATAAACTATCAGAGAATACTGTAAACACCTCTATGCAAATAAACTAGAAAATCTAGAAGAAATGGATAAATTCCTGTATACGTACACCCTCCCAAGACTAAACAAGGAAGAAATTGAATCTCTAAAGAGACCAATAACAGGCTCTGAAATTGAGGTAATAATTAATAGCCTACCAACCAAAAATCTGTACAGGACCAAACAGATTCACAAGCTAATTCTACCAGAGGTACAAAGAGGAAGTTGTACCATTCCTTCTGAAGCTATTCCAAACAATAGAAAAAGAAGGACTCCTCCACAACTCATATTATGAGGCCAGCATCATCCTGATATCAAAACCTGGCAGAGACACAACAAAAAAAGAGAATTTCAGGCCAATAACCCTGATGAACATTGATGCAAAAATCTTCAACAAAATAATGGCAAACCAAATCCACCAGCACATTGAAAATCTTGTCCAGCACAATCAAGTTGGCTTCATCCCTGGGATGCAAGGCTGGTTCAACATATGCAAATAAAAAAACATAACCCATCACATAAACAGAACCAATAAAAACATGATTATCTCAATAGATGCAGAAAAGGCCTTCAACAAAATTCAACAGCACTTCATGCTAAAAACTCTCAATAAACTTGGCATTGATAGAACATATCTCAGCATAATAGAGCTATTTATGACAAACCCACAGCCAATATCATACTGAATGGGCAAAAACTGGAAACATTTCCTTGGAAAACTGTCACAAGACAAGGAAGCCCTCTCTAACCACTCCTATTCAACATACTATTGGAAGTTCTGACCAGAGCAGTCAGGCAAGAGAAATAAAGCATATTCAGTTAGGAAATGAGGAAGTCAAATTGTCCCTTTTTGCAAATGACATGATTGTATATTTAGAAAACCCCATCATTTCAGCCCAAAATCTCTTTAAGCTGATAAGCAACTTCAGCAGTCTCAGGATACGAAATCAATGTGTAAAAATCACAAGCATTCCTATACACCGTCAATAGACAAACAGAGAGCCAAATAATGAGTGAACTCCCATTCACAATTGCTTCAGAGAATAAAATACCTGGGAATACAGCTTACAAGGATTTGAAGGACCTCTTCAAGGAGGACTACAAACTACTGCTCAAAGAAATAAGAGAAGACACAAACAAATGGGAAAATATTCCATGCTCATGGATAGGAAGAATCAATATTGTGTAAATGGCCATACTGCCCAAAGTAATTTATAGATTCAATGTTATCCTGATCAAGATACCGTTGACCTTTTTTATGAAATTGGAAAAAACTACTTTAAATTTTATATAAAATCAAAAATGAGTTTGCATAGCCGAGATAATCCTAAGCAAAACGAACAAAGGTGGAGGCATCACACTACCTGACTTCAAACTATGCTACAAGGCTGCAGTAACAAAAACAGCATGGTGCTGGTGCTAAAACAGAGATATAGATCAATGGAACAGAATAGAGGCCTCACAAATCACACCACGCATCTACAACTGTCTGATCTTTTACAAACCTGACAAAAACAAGTAATGGGAAAAAGATTCCCTATTTAATAAATAGTGCTGGGGAAACTGGCTAGCCGTATGCTGAAAGCTGAAACTGAATCCCTTCCTTACACCATATACAAAAATTAACTCAAGATGGATTAAAGACTTAAATGTAAGACCTAAAACCACAAAAACCCTGGAAGAAAACCTAGGCAATACCATTCAGGACATAAGCATGGGCTAAGGGTTCACGACTAAAACACCAAAAGCTGTGGTAACAAAAGCCAAAACTGACAAATGGGATCTGATTAAACTAAGGAGCTTCTGCACAGCAAAAGAAACTATCATCAGAGTGAAGAGGCAACCTACAGAATGGGAGAAAAATTTTGTAATCTATCCATCTGACAAAGGGCTAATATCCAGAATCTACAAAGAATTAAACAGATTAAAAAGAAAAAAATCAAACAACCCTATCAAAAAGTGGGCAAAGGATATGAACAGACACTTCTCAAGGGAAGATATTTATGCAGCCAACAAGCAGGAAAGAAAGCTCATCATCACTGGTCATTAGAGAAATGCAAATCAAAACCACAATGAGATACCATCTCATGCCAGTTAGAATGGTGATCATTAAAAAGTGAGGAAACAACAGATGCTGGAGAGGATGTGGAGAAATAGAAATGCTTTTACACTGTTGGTGGGAGTGTAAATTAGTACAACCATTGTGAAAGACAGTGTGGCGATTCCTCAGGGATCTAGAACTAGAAATACCATTTGACCCAGCAATCTTTACTGGGCATATTCCCAAAGGATTATAAATCATTCTTCTATAAAGACACATGCTCATGTATGTTTATTGTGGTACTGTTCACAATAGCAAAGACTTGGAACCAACCCAAATGCCATCAATGATGGACTTGATAAAGCAAATGTGGCACATATACACCACGGAATACTATGCAGCCATAAAAAAGATGAGTTCATGTCCTTTGCAGGGACATGGATGATGCTGTAAACCATCATTCTCAGCAAACTACCACAAGAACATAAAACCAAACACTGCATGTTCTCACTCATAAGAGGAGTTGAACAATGAGAACACATGGACACAAGGAGGGGAACATCACACCCAGGACCTGTTCAGGGTGTGGGGGCTAGAGGAAGGATAGCATTAGGAGAAATACCTAATGTGGATGACAGGTTGATGGGTGCAGCAAACCACCATGGCACATGTATACCTATGTAAAACCTGCATGTTCTGCACATGTACCCCAGAACTTAAAGCATAAAAAAAAAAAAAAAAGAAACGACTTCAGTTGGTGGGTGAGATTATAAAATTTAAGCTCTCTCTTATAAGAGCAGTTAAGGGGAAGTAATTTGAACGAAATCAACTTGCTTGTTAAATGACATCTAAATTTTGAGGGCCAAAAAGAGAAAGTTTTTTATGTCATGAACTAACCTCATATATGATCTCTTCTTCCTTTTGAAAGCTCACAATAATGACATTAAATCAATGTATTAATGCATTGTACACTACAAACACAATGGGGAAAAATATAGGAACAGAGGAAACTTCCACAAATTTGGGAAACTGGGAAGTGCATTAAAAACCACTAAATAATTTGAACAGTAAATATAATTAAAATCCAGGCTGTCTACACAGGATTTGTCCTGTTTTGGGGGAGGACAAATCACAGTTAAAAGTGAGGAAATTTGGCCTTGGCCAAATTTTTTTTTTTTTTTTGAGACGGAGTCTTTCTCTCTCACCCAGGCTGGAGTGCAGTGGCACGAGCTCAGCTCACTGCAACCTCTGCCTCTCAGGTTCACACCATTTCTCCTGCCTCAACCTCCCAAGTAGTTGGGACCATGGGCGCCCACCACCGCACCTGCCTAATTTTTTTGTATTTTTTAGTAGAGACGGGGTTTCACCATGTTGGCCAGGATGGTCTCAATCTCCTGACCTTGTGATCCACACGCCTTGGCCTCCTAAAGTGCTGGGATTACAGGCGTGAGCCACGACAAACATTTTTTGAATTAAGATACACTACAGAAAATGAGTGGTGAGCCTGATGGCGATTTTTCTGCACCAATCTCAATGTCACCTTTTCAGTCATCCTCAACTATATCACCAGAGTCTAGTAACAAAGCAAAAAGAGCATTATTTTAAAATGTTAAATGAGAAAAGTCATTTCTCCCATAGGTTGTGATGTAAACAGTCCTTTTTAGAGAATCTCAACATGCAGTACAATGATGTCATTTATTGAGAAGAAAAACCCTGTTAGTTGTATAATAATAAAAACAAAATACCTTCAAGCACTGAACTAGTATGGGTTGATACTCCTGATTTTATCAAATTCAACTGATGATGTATGAATCTGATAAATCTTCACCTTACTTTGGAGTACAACCTGCAGAAAAAGAAATGGGACTTCTTTTGAATTTCACATGGTGCTCAGTAACAATGGAAACCTATTTTACCAAAACAGATAATACTATATACACTTAATTCATCGTCAATCCAAAATTATGTCAACTTATAAAATATTTACTGCTATATCTCCTATTAATGGCACATGAATTACACATCGGCTGCTGGCTGATTAACTTTCAGTTTTGTGTTCTTTCTTTTTATGAAATAAAGAGGAAAAGTAAGATCATGACATCTAACAGAATGGGGGGAGTTAAATCTAAATTTTTGTAGATGATCCTTCATTAACTATTCCCCTTATCCTAATATCAACACGTATATTTATCAAAATATTATGCCATTTATCATATTCCTTGCTTATTAAGAACTTGTAATTCTCTACATCACACTACATTACTGCCAATTAAATGAGTAAGAACATATGGATTTATTATTGTTTGTATAACCTATAATAAAAATGAACAGATTCAGTCTATTAGCTTTTGACTGCTTGTGGTTATCAGTCTTACAAAAATGTGTATTGTTATTTATTTCTCCGTGGGAATTATGATGTTCTTTGAAACACATAATAACTCATTTATTTGAACTGAACTATTATTAAGCCTGACTGTTTTCACAGAAAGGAACTCTGATATGGTTGAGTACTTTGTTTTATTTCTTTTTTTAATTTTTTAAATTATGCTTTAAGTTCTAGTGTACACGTGCACAATGTGCAGGTTAGTTACATATATATACATGTGCCATGTTGGTGTGCTGCACCCCTATACCCATTAACTCATCATTTACATTAGGTATAGCCTGCCCCTCTCCCCCCACACCATGACAGGCCCCTGGTGTGTGATGTTCTCACCCTGTGTCCAAATGTTCTCATGTTTAATTCCCACCTATGAGTGAGAACATGCGGTGTTTGGTTTTCTGTCCTTGCGATAATTTGCTCAGAATGATGGTTTCCAGCTTCCTCCATGTCCCTACGAAGGACATGAACTCATCCTTTTTTATGGCTGCATAGTATTCCATGGTGTATATGTGCCACATTTTTTTAATCCAGTCTATCATTGATGGACATTTGGGTTGGTTCCAAGTCTTTGCTATTGTGACTAGTGCTGCAGTGAACATATGTGTGCATGTATCTTTAGAGCAGCATGATTTATAATCTTTGGGTATATACCCAGTAATGGAATGGCTGGGTCACATGGTATTTCTAGTTCTAGATCCTTGAGGAATTGCCACTCTGTCTTCCACAATGGTTGAACTACTTTACAGTCCCAACAACAATGTAAAAGTGTTCCTATTTCTCCATATCCTTTCCAGCACCTGTTGTTTTCTGACTTTTTAATGATTGCCATTCTAACTGGTGGGAGATGGTATCTCATTGTGGTTTTGATTTGCATTTCTCTGATGGCCAGTGATGATGAGCATTTTTTCATGTGTCTGTTGCTGCATAAATGTCTTCTTTTGAGAAGCATCTGTTCATATCCTTCCCCCACTTTTTGATGGGGTTGTTTGATTTTTTCTTGTAAATTTGTTGAAGTTCTTCGTAGATTCTGGATATTAGCCTTGTGTCAGATGGCTAGATTGTAAAAATTTTCTCCCATTCTGTAGGTTGCCTGTTCACTCAGATGGTAGTTTCTTTTGCTGTGTGGAAGCTCTTTAGTTTAATTAGATCCCATTTGTCAATTCTGGCTTTTATTTCCATTGCTTTTGGTGTTTTAGTCGTGAGGTCCTTGCCCATGCCTATGGCCTGAATGATATTGCCTAGGTTTTCTTGTATGGTTTTTATGGTTTTAAGTCTAACATTTAAGTCTTTAATCCATCTTGAATTAATTTTTGTATAAGGTGTAAGGAAGGGGTTCAGTTTCAGCTTTCTACATATGACTAGCCAGTTTTCCTAAATGGCTAGTTTAGGAAATAATGGAAAATGGAAACCCTGTTTCCATTTATTAAACAGGGAACCCTTTCACCATTTCTTGTTTTTGTCAGGTTTATCAAAGATCAGATGGTTGTAGATACGTGGTATTATTTCTGAGGGCTCTGTTCTGTTCCATTGCTCTATATCTTTGTTTTGGTACCAGTACCATGCTGTTTTGGTTACTGTAGCCTTGTAGTATAGTTTGAAGTCAGATAGTGTGATGCCTCCAGCTTTGCTCTTTTGGCTTAGGATTGTCTTGGCAATGTGGGCTCTTTTTTGGTTCCATATTAACTTTAAAGTAGTTTTTCCCAATTCTGTTAAGAAAGTCATTGGTAGCTTGCTAGGGATGGCACTGAATCTATAAATTACTTTGAGCAGTATGTCCATTTTCACAATATTGATTCCTCCTATCCATGAGCATGGAATGTTCTTCCATTTACTTCTGTCCTCTTTTATTTTGTTGAGCAGTGGTTTGTAGTTCTCTTTGAAGAGGTCCTTCATGTCCCTTGTAAGTTGGATTCTTAGGTATTTTATTCTCTTTGAAGCAATTGTGAATGGGACTTCACTCATGATTTGGCTCTCTGTTTGTTATTGGTGTATAGTAATGCTTGTGATTTTTGCACATTGATTTTGTATCCTGAGACTTTGCTGAAGTTGCTTATTAGGTTAAGGAGATTTTGGGCTGAGACGATAGGATTTCCTAAATATACAATCATGTCATCTGCCAACAAGGACAGTTTGACTTCCTCTTTTCCTAATTGAATACCCTTTATTTCTTTCTCCTGCCTGATTGCCCTTGACAGAACTTACAACAGTATGTTGAATAGGAGTGCTGAGAGAGGGTATTACTGTCTTGTGCCAGTTTTCAAAGGGAATGCTTCCAGTTTTGCCCATTCAGTATGATATTGGCTGTGAGTTTGTCATAAATAGCACTTATTATTTTGAGATACGTCCCATCAATACCTAATTTATTGAGAGTTTTTCGCATGGAGGGCTGCTGAATTTTGTCAAAGGCCTTTTCTGCATCTGTTGAGATAATCGTATCGTTTTTGTCTTTGGTTCTGTTTATACGATGGATTACATTTATTGATTTACATATGTCGAACCAGCATTGCATCCCAGGGATTAAGCCGACTTGGTCACGGTAGATAAGCTTTTTGATGTGCTGCTGGATTTGGTTTGCCAGTATTTTTGTTGAGGATTTTTGCATTGATGTTCATCAGGGACATGGGCCTAAAATTCTCTTTTTTTGTGGTGTCTCTACCAGGCTTTGGTGTTAGGATGATGCTGGCCTCATAAAACGAATTAGGAAGGATTCCCTCTTTTTCTATTGATTGGAATAGTTTCAGAAAGAATGGTACCAGCTCCTCTTTGCACCTCTGGTAGAATTCGGCTGAGAATCCATCTGGTCCTGGACTTTTTTTTGGTTGGTATGCTATTAATTATTGCCTCAAATTCAGAACCAGTTATTGGTCTATTCAGAGATTCATCTTCTTCCTGGTTTAGTCTTGGGAGGGTGTATGTGTCCAGGAATTTATCTATTTTTTCTAGATTTCCTAGTTTATTTGTGTAGAGCTGTTTATAGTATTCTTTGATGGTAGTTTGTATTTCTTTGGGATCAGTGGTGATATCCTCTTTATCATTTTTTATTGCATCTATTTTATTCTTCTCTCTTTTCTTCTTTATTAGTCTTGCTAGCAGTCTATCATTTTTGTTGATCTTTTCAAAATCCAGCTCCTGGATTCAGTGATTTTTTGAAGAGTTTTTTGTGTCTCTATCTCTTTCAGTTCTGCTCTGATCTTAGTTATTTCTTGCCTTCTGCTAGCTTTTGAATTTGTTTGCTCTTGCTTCTCTAGTTCTTTTAATTGTGATGTTATGGTGTCAATGTTAGATCTTTCCTGCTTTCTCTTGTGGGCATTTAGTGCTATCAATTTCCCTCTATGCACTGATTTAAATGTTTCACAGAGATTCTGGTATGTTGTGTCTTTGTTCTCATTGGTTTCAAAGAACATCTGTATGTCTGCCTTCATTTCTTTATGTACCCAGTAGTCATTCAGGAGCAGGTTGTTCAGTTTCCATGTAGTTGAGTGGTTTTGAGTGAGTTTCTTAATCCTAAGTTCTAGTTTGATTGCACTGTGGTCTGAGAGACAATTTGTTATAATTTCTATTCTTTTACATTTGCTGAGGAGTGCTTTACTTCCAACTATGTGGTCAATTTTGGAATAAGTGCGATGTGGTGCTGAGAAAAGTGTATATTCTGTTGATTTGGGGTGTAGAGTTCTGTAGATGTCTATTAGGTCCACTTGGTGCATAGCTGAGTTCAATTACTGGATATCCTTTTTAACTTTCTGTCCCGTTGATCTATCTAATGTTGACAGTGGGTTATTAAAGTCTCACATTATTATTGTGTAGGAATCTGTCTCTTCGTAGGTCTCTAAGGACTTGCTTTTAAATCTGGGTGCTCCTGTATTGGGTGCATTTGTATTTAGGATAGTTAGCTTTTCTTGTTGAATTGATCCCTTCACCATTATGTAATGGCCTTCTTTGTATCTTTTGACCTTCACTAGTTTAAAGTCTATTTTATCAGAGACTAGGATTGCAACCCCTGCTTTTTTGTTTGTTTGTTTCTACTTGCTTGGTAGATCTTCCTCCGTCTCTTTATTTTGAGCCTATGTGGGTTTCTGCATGTGATTTGGGTCTTCTAAATACAGTACACTGATGGGTCTTCACTCTTTATCCAATTTGCCAGTCTGTGTCTTTTAATTGGAGCATTTAGCCCATTTACATTTAAGGTTAATATTGTTATGTGTGAATTTGATCCTGTCATTATGATGTTAGCTGGTTATTTTGCTCATAAGTTAATGCAGTTTCTTTCTGCCATCAATGGTCTTTACAATTTGGCATGTTTTTGCAGTGACTGGTACCAGTTGTTTCTTTCCATGTTTAGTGCTTCCTTCAAGAGCTCTTGTAAGGCAGGCCTGGTGATGACAAAATCTCTCAGCATTTGTTTGTGAAGGATTTTATTTCTCCTTCACTTATGAAGCTTGTTTGGCTGGTATGAAAGTTTGGGTGAAAATTGTTTTCTTTAATAATGTTGAATATTGTTCCCACCTCTTATTTGTCTTGTAGTGTTTCTGCCAAAAGATCCAAAAGATCTGCTGTTAATCTGATGGGCTTCCCTTTCTGGGTAACCCGACCTTTCTCTCTGACTGCCCTTAATATTTTTTCCTAAATTTCAAGTTTGGTGAATCTGACAATTATATATCTTGGAATTGCTCTTTTTGAGGAGTATCTTTGTGGCGTTTGCTGTATTACCTGAATTTGAATGTTGGCCTGCCTTGCTAGGTTGGGGAAGTTCTCCTGGATAATATCCTGAAGAGTGTTTTCCAATTGGTTCCATTCTCCCCATAACTTTCAGGTACACCAGTCAGAGGTAGATTTGGTCTTTTCACATAGTCGAACATTTCTTGGAGGCTTTGTTCTTTTCTTTCACTCTTTTTTCTCTAAACTTCTCTTCTCGATTCATTTCATTCATCTGATTTTCAATCACTGATACCCTTTCTTCTACTTGATCAAATCGGCTACTGAAGCTTGTGAATGTGTCACGTAGTTCTCGTGCCATGGTTTTCAGCTCCATCAGGTCATTTAAGGTTTTCTCTAAACTGTTTATTCTAGTTAGCCGCTCTTCTAAGCTTTTTTCAAGGTTTTTAGCTTCTTTGCACTGGGTTCAAACATCCTCCTTTAGCTCTGAGAAGTTTTTTATTACTGATCATCTGAAACCTTCTTCTTTCAACTCATGAAAGTCATTCTCCATCCAGCTTTGTTCCATTACTAATAAGGAGCTGCGTTCATTTGAAGAAGAGGCACTCTGATTTTTAGTATTTTTGGCTTTTCTGCCCCTGTACAGATGGGGTTTTCATGTGCATGTCCTTTCTGTTTGTTAGTTTTCCTTCTAACAGTCAGGACCCGCAGCTGCAGGTCTGTTGCTGGAGGTCCACTCCAGACCCTGTTTGCCTGGGTATCACTAGCTGAGGCTGCAGAGCAGCAAATATTGTAGAATGGCAAATGTTCCTGCCTGATCCTTCCTCTGGAAGCTTTGTCTCAGAGAGGCACCAGGCTGTATGAGGTCTCAGTTGGCCCCTTCTGGGAGGTGTCTCCCAATTAGGCTACTTGGCGGTCAGGGACCACTTGAGGAGGCAGTCTGTCCTTTCTCAGATCTCAAACTCCGTGCTGGAAGAAGCACTACTCTCTTTAAAGCTGTCAGACAGGGATGTTTAAGTCTGCAGAAGTTTCTGCTGTCTTTTGTTCAGCTATGCCCTGCCCCCAGTGGGGGAGTCTACAGAGGCAGGCTGGCCTCCTTGAGCTGTGGTGGGTTCCACCCAGTTCAAGCTTCCAGGCCACTTTGTTTACCTACTCAAGCCTCAGTAATGGCAGATCCCCTCCCCTAGCCTTACTGCTCCCTTGCAGTTCAATCTCAGACTGCTCTGCTAGCAGTGAGTGAGGCTCTGTGGGCATGGGACCCTCCCAGCCAGGCGTGGGATATTATCTCCTGGTGTGCCATTTGCTAAGACTATTGGAAAAGTGCAGTATTAGGGTGGGAGTGTCCCGATTTTCCAGTACCATCTGTCACGGCATCCCTTGGCTAGGAAAGGGAATTCCCCAACCCCTTGTGTTCCTAGGTGATGTGATGCCCCACCCTGCTTCTGTTCACACTTTGTGGGCTGTACCCACTGTCCAACAAGCCCCATTGAGATGAACCCTGTACTTCAGTTGGAAATGCAGAAATCACCTATCTTCTGCATCGCTCATACTGGAAGCTGTAGACAAGCTATTCCCATTCAGCCATCTTGGAACCCTTCTCATGACTATCATCACCAGCACCAGTATAATCACCACCACCACCACCATCATTATCCTATCATTACCACAGCACCATCATGATCATAACCATAATTATTACCATTATCATCAACATCATTGTCATCACCATCACGGTTATCATTATCATCAACATCACCATTATCACCTTAATCATCATCACCACCACCATCTGCAGCACCAGCAGCAATGGCAGGATATCAGGTTGTTCCCCCCTTGTAAGTTTCTTCCAAATTCCTTACACCAACTCCAAGGAGCATGCATGTCCTAGCCTCTCATGGTGATGCGCTATAGATATATAAACCTCAAACTAGCTTTCAGCAGGCAGAGCCTGCTCCTCTGGCCTTTGGAATACATGGCATTTTCTATTAAACACAGACTCTTCACTGGAGAGCTCCCAGAAGCCAAATCCCAGCTGCAGTCACCCAAATGCAATTACGGACAAAGGATCATAATCTATTCCATTCAGCTGACTTTCAGGAGTCTATAGTCAGCAAAATAAAGCCATATGGGCTGCTTCTGATCAATGACCTGGAATACCAGCCCTTCTTTTCCCAGGTATTGTTGGGAATTTCAGATAAAAAGTCAATATGACTCCCCTCTGCTGCTGCATACTGTAATGTTTTGAGGTTTTTTCACCTGACATAGATTCTAAGTAATGTTTTGTGGTTTCCTGCACCCAGGATAGATTTGGTGTCCTAGTCAGGGTATGAATTTTTGGATGAGCCCATAGAGAGCATATGCTCATGAGTACACACAGCCTAGAATGACTGAGTTCTGCGATTGCTCTGCAGAGACCAGAGGGCCCATCCAGTCCCTTCTGCTTCTGCTATTGAGAACTTTCAAGAACTGCTTGCAAGGTTGAGTGGAGAACCTAGACCCAGAATTAGGGTCTCTGGAAGTAGGGCCAAGGAAGCTCTGGCCCTGGGCAGCAGGCAATGGGTATCGCCTCCAGACTTCCTTCACCTTACTGTTTGACTTCTGTGGCTTTCAGGCAGCTTTGCTATTTTCCCTTGGCCACTTCACATTCTCTTTATTTAAGTACATTTAAAGGCTTTATCAAAATCAATACAGTGTCAAATTACATACAATGAGACAGTAAAGCCCTTGTCAAACATTAACCTGAAAGTTGCCCAAACATTTGTCTAAGCCTTGCCAAATATTAGATTACATAACAGGGGTCTCTGTTTGCCTTCCAAATTGTGCCATTAAACTGCCATTTCAGTTGGAACATTCCTGTTCAGTGCCTTAGAAAATGTCTGCTTGCTGCATATTTCAGTTTTAGCAGCACAGAATTAATTTGTTATTGGTAGTACTCCTTGGAGAAAGATGCTGTTATAGGCATATCAGTCCTGTGATTCCAGCGTGAGCCTATACCAAGTCTCAGATCAAACAATGTTCTCTGTAAATAAAATTCTTTCCTGATTTTGCCATTGTCTAGTCTTTAAACAAATCTTTGGCATTGTGTACCTAGTGGGTTTGAACATATACAGTGCAACTAGACAGACATTTTTTCATTTAATACATCTTTGCCAGAATTTCTCACCATAACACAAACTGCAGTCTGTGTCATTCCCACAAATTCCTGGAGATTCCTTCTCATTTTGACTCTCATTTGATTCCCACTCTTCCCTTCATCACTGGAGGATAACATAATTCAGAAAACACACTCTTAGAATTCAGAAACAAGTGCAGGCCATTATCAAAATGTACTAATATATTTTTTCAAAGAAACTGTATTGTTATGGAAATTCTGAATGGTGTGTCCTAAGCTGCAGCAAAAGTATATCCATCTGTGAGGTGAAAAGATGTTCTGGATGTGAAGGGTTATATAAGCTACAGAAATTTCAAATTTTGAATTCTTTATTGCTGCATTTTATGCAAGATTTCTTCACTTCCTTCAAAAATGTTCTATTCATTCATGGAACATAATTGCATTGGGCTAAGATTTTGGCATGATTATAAACAGTACTTTCTCAGCAAACTTTGAGCAGAAATTCTCAGAAAAACTTAAAGCAACAATTGGTTGTTGCTGACCCAATCTCTTGGGCTATTCACCTTACTTAACCTGAGTTTCAGGGGGTGGGGGTAGTACAGATACAGAGGCAAGGCAAGAGCAATAATATTCTAGAGTAAGAGATAAATTTCTGTCAACTTCAGCCTCTCCCTATATTTTACACCATCAGTCATGGGTTACATGGTCAACTCAATTTTATTTCCAAAATGTTGATCCATGAAATTTGTTTGTCCTCAAAATTGTTGCCATACACTACATAGACACAAATGGTATCTTTTCTGAATTATATGTGTATAATCTCTTTGGTTTGCTAAACCTGGGCTCTTCTCACTTAGGATGTAATGGCTTCCCATTAAATAAAACTAAAAGCATAGCCTCAAGAACACTTAAATTTGGATTGTATCCTTAATTTCATTTCATGTAGAGCCACCTTCATTTTCAAATCTTGGGTTTAAGCCAAGAGAGGCACTTGATTCTTCCCTGATGAAGCCATTCGCACTCAGGTGTCCAGGCATTGATGAACTTATATCCACCCTTCCAAGTCAGTCCTGATTTGGCATCATGGACTGCCTCAAGCCTCAAGGTAGAATTCATGGCTTTCTCTTCTCTATTTCTGTGTTTGTAATTTATAAAGCACAGGTATAATGCTAAGCTGTTCATGAGGCCAGTTATACCTGACAGTGTGAATGCCTTAAGAATAGCATCTATTCGTTTGCTTTAGTGTCTGATACATTAAAAAAGCATGTTATTAACTCAGCCCAAAGCCCCATAATGAATGTATTAGGGTGCACTGATGCAAGATATTTGAGATGCAATGGTGAACAAGTCACATTCCTTCATTTTAAGGAACTTCCAGTCCAATGACTCAGTGGTCAATAAATATGTACAGTCATTAACATTTATTTATGCCGTGTTTGCATAATGGCCTATTGGGTAACTGGAATGACTACAGACAGCCTATTCCAACTTACTCTTCATTTGTGAGTACATATTGGGTCCAGTTTTGTGAAGTGGATACTCATTTAGTTCTACTGATTGCAGCCCAATTGAGCCTCTAATGGAGCTTGGAAACTTCTCCTTTATCGTATGGAGCTGGAATGAGGGTGCCCAACATCTGGGCGTCTCTAAGAAGTTGGCATGCCCCACCCAGAGCCCCCTTTTTAATTCTCGTCAGGTCTTAAGATCAATATCAGTCAATTGGAAGAGCATAAACAAGAGTTTCATCCATATGGTGCCTATGACATCACTGAGCTCTGAAATTTGAGGTTGTCAAAGACGATGCCCTTTGGGAAGCTCTTTCCTTTATGAAAGGGTCATATATTCATTGTTTCACAAACCCTGTTTGACAATGACTCTAACCATCCCTTTTTTGCCTTTCTTACTGAATTGACAAATAGCACTTTCATTACAGGGGATACTATTTTTTCCAAACCAGGTCAATTCCAGCTGTTAGTGCTAATAAGAGACATTTTCACTAAAGAATTGGTCCTCAAAACAATGCTTCACTGTTGGACAACAGTACTGTACAAGTACTGTACTCCCCAAGAACACCTCTCTCCTCCTCAAGAACACCTCCCATTATGGTACAGCTGTCTTCACGAACATTTTAAGGCATATTTAGAAATCAGCACATGTTCTGAAAGCATAAAGAGTATAGACACCATAAGATAATCATTTTAAGGCCATAAAACAGCCACACGTTCACTTCTGTAATTGAAGGTTTCCTATTTGGGGATTATGTATCCCCACACTCACCTGCTACCCAATTACAGTAGAATGTGAGTATAGGGATATATAATCCCAAATAGGAAACACTATCAGGAAGGACAAAATATATTTGAATACTCCTTTTGTACTTAAAAAGAAATGGTATTTGGAAAGAGTGAATAAACTCTCTCCAGAGGCCTGAATTCAATTCACATTCACTTGCTTGATTAGATACTAAACTCAGAAAATTAAGTTACCCATTCCAGATGACCCTGAGGCAGTGTTAGGAAAAAAGGTGGGGGCTGAGGGGAAGAGGAAAAACAATAACACTTAGATTCAAAGTTATTATTGAAAATTGATGGAATAACATCACAATCAATTGCAACCAAATAAAGTTGTACCCACTGTACAAGAGTGTGAAAAGAGCCTTGGAATTCTATAAGACATTTTTCTATTTAAACTGGCTGATTACAAGATGTTGATAGCTTATTTTACACAAAAGAGTGGTTTTTATATGAGTATGTTAATAAAAAGATAAAAATAATGATGATAGCAATGAGAGGAAGAAATCACGGAGAAAATTTCTGATAATATCAGGGAATCAATCCTACTTCACTGTTTTTTTATAGATTAATATCCTTGCTGCCTGGGGCAAGTCAGCATGATCCAATTCTACCATTACAAAATCTGCAATAAAAATATATAGTCAGACACTAGAGGAAAACGGGAAATACAAAATGACATCATTAATATGCAACATAAACTATCCAAAGGATAAAATCTTGAAAGCAGAGCAAGATTGGCTTTGATGAAGCCATCCTGCCTTGTCATGAGATTATTACCTTTAGCTTTTGCATCTGACAGCAGGACTCCATTTTAGGTACAAAGTTAAACTTTTGCACCTTTATATACTAAAAATGGATTATGGGCTTTCAAGAAGTGAATATTTAAAAAGATTCTTATCTCCGCTTTTCTGTGAGATGTCTTACAGTTTGTTAAGACAGGAAAAGCTGGAGATAACAAAGTGGTGCCTGCCCCTCTTGTTGCACCAAATGAGGATAATTGGGTTTACCAGCTGCAGTCTTGCTCTGGAATGAACACTGCTTATATATAGCTTAGTACTGATGACTTGGTGGGTGTCTTATTATCCATAAATATCTTTAAAGTTAGATGTTAGCAAAGAAGTGATATTGCTATTAATGTATCTTTATATACCAAACACTCTGATAGAAGATAATTCACTCTACCATGTGTACCACACACATACACACACACACACAAACTCACAAGCACACATACATCAATTGACAGAGTAATGTACTGGGGAAATAAATACAACCCCTTAAGATGAGAAAATGTGTTGTGTTCTCCTCTGGAAATGTTAATGTTTCATGACATAGAAATTCAGTTATTTGTCAACATGTCTATGGTGACAGAGAAGGGAACAAAAAGACTCTTATTTGTGCATCTTCATCCAAGGACGTTAATGTGAACCTTCACTTGTCTCACATAAGCCATATCAAAAATGACTATTGCTATTCGTAGAGATAGAAAGGAGATGAGAGGTTACCAGGGCCTGGGCAAGTGGAGGATGGGAATTATTGCTTAATGGGTACAGAGTTTCCTGTTTGGGATGATGAAAGAGCTTTAGAAACAGCGGTTATATTTGCCCAGAAGTGTGAATCTTATTAATGTCACTGAAAATCACATTTTTTTTTCTGTTATAAATACTTCATGATAATATTTTTTTAAATGTTGCTGCCACCAGTCATAATGGAAGGAGACTCCTATCCACATGAAAATAATGATGGTTGAGCTGCGGATGCATTCAGTGTTTGATGTTTTCTTTCATTGGACCTATTTGTATGTGAATATTTTACTATCAAAATGGGACATAGAAAAATTCACAAAAATAGTTTTGTGACTATGTGTGCTGTAGACCATTAGGGTAAAGTAAGTCACCTTTATCACAGGCACTGCACTCTCAGGCTGCATTGTCAGGGCAGCGTCTTTCCTGCAAATTGTTGCATGGCACACTGTGTCCTTATTGGTGAAATCTGACTTTATCTGGTATAGGTATTCTTTCCCTTTGGCTAGGTGATCCAGGACAACCATTTACTTAGGGTGTGACCACTGATTGAAAATGGAGCTGATACCTCAATGTTCAGGGATGTTCTGAGAATCCGTGATTCTGTATTTAAACCACTTGGCACTTGATATTAAAATATGCCCTGCTTTCCAGGTGACATTCTGAGGCTTCTAAAAGCATGGTGGCTCCACAGGGCTAGGAAGACCCCAAAGAGGTCATTCTAACATCACCATCCAGTTTTTCCTGTGAGGGAGGCTTCAGAAAGGACCATCCATGGCTGGAATTTTGACTGATGAGCTCAGTTTTAGTTTGCAAAGTCTCCCGTAATGTGTTATGCCAGATAGAAGAATCACAAACTCTCCTGGACTGCAGAGGTGAGAAGGAATAAAGGCTAAATTTGGTTTAGAAATTGATATTTCTTTCTGAATTTTAATTACCAAGAAGAAGAGAGAGTAAAGAAATCTTCCATAATCAACAAATCTTAATCAATGGCACATGGCCATGAGACGTCTGAATTCTTAACACATTGCTTAACAACATTTATAAAGATTTATGTGTAATAATGAATGCTGATGAGAATGTGGAGAAAAGGAAATCCCCCTAGACTGTTGGAGTGGCAAATTAATACATGCACCATGGAAAACAGGCAGTATTTGAAAGCACCCTATGTGTCTATCAGCAGCTAAATGGATAAAGAAAACGCAGTACATGAACACAATGGAGTAGTGTTCGGCCATTAAGAACAATGAGATCCTGTCCTTTGCAACAATATGGATGAAACTGAAGGTTATTATAGTATGTGAAATAATAAGCCAGCATAGAAAGACAAACTTCTCATGTTCTCACTAATTTGTGGTACCTGAAAATTAAAACAATTGAACTGACGGAGATAGAGAGTAGAGGGATGATTACCAGAGGCTAGGAAAGGTAGTGGAGTGGGGAGGTGGGGATAGTTAATGAGTACATAAAGAATAGTTAGAATAAATAATACATACTAGTTAGAATAAACAATAAATAAATTACTGTTGACTGTAGTCACCCTATTAATAGCACAAAAAGGTGACTACAGTCAACAGTAATTTATTGTATACTTAAAAATAACTCAGAATATAATTGGATTATATGTTGTGCAAAGAAAGGATAAATGCTTAAGATGATGGATACCCTATTTATCCTGATTTGATGATTATGCATTACATGCTTGTATCAGAATGTTACATACCCCATAAATATATACACGTACTATATACCCACAAAAATTAAAAACAATAATGAATGGAACCCCAGTTGCCTGCTGGATACTGATCTAGGCATGGTGGCTATAACAGTGAGGCAGAGAGATAAAGCCTTCCCTATTCTAATGTGTATCTGAGGGGTTGGGAGAGCACTTACGAAGAGCAGGTTTGGGAGTGGGGAAGTTAACAGGGATACTCTGCTCTCTGTTGTATTCATGGCCACCACTAGTCGTTTACCTGGTGGTGGGTATGGTTATGGAGGACAGTGAATGACAATTCCCCCACCATCCCACGAATTTTACATTTTCTCCTTCAGTGTTATCTGCTTTTGCTGCAAATTCTTGACTGTATATATTATTCTTGCCACTTTTTTATTTTATTTTCCATACAAATTTCCAATTTTCTCATTGTGTTTACACTAAATTATTTGTTCAGCCCACTTCCTTCTAATTATATTGTTCCTCCTTCTTTTGGTATTCCTTCTCAACTGTACATGGGAAGGACTGTAGCATACACACAGGGTGTATGTCCCATTTCACTGTAGGATCTGGCCATTCCTGGAGCACATCACACTAGCCACAGTCAGTAGCTCAGGGGTGGTATATAAACCCAACCAGGCCCATCAGAAATCCCTGCCTCTTATCCAAGAGAATAAGAAAAAAACCTGTATCTTCAGGTTCACAGGGCTGCAAGTACATGGCACTATTTCTACCAGCCAGCAGGGAAAAGGCTGCTGTTAAAGTAGAACGGATGAAAATAGGGCAGCTTTTAGCTCCTACAAGAGCATCCATCACACACATCACACATATTTTTACAATGAATGAATGAAAGTGAAAACCACCCAGGAGAGGTTAATAAAAGGCTCATCTGAGGCCTTAGACTTGAGTGTGGGGGTGGAGTCCTGCCCACAAACCCTTACTCTTTCTATCCTGCTCTATTCTCCCACGGTCTGCAGCAAAACCTCCACATTCTTTTGGGGGCCGTGAGCCCGGGACCCACCCCACTCACTGTCAACAGATTAAAAGGAGTCCTGCTTATGAAAACAACAGAAGTCATCAGTTGGAAAGACTTTATCTTCTTGCATCTAAATTTACCAGCATCTGAATACTTTACTTTTATTCTCTTTTTATAAATACGCTTCTTCCTGTAAAACACAAAATGTGAGCTTATCAGTCTGTCCTGCATTGCTCAAGTCTGCTGTCTACCAACTTTTTTTTTTTTTTTTTAAAGACAGGGTCTCCCTCTGTCAGCCAGGCTGGTGTTCAGTTGCACAATCACAATTCATGGCAGCCTCAAACTCCTGAACTCAAGCCATCCTTCCACCTCAGCCTCTCATGTAGTTGGGACTATAGATGTGCACCACCTAGTCTGGTAATTTTATTTTATTTTTCTCTCTATCAGACTGGAATGCAGTGGTACAATTGTCTCAGTGAAACTTCTTCCTCCCAGATCCAAGCGATTCTCCTGCATCAGTGTTCCAAGTAGCTGGGACTACAGGTGTGCACCACCACACTCATCTAATTTTTGTATTTTTAGTAGAGATGGGTTTTACCATGTTGCCAGGCTGGTCTCAAACTCCTGACCTCAGGTCATCTGCCCACCTTGGCTTCCTAAAGTGCTGGGATTATAGGTGTGAAGCACCATGCGGGCCTGGCTAAAACATTTATTTTGTAGAGACAGGCTCTTGCTCTGTTGCCCAGGCTGGTCTCAAATTCCTGGCCTTAAGAAATCCTCCCACTTCAGCTTCCCAAAGCATTGGAATTACAGGTGTGCACCATTGCAGCTAGCTTCTACTGCATTCTGGTCATGAGCATTTAAATATGACAGTGTCTCTCCTATCTTAAACAAAAATTCCTGGCTCTCCTTCTCTTCCAATTAAAAACCATCTTTCCTTTCCCCTTATTTAAAAGAGGTTTATAGTCACCGTTTTCCATCTTTGTTTCCCCTGTGCTGCATAACCCACTGTAGGTCTATCTCTGTACTGACCACTCAACCCAAACTTTCTTCTTGCTACAGCCAGTGGGCATGGTGTCATCCATATCGTACTTGACTGCTTAGCAGTGCTAGATACAGCTGATCCTCTTCAACCTGGCTTCCAGGAAGGCCCCTCTCCAATTTTCCTTTCTACTCATGTTCGTTACCTAAATTCAAGCTGATCTGTGTGTTCTCCTACACTGAAGCAGATGTGGGAGCTGCAAATCTCTGTATTTAAAGCAATGTACCAGGAGATTCTTTTACTGTGACCTCTCAGAAGCATGTTTGCAAGTACTCATATTCCTCAGAGATCTATCCATGTGTTTGAGGTATGGTTTATGAAAGAGTTTGTCAATCCGTAACCAATTGGCCAAATCTGGACCACCACCTGTTTTTGTAAGTCAGTATTTTCGGAATACCACCATCCTCTGCCCTTGCACTGAAATATTTCTGTGGCTGCTTTTGGGCTGCCATGGTAGAGCTCAGCAGTAGTTGTAACAGAGACCATACAGCCCACACAGGCTGAAAGATTTTCTATTGGACCTTTTGTAGGAAAAGTTTGCTGGCTCCTGGTTTAGAATCTCCTAGCTGCTTCCAGAAATCAGTAGCCTTCTTCATGTGTGTCTCTCTGTCCCACATCCCAAAGCACAGAAGTTGTGACCATTTTGAATCACCAGTTCTGCAGGACTCTGATCCAGGCCATCCACCTGGCATCCCTGGAAATGCTCCCCATTTGTTGTCCATTTTTATCCCCTCTTCTCAGAGCAGCACAAGCATTCTCTTTAAATAGTGATCTTAACCATGTTTTTTCTTCCGCCTGAAACAAACCTTTTAGTGACTTCCCCTTGCTCTAAGGATAAAGACCTAGTTCTTACACATGACCTACAATGTCATTCAGGATCCACCCTACAGCTTTCTCCTTATTATGTTCTGCTCCACCTCCACTCCACAATTATTAAGCACCATAATGGCTGCCATTCCCAGAAAACATTGTGTGCATGCTTGCCTGTCCATTCCTTCTACCTGGAACACCTTTTCAGCCTGCCCCTTTCCACGATGCAACTCTCCTTGTTTCTCACTCTCAGGACAGATGTCACAGCTACTTGGCATGTGTCATGTGTTTTGGGTGTTGCTAAGCCCTATTTTCTTCATTAATAGCTGTTACAACAGAAGTTATTCTGTTTTTTTTGTTTGTTTGTTTGTTTAAGAAACAGTATAATTTAGATACTTAGAAATGTCTTTGTTTGGGAAAAAAATTTCAATGACACTGTAAAAGCATCACATGGTCTACCCCCATAATAATTCTCCGTTTTTGAAAACCCAGGATTCAGTGTGGGCTCTGCCCAGAGCTCAAAGGTCCAGCTAAAATATCAGTAATCAATATCTAAATAAACTTAGTCTCCTTATACAGACCTGTGATAGATTTCTATGATTTTATGTTTGATCTGGCATCCATCTTTAATCTCCCTCTAGCACCACCAGACTTTTTCTCTCCATACTTTGACATATAAATCTTGCCATCTGATTTTTCACCAAACAGTTGTTTCCTCCAGTATGCAGATTTAGGCCTATTTGTTTATTTTTTATTTTTGTGGTCTTTTTGAAATGGAGTCTTACTCTGTTGTCCAGGCTGGAGTGTAAAGGTGTGATCTCAGCTCACTGCTACCTTCACCTCCTGGGTTCAAGCAGCTCTCCTGCCTCAGCCTTCCTGGGTTCAAGCAGCTCTCCTGCCTCAGCCTTCCAAGTAGCTGGGATTACAGGTGCCTGCCACCACGCCCAGATAATGTTTTTGGATTTTAAATAGAAGTAGGATTTTGCCATGTTGGCCAGGCAAGCCTTGAACTCTTGGCCTCAGGCGATCTGCCAGCCTTGGCCTTCCAAAGTGCTGGAGTTACAGGCATGTGCTACTACACCCAGCTGATTTAGACTAATTAGCTGACAACTGCCAGGGTAATAAACTTGGTTATCAAGAGTTTGCAAGTCTAAGACAGAAAAAAAGGACATCTTATAAATATATAAAATGTACTTCTATTGGCATGAGTAATACATCTATGTATTTACTGTTTTACTGCCAAACATATATAAAAGATTCTAATTAATTAGCTCAAAGAAAAATAAAACACTTAAATACTTCAACAGAAAAAAAGGAAAGACTAGTCAAATGCTTTTTCAGTTGTATGTGACTTAAATACAGTCTTTAATAAATAAATTAGCTTCAAAATCATTGGTGAAGCAATATTAGAAATGTCTTAAAATTGCCAGCATACATTTTTGTTTGCATTTGTTGACCAAGCAATTTCAAACTTATCTCTGCCAAATACTAAAAGGTGGCAACATTTGACATAGAGGCTACAAAACTGTAATTCAGACCAAAACAGAATGATCTGTGCTTATATGATTTTTAATAAATAAAACTTTAATATTGGTATAGTAAAGATAGCTACATGTTGAATTGTTTAGCAGAATACCCTTACCTCTAATCTTGTCACCTTAGGCGATCTAGTCCACAGAAATGAAGAAAGTTTGCTCTGGGAAAGGACTATTACCACCTTTGTTTCAAAGTTAAACTATAAACTAAGTTAATGAACAAAAGTAGCTTGGAGTTTAGAAGCAAGATGGAGTCAGTTAGGTCAGTTCATTTTCACTGTCTCAGTTACAATTTTGCAATGGCAGTTTCACACCTTTAAATTATGTCTATCACAGTTTTTGTAAATAATCTAGTTAAATGATTAAAATAAATAGATAAATGTAATGAGATAAATATTCATATACAAACTTGGCATAATTTAGGATCTAAAGTTAAATTAAACAACAGATATTTTCTTATTTGGGTATTTTCCAATAAAAATATATTGTAGGAAAACACTGTAAAACTTTGCCCTTTTTAAAAGGTAGCTAACTTTGTCTAATTAAGAGCTTATTTAAAGGTTATATATAAAACAAGGCAAAAGAAATCAGGAAATAAGGGAGATACAAAGAAAGTTATAAAAGTAAAAAGGGCTTTAAAGATTATTGACAAAAATAAAAATATCTTCAAAATGTAAACATTTGGTCTAAATTATACAGGTCAAATATTAGGTTTTCTGAATGTTTTAGGTCATAAACTGCTTCTTTTGACTTAAAAACTGTGCAATTTATTTTGGAGTGTTAAATTCCAGATAAGGCTTCAGGACATGTGAAATTAGCCTGCCCCTACCTATGCAAAAAGGCATTAAAGAAAGAGATTTTATATAAGAAAGAATCTTCTGTTTTAAAATCTTGTCCTAAAGTAAAGTAACTGGTTGTTTAAAAAGAGGGATGTTTATGAAAAATCAGAAAGTCAAGGCATGTCATACCTTGTCTGTGTAAGTTGTGAAAGAATTTAGGAAGGGGAATTTGTGCAAGAAATGTTATACAAGTTAAAGGTGATTAGGCCTCCTAAATGCTTTATAAAATGCCACTGTGACTCTTAGCTATACAACTTGCCTGCTTTACAGCTAGATTAAGGCCAGGGAAACCTGGAGTTAGATGCTGGAATAAGTCAGACCTTATCTGCACTTCTGTCTAAGTCCTACTCCATGCCCTGTACATAATTAAAATCCCAAACTTACCAAGGTTTTCACCAAAATTAAAGGTTGCTAACGGTTAAAAGTGTAACATGTATTTAAAACTATTGAAGAAACAGTCTACTTGCGAGGTGTGTAAGGAAAGTAAAATGTACTTTTGGTAAAAAGATTATAAAAAGACATAAGAATGTGGATTTTTGCCTAGATTAAAAGGTTAAATGATTGTTTTAAGTTGAATAAAACAAAGATGAAGGTTTAAGCAAGGTGTGGAAGGTTAATTGTAAAGGAAATTCTGTGTGTAAACATACCAGCTTAAGTTAAAGGAGTATCATCCAATTTTTCTGTAAATTGAGCATTAAAATAAAAGCACAATAGGTTTCTCTTAGGGCACTAACCTGCTCTTTAATAAAAATTGTAAAAGATTATAAAAGGTCTATAAAAATCTTACCCTGTGGTCAAACATTAAAACTGAGTAAATATGTCTAGATCGTTTTGTTAAGAATTGGGTTTAACATTAATATTACATAATGTGAAGGGGAAATGTGGCTTATTTTGTACCAAAAATCATACTGGAAGCATTGCCACATATAAAATGGGTTTGGCTTTCTTTGGGCTATATTTTAAGTATGTTATTCATATGTGTTCCAAAATCATGTGAAGTTCCCATAATTCTGATATATCTTAGTGTATGTTATCATTAATAATTATAATTGTTATGTTCAATTATTGTCTGCCACAGAGATAACAGATTTCCTTGTCAATTGTGTCTTTTAAAGCTTTTTGTCATCCATAAATGATAGTTGTCTTATTTTGGTCCTCTTTAGAAGGTGGTTTATAATCAGCTAAAAAGATCTAACAGGTGCTCTTGAATGCAGATTTCTGATAACGTTGGAGATTGTGACATAATAGAGGAAAAACCTTCAAGACTCTTCAAGGGCTAAAATTTTCATTAATATCAAGCAGGACAGGAATTAACTGCATGAAGTGAACTAATAGGAGACTGACATTATCTTGTTGACTTTTGACTTCAAATGTTGCTAATATTTTATTTTGCTTTTCAGAGTCAAGGAAACTTTTCTATTAAGCTCCTAACCATTTTTAGCAATTAAGTAAAGTATACTCCTATGAAAAAAATTTGGAGCATATTTGTTTCTTTCTACCTGCTTTCTCCAGAATTTGGAACCTACTTGTGAGTATTCTTAATTTATGGCAATATAGTTATTTGCATAAGTATAATAAGAATCGTTTTCTTTTGTAACAGGACATAATTGGAAAAACTGGTTATTTTACCAAGGCTTTGACTGGAATTGTATGCTGTCTTTTACAGAACCAAAGGACTTATGGAACCAATAAAGTCTTTGAAAAAACTGGCCTCATATTTTGGGTACACAGTTCCTGTACATGGTTTCTGATCTGTGGTAAGTAAAGAATGTCACTTTCTGATAGGCCAAGAACCCCAGGTTATCTTGGAACCTCAAGAGGGGAAAAATTCATCCCAACTCATACATATTTGTTGCTACAAATCCATGAGTGGGCTGGGCTTTAAAAAGGTCCTCTCTTGCCCAGGCATGTTGGCTCACACCTATAATCCCAGCACTTTGAGAAGCCAAGAATGCAGATCACCTGAGGTCAGGAGTTTGAGACCAGCGGGGCCAACGTGGCAAAATCCCATCTCTACTGAAAATACAAAAATTAGCTGGGCATGGTGGCAGGTGCCTGTAATCCCAGCTACTCAGGAGGCTGAGGCAGGGAGAATTGCTTGAACTCAGGAGGCAGAGGTTGCAGTGAACTGAGATCACACCATTGCACTCCAGCCTGGGTGACAGAGCAAGACTATGTCTCAAAAAAAAAAAAAAAAAAAAAGGTTCCTTCTAGAGCACAAAGTTCCATCAAAGCCACTTTAAAAGTCCTATGTGAAAAATAATTAGTCTTGCTGCACTGTAAACAAATAATTAGGCCAACTATAATAAAGCAAACCAATCCTACCATGATTTGTCTTTTAACACAAATGAGAAACTGGAGGAAGAAAAATTATGTTTCAAAAACTGTAGTACACCTGTTGTTAAGTTCTAGTCTTGCCTGATGTTTTTCAATTTTTATTATTTTTTAGAGTTTGGATTAAATTTTAGTCTTTCTGGCTGCAAGTCTCCAAAATAATGTTTTTAATTTTTTCCTTTTTCTTTTCCTTTTTCCCCATTCCTAACTGGGAATCACTGAAGCCTAAGCTGTGCTTGCTTAAAGCTCTGTGAACTAAAGACTGGACGACTTAAATGTCAGAAAAAACAGCAGCCACCTATGTATAAGGACAGGGAGGGGAACATCACACACTGACCTATTGGAGGGTGGGGGGCTAGTGGAGGGAGGGCATTAGGATAAATACCTAATGTAGCTGACTGGTTGATGGGTACAGTGAACCACCACGTCACGTGTATACCTATGTAACAAACCTGCACATTCTGGACACGTATCTCAGAACCGGAACCAGAAGACGAAGAAGAAGGAGAAGGAGAAGGAGAAGGAGGAAATACATAGGTTTTGTCCGGAAAAGCTGGACAATTCAATGCAAAGGGCTTCTAAGCTATAGGTGAATTTAAACATTAGTTGACAATTAGTTGAGTTTGTCTAAAGACCTGGGATCAATGGAAAGGAAATTATTCCAGTTAAGATAAAAGACCGTGGGCCAGGCATGGTGGCTCAAGCCTGTAATCCCAGTAGTCTGGGAGGCCGAGGCGGGCAGATTACAAGGTCAGGAGATCAAGACTATCCTGGCCAACATGGTGAAACCCCATCTCTACTAAAAAACAAAAAATTATCCAGGTGCAGTGGTGTATGCCTGTAGTCCCAGCTACTCAGGAGGCTGAGGCAGGGAAATCACTTGAACCTGGGAGGTGGAGATTGCAGCGAGTTGAGATCACACCACTGAACTCCAGCCTGGCAACAGATTGAGACTCCATCTCAAAAAAAAAAAAAAAAATTGTGGAGACCAAGTTGTTATGAAGTTTTATAGTGGCCGCCCCTAGATGTAACATGTGATAAACATTTCCTATTCAGACCTTTAAAAGGTACTAGACTCTTAGTTTATCTCTTTAGGATTATGAGGGCCTGGAAGAAAAATATCTAGCTATGTTAATAGAGATTCTTTACAGATGAAAAATTTTCCCCCACAAATGACAGTTTTGCAGGGCCAAGATTGAAAAGTAAGTCACAATATATAGGGTTAAATAAAACCCATCTGATGAGAATTTATGGTTTGTAGGCCATGATGCTCCAGACCCCTTAGACAGGAATTTGGGCAAAATAAAAAAATGTTCAAAGCACAATGAAACCTATTACTGCTCGGTTCATTCCCTAATACATTCCTTACACCCAGGAAGCACTCTGGTGTCTGAAAACATATAACACAATTATAAGAATTTCAAGGGGGGGCGGAGCAAGATGGCCAAATAGGAACAGCTCCAGTCTCCAACTCCCAGCGCGACCGACACAGAAGACTGGTGATTTCTGTATTTTCAACTGAGGTACTGGGTTCATCTCACTAGGGAGTGCCGGACAATCCGTGCTGGTCAGCTGCTTCAGCCGGACCAGCGAAAGCTGAAGCAGGGTGAGGCATCGCCTCACCTGGGAAGCACAAGGGGAAAGGGAATCCATTTTCCTAGCCAGGGGAACTGAGACACACAACACCTGGAAAATCTGGTAACTCCCACCCCAATACTATGCTTTAAGCAAACAGGCACACCAGGAGATTATATCCCACACCTGGCCGGGAGGGTCCCACGCCCACGGAGCCTCCCTCATTGCTAGCACAGCAGTCTGCGATCTCGCGGCAAGGCAGCAGTGAGGCTGGGGGAGGGGCGCCCGCCATTGCTGAGGCTTAAGTAGGTAAACAAAGCCGCTGGGAAGCTCGAACTCGGTGGAGCTCACAGCAGCTCAAGGAAACCTGCCTGTCTCTATAGACTTCACCTCTGGGGACAGGGCACAGTAAACAACAAAAGCAGCAGAAACTTCTGCAGACGCAAACGACTCTGTCTGACAGCTTTGAAGAGAGCAGTGGATCTCCCAACACGGAGGTTGAGATCTGAGAAGGGACAGACTCCCTGCTCAAGTGGGTCCCTGACCCTTGAGTAGCCTAACTGGGAGACATCCCCCACTAGGGGCAGTCTGACACCCCACACCTCACAGGGTGGACTACACCCCTGAGAGGAAGACTCCAAAGCAAAAATCAGATAGGTACACTCGCTGTTCAGCAATATTCTATCTTCTGCAGCCTCTGCTGCTGACACCCAGGCAAACAGGGTCTGGAGTGGACCTCAAGCAATCTCCAACAGACCTACAGCTGAGGGTCCTGACTGTTAGAAGGAAAACTATCAAACAGGAAGGACACCTCCACCAAAACCCCATCAGTACGTCACCATCATCATCAAAGACCAGAGGCAGATAAAACCACAAAGATGGGGAAAAAGCAGGGCAGAAAAGCTGGAAATTCAAAAAATAAGAGCGCATCTCCCCTGGCAAAGGAGCGCAGCTCATCGCCAGCAATGGATCAAAGCTTGACAGAGAATGACTTTGACGAGATGAGAGAAGAAGGCTTCAGTCCATCAAACTTCTCAGAGCTAAAGGAGGAATTATGTACCCAGCGCAAAGAAACTAAAAATATTGAAAAAAAAGTGGAAGAATTGATGGCTAGAATAATTAATGCAGAGAAGGTCATAAACGAAATGAAAGAGAGGAAAACCATGACACGAGAAATACGTGACAAATGCACAAGCTTCAGTAACCGACTCGATCAACTGGAAGAAAGAGTATCAGCGATTGAGGATTAAATGAACGAAATGAAGCGAGAAGAGAAACCAAAAGAAAAAAGAAGAAAAAGAAATGAACAAAGCCTGCAAGAAGTATGGGAATATGTAAAAAGACCGAATCTACGTCTGATTGGGGTGCCTGAAAGTGAGGGGGAAAATGGAACCAAGTTGGAAAACACTCTTCAGGATATCATCCAGGAGAACTTCCCCAACCTAGTAGGGCAGGCCAGCATTCAAATCCAGGAAATACAGAGAACGCCACAAAGATACTCCTAGAGAAGAGCAACTCCAAGACACATAATTGCCAGATTCACTAAAGTTGAAATGAAGGAAAAAATCTTAAGGGCAGCCAGAGAGAAAGGTCGGGTTACCCACAAAGGGAAGCCCATCAGACTAACAGCAGATCTCTCGGCAGAAACTCTACAAGCCAGAAGAGAGTGGGGGCCAATATTCAACATTCTTAAAGAAAAGAATTTTAAACCCAGAATTTCATATCCAGCCAAACTAAGTTTCATAAGTGAAGGAGAAATAAAATCCTTTACAGATAAGCAAATGCTTAGAGATTTTGTCACCACTAGGCCTGCCTTACAAGAGACCCTGAAGGAACCACTAAACATGGAAAGGAACAACCAGTACCAGCCATTGCAAAAACATGCCAAAATGTAAAGACCATTTAGGCTAGGAAGAAACTGCATCAACTAACGAGCAAAATAACCGGTTAATATCATAATGGCAGGATCAAGTTCACACATAACAATATTAACTTTAAATGTAAATGGACTAAGTGCTCCAATTAAAAGACACAGACTGGCAAACTGGATAAAGAGTCAAGACCCATCAGTCTACTGTATTCAGGAGACCCATCTCACACGCAGAGACATAAATAGGCTCAAAATAAAGGGATGGAGGAAGATTTACCAAGCAAATGGAGAACAAAAAAAAGCAGGGGTTGCAATACTAGTCTCTGATAAAACAGACTTTAAACCATCAAAGGTCAAAAGAGACAAAGAAGGCCATTACATAATGGTAAAAGGATCAATTCAACAGGAAGAGCTAACTATCCTAAATATATATGCACCCAATACAGGAGCACCCAGATTCATAAAGCAAGTCCTTAGAGACTTACAAAGAGACTTAGACTCCCATACAATAATAATGGGAGACTTCAACACTCCACTGTCAACATTAGACAGATCAACGAGACAGAAAGTCAACAAGGATATCCAGGAATTGAACTCATCTCTGCAGCAAGCAGACCTAATAGACATCTATAGAACTCTCCACCCCAAATCAACAGAATATACATTCTTCTCAGCACCATATCGCACTTATTCCAAAATTGACCACATAATTGGAAGTAAAGCACTCCTCAGCAAATGTACAAGAACAGAAATTATAACAAACTGTCTCTCAGACCACAGTGCAATCAAACTAGAACTCAGGACTAAGAAACTCAATCAAAACCGCTTGACTACATGGAAACTGAACAACCTGCTCCTGAATGACTACTGGGTACATAAAGAAATGAAGGCAGAAATAAAGATGTTCTTTGAAACCAATGAGAACAAAGATACAACATACCAGAATCTCTGGGACACATTTAAAGCAGTGTGTAGAGGGAAATTTATAGCACTAAAAGCCCACAAGAGAAAGCAGGAAAGATCTAAAATTGACACTCTAACATCACAATTAAAAGAACTAGAGAAGCAAGAGCAAACGCATTCAAAAGCTAGCAGAAGGCAAGAAATAACTAAGATCAGAGCAGAACTGAAGGAGATAGAGACACAAAAAACCCTCCAAAAAATCAGTGAATCCAGGAGTTGGTTTTTTGAAAAGATCAACAAAATTGACAGACCGCTAGCAAGACTAATAAAGAAGAAAATAGAGAAGAATCAAACAGACGCAATAAAAAATGATAAAGGGGATATCACCACCGACCCCACAGAAATACAAACTACCATCAGAGAATACTATAAACACCTCTATGCAAATAAACTAGAAAATCTAGAAGAAATGGATAATTTCCTGGACACTTACACTCTTCCAAGACTAAACCAGGAAGAAGTTGAATCCCTGAATAGACCAATAGCAGGCTCTGAAATTGAGGCAATAATTAATAGCCTACCAACCAAAAAAAGTCCAGGACCAGATGGATTCACAGCTGAATTCTACCAGAGATACAAGGAGGAGCTGGTACCATTCCTTCTGAAACTATTCCAATCAACAGAAAAAGAGGGAATCCTTCCTAACTCATTTTATGAGGCCAACATCATCCTGATACCAAAGCCTGGCAGAGACACAACAAAAAAAGAGAATTTTAGACCAATATCCCTGATGAACATCGATGCAAAAATCCTCAATGAAATACTGGCAAACTGGATTCAACAGCACATCAAAAAGCTTATCCACCATGATCAAGTGGGCTTCATCCCTAGGATGCAAGGCTGGTTCAACATTCGCAAATCAATAAACAATCCAGCATATAAACAGAACCAAAGACAAGAACCACATGATTATCTCAATAGATGCAGAAAAGGCTTTTGACAAAATTCAACAGCCCTTCATGCTAAAAACGCTCAATAAATTCGGTATTGATGGAACGTACCTCAAAATAATAAGAGCTATTTATGACAAACCCACAGCCAATATCATACTGAATGGGCAAAAACTGGAAAAATTCCCTTTGAAAACTGGCACAAGACAGAGATGCCCTCTCTCACCACTCCTATTCAACATAGTGTTGGAAGTTCTGGCTAGGGCAATCAGGCAAGAGAAAGAAATCAAGGGTATTCAGTTAGGAAAAGAAGTCGTCAAATTGTCCCTCTTTGCAGACGACATGATTGTCTATTTAGAAAATCCCATTGCCTCAGCCCAAAATCTCCTTAAGCTGATAAGCAACTTCAGCAAAGTCTCAGGATATAAAATTAATGTGCAAAAATCACAAGCATTCGTATACACCAGTAACAGACAAACAGAGAGCCAAATCATGAATGAACTTCCATTCACAATTGCTTCAAAGAGAATAAAATACCTAGGAATTCAACTTACAAGGGATGTAAAGGACCTCTTCAAGGAGAACTACAAACCACTGTTCAGTGAAATAAAAGAGGACACAAACAAATGGAAGAACATACCATGCTCATGGATAGGAGGAATCAATATCGTGAAAAGGGCCATACTGCCCAAGGTTATTTATAGATTCAATGCCATCCCCATCAAGCTACCAATGAGTTTCTTCACAGTATTGGAAAAAACTGCTTTACAGTTCATATGGAACCAAAAAAGAGCCCACATCTCCAAGAAAATCCTAAGTCAAAAGAACAAAGCTGGAGGCATCACGCTACCTGACTTCAAACTATACTACAAGGCTACAGTAACCAAAACAGCATGGTACTGCTACCAAAACAGAGATATAGACCAATGGAACAGAACAGAGTCCTCAGAAATAATACCACACATCTACAGCCATCTGATCTTTGACAAACCTGAGAGAAACAAGAAATGGGGAAAGGATTCCCTATTTAATAAATGGTGCTGGGAAAATTGGCTAGCCATAAGTAGAAAGCTGAAACTGGATCCTTTCCTTACTCCTTATACGAAAATTAATTCAAGATGGATTAGAGACTTAAATGTTAGACCTAATACCATAAAAACCCTAGAGGAAAAGCTAGGTAGCACCATTCAGGACATAGGCATGGGCAAAGACTTCATGTCTAAAACACCAAAAGCAATGGCAGCAGAAGCCAAAATTGACAAATGGGATCTAATTAAACTAAAGAGCTTCTGCACAGCAAAAGAAACTACCATCAGAGTGAACAGGCAACCTACAGAATGGGAGAAAATTTTTGCAACCTACTCATCTGACAAAGGGCTAATATCCAGAACCTACAAAGAACTCAAACAAATTTACAAGAAAAAAACAAACAGCCCCATCAAAAAGTGGGCAAAGGATATGAACAGACATTTCTCAAAAGAAGACATTCATACAGCCAACAGACACCTGAAGAAATGCTCATCATCACTGGCCATCAGAGAAATGCAAATCAAAACCACAGTGAGATACCATCTCACACCAGTTAGAATGGCGATCATTAAAAAGTCAGGAAACAACAGGTGCTGGAGAGGATGTGGAGAAATAGGAACACTTTTACACTGTTGGTGGGATTGTAAACTAGTTCAGCCATTATGGAAAACAGTATGGCAATTCCTCAAGGATCTAGAACTAGATGTACCATATGACCCAGCCATCCCATTACTGGGTATATACCCAAAGGATTATAAATCATGCTGCTATAAAGACACATGCACACGTATGTTTATTGCGGCACTATTCACAATAGCAAAGACTTGGAATCAACCCAAATGTCCATCAGTGACAGACTGGATTAAGAAAATGTGGCACATATACACCATGGAATACTATGCAGCCATAAAAAAGGATGAGTTTGTGTCCTTTGTAGGGACATGGATGCAGCTGGAAACCATCATTCTTAGCAAACTATCACAAGAACAGAAAACCAAACACCGCATGTTCTCACTTATAGGTGGGAACTGAACAATGAGATCACTTGGACTCGGGAAGGGGAACATCACACACCGGGGCCTATCATGGGGAGGGGGGCGGGGGGAGGGGGGAGGGATTGCATTGGGAGTTATACCTGATGTAAATGATGAGTTGATGGGTGCTGACGAGTTGATGGGTGCAGCACACCAACATGGCACAAGTATACCTATGTAACAAACCTGCACGTTATGCACATGTACCCTAGAACTTGAAGTATAATAATAAAAAAAAAGAATTCAAGATTATTAAAAGGAATGGGCCTCTTCTGATTAGTAGTAATTCTCAAAATTATAACTTGTAATAGTGTCAGACTAGCACAAGAGTTGATATTGTACAAATGCATTGGTTCTGTCTCTAGCATATAAATGAAATAGACAGTTCATCTAGTCATTTTAGCAAGAGTTACTGGAACAATTTTTTCCTCAAAGTCAAACCTTCTATAATTGGAGTTTGAAGTGTCAACACTTACCATAATCTGGTAATAATTGATTTTAATCTGGTGCATGTGAGTGTGTGTGGTTGCATTGTGTGTAGTTGTTTAGTGTGTATTCCTTGCAAGAAATTGTAAAAGTTGCATCGTGGAAAATATGAAGAAAATGGGGGAAGGGCTTTACTCTCTCTTGCCAGTAAAGTTTTAACTGAGTTGGGTTTAAGATTTTGCAACATGATTTCAAGAAGATATTTTCAAGGTCCCCTGCTGAATAATGTCAGTTCATATGCTGCTTCAATATGACCTCTTTTTTCTTCAAGAAATGAGAAGAGGGATATATATTCTTTTCTGCCGGTTTCAGAAGTCTGCTCAATCTGAAGCCACCTCATTTACATTAAATAGTGGAATCTGGGTGATGTAATAAAGTGTGGAACAGTGCCAGTGGTAGAATTTAAGAATGTTTTTGCTCTCACTGCTGATGGGTCTAGTTAGACTTCCTAGAGAAACATTAGGTGGTTTATGTTTGACCTACTATCTTTTAAAAATCTCTTCTTTTTTTTCAGTCTTGGTAGTCCTAGCTCTAAGAGACCAGCCTCATTACAATATATGCTCTTTTACCTGTCTTCTTTAAGATTAAGATCCCTGAAGAAAGGAATCTCTGAAAGTCATAGTTCAGTAATATTCTGACACCACAGTTTCTGATTTTAACCTAGAACCATCTGTGTGGCCCACCCATAATGGCAGCTCTGAGTTAATGGGAGATTACAAATGGTACGTTGTATTACCACAGGGTCACTGTGGTAGTTCACACATTGGACATCCAGAATTTCAACTATCTGTAGAAAACCCTGAAGTTTTCTCTGTTATGATGAGCAAAATGCCCAGTGTCTATACAAGATTTTCAAACACATACAGAAATGCTCGCATTCTAGAACACAGTGTTGCCTCCAAAATACAAAAAGGAAACTATAAAATTAAAATGAATAATAATCTCAAAATTGAGATGAAGACAATCTTTGTGCAAGTGGATTTTATTTTTAAAAAATTAACGTAGTATGTGAATATGTCCAAGCTCAGATTCTCAGAAGCTAACCTTGAGATAAGAATTGGTCTGTAAGTTATTTAATAAAGAAATACGCTGGCTGAGCATGGTGGCTCACACCTGTAACCCCAGCACTTTGGGAGGCTGAGGCAGAAGGATCACTTGCAGTCAAGAGTTCAAGACCAACCTGGCCAACATGGTGAAACCCCATCTCTATTGAAAATACAAAAATTAGCCAGAAACAAACCTGTAATCCTAGCTACTGAAAAGGTTGAGGTAGGAGAAGCACTTGAACTGGGGAGGCAGAGGTTGCAGTGAATTGAGATCATGCCACTGCACAGCCTGGATAACAAAGCGAGACTGCATCTCAAAAAATAAAAGAAAAAAGAATCCAAAGAAGTATGCAGATAAAGCAATGAGTGAGGCAGGTGAGGGAAGCCAAGTAAGGGTGTGATTTCAGAAAAAGTCCTGCAGAGGTTGACTCTGCTAGTGGCTTTGGAGTGTGAGGTGGGCTTCAGAGTTTACCTTACCCAAATCAAAAGATCCAGATTCCATCCATCCCTCTGAACTTGCTGCAGATATAAGTCACTGGTCAAGGGGCCTTCCTGGGGTGGAGAGAAACAGAATCCCAAGGCATCGCAGTGTTTTTGGGGAAGAAGCCCAGGCACAAGGTTTTAGCAGTCACACTGGCAAGAAGGGAGTATTGAGGGCTCCTGTGAGAGACCTAGCATTGTCCTCTAAAGACTGCTACTGACAGTCATTCCTTGCAACGGAATAGGGTGTGCTCCCCATCCATGACCCCAGCAACTGTATAGAGACACAGCAGCACAGTTAATGCCTCAATTCCAGTAACTCCCAATTGGTGCCCTAGCCATTCCTTTGGAGTTCTGCTATCTGTGTCTTCACTGTCTCAAAGCTTTACTCTGTCTACTGGTAAATTGGTGGCTTTACCTTCTAAGAATGAAAATTGTTTTATCTGTAAGATGCAAAGAAGAATAGTTGACCTAAATAGCATAAGAGGATTAAATTAGATACTTCAGTAAAGTTATCAGCATATAAGAAGTATGCAGGAAGTATGAAATACCTCTGTCTTGTTGAAAATTTTAAAGGAACTAAAAATTGTATACCTGCCTTAAGGCATTCTTTTTTACTATCACTCAAAATGAAATAGTTTCTTAGTTTTAATTGTGTCTCTCTTGCCACAAGTTACTGTTATTTCTCCTCTACCCTTTTCCCCTCCTCTGTCTCCCCTTTCTCTTCCTTCTCTTCCCTCTTTCTCCGTTTCCTTTTTCTGTACTCGTTCCAATTTTTCTACTTTTTTCTTTTTTTCTAATTTTTCTTCATCATCTGTCTTCTTGTAATTCAAATTTTTTCTAATATTTTCTCTTCAACTTCTCTGCCTCTTCCTATTACTGCTCCTTCTCCTCCTCTTTTTACTGTAGATACATGCAAATATTTTCCATAGCCTTTAAGAGAAACTTAGCTGCGTTGCAGCCTGTAGAGAAATTCCTTAAGTGTAGGATCTCCCGCATGACTGCATTTGTCACACATAGCAGGCAACTGGGAAGTGTTGAGTCTGGAGGTGGAGGAAAGTGGTTGGATTGAGATCCGTCTTTGCCAAGTGCCAGCCTGTTTGACCATCCTGAACATTTCTAAACCTCAGCCTCTCCATCTGTAACGTTTTAACAATGATGCCAACATTGCCAAGGTGTTGCAAAATAAAGGGTATATCATATGGAAAATTGGCTGACTTACCATATGAAATTGATTAATAATGAATCATGGAAGGAATTACACTTGTGCCACCAGTATATAGGGAACCCTTGTTATATGCAAGGTAATTTGCTAAGTGCTGGCTGTATCAAGAAAGCCATCTTCTTTAATAAGCCTTTTATGTCTTGTATGAAGAAAATGTTTTTCGTGTAGCCTCAAAATTATCCTTCAATCTCCTTTCTATTAGACATTGAGGAGATATCCTGAAAGTTTTTGGACCTTAACCCAGAACCACCAAAGTATGCAAGAACTATTAAATATTAAATATATATTTATATATAAGTATGTATTTAAAATATATTTATATATAAATATATTTGAGAATATATTTATATATAAATATTAATATATAAAACATATTAATATATTTAAATAATATATAATGTATAAAATATTAAATATATAAAAATATATGTAATATATGATATATTAAAATATTAAATATATATTTATATATTTAAATGATATATATTTAATATATAAAATATTAAATATGTATTTTCTTTCCTTTGGGGGGACCTGAGATAGATTTGTGGCATTATGTTTTATTCTCATTCTTGTCATGTTATGCACAAAATCCACCTCTTGACACACTTATTCTTTTCTTATGGTTTTAGAACACATCTAAAAATCTTTGATCCATAGAGACCATCTTGTCATATTTTTTCTTGCTTATGTTTTCAGAACACTATTCCAAACAATGTGTTTTCTTTTGCCATATTTTTTAACACTCAGAATGAGTATCCTAACATTTCTTCTCTTGCTTCTGGTGATCCAGATCTTGCTCTCAAGTGGAAAGCTGTCATGCCTGGTGTTTCTATTTTGAAATATGTACCATATTTACTAAATCATATTTGCCAGAGAAAGTCTGTCGGCCCAAACATTTCAAAATCTGCACTTATTATTCTATAGAATTGAGATAATTTTTTCCCTGTTTTATCCATCTGTTGATGACTGAAACTCATTTACTGGCAAATATTCTTTGAATGAGTTTCCTATTAGCATTGCTTAAAGAATATTAACAATAATGATATGCAAAAGTGTATATTCTGTATTACTCAAATAAACTGAATTTCTCAACCCACTTGACAGTTTAAAATTGCCATTAAAAAGAACTTGACTTTCAATGAGAATTAAATGGTGTTTATTGTGGTGACTGATTATTAGCATAAGAACCATGCCTTTTCCTGCTACAGCAGAGGAAATAATTCAATTAGTCTATTAGTGTAAATGTTCTGATTTTAATACATTAATCTGTGGCCTGTGGCTGATAGAAAAGAAATTAACATGGACTTTTTGACTGTGAAATTAGTTGGACGTTCCCAGGGAAGAAAATTAATTATTAATGTGCTTTATTTAAGATTGCCAAGTTTTTTATGATAAATGATGTAATTATGAGATGTCAAGTATACAAATAGTCATGCATCAACATTTCAGCTTATGAATTCCAACATTCACCATTGTGTATGACATATTCATCCCATTTAATTGCCCATTAGAGGGAAGGGAAAGTCATTGTTCTCTTCAATTTCCCTGTGATTTTTCAGTCAGTAAAGTTTGAAAATGTTGAATGCTAATGCACAAAATTTCTGATAACAGCCTTGTGTTTCATTTTCAGCTAAGACCAAAATCAATAAAATTCAAGGTAAAGTAGGGTAAGGCAATAGAAGGGGGAACAAACCTTTACAAAATGGCGAGTTGGGTGAAGTTTGTCTTCAACTCCTTCTCATCTCTCTTTTCCCCTTTCTCTCACCCATTCAGGAGTGTGTGAATGAGTCTTTGTTGCTTTGATGGTGAATTCAAGGGTGTCAGGAGCTTCCACCTTTCCCAGAAATTCTCTCCTTCCCTCATTAATCAGTGTCCCCATTCATTCTGTTACAGCATGCATACCACTGAATAGCATCAGAAGAATTCAGGACCACCTCTCCATGGCCACAGATACAAGAGTCATGGCTGATAAAGTACATAATGTTCTTTAAAATCCTGCAATACCTTGAAATAAGTTTATATATTTGTTCATCACATCTGTGTTTATCAGTTTTAGATATACAAACTCGGTTCCCAGTTAGTTATCCAATCCAACACTAATCTGGGTATTGCTATTTTGGAAATTTTGGTATAGCAAATGGTGTTTTGTAGCTGTGGTTAAAGTCTGTAATCAGCTAACATTAAGTAAGGTAGGTGATCCAGGACTATTGACGTGGACCAGTGTAATTACAGGAGTCCTCATCAAGGGAGGCAAGTGAAGATATAATGAAAGAATCAGAAAGAGAAGATACGATGATGAGGGTAGTAGTTGAAGTGATGTCCTTTGTGAAAATAAATTTATCAAATTGAAGCTGTTTGAATGTTAAATTATTTTGAGGCTTGGAGAAATGTAATTGTGATCTGAGTCATGCAGCCAGGAGCTATAACCTTTGCTTCACCGATGATAAATTAACCCTCTTTCTAACTTTTTCTTGTTTGTAAAATGTTCGGAGAAACTAAATAGCACCAGAGAGATGACTCCTTCACTGTTAATTACTGACCTTTTATTATAGATTAACTGCCTTCTTTCTTTGCTTTCACCCAATTCAGACCAGATGGTGCAAAAGATCCCATGGCTATTAAATTGCTTAAGATAATAATTTCTTCAAATAAAATAAAAATTATTTTCTAGAGACAGGGCCTCACTCAGTAGTCCAGTGCAGGGATGTGATCATAGCTCATTGCAACCTTGCACTCCTGGGTTCGAGCAGTCCTCCTACTTCAGCCTCTTGAGGAGCTGGAACGACAGGTACAAGCCACCATGGCTGTCTTAATATTGGCTGTTAAATGTACCTTTCCTTAAAAGGAATAATCTGCAACAAATCAAATTGCTGCAACTCAAAACCCACTCTTACTTGAAAGTGTTATAATCATGGTAAACGCTTTATTTGCTTAAATGAGTGTGAAGCCTTAACCTTTTCACCTCTGAGCTCTGACTGCATTCCTTTGAAGTTTTTACTTCCAAAGAGGACAAACTTTGCTGTTGAAAAGCTTTTTAAAATTATATTCTGATCCCTTTGATTATTTCAGGTTGACACCTTTGATGATGGAGGAAGGAGCCACCAGGCAAAGAATACAGGTAGTGTGCTGTGTTCATGGTGGAAAGGCATGAAAACAGATTCTCTCTTGGAGCCTTAAGGAAAAACAGCCCTGCCAACAGTTTGATTTCAGCTCACTGAGACCCATTTCAGACTTCTTACCTCCAGAATTATAGGTTAATACATTTGTATTGTTTTGAACCACTAAGCATGTGGTAATTTGCTACTGCACCAGTAGGAAACAAATATACCATGGGATACCTGTGAAAATTATGCAAGTGTGTAAAATCTACTATTTATTCAATCTATAAACACTGCTTTAAAGCCTATATGCATGCAAATCCTTTTGCAATAACTGCCTCACCTCTAGAGGCATGCTACATAGGTTGACACCATTGACCAAAACAGACAAGTGTGGGCCAGATAATAACACCCATCAGTCCCTGCTACTCTTTCCCTTCTAGCTCATCGTATAATCTCATGATCCTTCTCCAGGCAGCCATATCCAGGCTTTCAGGATGAAACCTGTCAGCTTTCCCCATTGGACCTGTATCTTGTTTTCTTCCCTTTTTGTTACCTGAGGCAGGCAGAATTCTAAGATGCACCCTAAGATTCCCAGCCCCTGGTATATATGCTGTATGTATTCCCCTCCCCTTGAGGATAGGCAGAACCAGTAAATATGATGGATGCCACTCCCGTGATTCCATCCTTAATCAGTTTACATTGAGTTTACCAAAAGGAAGATCATCTGCGTGGGACTGATGAAGCCAGCAGAGCCATTAAAATGGACAAGTAGCAGCAGAACCTGTTATATTCAACAAAGAAAGCAAATAGCCATGTTGTGAACTCCCTGTGGGGACCATGTGGCAAGAAACTTCAGGCAGCTACTAGCTGAACATTGTCTTTGGAAGTGACCAGAAGGAAAGCAGAAACCTCAAACACACAAGTAGAGGAAAATGTATTCTGCCAACAACCTTGTGAGCTGAGAAGGAGACCGTGAGCTTGATTATGAAAAAAGAACACAGCCCAGCTGAAACCTTGGTTTCAACCTGGTGGGAACTGAACAGGGAACCCAGCTAACCATTTCCAGATGCCTAACTCATAGAAACTGAGATAGCAACTGGTGTTGCTGTAAGCCACTAAGTTGGTGGTCATTTGTCATGCAGCAATTGCAAATAATACACCATCTTGCAAAAATAATTCTTCAGTTTGCTATCACCAATGCACAAAATTAATTTAAACTATATTATTAATAGTTTATAACCATACATGTTCTACAGAACAAGATAAATGCTTTTCTAAAATGAAAAGAAGTTGTAGTCTGAGCAGAATGGGTGCTTGGAAGAGATACTTCCCTTCAAGGTAACTTTCCCTTCCAATCCCCTTCAATAATTCCTCCTTGCTTACTTGGAATGCTAGGCCACCTCAGGTAGCAAGGAGATATGCCATGCTTTCTAGATTACTGCTGTTCAAGCTGGCTTCCAAATCCTGTCATTTCCATGACCTTGGGGGTCTTTGTCACTCACTGGACCTTGTGCACAATCATGACCTCATGTAAGCATTTGCCCTTTGTGAAGTGTAGGTTCCATCTCCCCAAGGTGTGTTTGTAAGTCACTGAATATATGGAATGAGAAGACTTGGTTTCTATCCTTGTATACTCTACTGTTTGCACCTTTTGTGGCAAGTTGTTTACTCTCTCTGCACCAAATACAATGAAAGTCATAATACTTGAAGGGCTTTGTGAAGCTCATATGATTCAGCTCATCCAAAAATAGTTGACACATAGCCTTTCAACTAGTAAGTGCTCAATAGATGTTTATGCACTTGTTCCAGAAGCATGGCACCAGTGATAGTTTATGACACGATATAATTTACCTGCACCATGAAAATGCCATCTCCAACATTCAGGTTATTTAGCAGCCTATAAGGGCACAAGGAAGTCATACCTTTGTTAGCTGTCTGGGGCACAATCATTTGGACAACCCATGTCTTGCATGAAGTATTGAGCTCAATGCAACGCTGCCTCTGAAGCTTCCTGCAAGAGAAAAGCATAAATTTCCCCCATAGCAAAGGCACCTTGCTCCCTCAACAGCAAACTCTCTGGAGTATGACATTTTGAGAGCAAGAGCCAAAGAAGGAGAGGAATTTAGAGGCAATATATTAAGAGGTCTGCTCACTCAAGACTGTAAATGAAGAGAGCAGAATGTCCAGTGCATCTGGAAAGTCTCCCTCATTAGACATGCTGAGAGGAGGCATGTCTATGAAATGCTAATGAAACCAATCTTATTCACATGTGAAGTTCTAAATATTTTCCCCTTTCTCTCCATGATTTAAAGAGTAACTGGTTTCTAGATAAAATTGCCTTACCATACTTCTAGCAAATTACACCAATGTAAAGTCTGTTTGAAGTTAGTAATGGCACCTGTTTAAGTTGCTTTTGGGAGAACTTTCACAGAGCAAGGTCTTTCTTTCCTTTTGCTGTTTCCATAACTAATGGTGTGCTTCTTTCCAAAATATAAACCTGTCAAAGGGATTATGCCTCACTGGAAATGATGAATACACTAATGGAAATTTTGCATTATCCTCCTAAATTGTAATCCTATTGTGTATTTCCTACAATGGTCTTTTTTTCTTCTTCTCATTCCAAAGCATACACTGGATGATAAATCCCAGGAAACATTTGACAGATTTGGTAAAAATCCTATGAGCAAAACTATTTTGAAAGCTACACTTGAATCAGAAAAAGTGGAGCAAAAGAGATAGAGATAGATTCAGTGCTGGGGGCTGATGAAATAGTGTTACATGAAGCATAAAGAAAGCTTTATAGTTCTCTGTTATTGTATGTTGAATGTGTAGGTGAATAATCAGAATGGATTTGAAGGAAAATATGAGTCAGAGAAAACTAAAGTTCACTAGGAGTGAGCATAAAGGACTATTAGATAGCTTCAAAGAAATTATGCCCATGCTCAGACTGAGTGTTTTGCAGCATATAAGGAAGATTTAAAGACATGAGCATAGACACACCCTCACAAAACTGGAGGAACCCCAGGCATGGTGGGTTATGTTCGTAATCCCAACACTTTGGGAGGATGAGGCCAGAGGATCGCTTGTGCCCAAGAGTTAAATACCAGCCTGGCCAACATGGTAGGGCCCCATCACTACAGAAAATACTGAAGAAAGAAAGAAAACCTGAGAGAGATATAAAGGAGTAAAAACTCTGCACTCAGGAAAACACCCCAGTTTTCTAAAATGGGAGGAAGAAACTTATGTTCAATAAATTACATACCTTTTTGCATCACACTAATTCCTAGTTACATATTAAATAAATAAAGGACATCTACCATTATCTCCTTAATTACTGTGCTACCTGAGAGAAAGATCCTAATAGAGCCATCCACGTAGCCAAACATCCATCTATTTGTTCATAAATTACTTAGATAGTATGTAAGTACTGTAAGTACAAGGACTATGATAGGCACCTATTGGATGATGGTAAATAAAAGAGGATGCTTTGACATTTTTCTCTCACACAGAGCCTTCTAGTTAGGATATGTGTGCAAAAGTTGTGGTCATTATTATTACAGAAAAGCCAGCAGGATAATTAGAAGATTCCAGATCAGAGATAAATTGCCCTGTCTGAGAACATTGTAGAAGGCTTAAGTGTTAGAAGGTCCTCCTTCTCTTTAGAATTCCTTAAAAGAACTGATATTTAAAGAGGAGTTTAAAAGTGTATATTTTTTCTTTGTGGCCAAGTCAGTGCTTAATAATCTCTAGAATTCATGCTTCTCTGGCAAAAGCTGGATTTGAGACATGGCCTCGGATCATTGCCCAAGTGTGGTCCCCAGCCTATTCTCCTTTGTTGATTAAGAGTTGGACCATCAGGCACCACTAACCTGAGGAGCCCAGTCAAGCACACTGGAGATGCTGGAAGAGGAAGCTCTGGGGTTGACCAGGATGCTCCTCCAAGCCCAGCTCTGGGCACTTCTCTAGGAGGCCCTTCTGCTCCTCTTTCTGGGAACAAGGAATAGAGAAAAACTTGGCTCTTGTATGGAACCATGAAGAAAGAAAAAGAGAATTGGAAGAAAAGATAAAACAGAGTAACCTTGTCCATGGCATATGTGGCCCCGTTCTGCAGTAGGGTTCCCTTCCTCTCCCCTGCCCCATCTGTCATACACCACTCTGTGTCTACATTCACTGGAAACTACAACTTTAGGAAGGCAATGAGTGGGGCAGGGACAATCCTGACAGATCATACACATCTAGTATGGACCTGCATCTGGTGTGGGCCTTGGTGGTGGAAGTGAGGAGAGGGGTGTCAGAGACAAAAGAAGGCCCTTCATAGTGTAAGACGGGGTCATGTTGTATATTATATCAATATATGTATAAAAGTTATCCAGAGAAACAGAACCAATAATAAGTAGATAGGTAGTTGATAGGTAGATAGATAACAAATAGATAGGACAAATTGATCGATAGATAAATGACAAATAGATGATAGATACCTAGATGATAGATAAAGATAGATACAGATATAATGACTGATTTTGAAGAATTGACCCATCCAGTTTGAGGGGAAAATAAGTGGGAAATCTTTAGGGGAAGTTGCCAGTTAAAGATTCAAGTAAGATCAGATGTTGCATTCTTGAGTTTGAAGAATAGAAACTCAGCAGAATTTCCATGTTGCCACAGAATTCTTTCTTCTTTGAGAGACCTCAGTTTTTGCTCTAAGGCCTTCAGCTGAATGAATAAGGTCTACCTACATAATAGAGGGTGATCTGATTCACTTATAAAGTCGAATGCTTTAAAAGTAATGTCTAAAAAACACCTTCACAGCAACATCTAGACCAGTGTTTGGCCAAACAGCTGGTCATCATAGTCAAGCCCAGTTGACACATGAAACTACCCATTGCAATACAGCTAAAGTCACAAGGGGAAAGACAGACCCTATTCTGAGATATTTCAGCAGATGTGCACATGGTGATGGAATGTCAGATGATGGAAATAGGGCCAGGGAAGTACACATTCTCTCTTTCAGCTACTCATCATAAAATAAATAATTTAGCTGCTCAGTCAGTATTTACTGAGGTCTAAGGTAAGCCAGACACTGTCCTGGGTACTGTGGACACAGAAGTGAATGAAACAGTAAAGCTCCTTGCCTTCAGGGAGTTGACAGCCAAGGCCAGGGTCAGTGAACTATAAATAGGGGCCAGGTCTGGCTTGCTGCTTGTTTTTGCAAATAAAGTTTTATCTGGATTGGGCCATGGCCACTCATTTACATGCTGTACCTGCTTTTTCTGCTACATCAGTAGAGTTCAATAGTCACAATGTGGCAGGTCAATTCTCCCTGAGAACTACACAGACAGACCTGCATGACAGTCACACTGACAGACCTGCATAATACTCCAGTTATACAGGCAAATTTTCACAGTGCTGCTGTATTAGTCAGGGTTCTCTTAAAGGGATAGAGCCAAGATAGATTAGATAGAGAGAGAGAGAGAGAGAGAGATAATAGAGATAGATGTAGATTAGCTATAGATAGATATAAAAAGATTAGATATAGATTAGATATAGATAGATATAAAGAGGAGTTTATTAAGATTAACTTACATGATCACAGTGTCCCACAGTAGGGTGTCTGCAAGCTGAGGAACAAAGAGAGTCAGTCCAAGTTCCAAAACTGAAGAACTTGGGAGTCTGATGTTTGAAGGTAGGAAGCATCCAGCATGGGAGAAAGATGAAGGCTGGGAGGCTATGTCTGTATTTCCTTTTCACATTTAATGTGCTTTATATTTAATGGAAGCTGATTAGATTGTGCCCACGAGATTAAGGGTGGGTCTGCCTTCCCCAGCCCACTGACTCAAATGTTAATCTCTTTTGGCAACACCTTACAGACACACCCAGGATTAATACTTTGTATCCCTCAATCCAATCAAGTTGACACCCAGTACTAACCATCACAGCTGCGTTACTATTTAGCAAATAATTCAACCTAGGGAAATGGGTGCCCAGACATCAAAGATAGATGAAACATATGGTCAGTAAGAGACTTGCATGGGATTCTGCCTTGCTGGAGAAAGCCAAAATAATGGAGACAGCTATGCATTCCTAGAGGCAAGACCTGTTGGGTCAATGAAATATGAGAAGAGTCAAGGTGACAGATTTATTGGATAGACAGATATTGGATAGATTTATTGAATACATAGTGTAATGCAGCTCTCCGGACCAGCTGTAAATGAGATAAGACAGAAATAATCACTCTGGCATGACAGACCTCGTTAATCAGAATTTAGGAGACAGGCCTTGAAGGTACTGGGGTCCTCACAGCTTGATCAGACTTAGAAAGCATCTTTTTGGCCTCTGCACTCCTAGTTGAAACAAAATTATTTACCTATAGACTTAGGTGAATGCTACACTGCCTATAGGCACATAACTCCAACCTATATGAGGACCAAAAAATTTTAACACTTTGTTTTGGTCTACTGGAATTATCTCCAACCTTCTCCCTGCATCTGGTTACAGCAATACATTTTTTTCTTTCCTAGTTTGTCTGCATCTCATTATTGGGCTGCAAGAAAACACAGCCGGACCCAGCTCAGTGTCGACAACAACAGCAAAGCCTAAAATATTTCCCCTCCGACCCTTTACAGAAAAAGCTTTCCAGTTCCTGGTGCAGGCCTTTGCATAGCAGGGCAGTGAAGCCTAAGTGACTTCCTTCTTTCATTCTGTTGACTAACACCAAAGGTGGATTGATTGCTTCTTCAAAAATAAGAAGTGAGAAAATTAGCATGGATATTTTAAAATCTTAAGAAAAAATAACTTCTAGTAGCAATAATGTTTACTATAGAAACTAGACAAAAAGTTTAAAAATTGCATCTGCTACTAGAATCAAGAAGGGAGGCTTCAAGGACAAGAGGCAGAGAGAGCAAGCAAAATTGGAAAACATAACAGAATTAGATACAGATACCACAAGAGATGAAAACGTAAACTCAGACGTGGACCACGTCAGTTTCAAGGAAACCAAAATTACAAGAACCAGAATTAAAACCTGCCCTGGATAGCAAAAGATCTAAACTGGCATAGAGAAAAAGCTGAATCAATTAAATAGAAAATTAGATACTCTAAGGATTGAAAGAAAAAGAACAAAGTACATGAGAAACACAAGATAGGTACAGAGATTGAGTGTAAAGAAATTAATTTTCTCTATAAGCCATCAGAATAATTGAAAAAGAAGCAATTACAGCTTTTATTATGTAACTATTGTGCCCTAGGTATTGGAGTAAGTACTTTACATTCATCATCAATTTACTCATTGCAACAATCCTTTGAAACATAAACTATTTTTTTTTTTTTTGAGGAAAAAGATGTAGGGAGCCTGGGAAGCCTATAAATTGCCCATAGTTAGCTATTTAACAAATAAACCAGAAATCAAACTCTAGAGTGACTAAACTTAATACCTGATATTCCGTGCCCCTAATGAAAGAACAAACAATAAAAATTTTACTGAAAGAAAAAAAAAATCCAACTTTGTAAATCAGTATGATTGATGCTCATTGTGTACTAAGCAAAGTAATGATGAGTGATGTAGGTATACAAACATGTCACTTTTTGCAAAACAATAAAAGGTCCACTACCTTTTATTATAGGGATGATTTCAGACACCCTAGAAGACAATAACATGGTGAGCAAAACCATGCATTTCCAGGCGTTACTAACAGGAATGCATTGTTTGCTTGAAGGAAAGGTAATGGCATTCTACACCTGACAAGTCACTTCTAGAATAAGGTCCAGTCTAGGAGTCATTTTTTTTTTTTTTTTTTTTTTTTTTGAGACAGAGTCTTGCTCTCGCCCAGGCTAAAGCACCGTAGTGCAATCCAGGCTCACTTCAAGCTCGCCTCCTGGGTTTACTTAAGCCATTCTCCTGCCTCAGCCTCCTGAGCAGCTGGGACCACAGGTGCCTGCCAACATACCTGGCTAATTTTTTGTATTTTTAGTACAGATGGGATTTCACCATGTTGGCCAGGATCGTCTCATAGGAGCCATTTTCAAAGACATTCTTAAATCTTCACACTTATCAGGCAACCAGCTGGACACATCTTGGGTAACTGTTCAAGGGAAGTGTGCAGGCAAATGCTGATCACCTGAAGAGGAGAAAACCACCCAGGAAGTGGCAGGGGATATTAAAACAGGGAAAGTTCTGTTGTTAAAAGTTACAGGGCATGTGATAGGTGTATAGCTCACTTCTTCAGTGCCCTGCTGCTCAAACCCCTGGGGGGAGCATGCAGATGTGCAAGTTGTGGGGCTCTGATCCCATGGAAGTGTCGAGGGGTGAATATTTACAGTTCTTGAAATCTCAGTGAGCATATGTTACCATGTGCTCTTTTAGTTTAGCTGTCCGTGGGGAGCTTGTGTTAATCAGCTCAGTTAGGCCCCCTGCCTTACTGCAAGGACAGAGGGCTGTCTGTATCCTGGGGTTTTTGTCTTGGTGTGCCAGAAGAATCAGATTATATGTGGGCTTGGAGAATTAGTGCAAGGTTTTATTGTTTGAAAGTAGCTCTCAGCAGATGGGGGAGCCAGAAGGGAGATAGAGTGGGAAGGTGGTTTTCCGCTAGAGTTGGCCACCCAGCAGCCAGGCTGCAACCACCCCAGCTAAACTCCACATCATTCCTTATGTTGATGGCCTTCTGGCCTGGCATCTGCCAATGCCTATCAGTGTGCTCTTAAACCAATTCATTCCTCTCAATGTCCAGCTGTTTGTGTCTTCTTCTACCAGTGTGTTCCTCTTGATGTCTAGTAGCTTGTGTGCCTGCCCACTAGGGTCTTGGGGTTTTTACAGGCACAGAATGGGGGCATGGCAGGTCAGGGTGGTCTTGCAAAATGCAACATTTGGGCTGCAAGATGGAAACGCCTGTCCTCACCTAGGTGCATGGGGACACAGACCTGGAGGTAGAGCACTAGCCAGGAACCACACCCTCCTTTACCCAGCACTTTCTTGCTCCCTTCCTGTATCATTTCCCACCTCTGAAGAGATACATCTAACTGCATTAGAATATGGATGATGAGCAGTCTTAGTAGCTTCCTGCTGACAGAGGGTGTTGTTTTGGGATAAACAGCGGTCAGATTCCTCCCAGAGGTCTATCTAGAGGTTCCTATCAAAGGGAAGTCATTGTCTGAGGCTCTGGTTGCCTGACCCTTTGGAATTACATGACTTCAAAGTAAGAGAGAAAAAAACAAGTTTTATAAGGTTAAGTATGCATCAGTTAAACATGTGTTATACAAGGAAATAATCTAGTGCCAACAGGGATAAGAAGTGAAATATACTAACAACAGTGTTGTACCCCAAGCTATTTCACCTTGGCGAAATAAGTTAAAGTTTTTATGGGAGCAGTTAAACTTTAGAAGAGAAATAACTGTTCTTGCCATGTCCTTAACAGTTAACAAGCGCACCCTAAAAATTCTGGCATTTGTGGGCTTTCTGGTTAGCCATTAAAACGTCTTTCTCTTTCCTGTATTTCCTCTCTCTTTCCTGAGCCTCCCTGCCCCTATCATAAGAGACCAAGGTGGCCACTTTCAAGAGGTCTTCAAATGTGCTATCTGGTTCCAGTGCCCATTTCTCCAACTTCATCCTGATGTCAGAACCTTCTTAGTAATAAATTTATCATTTAGGATTAGCTGTCCCTCAACTAAATCAGGAGATAGAGAGGTGTGATTTACCAAGTCCTCTCAGCCTTTTCAGGAAGGCAGTGGGATTTTCATCAAATCCCTGGTCAATCATGGACAACCTAGTAAAATTGAGAGGCTTGGTCTTAGTCCTACATAAGCCCTCCATTATGCACATCTGAACATGTCTCCTTTCCCAGTCTTCCAGCTCGTCATTGGGATTCCATTTAAGGTTGTTTGCTGATACTACTTCTCCTCTTGTTAGATAATGTTTGCCCCCTTCTCTGATGCTATATGTGGTACAAAGCTCTGCCCCAAATATCTCTGCTGCCTGCAGAGCAGACTGCTTCTCAATGTTCATCAGGGTCTGATTCAAAAGTAACATAACATCTCTTCAGGAAAGTTCAAATATTTAGGTGAAATTCTGGAAATCCTCTATATATTTATTATAATCATCTGAAAACTTGCCAAGATCCCCCTTAATTTGCTTGAAGTCCTGCAGGGAGAAGGGACCTGGACCTTACTAGGGACAAATTCACTGGTCATCTGTTGGAGGGACAAGAGTGAGACTGGGGCTTGTTTAGGGGAAGGATTTTCAGGAGGGGGCAAGTGAGAAGCTGAAGCTGGAGAGGGTGGTTGGGGTGGACCTGGAGAAGCAGGACTGGAGGGAGCTGGCTCCACTGCCAGGGGTGCCTCTGGGACTTGAATCTTTAATTCCTTGGGCTTTCCCCTTGTAGCCTTCCCTGAGATGACAAACAGGAGGGCTGGATCATTCCTACACTGTCAGCAAATGTTTGGATTGCCTTGCAAGGTATACAAAGCCTGCACATATGGAGCCTCAGACCATCTGTCCTCATGTCTACAGAAAAGTTCCAACTGTTCCTTCCTAAGGTCAACTCATGCCTTGCTGTGAATCATAATTTGGCCAAACCTTTGTGTAGATGACTATGAGGTGTTTTTTTCTTCAGATTCTGAGGGTCAAAGCAGTCCCAATGATTCAGGATACACTCCAGAGGGGTAGAATCTGGAGGCAGTGAAGAGAGCTGGTTCCTGATTCTGAAAGTCAGGGAATAGCGGCATCCCTCATTTCCCTTCCTTCTTTTAGCAGATGGTTATGAGGTGTTTTTCCTCCAGGTTCTGAGGGTTAAACCAGTCCCAATAGTTCAGGATACACTCCAGAGGAGTAGAATCTGGGGATGGTGAACATTGCTGGCTGCCCATTCTGAAAGACAGGGAATAGAGGCATCCCTCATTTCCCTTCCTTCTTTCAGCAAAAACTCAGGGTGTGATGTAGAAAGAAAGTTAGCATCCTCCATTTACCTTCCACCTTTTATCCCTGAGTCTCAGGGACCTTTGCAGGTGCTGGCCACAGGTACCAATGTGGTGTGTTCCCATGAAGCAGGGAAAATCTGGAGAATAGGAATTAATCACCCTCACCTCTGCCTGCCTTTCTTACTGCTGTTAGCAAACTTTGAGCTCCCTCGGTCTGTTTATGCCATGGAGTATGCTGTGCTTCCATGGATTGAGGGTTTAGCCTACAGGAACTGATCCTGCCCATTTACGTTGTGCCTGTTGCTGGCTTTGGATTCCTCCAACCTGGTCTTTCTAAGGTCTCAGCCTAAAGCTTGGAATCAGGATTGGGACTGAAAAGGTATTTTGGAGGCTTTTCATATCTATTTAAAGTGTCTCAAATATGCCCTGCTGAGTTTGCAGTTATCAGCCAGCAGGGGTCATTCCTCCATTAACTTTCTTACCAGAAACAGTTTTGGGAGGGGGAGTTTCTCTCACTTAGAAAAGGAAAAAAGAGAAAAACAGTTTAAGGGGAAAAACAGGGAGATCCTGAGGGAAGCTCTTGCTCAGTGCAAGTGGACCCATCTAATCTTTTCCCCAGTTCAGACTGGGATGAATTCCTTGTCAATGGGGGAAATGTTTCATTGGCATGATGGGAAAGAAGTGCTCTGAGAGGTCCTGGCTACCACTGATTTTCCCCGCCTTGCCTTGTGGCTGTTGGGTTTGGCCTTTGCCTGCTGTGGACATGCCTAGGCACTCAAGCTTGGAAGGGAAAGGGTAACCAGAGGGGCCCTGAGCCATGCATGCCTGCAGCTGTCAGGATAGAGGCAGAGGTGGCACATCTGGGAACAACTGGTCTGATTTGCACCTTTGGCAGCTGAGCCAAACACTCATTTTACTTAGTAACATTGCCACAGCCAGTAGCAAAACTCTTAACATTATGAAGGAAGAAATAAGAGTCATTTCAAACTGTGTGAGAGAAAGAAAGAAAGAAAGTCGGGGATTTTCACTGACCTGGATAGGGCAGAGTTTTTAAAACTCCCTGGAGAGAAACAGATTCTCTTACCCGTAGGAAAGACAGAGAGGTGGTAGGGTTTTTGGAAGAGAGGCAGACCCATTGGTTTTGCGTTTGCTCACACTCATCTTCTAGGATCTTAGATGAGCCCCCAGTTGAAATGGGAAACGTTCCCTTATCTTCCTTGTAGGATGTGGCTCACTTCTTCAGTTCCACTGCTCAGATTCCTAAAGAGCGCATGCAAATGGGCAGGTTGCAAGGCTCCAACACCATGGCAGTGTCTAGCGGTGAATGTTTACAGCTCCTGAGGCCCCAGTGGATGTGTTACAGGGTGCTTTTTTTTTTTTTTTTTTTTTGAGATGGAATCTCACTCTGTCGCTCAGACTGGAGTGCAGTGGTGCCATCTCAGCTCAATGAAACCTGTGCCTCCCAAGTTCAAGTGATTCTCCTGCCTCAGCCTCCTAAATTGCTAGGATTACAACTGTGTGCCCCACGCTTAGCTAATTTTTTTTTTTTTTTTTTTTTTTTGTATTTTTAGTAGAGATGGGGTTTCACCATGTTGGCCAGGATGGTCTCAATCTCCTGACCTCATGATCAACCCACCTCAGCCTCCCAAAATGCTGGGATTAGAGGTGTAAGCCACCACCCCCAGCCCAGGGTGCTCTTTTAGTTTTGCCATTCATGTGCAACTTGTTAGTTGGCTCAGTTAGACTCCCTGCCTTATCACAAGGACAGCGGGTTTTTTGTATCCTGGGGTTTCTTGCCTTAGTGTACTTGAAGAATCAGATTACATGTGGGCTTGGAGAATGAGTTCAAGGTTTTAGTGAGTAGAAATAGCTCTCAGCAGATGGGGGAACCACCAGTGAGATGGAATGGGAAGGCAATTTTCCCCTGGAGTTGGGCCACTGAGTCGCCAGGCTCCTCTAATTGCCCTGGCCAAACTCCTTGTCATTTCACCAGATGATGGCCTGGCACCTGCCAATACCTGCCAGTGTGCTCATATGCTGATGCATTGTTCTCAACATCCAGCTGCTTGTCTTTTTCTGCTGATGCATTTCTCTCAACATCCAGCTACTGTGTCTTATTTTGGCATATATTCCTCTTGACATGGGTCTCAAGGTTTTTATGGGCACAAGATAGGGGAATGGTGGGTCAGGGTGGTCTTGGTAAAAGAAACATTTGGGCAGGAAAACAGAAATGAGTGTCCTCACCTCAGTCCATGGTCCCAGGTCCAGGAGTGGAAGCCTAGTCAGAGACCATGCCCATCTCTTCCTAGCATTTTCCTGCCCTCCTCCTGTATCAAGATATATTCCAGGAACTGACTGCTGTAACTGGTGTTTGACTTGGGCTACACATGCACAAAGCAAGATTCAGAGCCATTAATGTCAAAGCTTTTGCTGATTCCAATATATTAATCTACAAGGAAATTCTCTAGAAGTGTACATATTCACTTCCCTGCAAACAATTGCATCACATCTAAAGTCTTTGATTCCCAGAAGAATGTGAATTTCTTCTTAAGTAAGTATTTCCTCTTGAAACCCAGAGGGTAAAAGTTCTGCATATTTGGATACACTGTTTATAAAAAGTGTTGGTTGTGGTTTTGGTGGCTCATGCCTGTAATCTTTGGGAGGCAGAGGTGGGCAGATTAAGAGATTGAGACCATTCTCACCAACATGGTGAAACTCCAAGCTGGGCATGGGTGTGCACCTATAATCCCAGCTACTTGGGAGGCTGAGGCAGGAGAGTAACTTGAACCCGGGAGGTGGAGTTTGCAGTGAACCGATATCGCGCCACTGTACTCCAGCTTAGGCGACAGAGTGAGACCCTCACTCAAAAAAAAAAAGTGTTGGCCGGGCGCGGTAGCTCAAGCCTGTAATCCCAGCACTTTGGGAGGCCGAGACGGGCGGATCACGAGGTCAGGAGATCGAGACCATCCTGGCTAACACGGTGAAACCCCGTCTCTACTAAAAAATACAAAAAACTAGCCGGGCGAGGTGGCGGGCACCTGTAGTCCCAGCTACTCGGGAGGCTGAGGCGGGAGAATGGCGTGAACCCGGGAGGTGGAGCTTGCAGTGAGCTGAGATCCGGCTACTGCACTCCAGCCTGGGCGACAGAGCGAGACTCCCTCTCAAAGAAAAAAAAAATGTAAAAAAAAAAAAAAGTGTCAGTATTCTCCCTTAAACTTCACAAATGTCTTACAGAGTAGCTATCTTTAATTCCCTTATTAGAGATAAGAAAATTGAGACATTCAGTGGGTTTTCCAAATGCTAACAGCTTTCAAATTGCAGGTTCAAGCATGAGAACACTAGCAACGTCCAGTTCCCTCCATCCTGCTGAAACCGTTACCCAATAAAAGGATTTGAAGATCTGACGTCACCTAAATGGTCTCTTAGCTTCCTTCTCAGAGGTAAGCATGGAGAATAACACTCAAGTTGATCAGGAAATTTAAGATGTGTTTTATGTGATTTTTATTTGGAAGGCTAAACTTTTCCTAGCCTCACAAACATGAGACTATTTGATACGTTATGCTGGGTGAATATGAGACTTATGTCTGAAATGGTTTTGTTCCTTTCTCAGAGGGTAATATAGTGCCATGCATGAAATAGGCATTTGATATACAAGATATGTGAACTAATTTTCATAGTTAGACCTCTATATTCAGCATATGTTGATGATTGTTGAATGTCCTCCTGTGGACTCTTAGCTGTACAATGCTAACAAAGAAAATTTGTCTATTTCATCCATTTAATTTAGCAAGAGATCAAGGATGAAAAAATTAAACTGATTATTTTTGTTATGTAACCAAATAACTTCTCTTTTCAGCAAGTTGACAGTTTAACCTAAATACCATCTATATCTAATAGCCCAGGCCCATGATAGAAATAACATAAATATCTAATAGCCCAGGCCCACGGTAGAAAAAGAGCAACTTGCCCTCTGTTAGACATTTTGATAAACAGAAAATGTGAAAACATATTTATCCCCAAACCTTAAAATCATCACTGGAATTTTTTTTGAGCTAGAAACACACAATTCTAATTCTACATTCACCAAATTCAAGGCACCAGAATTATGGAGAAACTCCACCAAATCAATGGAATTCAAAGCTGAAAATTCAGCAACTAATTGGCATCATTGTTGTAACTAGTCAAATGGCATAATTATAGTAGACATATAAGTTACCATTGAAACATATAATTGTTCAACATAACGGTATTATTATGATTTCTGATTATATGATATGATTTGGATATAAATACCCATAACAGTACTAAGACATTTTTCATCTGTGCATTTTCTTAGTATCTGACTTGGAATTTCATAAGTCTAAAACAGAAAGAGCATTTTTTAATAAAAGAAAAAGAAATTATTATTCAACATAATACCCTTTTGAGCATGTGAGTAGAAAGAGATAAAGTATTTAAAGGACATAAAGGATTTATGAAGTCAGTCATTAGGATAACCCTAAACAAGTACTGCAGGTAAAGGCCACAATGCAAGGAAACACCTGTACAAATGTGGACATTATTTCATGTATATTTCATGCTTCCGGAACTTATCATTTTATCTTGAGTTTACCATAAAACTATCCATGAAAATAAGCTTTTTCAGAATACAATACTGTCCATGCCATCTTTGGTTTTAACATTCCTAGGAGAAAACAATGTTTCAAGGAATTTGCACATTAGTTATATGTGTGTCAAAATTTTGTACCCTGTAACAGTAAACTAATAATTGAGTTGTACCAAATTCTTTTTAGATATGGATGTTAGATGATCAAAAATATTTTTATTTCATAGAATTTGACATTGGAAGGATTCTTGGAGTGAGAGTTGAGATGCATAGTTCAGGAATTTGTGGATCTGTTTTATTGAAGGTGTTAGGCACCTTCAGTAAACTATCAGTAGAAGTTCATCCTTCTTGGAAAGCAGTTTTTATTACAGTCATTAATGGGGTCATGAAACCAGAAAGGTCTACCTGGGAGATTCTACCATCCATCTCTGTTGGGTTTAAAATCTTCTCCACAAGCACCTGTCAGATCTTTACTCCAGTTCAGTTTCAACCTTTATAGTAAGGAGGCTCTAACTAATCTTTAAAGTAGAAATCATGAGTTCTCTGCCTACCAACCTGGTAATGCCGGTTAACTTTCTTTTTTAAACAATGAAGCATAATGTTGACTTCCACTGAGGATGCAGTTTACACACTGTCTTAACAGAAATTTCTGTGATAATAGAAAATCATCTACCTGCACTGTGCAATATGGTAGCCACTAGCAACATGTGGCTATGAAGCACTTGAAATGTGGATGATGCATCTTAGAGATTGCATTTTGTATTTATCTTAATAATAATTAATTTATATTTAAATTTCTACAGCTACAGGAGTGGCTACCAAATTGGACAACACAGCCCTGTTTTCCTGTGCAGGCTCCTCTTCACATTATTTTACTTTCATATGCTCTGTACATTACATTTTACTGAATTTACACATGCGGTAATGTATTATCACCTAAGCATATATACAACTTTAAGTATTATAAAAGTTCAATAAATATTAATGGTTATCAATAAAATAAATTATTACAGATAATGAAATAGCATGACAAAATATGAGAGGTGATATAGTTTAGCTCTGTGTCACCAACCAAGTCTTATATCAAATTGTATTTCCCAGTATTGGAGGAGGGGCCTTTTGGGAGGTGACTGAATCATGGGTGTGGACTTTCCTCTTGCTATTCTAGTAATAGAGTTCTCATGAAATCTGGTTGTTTGGAAGTCTATAGCACTTCTCTCTTTGCTCTCTCTTCCCACTGTTGCAGCCATGTAGGATATGCTTGCTTCCCCCTATGAAAGTTTTCTGAGGCCTACAAACCATTCTTCCTGTAGAGCCAGCAGAACTGTGAGCCAATTAAACTTCTTTTCTTTGTAAATTACCCAGTCTCAGGTAGTTCTTTATAGCAATGTGAGAAGGGATTAATACAAGAGGTAATTAGAATCAATCTTGCTTTTGTTGACAAAATAGTCATTGCAGGGAAATTCCAAATAGGAGACATGATCACATCATGGTGTAGGTTTTCATAATTTAACATTATTTTAATGAATTGCACACTTTTGATATTGTGTTGATGTGTTTTACTCTGAGTTTTCTAGTATCCTTCTCTTCTTGGAACTTGAAGATTCAGATTTTACTATGCATTGCCTGTTGCTTAATTCACTGCATCTCTAGAATAAGGAATAAAGATCATTTCATCCTAAGGCTCACTGTGAGAAAGATAAAAAAGCAGAATACAAAACCACAAAGGAAATAAGAACCCCATCATGCCAGAAAGTAAACAAGTCTGTGAATCGAGAACCTAATTGTATTTTGAATAACCTTCAAAATATGTACGAGAAATGCTTTTTAAATGCATTTATTTTAAAATTGTATTTGTTCTCTTATTTTTTTCAACAAAAACATTTCTTGATATTAAAGATAAAAAAATGAAGTAAAACAAACATGGATCCTGCCCTTCTCAAGAGGACATCTCATGCAGAGGAATGACATCAATCAAGGAAATTCAAAAATAAAGAACTGTTTACAAGTTATGCCCCCAAAAATTCCACAGCACTGTAAAGGCATTTGACCAAGTAATCTGGTGTCACCCTGGGAGGAAGTGTCATTTGTGGTGGTATCTAAAGAAGGAACATAGAGTCCCCGCAGAGAATAGTAGCAAATCTACATTAGTGTGAGGGAATCTGTCTGATGGAAAGGAAGGGGGAGAGTCTTGTAAGGCCAGACAGCAGAGGTGCTTAGAGCTAGACCTTAGAGTTAATGCCAGGGAGCTGGTCTGTATCCCAGAGCAATAGGAATCAATGGTAAGAATATCAAGGAGAGATTGGGGAAGTGGAGGAAGAATATGACTCACCTGGAACATGACTTTTGGGATTTTGAAATTGATCTTTCTAGCTCTGTGGGTACGGGGGCTTGAGGACCAAACGTTTTCATAGTTTCTGCCCATTGTCCAGGCAGGAAGGAACTGCATGTTGTCCTAGAGAGATCAGAGCACAGATGAAAGACATGAGTGTATGAGAAATACTCAGAAGGTAATGTTGGTTGGGCATGGAGAAGGAATGCAAGCAATGAGAAAGATGTTCACCACAGATGCTGCCAGGTATCTGGTGTGAACTGTGATGTAGAGGCACCACTCACTGTGAGAAGAGCCATTGGCATTCTCAAGAGAGCAGAGATGAGTGCTCACAGAAGCTGACAGTTGCAGAATCAAGCTGGCTCTGGTGAGTCAAGTATTCATTGTTGTGGAGTTAAAGCAATCTTTTCAGAATCACAAAGGCGTCAAAAATACAGAAAGAGCTTCATTTACTTTTGAGGGGGGTGTGTGTGTGTTTCAAACACAAATTAAGATACATAGTAAATCTTTATCATTCATTTTCTGCTTTTGGGAAGTGTGTTCAGTTTGCTGATAGCACTTAGCCTGTGCCTCTCTCTGAGAAGCTATGCTGCCCTTGGCTTACACAATTATCAAGTTCAAAATAGAGGCTGTGTGGAAGATATGCTTCCAACTGTGTTCCGTGACAGCAGCCAGTGCTTCGCAAATGCTCCCAACTGAACGTAAGCAATGCCCCAACAGACTCTAGAATTTCTGTTGCCTTGGAATGAAAACAGCACACAACTGCATTCCCTGTGTTCCAAGTGTTTTGCTTTTTTATAGAAGATGTCCTCAGTTAGTCCTTTACCCTGGGCCAAGTCAATGTGACTTGACCATGTGGATAAGGTTCTTAGGGCTACCATAACAAAACACCATACATTGGCTGGCTTCAAACAACAGAAATGTATTGTCTTGCAGTTCTGGAGGCTAGGAGTCCAAAATTAAGGTGATGGGACCACATTCCCTCTGAAGGCTCCACAGGGAAGACTATTCTGGTTCCTGGAAGTGATCCTCAATCCTTGCCATCCCTTAGCTTGAAGCTGCTTCACTTCACACTCTACCTCCACTGTCTCATGGTTTCTCCCTTTGTGTTTCTGTGGCTAAATATCCCTCATCAGTTACATACACCAGTCATTGCATTACCATGCACTCTAATGACCTCATAATAGGATGACTGTGTCCATAATAGGATGACTGTGTCTACAAAGACCCTCTTAAATAAGATTACATCACAGGTACCTGGGTTAGGACCTGACTATTGCTTTTTGGGAGATACAATTCCACACCATGCATTAAAATTTTCTAACTGAAGTATTTGTGGATATTTCCTCTATACTGTCTTCCACAGTATCTTGAGATGAAAGAAAGGAAGAAAAACAGGGAGAAACATTCAGTCTAATTCTGGCCACCTCTAGTGCTTTGTCCATGATTTTATCGGGACTTATCTGATTGTAACAATTATGTGTCTGCCTCCATCCCTGACTTGGAAATAAGATCTTTCAGGACATGAGTCAATAAAGCAATAAAATCTGTGTATAATTTATTAAATAAAACATGTAGGACCTAGGTCTTATTCTAATTCAGTGCCGAATGCCTGTCACACTGAGGGACCTCCGTAAGCATTTATCATATGAGAGAAGGAGGGAAAAGAGAAGAACAGAAGGGAAGAAAACTGGAGTGATTTTCTGATTTCACGTTGACTATTTGGTCTTAACCAGATTAACTCACCTTCCTGATCAACCCTTTCTAATTGCCTCCATTAATTTCCCTTGCTAGCCTTGCAAGGATTGAAACTCATTATCGGACATTACTGATAAGCCATGAAGGGAGTGATAAACAGTAATAGCTTAGATGTTAATCTGGCTTAAATCTGCATATAAGACAGATTAACTTTGGGGAAATCTTTCAAGACCCATGATTCTATGGACTGCTAATAAACATTTCTGTGGTGGGAGTTTCTGTGCTGTTACCATGGTCAGGAGCTTTACCTCATGTAGAACTGCTAGTGTTAGGTGTCACCCAAAAGTACTGCAATCTATGTTCAATTATGCAAACATTGTTTGCTGCTGGGAGTAAACCATAAGCCTGTCATAAACAGGCCTTAAAGAAACTGGCCATAAACAGGATTTCTGCAGCAATGTGACATGCTCATTATGGCTATGATGCACACTGTTAGAAGCTGTTGGTTTACTGGAGCAGGGCAAGGAACACCTGGCCCACCTGGAGCAGAAAACTGCTCAAACCACAAACAATAGCAGGAGCGGCCTGTGCCTTAACAACATGCTTTTGCTGCAGATAATCAGCAAGAGCCTGTTTCTCTACTCCTCAGGTAAGAATGCTTTATTTCCCATAAGAAATGCTTTTAGCTAATCCATAGCCTATAAAAACAATGCTTACCACTGGCTTACTGTCAATAAATATATGGGTCAAACTCTGTTCATGGCTCTCAGCTCTGAAGGCTGTTAGCCCGTCATCCTACTTTGCACTTTAGTTCTGTGTCTGTGTCTTCAATTCCTCTAGGGCCGCTGGGTTGGAGTCTCCATGACCGAGGTGGTCTTGGTAGTATCCCCAAACTATCCTCACTTTCAGTAAAAAATTTTGTTTCAACACTCTTTGTAATCCATTCCTTTCCTATATATCTATATAACCACAAATTTAGCAGCTTAAAACAACACACTGCATACCTCACAGTTTCTGTAGGTCATAAGTCTGGCACAGTTACCTGGGTCCTCTTTTCAGGATTTTTCAGGAGGCAGAAATTAAGGAGTCAACCAGAGCTACCTCTGTGGTTCCCTGTGGTTTGAACTTCATCTGAGGTTTGAGTGGGGAAGGATCTGCTTTTAAGATCACATGGTGATTGACAGAATTCAGTTCCTTATGGGTATAGGACTCAGGGGTTCCAATTCTTATCAGCTGTTGGCCAGAAACCACTCTCTACTCCTATAGGCTGCCTGTAGTTCCTTGTCCCACTAACTCCCTACATGGCTACTCACTACATCAAAGGCAGTAGGTGAGAGAATCTCTTCCCAAAGTGGAGGTCACAATTCAGTGTACTTATGCCATAGCAATGACACCCATCAAATGATGCAGGCAGTTTTTAGTTCAGCTAAAATCCAGGTTCTCATCACACAACAACAAAAAAATTAGGCACCTGGACACATTGAAAGGTGAGCAGAGTGGAATTTATTAAAAGAAAGCTCTCAGAAACAAATAAACAGACAAACAAACATGGGTTCTGCCAGCAGGCTTCCACCTGACAGATTGAATACTAGGTCACCACACAGGAGTTGAAGAGGCCAGGCTCCTCCCTACCCCATAAAAAGTGAACTTCCAGTATGTCCACCCCATTCTCCCAGTGCACAGGCCCTTAGTCTGAGCCATTCCATATTGATTTATTTCCCTTACTGTGCATGTGTTTAGGAACAGAATTTTTCATTGTGGGCATAGTTTATGCAAGCCCCCTGTACACAATGACCTAGACTACATTTGGCTGTCTCCTGTCTCTATCACAACTTTGCCCTATTCTATTCATTAGAAACAAGTCACAGGTACCACCCACACTCCTGGGGAAAGAATTCCACAGAGTGTGAGCACCAGGAGTGGGATTTCTACGGCCATCTTAAGAGTCTCTAGTATGACCACTGACCCAGGTGAGCCTTATTCACTAAAACTAGAGTCAGGCAGGCTTTTATGGATATCATGTTGCCAAGGTATACATATGGCTAATGTGATATAACTATCCAGACATCATTATTGGTTGCAGCAGACTGAATGTCTTTGTCCTTGTGCCGCAGTGAGCAGAACATGAAAACCTACCCTCAAATCTGGTGGAGTTAAGAGATGGAAGAAAGATGCTAACATAGCTAGTTTATCTGAAACAAACAGTTAATAGGGTCTTTTGAACAGAAGTCATGTTTTAGGCAGCTGCAAGATAAAATGGTGGATCCCAGGCCATTACTACTGAGACCTATGGCTTCTATACCATAGAGAAGGAATGTGCAGGACAACTGAAGTCAACTCCTCAGGGAAAGGCAAGAAGGCTATGTGACTCTGCCTATCAGCCTGTCATTCAAGCTTGAGTGAGTGACAGACTGAGACTCTGTCAAAAAAAAAAAAAAAAAGACATTTTCACTTGTCAAATAAAGAAAGCAAATTTGTATAACATAAACCTAAAAAGGTACTACTATTTCCAGAGAGCACTTTTGGTAAAAAATCACCTATGTATTCTAGATAAATATATTTTTAATATCCTTACAATAAATACTGCACTGAGAATAAAGTAAGGGGACCACTGCAGGCCAGGAACAAGAGAGCATCACCAGGGAGGTATAAGTCAGGCTGGAGCTGGGGTCACTGAGAACAGATGCTATGTCCTGCTGGCCTTAAGCCAGTGTTCTCAGCACCTAGAATATAATGGCAAAGTTGCGACCAAGCTGGGAGGAAAATCAGTTTTGAGACTTCTGTCTAAAACCTGAGCCTCTAAGGATAGGAACCTCAGGGAGGAAAACACGTGGAAGAGGGTGATAAGTGTGTTTGTCTGACCTAGCTTTAGTGGAGTGAGGGAAAGCAGGAAATAGTCTCCCAAAATTCTTAAACCTTAAGTTCTTTTTTATACACTTTCAGATTTGAAGACACATTATTGGCAATGCCTTAAAAAGTTTAGGCCAACATTTTAATTAAGAGTGTCCTGTGTTTCTAATTCTCTACTTGTCTTACAAAAGTTTGGGTGGAAAATTCTTGCATATCATTTTCCTGTATAGATAATTTATCATTTGCAAATATTTTTCCTGTATATATAATTTATCATTTGCAAAAATAGTCATGCAGTACATAATGACATTTCAGTCAACAATGGGCCACATAGAAAATGATTGTTTCATGAGATTTAAAAATTGTATATTTGCTATAACTTATCTATGTTTTAGACATGTTTACATGCACACTTACCATTGTGTTACAGTTGTCAGCAATATTCAGTATAGTCATATGCTGTCCAGGTTTGTAGCCTAATAGCAATAGGCTCTATCATCTAACATAGGTTATACTGTCTAGGTTTCTGTAAGTCACCCTTAGATGTTCCCACAGTGATCAAATCACCATCTAGCAATGCATTTCTTAGAACATATCCCTGTCTTTGAGTGACAGTTGTTTCTTTTAGACTTTTCTTTCTTTATTTTTCTGTTGATTATGATGGATATCATAGTATGGTAGATATGGTAGCAGGCTTCTTTTTTTTCTCCTCATAATTTGAAGAAAACTTCTTCAAGCATGACTTTTGCTTTAGCATTTTAAAAAATATTTGTCAGCTTAAGGATACACTATTCTATTGCTAGTTTCTTAAAGGACTTTTTTAAGATCACGGATTAACATTATTAATTTTTCTCCATTGACTGATGGATATATATAGGGTTTCTTCCATAAGTCTATTAATGAAGTGGATGAAATGGATATTCTTAACTTGAATAAGTATTATCCCATAACCCTTTGTGGTTAAAAATCTTCCCACAGAGAAACAGTAAGCACAATAATCATATAGATAACTTTACCTATCTAAAGAACAGATATTTCAATTTTACAGAATACCTTTTAGTAAAAAATAAGGATAACCCACAAAAAAACTAAATAAGGCTAAGATAACCTTTGTACCTAAAGCAAACAAAAATATGGAAAGAATTTTAAAAATAGCCTCTATGAGTCTATTTATATGAAATATCCAGAATAGAAAAATTCATAGAAATCAAAAGGAAAATACTGGTTGCCAGGCCTTGAGAAGAGATAGAGTAACTGCTAATGGATATAAGGTTTCTTTAAGGGATGATGAAAATGCTCTAAAATTGGTCACACTAAGGCTTGAAAAGCTGTGAATACTGTAAGAACTGTTGCATTTATACACTTAGTTTTTAAAATTTATTATTTAATATTATTCCTTTTTAGGGACAGGGTCTTGCTTTGTTTCCCAGGTTGGAGTACTAGGATCATAGCTCACTGTACCTTTGAACTCCTGGCCTCAAGGAATCCTACCACGTTGGCTCCCAAAGCAGTAGCATTAAAGGTGCAAGCCACTGTACCCAGCCACCTTGTACACTTTAAATGCATGTATAATTTGGTATTTTGGTTATACATCAAGAAAGCTGCTTTAAAAAGTGTTATCCAAAATCACTCACAAACAGAAATCCTAAATACAACATTTTAAGACTTATCAGCAATATATAATGAAAGGTAACATCAAGACTGCTTCAGTCAGAATGTCAGCTAATCTAATTTACTCCATTAACAGATTTATGAACAAACCCTATATATTCCTTATCTAGAAAATAATAGACACACTGAAGAAAATTTTAAAATGAAGTAACATGTCCTTCATTAGAAAACTCAGTATCATAGATCTGTTAATTCTCACCAGATCGGTCTATAGATTCTATGTAATTGCAATAAAAATCTTGACATTTTTCATTAAGTCATGCATGACATACTGCTTAAAAACTTATATAGATGTTTACTTCTTATTTTCCTTTTCCTTTTTCTTCTTTTCTTCACAGGAGCAGCGTGGCCAGGGCTCAAAGTGTGATTAGAATAATAAATACACATAAATTTTGCATATACACATATACAGACATCAATAAGCAAAATCCTAATTAGTGGAATGCATGGCAAGGTAGTTCACAAAATGAAAACTTGAATGGCCTATAAACCAAAGAAAAAGTGTAGAGTTTGATTAGTAATCAGAAAAACAAAATGCAGTTTAAACTCACAAAGCAACATCATTTTATATCCAACAGATTATAAAAAGTTAAAAAGTCTATCAGCATCATACATGGGTGAGGATGTAAAGCCATGGAAACTCCCATACTCTGTTGGTAGGGATGAAAATGATTTGGAAATCGATTTGATATTATCCAGCAAATTGAATTTGTGCATGCAGTGTAGCTATTCCAGACATTCCACTCCAGCCCCACCTCACCCTCTACCAGGTATCCTACCCCAAAAAAGGAACTTTGGTGTTTGTGCACCAAGACTCTAACTGCAAATGTTTGTGAGAGTAAAATTGTTAATAGTGATGTTTGTAAGATTCTAGAAATTCTTTTCTTTAGCAGAAAGCATCATTTACTCTACAGCCCATTAAATCTTTAGTCATTTTAGCAAACTTTCAGAGAAACACAGTCTTGATTTTATTTTTATTGCCAGGCCACCTTGTTTGTTTTTACAAACTGTTCGTGAGAGAAGAGAGAGACCTTCTCATATTGTTTTATACTCAGAAAAGGAAAGATAAATGAAACTAAAGGCAGATAGCCCAGCGCCTAGGAATCAGACTTGAAACCAGGCCTGGGCCTGCCTGACCTAAGCCTGACCTAAGCCTGGTAGTTAAAATTCGACCTCTGACCTAGTAACTGATGTTATCTATAGATTCCAGACATTGTATGGAAGGACATTGTAAAACCTCCCATTCTGTTCTGTTTCACTCTGACCGTGAGTGCTTGCAGCCCCTGTCACGTACCCCCTGGCTTGCTCAATCGATCACGACCCTCTCATGCAGACCCCCTTAGAGTTGTGAGCCCTTAAAAGGGACAGAAGCTGAGCACCTGACTAGCTCGGATTTTAAGACGCCTGCCTGCCAATGCTCCCAGCTGATTAAAGCCACTCCCTTCACTATCTCGGTGTCTGAGGGGTTTTGTCCGAGGCTCATCCTGCTACATTAGTAGTCAAAGTAGCTGGACACCTTAGTTTCTTTTGTGTTGCTATAAAATAATACCCGGGGCTGGGTAATTTCTAAAGAAAAGAGGTTTACTTGGCTCATGATTTTGCTGGCTGGATCCTTGGGCATCTGGTGAGGGCCTCAGGATGCTTCTACTCATGTGCAGAGATCACACAGCAAGAGAGGAAGCAAGAGAGAGAGGTGGGAAGTGTCAGACTTTTTCTAAGAATCAGCTCTCATGGGAACTATTAGAGTGAGAACTCACCCACCCCCAAACCCCTGAGGGCACTAACCTATTCAGGACAGATCTACTCCATGACCCAAACTCCTCCCAACAGGCCATAACAATAACACTGGAATCAAATTTCAACATGAGGTTTGGAGGACAAACATTTAAGATATGTCACTGGAGATAAAAACAGATTTATTTTCCACTGAAGCCTGGTCGTTATATTGTCTTTTAAAACTCTGCTTAGGCCGGGTGCAGTGGCTCATGCCTGTAATCCCAGCACTTTGGGAGACTGAGGCGGGTAGATCACCTGAGGTCAGGAGTTTGCGATCAGCCTGACCAACATGGAGAAACCTGTCTCTATTGAAAAAAAAAAAAAAAAATACAAAATTAGCCGGGCATGGTGGTGAGAGGTGACAGAGTGCTAGCAGCCCTCACTCTCAGCGCCTCCTCGGCCTCCGGCCTTAGCTTCCACTCTGGGGGCTCTTGAGGAGCCCTTCAGCCCGCCACCACACCGTGGGAGCCCCTCTCTGGGCTGGCTGAGGCCACAGCTCCCCTCCCTCTGCTTGTCCTGAGGTGTGGAAGGAGAGACACCAGCGGGAACCGTGGCTGCGCGCTGCTCTCCTGGGCCTATGTGAGTTCCCGCGGGTCCGGGCTCCGCGGGCCCCTCACATGGAGTGGCCGGCTGGCAACAGTGGCCCAGGACAGTGAGGGGCTTAGCACCTGGGCAGGCAGCTGCGGAGGTTGTGCCACTTACCCCAGCAGTGCCGGCCCGAAGGCGCCCCACTGAAAGTCTGGCCGGGCTGTAGCTGCCTCCCTGTGGGGCAGGGCTTGGGACCTGCAGCCCACCATGTCTGAGCTCCTCCCCCTGCGGTGGGCTCCCGCGGGGCCGGGGGTTCCCCAAGGGCCTGAGCCTCCCCAAGAGGCGGAGCCCCCTGCTCCATGGTGCCCTGTGGCACCCATAGGGAAGGGTGAGGAGTGCAGGCGCAACTTGGAACCGGCAGGCAGTTAGGCCTGCAGCCCCTGTGCAGGATCCACTGGGTGAAGCCAGCTGGGCTCCTGAACCCGATGGGGACTTGGAGAACTTTTATATCTAGCCAGAGGAGCTTATGTGCACCAATCAGCACTCTGTATCTAGCTAACCTAGTGGAGACTTGGAGGAGTAGCACTCTGTGACTCTGTGTCTAGCTCAAGGATTGTAAATGCACCAATCAGCACTCTGTCTAGCTCAGGGTTTGTAAATACACCAATTGGTACTCTGTATCTAGCTAACTAGCACTCTGTGAATCTGTGTCTAGTTCAAGGATTGTAAATGCACCAATCAGCACTCTGTCAAAACCAATCAATTCTCTGTAAAGTGGACCAATTAGCTCTCTGTAAAATGGACTAATCAGCAGGATGTGGGTGGGGCAGATAAGGGAATAAAAGCAGGCTGCAGCACCAACCCACAACCACCTGTTGGGACGCCCTTCTGCCTTTGGAGGCGTGGTTTTTTTTTTGCTCTTTGCAATAAATGCTGCTGTTGCTCTTTGAGTCCACGCTGCCATGATGAGCTGTAATAGGGCAAAGGCCTGCTGCTCCACTCCTGAAGCTGTCTGCAGCTCCACCCCTGATGCCAGCAAGACCATGAACCCACCGGGAAGAAGGAACTCTAGACGTGCTGCCTTTAAGAGCTGTAACACTCACCACAAAGGTCTGCAGCTTATCTCCTGACATCGAGACCACGAACCCACCAAAAGGAAGAAGCTCCAGACACATCTGAATGTCTGAAGGAACAATCTCCAGACATACCATCTTTAAGAATTGTAACACTCATTGTGAGGTTTCGCAGCTTCATTCTTGAAGTCAGTGAGACCAATAACCCACCAATTCCGGACACAGTGGCACATGCCTGTAATCTTAGCTACTTGGGAGGCTAAGGTAGGAGAATTGCTTGAACCCAGAAGGCAGAGGTTGTGGTGAGCCGAGATCGCACCATTGCACTCCAGCCTGGACAACAACAGCGAAACTCTGTCTCAAAAAAATAAAAATAAATAATAAGTAAAATACTGCTTAGAAAGTGTCTGGTTTCTTCTCTATGTTGACTCTTTTATCATGCTTAGTTGAAATGAACTAAGAGATACTTTCAACAGTGTTTTCACTTTGCAAGAAAGGAGGCATTTCAATGACTATGGTATCAATAGTATTTTTAGTGAGGAGACACAGAGTATTTCAGTAAAATGTTTAAAAATAAACAATGCATGCTCCTGGGAAGGGGATGGGTGCTGTACCTCAAGTGCTGATCACGCTGCCTTTTCTGAAGCATAGTGTGAGCAAAAACCAGATTGGTGACTTGAGTGCAGGCATAAAACCCAGGAGGGCCAGCACCCCATGCAACAGGAGCAGCAAGTGTAAAGGTCCTGTGGTGGGAATGTGTTGCTATGTCTGAGCAGCAGAATAAGGGGTGATGGGTCAGAGTGCAGAGGTCAGACAGAAGAGCTATAAAAAACAGGTTGTTGCTCATTAACTTGGTAACTCAAAAACAGGATATTAGCTTGCATTTGCAAGGCTGCATGTAAGTTAGGTACTTATTACACGGTTTTGGTGTGTTATGTGCACCAAAATAATACCACAACTGGATATGACTCATGCTAAACAAGGCTGGGTTATACTGGCCTAGATCAAAATGATGAAGTGAACAAAGTTTGTGTTGGCAACCCCTCTCCTGTGCTTTCTGCTCCCCATTTCCCTGCGCACCATGCCTTGCAAGATTTTCCTGTGTTTCCTGCTGTGCTTCTCATGTCTGCCAGCAATATAAAGATGGAGGCATCCTCCTATCTGACACACTTAACTGTGAATCACTACTGTCTGTGGTGACCAGGAACACCATAGACATGTGAGTTCATACGACAATCTTCCCTCTCTGTTCCCCACCAGATATTTCTTCTTTAAAAGAGAACTCCAGGATGGAAAATGCCTCAGCCACAAGATAGATTTAGACCTTATAGCATCAATGGAGACTGTCCCCACTGCCCCCACCTCCCGTGGCCAACCCCTACTATGACTAGATATTCTAACTGAGCATATATCCATGAGGTTGTTCATTAGAGCTAATTAAGGAAAGAAAGAGGATGGTAGTTCAGCAAAGGGAGAGTTGTTTCTCAGTATTATTCATTACGTTCTTTAGGAAATTACATGAGATGGTGACTAACCTATGTGCTGTCTCTGTAATTTTTTTTCACCAGTTCCTGCACTAGATGTTGCTGTGCAGCTCATTATTAATATGAGTACCCTAAGGAAACTATTCATAGAGAAATGGAAAGTTTTTTAAATCACAAAAGATCCCTAACACGGCAGCACCTGAAATACATGCAAGCATTCTGCTCAGCTGGCTGCCATTCAGCACAGAGACACTTATTTCCTGTACATGACTTACCATTAGTCTACCTAGTGTAATGCTAAGAAGACTTACCAACAAATTAAAACATGTTTTTCTGTCTTTTTCCCATTTGCATACGTGTCAACCTGATACAAACTGAGAATTTGGGAAATGCAAATAGCTTACTTATGAAATTAACGATGTGACATATACTCTATTTTGAAATGTTGCAAAAATACACCATTCCCTTGAAGCTTAAAAACTAATGTCCTCCCTTGAAGATGATGAAGCTTGGAGTAGAGTAAGGACTACCACCTCAACTACTTTGCTTTTTCTTGCCTTCTGTTTTAGTTGCATCATAAACCTCGAAGTCAGAAATGTGCTCAGTGTGTTTTCAATAGGAAGGATGGTCAACGACTCCAGTTTGCATCTGATTGAGGTTTTAAAACCAGGAGGAGTTTGTCAGCCTGCTAACTATGGACACCACAGAGATTGGCGTGCTTGTATTATCACAACCGATTACCCCCATTTGAGAACACCTCTTCACACACAGTCTGAACTCTGAGTTTTTAAGCTTAACAGCCAAGCACAAGACAGTGTTACTCAGCTTATTAGACTTTTTAAATTCTACCAAAACTATAGGCTTGAGGTGCTAGAAGCACTCAGAATAAAAAGTATTTTCCAGGATGCTCTCCAGAAGCAGAACAATTTGGCCGTGCCCAAAGTGTTTATTATTATTATTATTATTATTATTATTATACCTTAAGTTCTAGGGTACACGTGCACAATATGCAGGCTTGTTACATATGTATACATGTGCCATGTTGGTTTGCTGCACCCATCAACTCATCATTTACATTAGGTATTTTTCCTAATGCTATTCCTCCCCTGACAGGCCCCGGTGTGTGATACTCCCCTCCTTGTGTCCTTGTGTTCTCATTGTTCCACTCGCACCTATGAGTGAGAATAGGGAGTGTTTAGTTTTCTGTCCTTGTGATAGTTTGCTTAGAATGATAGTTTCCAGCTTCATCATGTCCTTGCAGAGGACTTGAACTCATCCTTTTGTTATGGCTGCCTAGTATTCCCTGGTATATATGTGACACATTTTCTTAATCTGGTCTATCATTGATGGACATTTGGATTGGTTCCCAGTCTTTGCTATTGTGAATAGTACTGCAATAAACATATGGGTGCATGTGTCTTTGTAGTAGCATGATTTAATCCTCTGGGCATATACCAAGTAATGGGATTGCTGGGTCAAATAGTATTTCCTGTTCTAGATCCTTGAGGAATCACCACACTGTCTTCCACAACGGTTGAACTAATTTACATTCCCACCAACAGTGTAAAAGTGTTCCTATTTCTCCACATCGTCTCCAGCATCTGTTGTTTCCTGACTTCTTAATGACCACCATTCTAACTGACATGAGACGATATCTCATTGTGGTTTTGATTTGCATTTCTCTGATGACCAGTGATGATGAGCATTTTTTCATATGTCTGTTGGCTTCATAAATGTCTTCTTTTGAGAAGTGTCTGTTCATATCCTTTGCCCACTTTTTGATGGGTTGTTTCTCGCAAATTTGTTTAAGTTCTTTGTAGATTCTAGATATTAGCCCTTTGTCAGATGGGTACATTGCAAAGATTTTCTCCCATTCTGTAGGTTGACTGTTCACTCTGATGGTAGTTTCTTTTGCTGTGCAAAACCTCTTTAGTTTAATTAGCACCCATTTGTCTATTTGGGCTTTTGTTGCCATTGCTTTAGGTGTTTTAGTCATGAAGTCTTTGACAATGCCTATGTCTTGAATGGTATTGCCTAGGTTTTCTTCTACGGTTTTTATGGTTTTAGGTCTTACATTTAAGTCTTTAATCCATCTTGAGTTAATTTTTGTATACAGTGTAAGGAAAGGATCCAGTTTCAGCTTTCTACATATGGGCCATACCCAACTTGTTAACAAGAGTCATACAGAAATGGAATGGCTTCAACAATTTATAAAAGGTATACTGTAAAACATTTTCAGGCACTTTAATATGTTAAATATGGTGCCATCCTGGCAAAGTAGATGTTCTTGTATTAGATCAGAGGGTTAACTTTTCTGGGAAAAAAGCAAAGGAACAATCAGATGTATTAATCTAAGGTAACAATCCTATAGTATATAATACAAGCAATAACACTGATTCCACAGGCATTGTTTTGATTGGAATATAAAATAGGATTCAAAATAAGGTTATATGATTTTTTCTCCAATGAAAAGCATATCAGCAAAGTGTTTTATGAGAGTATTAGGAGAGGAGGAGGAGAACGAGGAGAAGGTGGTGGAAAAGAAGAGTAAGAAGGAGAAGAGGCAGAGGAGATAAGGAGGAGGAGAGGAAGAGGAAAGTAGGGGAGAAAGGAGAGTGAGAAAGAGAAGCAGAAGAACTATTACGGCACCTCTAATCTTTGATCTTCACAACTGCCCTATGAGGCATGAATTTTTGTCTCCATTTTATAGACAAAGAACTCTCTTCTCATACTTACTCAATTTTGCACAGGCAAGGAAGTCGGAAAAGTTTTGAAAACAGTTCTTTCTGCCACAGGAAATGGGACATTTCACCCACACTCCTGTGTCGAGGGTAGCAGTTAGGTGGTTTTCACTCAGGAATTATGTCTTGCTCCAGGACCATTATTCTTGGGATCCATTTACCTGACTACTAACTAGGAGTACCTGAGGATCACTCTGCTTCAGCAACACAGCTGTCATCTTTCATCTGTGCAGCAGCACCCCTCACATGGGGGCACCAGCTGCGGGGGTCTGTCTGCAGACCCTGACCCAGAAACAAATGAATAAAGTACACTGACACACAGATATTCTGTTTTGCCAGTCCAGTTGAGTATATCCAAGCCATTTACAGGCTCCTGCTGAGTCCCATAAACAGTTGCAACAGCCTGAGTCAGCTAGTGAGACTTGCATTTATTCAGTAAGATTAATTAACAAAGACTTGAGTCAACACCATTAGATTGCAATTGACATTGTGGATTTCGGAAGTAAAAAGCACTTAAGCACCTACAGTACATCAAAGATTAGCAGTAAGATTATGTGAGTAAACAAGCTAGCTAGATAAATTACTCTGCCTTCCTTTATTACCATTTTCATTTGTTTAACTAAAGGTAAAGGGACCAGCTGCCTTCAACAGATCTATTACCCAAGTTATGCAAACTTCTCGGCCTTCCAAGGAGATTTCTGTCTATCTGTATAACTATCTCTAATGTTCCCACCAGCCTGACTGAACCCCAACACATCTGAAAGTTCCTTCATCTGAAGGGTTTGTTTCAGAAAATAGTAAGTTGAAAAGAATAGAGTCCACACTATAGTATGGTTCCTACAGATTTTATAAAGCAGATAAGAGAAGAACATAAAATAATGTAAAAAAAAAATCCATCAGAAGAAAATAATGCCAAGGAGAGTCTAATGCACTGACTATGTGCAAAGATAGTGGAGAGGGATGTTGAAGTTCCCTGGGGCTAGGACCTGTGGTAAACAGTTCCAAGTCCAGAGGTGAAGTGGCCATCAATAGAAGTGGTTACCAGAGCCAAACAGCACCTGTGTCCCAAAGGCAGCCTTCTGCCTCCTGCCAATCTCCTCCTAGAAGCCAACAGGAAGTCAGCTAGCCAAGGCCCACAGATACAGTCCACTGGGGTCACTGTCTGAGCAAACAGACAGAATGGAGAAGGGTGAAGGTGCATCTGGCAGGCTATGCAAATGTAAGGATGACCAGCTTGGCCTAGCCTCCTGTACTGGTTCTGTTGCATTCTCTGATTTGCCTGTATTCCATCTGACTCTAAATGACTTTTGCTACTGGTTGACATGCTCCTTGAAAGACCTAGTTGCTCACGCTGCTTACAGACTCTCATAGTTCTACCCCAGTTACACAAGTTTCATCAACATGACATCAACCAGAAATTGGTCTCTCCCTCAAACACCTCCAGCTAATTACAGCAAATTTAGGAACAGAAGAAAGTCTGATAATTCTGAAAAACGTATTTTAAAATGTTCTATTTTGGCCTGTGAACTCAGCTACATAATGTCTTCTGAAAATGCTTTGTTGGCACCATGGTGGAAGGGAGTTTATATAATCTATTGTCTCTGGGCTGGAAAAGACATTTTTGAGATTAGCATTTTTGAAGGATGCTCCCAAGATACTCAGATGCAATTTCCTCTAGAGCCATTACCAATCTCCCACTTTTCAATGTTCACAGGGTTAGAGGAGATAAGTTAAAAGTCATCAGCCTACCACTCTGCAGCAGCACAGTTTAACTCTTCTGTTTCCATGCACCAGTGGGAGATCCAACAGCTGCAGAGTGGGCTGAGCTGTCCAACCACGTCAGGCAGGTACATTTGGAATGACATCCCTTACCAAATATCACACCTCCATAACAAAAGGTAACATAGTAGTCTGGTCTTCCCTGTAACTGAGAAAGAAATTTCTTTTATCAATAGCTGGGGCTTTGATTAGGAAACATTGGTGAAGAACGAACGTGGATTAATGATGGCTGCATAGTTTTGTATTATCATTATAGTTTTGAGTGACACTGTGCTCTAGGTGTGCCTTCTTCTCAAACTGAAAAATTAAGAAGCAATTGAGAGGACTGTGTTACAAACATCCAGAGACAATTACAGTGCAGTTATGCCATGCATAATAAAGCAGGAAACTATCAGATAGGCATAGTCCTTTCTCTCTAAAATCAGCAGCATATCTGAGGACATGCTACTGAAACTCAAGGAGTGCATATGACTGAGGACCCAGGCACCTTTGCTCTAAGGTCACATCTTCTACACCAGACATCTCACAGCTGAATGCAGCAGGGGTGCTAGGGTAAGCTGAATAATGTTCCCCAATGAAGATATGCATATCCTAATCCTCAAAACTTATGATTATGTTACCTTACAGAGCAAAGGGACTTTGCAGATGTAATTGTAATTAAGTGAAGGCTCTTACAATGGGAAGATGACCCTGGGTTGTGCAGGTGAGCCCAATGTCATCCCAAGGGTCCTTGTAGACGGAGGCAGAAGAGTGAGAATGAGAGATGAAGATGTGCAGATGAAAGCACAGACCAGGGAGAAACAGAAAAATGGAAAGACGCCATGCTACTGACTTTGAAAATGGAACAAGAGAGTCAAGAACTAAGGCATGCAGGCAACCCCTAGAAATGAGAAAAGGCAAGCGAATGGATTGTCCCCTAAATGTCCAAAAGGAACACAGACCTTTACTGTAGCCCAATAAGACCCATTCCAGACTTCTGAGCTGCAGAACTGTAAGATAATACATTTGTGCTATTTTAAGCCACCAAATGAGAGAATTCATTATAACAGCAATAGGAATGCAAGACAGTGGTTTTTCTCAATCTCCCTCATTTTGCCACTTTCTAAAATACTACGAGCCTCCTCCTCCTTTTCCTCCTCTTTAGATATTTCTTCCTTGCATAAAGTTCTATGATCTGGTTCACCAAACACAGCTCTTGAAATGCTAAATATGCAAATAAGAAACTAGCAGTTTTGATTGTCTGGGTCACAAAGTTACTTTCTAGTTGTGAACCCCTAAAACTTAACATTACCATGATACCACTTGTTACCTTTCTTCTATAAGAGAATGAACCTTCACCCACACCTTTATCCCTATGCAGACAGAGGATCCCCCGAGGGAGCTACAGGAAACACTGCTCAAAAATGAAAAGCGAAATGAAAGAGGAAAAAAAAATACAATGTTTCTATAGTATAGTTCCTTTTACAAAACTACCACCTGCCATATGTTATTGCTGTGTCGGGAGTAAACTAAAGCCTTTGTCCTTAAAGAGCTTGTAGCTGAGGTCAGCACTTTGAAAATTTGAGTTCAGCATCAGAATCACAGAGAGAGCTTGTTAAAGGCACAGTTTATCTATCAGGCTGTACTCCCAGAGTTTGGGATTCAATAGGTGATATGGTTTGGCTGTGTCCCCACCCAAATCTCATCTTTTAGTTCCCATAATTCCCATGTGTTGTGAGAAGAACCCAGTAGGATATAATTAAATCAAGGAGGCCATCTGCCTCATACTGTTCTCACGGTAGTGAGTAAGTCTCATGAGAGCTAATGATTTTATAAGGGGAACCCTCTTTCACTTGGTTCTCATTCTATCTTGCCTGCTGCCATGTAAGACCTTTCACCTCTGCCATGATTGTGAGGCCTCCCCAGCCATGTGGAACGGTGAGTCCAGTAAACCTAAACCTCTTTTTCTTTATAAATTACCTAGTCTTGGGTATGTCTTCATCAGCAGTGTGAAAACGGACTAACACATTAGGTCTGAGGTGTGGCTGAGAATCTCCATTTCCAAGAGGCTCCCCGGAGATATTGGTGCTGCTTGTCTAATGAGAGAGGCAAAATGCAAGCCCAGTGATCAAAAACACAATGTAATGTATTCAAGTGCTGTTGGAGAGTACAAGTAGGCAGTCCCAGGCAGGGAGAACAGGGAGAATCCCTCACACCTGGGGATTGTGAGACATTGGAAGTGTGACAGGGCATCATGGCATCACGATATTGCAGAGGAACCTTAAGAGATTCTGAAAGGAGACAATTCCAGCTCCAGCAAAGTTCATACTTGACAACACAGAGGCTGGCTGTGTGCAGGATCTGTCTTGGACACAGCCTGCAGACCTGTCAGCTGGCTGCAGGGTGTGTGAAGGAGGTTCCTAGCCTGGGAGCCTCAGGGAGTTGGAAACTGGTTAGTTCACTTGGGCACCAGATCAATTCTGTGTAATTTCATCTGACAATCCCTGTTATACAGGCTGTGTGTTAAATGTTAAGAGGACAGGGAGCAAAAACTGGTCCCATGAGAGTTCAGAATCTGGTTGTGAATAAGAGGAATTGGTTGGAAGACTTCATTCAGGAAATGAAATCAGGAAAAGATGGGATGGAGACATTGCTTTTGGCAGCAGTCAGAATTGGGGCCAAGGCCGGTGGCGGTGGCTCACACCTGTAATCCCAGCACTTTGGGAGGCTGAGGTGGGCGGATCACGAGGTCAGGAGATGGAGACGACCATCCTGGCTAACATGGTGAAACCCCATCTCTACTAAAAAATACAAAAAATTAGCCGGGCGTTGTGGCGGGTGCCTGTAGTCCCTGCTACTCCGCAGGCTGAGGCAGGAGAATGGCTGAACCCGGCAGGCGGAGCTTGCAGTGAGCCAAAATCACGCCACTGCACTCCAGCCTGGGTGACAGAGCGAGACTCCATCTCAAAAAAAACAAAAAAAGAATTGGGACCAGGGCCTAAACTGAGGTCACGTCCACAGGGATGAGAGACTAGCGCAGAGCAGCAGGCAAGAAAAGAAATCAAAAGATTAATGACAGGAGGTTCAGCCAAGGTCAGGGAAAGTGAGTAGGTGGAGGGTCTGGGAGGGCAAGGGTTGAGGATGGGCCACTGACCCCAGCAGGACCAGTGATTCAACTCATCAGCTCCACAGATACAGCCAGAGGAAGCTGTGGGTAGGGTTGCAGCAGGTGCTTTGTCTTTTCCAATTCATCCTGGCTCCATTATTTCATTTTTTTTAGAGTGATGGTGTCTTGCTCTGCTGCTGGAGTGCAGTGGTGAAATTCTAGCTCACTGCAGCCTTGGACTCCTGGGCTCCACGATCCTCCAGCCTCAGCCTCCCAAAGTGCTGGGAATACAGGCATACACCACCACACCTAGCTAATTTTTGTAAAGATGAGAGTTTCACTACATTGCTCAGGCTGGTCTCATACTCCTGGTGTCAAGAGATCCACCCACCTTGGCCTCCCAAAATGCTGGGATTACAGACATGAGCCACTGAGCCAAGCCCATGATTCCACATCTGAAAGCCCTGCCTGACTGCATCCAGGATGCATCCCGAAAATGCATTTAAATTAGAGAACACTTTGATGACATGTTTTACTTGGAGCAATGGAAAAATATTACATATTTCTTTCTAAGGCAAGACCCCAATATTCCTGGAAGTTTGATTATTAGAAGTAAACAGTGTTTGGCATTTTTGTTTATTCCATCAGGAGAGGCAAACCTCATTTTTGAAGAAGTATAGAGTTTTCATATCATGGAAACAAACTATCTGAATGGGCCATTTAGATGTGTAAAGGGAAAGGATAAATGCTATCTTCAAATGGAGAAATTCGAAATAACAAGAGGTTGAGCAACTTTGCATATTGACATGGATAATTTTAGCCACTGTGGGCCAAGGTATGGCTTTGGAGAGGCTACTATGAGGCTGAGAGAAGAGAGGGGAGAATTCTCTGCTCTCTCTAGGGTAGACTGGAAAAAGGATCCTGAATTCCCACTGGTGGCATGAAATGGGACCCTGGAAAATGGTGGCAGGTCAGGGAGTGGGAGGGAGAAGAGAAGAGCAGATGGATTTGGGGAGCCTTAGTTTATGACACATGACATATGCATTGTTTATAATTCCCTCAGGACAATTTCATCTAGAACATGGATGAGGATTCTGAGATATAGACTTAGATGTACACAATGTATGTTCAGGTGAAGGTGCAGATATAGTTATAAATAGGTTTGCAGATGTAGATGAATTAATAGTTACAATTGTACCTGTGGACATAGACATAGCCTTAGGTTTCGGTGCATGTATAGATGTAGATGTAAACATAGATATAGTTACAAATATATTGTTAAATGTAGGTATAGGTGTATGCTACAGCCTGAAGGTTTGTGAACCCCCACAAAAAACAATTGTCTTGCAGTCCTAACCCCTAAGGTTATGGTATTAGGAGGTGCGGTGGCCTTTAGGAGGTGATGAGGTCAAGAGAGTGCCGCCCCATGAATTGAATGAACATCTTTATAATAGGGACTCCAGAGAGCTCCCTCGCCCCTTCCACCACATAAGGACACAGGGAGAAAGTGTCATCTATAAACCAGGAAGTGGGCCTCACCAGACACTGAATCTACTGGTGTCTTGATCTTGGACTCAAGAACTGTAAGCAATAAATGTGTGTTGTTTACAAGCATTTTGTTATAAAAACCTGAACAAACTAAGACAGTATAGATTAGGTGTAAATATAAGTATAATTGAAGTTATAGTCACAGTCACAGACAAGGAAAAATAAAGTTTTAGAAATAGATCTAGAAATAGATATAGACACAGATAGGTATACATCGAAAAAACAATACAGAGCATTTCCTGTGTTCCTTTTTCTCCCTGGGACAAGTGTTGAGCATTGTTACAGGGTTCCTCTGACTACATAAAGTGATGGTGAAGAAAGACAGAATAAGTGTCTTGGTCTACATGGTGTTTATACACCTAAATGCTTCGTTAGCAAATACTGCCTTGTTTTCACAGACATGAAACATTTATTTTAAAGCACGACATACGCCCATTTAGTCCCAGTTCTGTCAGCAAACTGTAATTAGTCACGACATTCATTAAGTCTGAAAAGTGTCCCTTGTTTAACTTTCCAAGAATATTGTACTATAAGTCATTTTAAGTCATATTAAAAATCAAGTAGCCATGGCAACCAGCTGTCATGACACACTGCCTGTGTTTACACAGTACCTCAACAAAGAGTTGTAGAATAATCATGGCTTATTAAATGATTTCACAATGATCTGTCATGCTTATTCTCTGTTCACTTCAAAAGCAAATTTCAAATTTTCTGAGCATATATATAAAAGATAATTAATGTTACTACGACTTTATGAAATACAATCTGTGGCTACATGTTTACCTTATACCCTCTATTGTCAGAGTAAATAGACTTAGAATAATGTTCAAGCTAATGTCTATTTTAAATTCCAGAAAATATAAATAATTCACATATCTAGGACCTGGTATAAAATTATTACTCTGTGCTTATTTTGCTTATGTAATTAGAATTGATCATGTGGACCCTCAAATACCACATATACTATATACACTGACTACTTTATTAACCTGTGTTCCCCAATTCATTCCAATAAAGTTAGATGGGACATTTAATTTATGTTTTAAATACTGGAAAGCTATTATGACCTGAATGTAGCCTTCAAAATTCACTGTTAATGTCATATTGTTAAGAACAGGGCCTTTAGGATGTGATTCAGCCATGAGGGTGGAGTCTCATAAGACAACTTTATAAAACAATTGGAGGGAATTAGCATTAGTTCCTTTTTCCCCTCCACCTTCAACCACATAAGGACATAGCATTTGTGCCCTCGGCAGGATGCCATGACAAGGCACCGTCTTGAAAGGACAGAGTATCCATCATCAGACAACTGAATCTATTGGTGCCTTTATCTTGGACTGACCAGCCTCCAGAACTGTAAGGAAATACATTTTTCTTCTTTACAAATTATTGAGCCTCAGGTGCTTTGGTACAGCAGCACCAACAACCTAAGACACTGTTTAATTTTTAAAAAATTGAAATTCAGTTATGAAAAATTTATTTTCTGTTATTTATTTTTATTATTGTTTTGAATTTTTATTTTAATTCAATAGTTTTTGGAGTACAGTTGGTGTTAAGTTCTTTAGTGGTGATTTCTGACATTTTAGTGTGCCCATTACCCAAGCAGTGTACACTGTACCTGATATGTAGTCTTTTGTTTTTGTTTTTGTTTTTGAGGCAGAGTCTTGCTTTGTCACCCAGGCTGGAGTGCAATGGCGCTATCTCAGCTCACTGCAAGCTCTACCTCCCAGATTCATACCATTCTCCTGCCTCAGCCTCCCAAGTAGGGACTACAGATGCCTGCCAACACACCCGGCTAATTTTTTGTATTTTTAGTAGAGACAGGGTTTCACCATGCTAGCCAGGATGGTCTCGACCTCCGAATCTTGTGATCCACCTGCCTCCGCCTCCCAAAGTGCTGAGATTACAGGCACAAGCCAACATGCCTGGCCCCCTGATATATAGTCTTTTATCCCTCACACCCTCCCAACCTTCTCTCCTGGATCCCCAAAGTCCATTATATTCTTATACCTTTGCATCCCCAGAGTCCATTATATTCTTACACCTTTGCATCCTCATAGTTTAGCTCTCACTTACAAGTGAGAACATACAATATTTAGTTTTTCAGCACTGAGTTACTTCACTTAGAGTAATGGCCTCCAGATCTATCCAAGTTGCTACAAAAGATATTATTTTGTTCCCTTTTATGACTGAGTAGTATTCCACAGTGTATACATACTGCTTTTCTTCATTCACTCAATTGTTGATGAGTGGTTCCACATCTTTGCAATTGTGCTACTATAAACATGCATGTGTCTTTTCATGTAATAACTTGTTTTCCTTTTGGTAAATACCCAGTAGTTGGTTTAGTAGTAGTAGATTGCTAGATCAAAGGTAGCTGTACTTTTAGTTCTTTCAGAGACCTCCATACTGTTTTCCATAGTGGTTGTACTAACTTACATTCCCACCAGTGGTGTAAAAGTGTTTCCTCAAAATTTATTTTCCTAAGTACTCTGGAAACAATCTTTCTTCTCTTGAGGATACTTGTATAACCTCATATTTGGGCCTTTGAGGAAAGGAAAAGGTCATGGTGTTGGACCTGAGCCCAGTATCCGGGTGTAGAGCTGAGCTGTCAATATGGAGATGCAACTGCAATAAGGACACTATAAGGACACCAGAGGAGGTCAGGCTGAAGGCTTGGTTCAAAAACATAACCCTTGTATATGAGCTAAAATCAAGGCAAAAGGTAGACAGGTGTTGGAACCTGGATCCATTTACTGAATGTAAAGTGAAATGAGGGCATGGATTTGAAAGCATGCATAAATACTAGGTGAAGATTCCCAAGCCCTCCAAGCTGGGGAATAGCACAGAATGTGCTTGTTGAAGGAATCTTCACCTGAATATCATCCAATTGCAATGGGGCTTCTCTAGAAGATCATGGCTTTGGAAGGTCAGACTGGGTCTTGACATTTAGATAAGAATTGGTGTGAAAGTCGTGTTAATAAGGAGCAATTCTTTTTTAGTATCTTTACTTAAGAAAAAATCCAAAAGTAAAAACTATTACGCACAGAGACTCATCTAAGAATATTACTAACAGTAGCAAAAATTAGAAACAACCTAAACACAGAAAATGAAGATACCACTGAGCAAATATGGTTCACCCAGTGACCAGGCAAGTATCCAGAAAATAGTCACCCCTGCAGCACTTTTTCGAGCTATGGGTTTTCTTTGAGTTTTGGTACACTCTTCCTTTGATTCATGGGGAAATATTCAGGTGAGAGTCAGCAAAATGGATGCAATAATGCTACTCAGAATCAGGGAGCTGGATGGTTCCCATTTGTTCTTTCCTTCTGAAGCCTCTATTCTAGAGACTTTCTTTGGTGATATTCTCCCTCCCCCAAGAATGGAAAATATTAATATCTTGGTTTGATACCTTATGTTTATGATTTGCTTTCTCAGAGCCTATTAGGTCTTTGAGTCAATAAGTTGTGCCTACTGGGATTTAGTGAGCATGGCTTTCACTAAATTCATTGATCAATCTTTACAATAAATATTTATTGTGCATCTATATTTGCCAAGCATGATGTGAACTAGACAGGGCACAAGGTGCTTCATCCAGGGCACCTACCACATGGCAAATAAGATAGATGTGAAATATACAATAACTACACTATCACATGGAGCTAGGTATTTCTAGGTAAATAAACAGATTTTCAGGAGGGAATTTCAGAGATGAGCCTGTTTAAGCAGGGGTTTCATAGAAAGAGATCCTGAAGCAAGGATTCAACCTCAGTGGTATATTTGCAGGTGCAGGCCCTCTGGTGGGGAAGTGGGAAATTGAGACAGGAAAGCAGTCCTATTAAACCAGCTGCCATGGGAAGTAACTGGTGCCGGATCTGACAGGAAAAATGTAGAGAATGATGCAAGATGCAAGTTCTGGAATTATCTCATGGAAGTAGCAAGGAAGCTGGGGTATTGTATACCAACCTGCAGCACTCAACCACAGAAAACTCTGCACAGCAGGTATTAGTTCCCAGCACTTTGAGGCCCCAGGCTTACAGGCAAATAAGACTTCAATGGTTCTGAAAGTTGTTGGCGCAATGAAATGGTTAATGTTCCAGTGATATGAGCCATGCACCGACAGTGTTGGCTATGGGGCATAATCTGATTGCACAAAAGATGACAAAAGATGGCTCATACGGAATGGAATATCTCAACTCAAATAAATTCAAGTGAATACAACTGGAGTTACTATTTTAAAAGAATGGAGAGATGTCATTGCAGCCAGAATATCCAGCAGGAGTGATCAGCACAGATAATGTGCTTCCAAATCCTTAGGGAGGGAAAGGATGGGCAAGGCATAGGTGATCTGCCCAGGGCATAGCTGTGCATGATGGTATTGAGTGAGGAAGGATGCCCTGAGCCCTCTTCATGTGCATGAAGCAGAAGAAGTTCTGCATGTCAGCCAGTCTGAATACAGACATTTTATAGCATCTCACCCAGCTAACAACACTTTATCAGTCCTGGAATTAACTGATATATAACCTGATCCCAGGGTAGGGTATAGGAATACATGCTTCTCCAGCATGCACAAAGCCTGTATTTATTACCCTTGGATTATCTCAGCATGCACAACCTGGTCCATACACATTCCTGAATTCAGTGCTGGGGAATTAAATCAGGCATATGCTTGTAAGATGTCTTCGTAATTAAAGATGTCTTCTGATTCCAGCTATAGGTCTATATTGTACTCACTAGGGATCCAAGACTATGGTGCATTTCTAGGCGTATTTAAATTTATTTGGGATATTCGTATTATTTTATTAATAATATATTAACATATTTCAATATATAAATATATCAAATTTATTTAAAATATTTGTATTCAGAGATATTTATGGGAATCCTAAAGGAAACTTGAAAACAATAGCATCTGTTTAAAAAATTACTGTTTAAAAAAGTTCCCCAGCACTTTTGGGCCCCAGGCTCACAGGCAAATAAGACTTCAGTGGTTCTGAAAGCTGTTGGCGCAATGAAATGGTTAAGGTTCCAGTGATATGAGCCATGCACTGACAGTGTTGGCTATGGGGCATAATCTGATTGCACAAGCACTGTACTGCCAAAAAATGGCTCAGATGGAATGGAATGACTCAACTGAAATAAATAGACACAACAGTTACTTGGCAAATAGTATGAAGTACATATTCTTTACCATGTAGCAAACTTGTATTCCTCATACATACATCATAGAACTGTGACTTTGAACAAGTTATTTTATGTGTCTAAGTCTCACACTGTTAATCTGTAAAGGTTCTCATAATAAGATTATGAAAGATTAAATGAGTTAATTGCTTAGCAACAGTATTTGACAAAAAGAAAGTAGTAAAGGTTAGCAAGTGTTGTTTGTTGTTAATTTCTAAGGGATAACCATATAATTTATTAGTGAGGAAGTCCTTTTACTACAGAAGTTTTATTTTAAATGCTATTTTACAAAAACAAAGATTTTTAAAACTTGAACTCACAAAACTTTCATGTTACCTTGATATTAAGGAAGGATTTCAAAATTTTTGAAAGATCATCTACTTTGAAAATGTGCCCTTGTGTTTCACTCCTGACTTTGGTGTCTGACATCTGTCCCCCATGAATTTTGATACAAACATCAAGGTGACCCTCTTGTTACACATATCAGCAAGTAATTGCAGAATGTGACAAATTCTTTACTGAATGCATAACCCAGGCTTGATGAGGGCAAAGATTATGGACTCCACCTACTTTGAAATGGCAACTACTTCTGAGATACTCCCTCCTAGATGAATCTTTACATGTGACAACTTCTCTAGGGCATATCTTAGGCATCAAACTGCTGGAAAATAGAGAAGGTCCATTTGCCACTTTATCCAATTATTTGCAAATTGCTCACACATACTGTCCTTGCCAACACAATATGGTCATATTCAGAAATTTTGCCAATCAGGGGATGAATATAAAATTTTATCTTATTTTTATTTCAATTAGCATTTTCCCACATGTATGTATTTTTCCAAATTCAAATTATTGTTGGTATTCCATGTAATTATTGTTAGTAATAATTTACAAGTTGGTAAATTTTGTTAGATTTTGTTAGATTTTCATATTCTAAACAATAATATCTTTGTCTAATAAAGAGATGATGATTAGATGACAGAAATAGTAGATAGATAGGTAGATAGATAGCATATAGCATATATCTTCATCTACTCTGCTATATACCTTTAACTTTTTAACTTTTGGTGAATCGTGATATAAAAATATTTACATTTTGACACATTTATGAGTTTTTATATAACTTTAAAAATTTACTTCTTACCCTGAAATTATAAAACCTTAGCCATTTTTATACAAATATGTTCAAAGTTCTTTCATCTTCAGGTCTTAATCTGTCTCCATCTATTCTATGAGATAGAAATCTATTTTTTTACTGAAGTCAAATATATGAAAGGGCATATATTTGTAGATCAGCTTCTGGACCATCATTCAATGATTTATTATAGAACTTCACTATACATCTTGATTTTAAGTTATAAAAATTATAAAATTATTATATAATTTTAATTATAAAAATATAAATGTTATATTTTATATAAAATATAAAATTCATATTTTTCTGGATAGTCTACATCCTCTTGATACTCCTCTGGTTGCATAGGTGGTTTCTTCACTTTATTTTCTTTTACTATTTTTTCATACCCAACACTAATTACTCAGTGTTGGATATGTCTTTATTAGTGGCTTGAGAACACACTAATACAGTGAATTGGCAAAGGGAGTGGGTCACTGGTGTAAAGATCCCCAAAAATGTAGGTGTGACTTTGGAACTGGGTAATAGGCAGAAATTGGAACCATTTAGAGGGTTCAGAAGAAGACAGAAAAATGTGGGAAAGTTTGGAATCTCCTAGAGACTTGGAGGGCTCAGAAGACAGGAAGATGTGGGAAAGTTTGGAACTTCTTAGATGCCTGAATGGCTCAGAAAACAGGAAGATGTTGGAATGTTTGGAATGCTTCCTATAGACTTATTGAATGGCTTTGAACAAAATACTGGTAGTGATATGGACAATAAAGTTCAGGATGAGTTGGTCTCAGATGGAGAGGGGGACCTTGTTGGCAACTGCAGTAAAGGTGACTCTTCCTATGCAAAGAGTCTGGTGGCATTTTGCCTCTTCCCTGGAGATCTGTGCAACTTTGAACTTGAGAGAGATAATTTAGGGTATCTGGCAGAAGAAATTTCTAAGTGGCAAGCATTCAAGACGAAACAGATCTTAAAAGTTTGGAAACTTTGCAGCCTGATGATGTCATAGAAAAGAAAAACCCCATTTTCTGGGGAGAAATTCAAGCCTGCTGCAGAAATTTCCATAAGTAACAAGGAGCTCAATGTTAATCACTAAGACAATGGGGAAAATGTTTCCAGGGCATGTTAGATGTCTTCTGTGGCAGCCCCTCCCATCACAAGCCCAGAGGCCTAGGAGGGAAAAATAGTTTCCTATGCTGGGACTGGGGCCCTCCTGCTGCGTGCAGTCTAGGGACTTGGGGCCCTGCATCCCAGCCACTCCAGCCATGGCTAAAAGGGGCGAAGGTACAGTTTACACTGTGGCTTTGGAGGGTGCAAGCCCTAAGCCTTGGCCACTTCCATGTGGTGTAGAGCCTATACATGCACAGAAGTCAAGAATTGAGGTTTGGTAACCTCTGCCTAGGTTTCAGAGGATGTATGGAAATGCCTGGATGTCCAGGCAAAAATTGGCTAGAGAGGTGGAGCCCTTATGGAGAACCTCTGCTAGAGCAGTAGAGAAGGGAAATGTGGGGTCAGAGCCCCTATTCAGAGGCCCCACTGGGGCAATGCCTAGTGGAGCTGTGAGAAGAGGGTCACCATCTTCCAGGCCCCAGAATGGTAGATCCACTGACAGCTTGCACCACGCACCTGGGAAAAAACCACAGACACTCAGTGCCAGCCTGTGGAAGCAGCCAGCAGTGGGGCTATACCCTGCAAAGCCACAGGGGTGGAGCTGCCTAGGACCATGAGAACCCATCTCTTGCATCAGCATGATCTGGACATGAGACATGGAGTCAAAGGAGATCATTTTGGAGCTTTAAGATTTGACTGCCCTGTTGGATTTTGGACTTGTATGGAGCCTGTAGTCCCTTTGTTTTGTCCAATTTGTCCTATTTGGAATGGGTGTATTTACCCAAAGTCTGTATCCTCATTGTATCTAGGAAGTAACTAATGTTTGCTTTTGACTTAATAAGCTCATAGATGGAAGGGATTTGCCTTGTCTCAGATGAGACTTTCGACTGTGGACTTTTGAGTTAATGCTGAAAAGAGTTAAGACTGGGGGAGACTGTTGGAAAGGCATGATTGGTTTTCAGATGTGAGCACATGAGATTTGGGAGGGGCCAAGGGTGGAATAATATAGTTTGCTGTGTCCCCACCCAAATCTCATCTTGAATTGTAGCTCTCAAAATTCCCACATGTCAGGAGAGGGACTGGTGGCAGGGGGCAGATTTTTCCCATGCTGTTTTCATGGAAGTGCATAAGTCTCATGAGATCTGATGACTTTATAAAGAGGAGTTGCCCTATACATGTCCTCTTGCCTGCCACCATATAAGATGTCCTTTTGCTCTTCCTTCATCTTCCACTTCGATTGTGAGGCCTCCCCAGTCATGTGGAACTGTGAGTCCATTAAACCTCTTTCCTTTACAAATTACCCAGTCTCAGGTATGTCTTTATTAGCAGAGTAAATCTTCTCATATTCATGTTCAATCCATCTAGAATTTGCATACAACCAACCTCTAAAATATATCACAAGATCGTTCACTTTTCTCTGCAAACTGTAACCGCAGCAACACTCTTCCAAGTCTCTCTCTTTCTTACTTGGAATGATCTCAATGATTCCCTGACTCTTTCTTCTCTCCTTCTTCCCTATCCAAATCCAGTCTCCACATAAGCCATGTAATAAGACACTTCCTATTGACCTGCTTCTTATTTTTCTCTCTACTTCAGTAAATATTGAATTATTGAATAAAAGAATGTATTAGCAAATAGGGATAAACAAGTGAATATATTTTCACATTTGAACATCTCCTAAAAGATGAATTACATGAATTGGGCCTCAATTCATGGTAAAAAATATCCATGCCAACACAGAAAACAGCTGTGACAGAGTTGCAGAGTCAATGAAGAGTCAGATGTGTAAAGAAAGCAAGGAACCACCATTTCTAGACTAAAGAAAAGGTGAGCATGATTTGAGCCTGCTGGTAGGAGGCAGGATAGAGGCTAAACAAGAAAAGATATTACACCTTCCACTAGGGAATGTAGCTTTTTGCTTATATGTCTCTCTCACATGTACATAGATCAACATGAAGTATTTAATGTATATATCATTTGGTATTTGTATGATTTGCTATGTAGATGTGTATGCATGTGTCTATATGCATTGCATGTATATATGTTAATCATCTGTTAAACACATAACAAATACTATGAAACTTAGTTATCAAGGCAGCAAATATTACCTCAGAGTTTCTCTGCATCAGGAATTGCTTAGCTGGATCTCCCAGTTGTGGATCTCTCACAAGGATGCAGTCAAAGTGTCTGCATGGGCTGTAATAAACTGAAGGTGAGTCAATCAGCTAAGCTCACTAACATAGTTGTTGACGGGATCCAGCTTCTCACTAGCTATCATCCTAGGGATATCTTTTTCTTGTGTGTATATGCCTTTTGGGGCTTTCCACAGGTCTGCTCATAACATGACAACTTGCTCCCTCTGAGCAAGCTAGTATTACAGCCCAATGAGTTCTTGCCCACTCCCCTCAGAATGCCAATACAATGAGAACAGCAGGTGTTATAGTACAGAAAGAACTTAACAATCGTAGAGCCAGCCAAGCATGGAGGATGGAGACAACTTTCAAATATGTCTGCCCAGGAATTCAGAAGTTAGAGTTTTTTTGTTGTTGTTTTGTTTTGTTTTGTTTTTTTTTTTTTTGAGACGGAGTCTTGCTTTGTCACCCAGGCTGGAGTGCAGTGGCCGGATCTCAGCTCACTGCAAGCTCCGCCTCCCGGGTTCACGCCATTCTCCTGCCTCAGCCTCCCGAGTAGCTGGGACTACAGGCGCCCGCCACCTCGCCCGGCTAGTTTTTTTGTATTTCTTAGTAGAGACGGGGTTTCACCGTGTTAGCCAGGATGGTCTCGATCTCTTGACCTCGTGATCCGCCCATCTCGGCCTCCCAAAGTGCTGGGATTACAGGCTTGAGCCACCGCGCCCGGCCCAGAAGTTAGAGTTTTTAAGGGTACTTTGGCAGGCAGGGGCTGAGGAACTGAAAAAAAAATATTGGCTGTAGAGACATCACAGGGATATCAAAGCTGCAGCTGAGTCAGTTCCCAGCCAGAGGTCAAAGGACCAATTGAGTCCATTCCTTGGTATTGATTACAGGTGCAGGTGGCATCCCTTGGCCTGCAAAATGGTATATCTGAAAAAATACATCACAATAGTGATGTTATTTGTAGGAGGAATTTGGGAAGTTACAAATCTTATAACTGCTATGTGACTGACTCTGCAGCAGTAAAAACAAACTAAGGAGGTAATAGATGGTTATTGTATAACCAGGCCTATTCTTAAGCAAAGTTCAGGCTCCTACCATAATTCTAACATTTCAACCTTGTATTTGTCTTTACAAATGCAGTTTTACTCAGAACAAGAAGGGGATTGGCTTAAAGAAAGGCACATCATGGCCTCCACACAAAAATAAGCGAAGGCAACTTAGCCTGGCAGATGGAAGAGGGGATTAATTAAATTTCCCTTACTACTATAATTTTTGTAAAGGCAGTTTCATTAGCATAAAGAGTCAAACTAAAAAGGAGAATGTAGGAATGAAAATTATAGCCTTGTAATCCCTAATCTTGAAGTATCATCCCATCACTTTTGTCATATTCTATTTGCTAGAAGCAGGTTGCTAAGGTTTCATGAATACTTAAGAAGAAGGGATTACACAAGGGCATAAACACTGACCAGAAATCTTCTGTTGTCCCTTCACCTTGACTAAACTTTAGTTTTCATCCTGACTATAGGTTTCCATCTTAGTCTGTGCAGGTTACTATAATAAAATGCCTTAGGCTGGATAATTTATAAATTTCTGTTGTTTCTAAATTACTCAGAATTTGGACTTTCCAGCTCTGAAGGCTGAGACATTTAAAATCAAGGCATTAGCCAATTAAGTGCCTGGTGAGGGCTTTCTACCTCATAATTGATAACTTCTCCTTGTGTCCTCACATGATGAAAAGACAGACATGCTCCTTTGGGCCATTTTTTAAGGACAATAATCCCATTCAGGATGACAACAATCTCATGTTTTAATCACTTCCCAAAGACCTCATCTCTTTTTTTATATACATACTTTACCTTCGAGGATACATGTGCACAATGTGCAGGTTTGATACATGTGCAGGTTTATACTTGTGCCATGGTGGTTTGCTGCACCCATCAACTCATCATTTACATTAGGCATTTCTCCTAATTCTATCCCCCCACCTAGACCCACATGACTGGACAGGCCCTGGTGTGTGATGTGCCCCACCCTGTGTCCAAGTAATCTCATTGTTCAATTTCCATCTATAAGTGAGAACATGAAGTGTTTGGTTTTCTGTCCTTGTAATAGTTTGCTAAGAATGATGGTTCCCAGCTTCATCCATGTCCCTGCAAAGGACATGAACTCATATTTTTTATGGCTGCATAGTATTCCATGGTGTATATGTGCCACAGTTTCTCAATCCAGTCTATCATTGATGGACATTTGGGTTGGTTACAAGTTTTTGCTATTGTGAATAGTGCTGCAATAAACATACATGTGCACATGTCTTTATAGCAGCATAATTTATAATCCTTTGGGTATATACTCAGTAATGGGATCGCTGGGTCAAATGGTAATTCTAGTTCTAGATCCTTGAGGAATCGCCACACTGTGTTCCACAATGGTTGAACTAATTTACACTCCCACTAACTGTGTAAAAGCATTTCTATTTCTCCACATCCTCTCCAGCATCTGTTGTTTCCTTTTTAATGATTGCCCTTTTAACTGGTGTGAGATAGTATCTCATTGTAATTTTGATTTGCATTTCTCTGACGACCAGTGATGATGAGCATTTTTTCATGTGTGTATTGGCTACATAGATGTCTTCTTTTGAAAAGTGTCTGTTCATATCCTTTGCCCACTTTTTGATGGGTTCTTTGTTTTTTTCTTGTAAATTTGTTTGAGTTATTTGTAGATTCTGGATATTAGCCCTTTGTCAGAAGGGTAGATTGCAAAAATTTGTTTCCCATTCTGCAGGTTGCCTGTTCACCCTGATGGTAGATTATTTTGCCATGCAGAAGCTCTTTAGTTTAATTAGATCCCATTTGTCTATTTTGGCTTTTGTTGACATTGCTTTTGATGTTTTAATCATGAAGTCCTTGCCCATGCCTATGTCCTGAATGGTATTGCCTAGGTTTTCTTCTAGGGTGTTTATGGTTTAGGTCTAACATTTAAGTCTTTAATCCATCTTGAGTTAATTGTTGTGTCAAGTGTAACTAAAGGATCCAGTTTCAGCTTTCTACATATGACTAGCCAGTTTTCCCAGCGCCATTTATTAAACAGGGAATCCTTTCCCCATTTCTTGTTTTTGTCAGGTGTGTCAAAGACCAGATGGTTGTAGATGTGTGGTGTTACTTGTGAGGCCTCTGTTCTGTTCCATTGGTCTATATCTCTGTTTTGGTACCAGTACCATGCTGTTTTGGTTACTGTAGCCTTGTAGTGTAGTTTGAAGTCAGGTAGCATGATACCTCCAGCTTTGTTCTTTTTGCTTAGAATTGTCTTGGCAATTGCAGGCACTTTTCTCATTCTGTATAAAATTTAAAGTAGTTTTTTCAAATTCTGTGAAGAAAGTCATTGGTAGCTTGAGGGAATGGCACTGAATCTGTAAATTACTTTGGGCAGTATGGCCATTTTCACAATATTGATTTTTCCTCTCAATGAGCATGGAATATTCTTCCATTTGTTGGTGTCTTCTTTTATTTGATTGAGTAGTGATTTGTAGTTCTCCTTGAAGAGTCCTTCATAGCCCTTGTAAGTTGGATTTCTAGGTATTTTATTCTCTTTATAGCAATTGTGAATGGGAGTTCAGTCATGATTTGGCTCTCTGTTTGTCTGTTCTTGGTGTATAGGAATGCTTGTGATTTTTGCAGATCGATTTTGTATCCTGAGACTTTGCTAAAGTTGCTTATGAGCTTAAGGAGATTTTGGACTGAGATGATGGGGTTTTTTAAACATACAACCATCTCATCTACGAAGGGGGAAAATTTGACTTCCTCTTTTCCTAATTGAATACTGCCTTTATTCAACACTATGTTGAATAGTAGTGGTGAGAGTGGACATCCTTGTCTTGTGCTTGTTTTCAAAGGGAATGCATCGAGTTTTTGCCCACTCAATATGATATTGGCTGTGGATTTGTCATAAACAGCTCTTATTATTTTGAGATATGTTCCATCAATACCTAATTCATTGAGAGTTTTTAGCATGAAGTGCTGTTGAATTTTGTCAAAGGTCGTTTCTGCATCTGTTAAGATAATCACGTGGTTTTTGTCATTGGTTCTGTTTATGTGATGGATTACGTTTATAGATTTGTGTAAATTGAATCAGCCTTGCATCCCAGGGATGAAGCCTACTTGATCGTGGTGGATAAGATTTTGATGTGCTGCTGGCCGGTTTGCCAGTATTTTGTTGAGGATTTTTGCATCGATGTTCCTCAGGGATATTGGTCTAAAATTCTTTTTTTTGTTGTTGTGTCTCTGCCAGGCTTTGGTATCAGGATGATGTTGGCCTCATAAAATGAGTTAGGAAGGATTCCCTCTTTATCTGTTGATTAGAATAGTTTCAGAAGGAATGGTACCAGCTTCTCTTTGTACCTCTGGTAGAATTCGGCTGTGAATTCGTCTAGTCCTGGACTTTTTTTGGTTAGTAAGCTATTAATTATTGCCTCAATTTCAGAGCCTGTTATTGATCTATTCAGAGACCCATTTCTTCCTGGTTTAGTCTTGGGAGAGTGTATGTGTCCAGGAATTTATCCATTTCTTCTAGATTTTCTAGCTTATTATGTAGAGTTGTTTATAGTATTCTCTGATGGTAGCTTGTATTTCTGTGGTATCGGTGGTGATATCCCCTTCATCATTTTTTATTGTGTCTAGTTGATTCTTCTCTCTTTTCTTCTTTATTAGTTTTTCTAGCAGTCTATCAATTTTGTTGATCTTTTCAAAAAACCAGCTCTTGGATTCATTGATTATTTGAAGGGTTTTTGTGTCTCTATCTCTTTCAGTTCTGCTCTGATCTTAGTTATTTCTTGACTTCTGCTAGCTTTTGACTTTGTTTGCTCTTGCTTCTCTAGTTCTTTTAATTGTGATGTTAGGGTGTCAATTTTAGATATTTCCGGCTTTCTCTTGTGGGCATTTCGTGCTATAAATTTCCCTCTACACATTGCTTTAAATGTGTCCCAGAGATGCTGGTACGTTGTGTCTTTGTTCTCATTTGTTTCAAAGAACATCTTTATTTCTACCTTTTTTATGTTATTTACCCAGTAGTCATTCAGGAGCCAGTTGTTCAGTTTCCATGTTGTTGTGTGCTTTTGAGTGAGTTTCTTCATACTGAGTTTTAATTTGATTGCACTGTGGTCTGAGAGACAGTTAGTTGTAATTTCTATTCTTTTACATTTGCTGAGGAGTGCTTTACTTCCAATTATGTGATCAATATTAGAATAAGTGCAATGAGGTGCTGAGAAAAATGTATATTCTGTTGATTTGGGTTGGAGAGTTCTGTATATGTCTATTAGGTCCGCTTGTTGCAGAGCTGAGTTCAAGTCCTGAATACCCTTGTTATCTTCTGTCTTGTTGATCTGTCTAATATTGACAATGGGGTGTTAAAGTCTCCCATGATTATTGTTTGGGAGTCTAAGTCTCTTTGTAGGTCTCTAAGGACTTGCTTTATGAATCTGGGTGCTCCTGTATTGGGTGCATATATATTTAGGATAGTTAGCTCTTCTTGTTGAATTGATCTTTTTACCATTATGTAATGGCCTTCTTTGTCTCCTGTTGGTTTAAAGTCTGTTTCATCAGAGACTAGGATTGCAACCCCTGCTTTTTTTAGCTTTCCATTTTCTTGGTAGATCTTCCTCCGTCCCTTTATTTTGAGCCATATGCATCTTTGCATGTGAGATAGATCTCCTGAATACAGGACACTGATTGGTCTTGACTCTTTATCCAATTTGCCAGTCTGTGTCTTTTAATTGGGGCATTTAGCCCATTTACATTGAAGGTTAATATTGTTATGTATGAATTTGATCCTGTCTTTATGAAGTTCACTGGTTATTTTCCCCATTAATTGATGCAGTTTCTTCCTAGCATCGATGGTCTTTACAATTTGGCATGTTTTTGCAGTGGCTGGTACCGGTTTTTCCTTTACATGTTTAGTGCTTCCTTCAGGAGCTCTTGTAAGGCAGGCCTGGTGGTGACAAAATCTCTCAGTATTTGCTTATTTGTAAAGAATTTTATTTCTCTTTCACTTATGAAGCTTAGTTTGGCTGGATATGAAATGCTGGGTTGAAAATTCTTTTCTTTAAGAATGTTGAATATCGGCCGCCACTCTCTTGTGGCTTATTCCAAGAGATCCGCTGTTAATCTGATGGGCTTTCCTTTGTGGGTAACTCGACCTTTTTCTCTGGCTGCCCTTAACACTTTTTCCTTCATTTCAACCTTGGTGAATCTGATAATTTTGTGTCTTGGGATTGCTCTTCTCGAGGAGTATCTTTGTGGTGTTCTCTGTATTTCCTGAATTTGAATGTTGGCCTGCCTTGCTAGTTTGGGAAAGTTCTCCTGGATGATATCCTGAAGAGTGTTTTCCAACTTGGTTCAATTCTCCCCATCACTTTCAGGTACACCAATCAAATGTAGATTTGGTCTTTTTACATAGTCCCGTGTTTCTTGGAGGCTTTGTTCATTTATTTTTACTCTTTTTTCCTCTAACTTTCTCTTTATTAATTTGACCTTCAATCACTGATACCCTTTCTTCCACTGGATTGAATCAGCTATTGAAGCTTATGCATGGGTCACGAAGTTCTCGTGCCACGGTTTTCAGCTCCATCAGGCCATTTAAGGTCATGTCTACACTGTTTATTCTAGTTATTCATCTAATGTTTTTTCAAGGTTTTTAGTTTCCTTGCAATGAGTTTGAACATCCTCCTTTAGCTGAGAGAAGTTTGTTATTACTGACCTTCTGAAGCCTACTTCTGTCAGCTAATCAAAGTCATTCTTTGTCCAACTTTGTTCCATTGCTGGTGAGGAGCTGCGATCCTTTGGAGAAGAGGCGCTCTGATTTTTAGAATTTTCAGCTTTTCTGCTTTAGTTTCTCCCCATCTTTGTGATTTTATCTACCTTTGGTCTTTAATGTTGGTGACCTACAGATGGGGTTTTGGTGTAGGTGACCTTTTTGTTGATGCTGATGCTGTTCCTTTCTGTTTGTAAGTTTTCCATCTAACAGGACCTTCAGCTGCTGGTCTGTTGGAGTTTCCTGGAGGTCCACTACCAGACCCTGTTTGCCTGGGTGTCACTAGCAGAGGCTGCAGAGCAGCAAATATTGCAGAACAGCAAATATTGCTGCCTGATCTTTTCTCTGGAAGCTTCATCCCAGAGAGGAAGCTACCTATATGAGGTGTCTGTTGGTCCTTACTGGGAGGTGTCTCCCAGTTAGGCTATACAAGGGTCAGGGACCTACTTGAGAAAGCGTCTATCTGTTCTCAGAGCTCATAATCGTGCTGGGAGAACAATTCCTGTCATCAGAGCTGTCAGACAGGGAACAAGTCTGCAGAAGTTGTCTGCTGCCTTTTTGTTCAGCTGTGCCCTGCCCACAGAGGTGAAGTCTAGAGGCAGTAGGCCTTGTTGAGCTGCAGTGGGCTCCACCCAGTTCGAGCTTCCTACTGTTTTGTTTACCTACTCAAGCGTCACCAATGGTGGACACCCCTCCCCCAGCCAGGGGGCTGTCTCACAAATGGATCTCAGACTGCCGTGCTAGCACTGAGCAAGGCTCTGTGCCTGGCACAGGAGAGAATCACCTTGTCTGCTGGTTGCTAAGACCTTGGAAAAAGCACAGTATTTGGGTGGGAGTGCCCCATTTTTCCAGGTCGTTTATCACAGCTTCCCTTGGCTAGGAAAGGGAAATCCCCTCACCCCTTGCACTTCCCAGTTGAGGCGACGCCCTGCCCTGCTTCACCTCGCCCTCCATGGACTGCACCCACTGTCCAAATAGTCCCAGTGAGATGAACCTCGGTTGGAAATGCAGAAATCACCCACATTCTACATCGATCATGATGAGAGCTGCAGACTGGAGATGTTCCTATTTGGACATCTTGGAACACCCCTCCCAGCAAATATATTAATAGTTATGATGAGCGTAGTAAGACGTGTATTTTTCCTGGGGAAAAAAGACTGATTAAAATCTCAGATAATCAGACAATATAACTTGGTTTCTCAGTGTCGTTAGTCACTTTCTGACAATCCAGCATTTCCAAGTAGGACTCAAGTTTTCACATGAAAGGTAAATTCAGACTTTCTACCATTTTCTTCATGGAAATTCAGAAGCAATAAACGAAAAGAAGGAAAAACTTTTCCTTAATTCATTTTAGTAAAACAAGAAGAAAGCTAAAACCCCAGACCTCAAAGTATCAAAACGACAAAATGTCAGTGGAGATTGATCACGGTGTGTTGTAGAGGAGACAGAGGTAAACAAACCCCACGGGGATCCTATAGCAGCTGGAGATTTCTCAAAGAGCAGCAGAAGCATGCTTCCCAAATACAGGGGCCACAGCCACATGCACACAACATAAATCTTGTGTTTGCAAGAATAGAGGTTATGGTGAACTAGCTGCAGCAAGAACTTCCTACACCTAACTATAGGTTCCAGAAGCAGAAAAAGTGAATTAAATGAAGACTCACATAGACACATTATATTTGCAAGCATTGTCCTGTTTGTATGGCACTGAGAAAAGGAGAAATTTACATTATTAAAAAGGAAATTTGAAAAATTAGTCTCTGTTGGCTCAGAAATGAAAGCTAAATAAACTTACACATAAAACCCTGAGTCAACGAAAAAAGTCAGATCTCTTAGTATACAATTGTGCCTTTTTCCCCTCACACAAAAAAATTAGAAATAAAACATAAATTATATATGTATATATACACATATAAATAACATAAACCAATAGTTTTTTTTATATATAAACAAGTAAGTTAGAAGACATCATTGAAAAACACCATTTAAAATAGCAATAATAGACCAGGTGCTATACCTCATGCCTGTAATCCCAGCAGTTTGAGAGGCTGAGGCAGGCAGATCACTTCAGGCCAGGAGTTCAAGACCAGCCTGGTCAATATAGTGAAGAAACCTCATCTCTACTAAAAATATATTTTTTAAAAATAGCTTGGCATGGTGGTGCACACTGGTAGGCCCCGCTACTCAAGAGGCTGAGGCACAATAATTGCTTAAGCCTGGGAGGTGGAGATTGCACTGAGCCAAGATTGTGCCAGTATACTCCAGCATGGGAGACAGAGTGAAACTCTGTCTAAAAATGACAGCAACAAAAAAACAATAATACAGATTAAATACCCAGAAATAACCTTTTTAGCTGAAAATAAAAATAAGCTTTTTAGCTGAAAATAAAAAATACTAAAAATATCAAACTCTAGTTCATGATGTGCGTGCTGAAGTATTTAGCCAGATGGACACTGATATCTCCAATTTATTTTGAAATGCATCAGAAACTAAGATAGATTAGGGCATAGAAGGCCAAATAGATGAATGTTAAAGGAAGGTTAGTAAACTGTTAATAGTAGAATCTAGGTGACATGTAATGGGTGTTCACCGTAAAATTCTTTCAACATTTCTATATGCTTAACAATTTATATAATAAAATATTGGAGAAAGTTTGAAGAAACTAAAATAGTAATGAAGGATTACTAGCCCTGTATTTAGCATTTTGAAATGTAAACAAACTCCTAATATTTAGCTTAAGTAGAAAGAAAGATCAATGGAACATAGGAGAAAATTCCAAAATAGAACACCACCAAAATATCGCAATTTAATATATTTATCAATGTCAATGCAGGTTAGAAGAGAAGAAAGGGATTATTTAATAGCTTTGAGAGAAATGAGCTGCCTTCTGGAAGAATGTATTTAGTTCGGAGGCAGCACAGGTAGTCAAGGAAATGACTATGTTCTCTGCACACAACAACCATGGTGACTGTACAGTCTGTACAATCAGCTCAGCATTCACATTGTCATTGAGCTCATTCAAGCGAACGTATCCTAAGTTGCGACCTTCCCCTGTAGGGAGAATACAACCTTTGATTTTACCTGTTCTCAGACTTACCCTTTGCTGACTTTGATAGTAAAAAGCAAATTCTGGGTGGAGACATAAGATGCTAATGAGATATGTGACATATGAACAAGCATGTACAGCTACCACCACAAGTGCACCCAGAGGACCACCCAGAACATGCTTACTAGAAACACCTCTCTCACCACCTTATGAATAATCATGTAAGACTCCCATACATGGAGTCTCCCTAGTAGTGCCAGTCTTTACTGTCTCATTCTTATCCCCAGCCCACCATGACCCCTCTCTCTTAGGGTGTCCTGTCCATTCTGCACCTAAATTTTAACATATTCTTTTTCTTTTGCAGTAAGTTACTCCATGCTACATCTCCTTTACTGAATAGTCCTTGTTTAAATTATTTTAAACTAAGAAGACAAGAACTGAGATGTCAACATTTCTGGTGCTGTTACTTGGATAGATGTTTGTCCACTTCCTTGACTTCAATTTTCCTTACCTGTGGTGAGTATTGTCACTGTACCAGACTACTGGTTGACTATCACTGTTTTCCTCTGTGAAGTTCTTATCATTGTGAAGTTCTGGGAAAACAGTTTATAAATCTCCTATATTCTTTATGTAGATATGCTGCCCTGTTTTTGGGTGCTGCTTCTGTACTATTCACAATTATTCCAACCACATAGGTTGCTCTCAAGTCAATATTTGGGCTACTTTGTTATTTAATTTCACATCTTTCTGGCCACACTTAAAACTCAGCTAATCAAGTTTGTTGTCTAGTTTGTTGTCTCCCCCGACTGCCCCAATACTTAACCACCACCTACTGGCTGTTATGATTTATTTTCCAATTAAGTTTTCTGTTTATAAAATTTTCTTTGTTTTCAGGGGCACATTAAGAGTAACCCACGCCTTCAGTCATGTAAAAGCAAGTTGCAGAGATTGTATCCAGGCATTGCAGGTATTATAATTAGGCATCACAAATGGCAAGTCAGTAAGATAGGGAATAGCTCATTGGCAAGACATCTGGGCAACCCCATCTAGCAGCAGAAGTCATCTTGGTTGGGCATGGAGACGCCCAGTACCGGTAAGACTAAAATAGTGCAGCACAGATGGCCAAGACCTCCTACAGACTCAGTTTAATAGGCGCTCAACTGGATGCCCTGAACCCGTTCATGGCTTAACTTGACTCATGGAATGCCATGGCCTCCTAGACTTCAGTATATGTTCTGTCATTGCAGGATTTTCTCTGGCCCCCTAGAAACCACTTCTTCCACTCTCACTGAAACATCCCTAGAATGTGTATTTAAAAATTGGGGCCAGGCCTGGTGGCTCATGCCTGCAATCACAGAACTTTGGGAGGCTGAGGTGGACAAATCACTTGAGGTCAGGAGTTTGACACCAGGTTGCCGAACATGGTGAAACCCTGTCTCTACTAAAAACACAAAAATTAGCTAGGTATACTGGCAGGCACCTGTAATCCCAGCTACTTGGAGGATTGAGTCAGGAGAATCTCTTGAACCCAGGAGGCAGAGGTTCAGTGAGCTGAAGTTGCAACGCTCTAGCCTGAATGACAGAATGATACTTTGTCTCCAAAATAAATAAATAAATAAATAAAGGAACACTTTTCAGTTAGATGAGCTAAAGAAAGAAAAAGCAAAAACTTAAATTCTTTTGTATCACTGTTTGGTCTAGGTACAAGTTAGCAAACAATGAACAATGACCAGAGAATAGGAGTACGAATTTTAAAACTATGCTACAGCTAGATCTTTTTCATAGGGAAAGTGGTCTGACTTACCCTACGTGCAGGGCTCTATGGCCTTACAACAAAACTTACCTCTGTGCAGCATCTGTGGGCTAAAACCCAGTAAGCCAAAAAGCCCCCAGAGCCATAAGAAGATCCTCTTTTCTTAAGGGGAAAGGAATACAGACCCCATGGCCTAATACCAGTTCCAGATAGGTGTCTCAGGGGCCCACACTGTTCCTAGACCAAACTGAGGGTTGGGCTGCCATTTCTCACATCCCAATAAGGAGATGCAGATGAAGTGGGGAAGAAGAGAGTTTTTATTTCTGTAACTGGTTACAGGGAGAAGTCCTGGAAATTATCACCGGGCCAACTCTAAATAACAAATTTTTCCAGAGCTTATATACCTTATAAGCTATATATCTAGATTAAGTGTGCATTCATCTAAGGATATAAGTGGTTAACTTTTTAAATGTATAACTAAGATCTAAGTCCTCACGACCTTCTTCTGGAATTTCAGTAAATTTACTTAATTCAAATGGGTCCAAGTGCTGGGGTAATTACCCTTATCTTATCTCCTGCTAAATCATAAAGGCTTGGGGAGTTCCTTTAGACCCCAATAAACTTGTCTGTGGAGGCCTCAGGGGTTTCTTCAGACCCTAAATAAAACTTGTTTAATCCTAAAAAGCGTCCTGTTAAGAATTCCTTCATTATCTTGTCATGTTTCAAGGCCCAGGAAAAGCCTAGGCAAAACTCTTGCTGGGCTTTTTGTTACAAACCAGACTTTGTATAAGGGCACTTGCTCTTAATGTTTAAGTTAACCACTTGGTCAGTAATGAAACAGCTGTTATGGAGGCCTGCATTAGTGAGACCTGCCCTGCCACAACACCTCCTTTAGAGTTTCCAACATCCTCTGTATTATCAGAGTCTTTTGTGGAATCTAATTCTGTTTTACCTCCTCCTTATTCTCTTCTCTTCCCTCTTTCACCAGCTGTATTAGTCAGGGTTCTCTAGAGGGACAGAACTAGTAGAATAGATATATATATATATAAATAAAGATGAGTTTATTATTAATTCACATTATCACAAGATCCCACAATAGGCCATCTATAGGCTGATGAGCAAGGACAGCTAATCCGAGTTCCAAAACTGTAAACCGAGTCCCATGTTTGAGGGCAGGAAGTGTCCAACACAGGTGAAAGATGTAGGTTGGGAGGCTAGGCCCATCTCTTTTTTCACATTTTTTCTGCCTGACTTTTACTCTAACTATGCTGGCAGCAGATTAGATGGTGCCTACCCAGATTGAGGGTGGGTCTGCTTTCCCAGCCCACTGACTCAAACATTAATCTCCTTTGGCAACACCCTCTCAGACACACCTAGGACCAATACTTTGTATCCCTCAATCCAATCAGGTTGACACTCACTATTAACCATTACACCAGGTACAATAGGGAGTAGCCCAGCTGGAGTTACTTAGAGTGTGACTTCATACCATCCAGGGCCAGAAAAATTGCTCCCCTTACAGCAGGTCCCAAATGGAGAGGGGACCATAGAGCACATATTCCATTGTCAATAAATGATCAATCCAATTCAATCAAAAACTCAGATGGTTCTCAGAGGACCCCATTGCATTTACTCTCTTCTTTCTCACTTCATCTGCATCTCCTTATTGGGATGTGAGAAATGGCAGCCCAACCCTCAGTTTGGTCTAGGAACAGTGTGGGCCCCTGAGACCCATATCTGGACCTGGTATTAGGCCATGGGGTCTGTATTCCTTTCCCCTTAAGAAAAGAGGGTCTTCTGGGGGCTTTTTGGCTTCCTGGGTTTTAGCCCACAGACTCTAACTTCTCCTTTGATTTAAACTGGAAAGAGATACAAATTGTCCTTTTACTTGCTGTACCAGGGCAACTGACCACCCTTCCACTCACAAAGTGAGAGCTATTGCTGGTCCCTCCCAGGACCCACAATGGGATTATAACAGGTCTGGAAGAATAAAAAGTAGGTACTACATGGTTTTATAGCTCCTGGCCGGGATGAGACAATGTATTTTAAAACCCATTAATTTTGAGAAAGCCAAAGAAGTCACACAGGGTAAAAATTAAAACCTGGCCCTCTTTCAGAGATGGAGGCCTTCTGAAAGGCCCAACATAGACCCTGCATCTGCTGAAGGCCAAGTTTTACTGTGACAACACTTCATTATCCAATATTTCTCAGATATCAGGAGAAAACTTAAGAAATTACAATTAGGGCAAGAAACACCTATGCCTCAACTAATAGAAGTGACTTTTAAAGTATTTAATAACAGTGATCTAGCTAAGAAGAAAAGCCAAGCTCAGCATGAGAACAGGGGAGATAAGGACCAGGCTAAAATGATAGCTATTGCTTGCTTTAAATTATAAACGGTCATAGCACGGAACCAGAGTGCACCCAGCCACCCCAGGGCCATGCCCAGTGTGTAAATAGGATGGCCACTGGGGAATGAATTGTCCTCAATCCTGAAAGGGAAAAGGAGACATGCTCCCTCAAGATGGTGCTAACTCAAAAGGAAGGCCTGGGGATCCAGATGCCCTGCACTAAGAAGGACATCACAAAGTCACCAGTCTCTAACTCCAGGTGACTTTTGTGTGGCCAGCAAGAATACTAATTTTTTCATCTTTACCTGGGTCTCTTACTTTCTGATGCTGGATCACTGGCCTCCAAAGATTGTACTATATATAGGAACAATAGGCAACCCCATTGTTACTATTTGACTCCCTTATACACATGTCGGTATACAGATCAGTTAATGTCACACTCATTTTTGCATATTCCTGAGTGTCCTACCATGCTCTAAGGCAGAGATTTGTTAAATACCATGGGTGCCATCATATCACTCAAAGGAACCAGGCCTTCCCAAATGGTGCTCACTGATGGGCCCACAGATCACCTCCCTAAGTCAATCTCAGAGCAAATCATTACTGCCATCTGTATGGCAGAGTACCTAGAAGAACCCTTCAGGCTCAACCTGTGCTCATTAAAGTATGGGATCCAAATAAGTAACCCAATAAAAAACAATATCCCCTAAAATTACAAGCAAGAAAAGGATTAGAGTCCTTGATTTCTAAATTCTTGCAGCATTGTTTACTGGTGCCCTGTCAATCATCTTGTAATATTCCTATTCTACCAGTTATAAAGCCAACTGGAGAATATCAACTTGTATAAGACCTGAGAATCATGAATGAGACAGTAATTCCTCTTCATCCTTTAGCAGCTAACCCTTATACCTTGTTAACCCAAATTCCAGGATACTGACAATGGTTAAGGTCTAAACCATTTTATGTAAACCATTTAGATACATGCCTGAATGCTGCTGCCCCAGGGCTTTCTTTTTCTTTTTTCTTTTCTTTTTTTTTTCATTTTTCATTTGTTGCCCCAGTGCTTTCAAAATAGCCCTCCACTGTTTACATGAGCCCTAAACACCTGATGTAAACACTTGTGGGGCAGGTTGGAGGTTCTCCACAGGACCCTTCCCTTACTGTTCTTCTAAAGCAAGCTGGCTAACTCCTTTCAATATCAGGTGCTCCTGCTGGACTCCCTTGAGGTTACTGTAAAAACTTTTAGCACCGTTAATCCAGCTTCTCCCATGCCAGTTAATTCCTTGGAGACCCTAACTCATTGCGGTATTGAAACCATAGACTAGATTTATTCACATAGATCTCAAAAGATACATCTCTTGAGAATCCTGCTGCTGAATGGGTCACTGATGGAAGTAGTTTTGTGGAAAATGGAAAAAGAAGGGCAGGATACACTGTGGTTAGTCTACACCAAACAACGGAAGTCCAGGCACTGCCACCTGATACCTGAGCACAAAAGCAGAGCTATTTGCCCAGGCCCGTGGCTCTCGGTCAGGGAAAGGCACTTAACATGTACACTGAAACCCTGTATACCTTCCTTGACCTTCATACACATGCAGCTATTTGGAAGAATGGGACCTCCTAAATGCAAGAAATTCCCTCATTAAACATGGAAAAGAAGTACTGCAGCTTCTAGAGGCTGTGTGTAAGAAGCAAGTGGCAGCAATTCACTATTAAAGATGTTTAGACACCCCTTTCTGAAAAGGACATTCCAGTTGCATTGAGAAATGCAAGGGCTGACAGGGAAGCCAGAAGTGCAGCTACAGAAACCACAGGTGAACTTGCTTTGTTTCCCTCTGCCCATTCTTTTGATGTAAACCCATCCTATACAATAGAAGAATAAGCAGGGGCAAAATAAAATCAGGGGACCCTAATATCTGAGAAGAGGTGGCTCACAGGTCAAAAGCTCTTGCTTTCTCAATCTGATCAGTGGAAAATCATAAAACAACAACAACAAAAAACTTCCTTCAATATGGGATGGGATGCCATGACCACCTGGATAGATCATCTTTTTACAGGTAAAGACCTGGAAACCACAGTAAAAAGTGGGTTTTTTTATTGTGACTTCAAATAACCTTGAGGGTAAACAGACAGATGACCCCTCCTTTATTGACCCCAATCCAGAGGCAAGAAACCTATCCTGGTGAGGACTAGCAGATTGTCCATACCTAAATGTCCTCCTTTTAGGAATTCAAACACCTTTTAGTTTTTGTAGACACCTTTACTGAAACGGTGCAAGCTTTCCCCACCAGAACTGAGAACGCTACAGAAGTGACTTTCACATATTATCATTTTGGCCTTCCTACTTCTTACAGAGTGATGATGGCCCTACTATTGTTGCAACTATAACCCAATAGGTAGCTTGAGCTTTGGGAATTAAATATCGTCTCCACTCCTCGTGCAGGCCGCAACGCTCCACCAAGGTTGAAAGAACCAGTGAAACTTTAAAACAGACTCTGGCAAAATTGTGTCAGGAAATTTCTGAGTTGGTACACTCTGTTGCTTATAGCCTTGAGGAGAATATGAGCAGCACCCAAAGGGAAGACAAAACCTAGTTAACCTGTTAATTTAAACAGAAACTCACTCTATTAGAAGATATGTTCAAAATCTAAGCCAGGCCATTCAGGAATATGACAATATAATGTTGCTCTCACATGGGTAAATGAAGGGTGATCCCAAAATCCTGTCTCGAAACTGGGTCCTATAAAAACTTGGAAGGAAGTCACCCCCGCAGATCAACTTCTTCCTAAATGGTAGGACCTTACCAAGCACTACTAGCCACCCCAACAGATGTAAAGCTTCAAGTAACAGCTAGTTAGGTCCACATAACCAGAATTAAACTGCAATGTATCTTTATAAAACCACAGGCGCGCAGTGGCTCAAGCCTGTAATCCCACCACTTTGGGAGGCCGAGACGGGCGGATCATGAGGTCAGGAGATCGAGACCATCCTGGCTAACACGGTGAAAACCCGTCTCTACTAAAAATACAAAAAATTAGCCAGGTGTCGCAGCGGGCACCTGTAGTCCCAGCTACTCGGGAGGCTGAGGTGGGAGAATGGCATGAACCCGGGAGACAGAGCTTACAGTGAGCTGAGATCACACCACTGTACTCCAGACTGGGTAACAGAGGGAAACTCCATCTAAAACAACAACAACAACAACAACAAAAAGAAAACACCACAGGAAACTGCTGATTACACCTGCAAGTACACAAAGAATCTAAAGCTTCTATTCTAGAAATCAACCCTAAATGGAGCCACTCTGGAAGATAAGTAACATCCTCATTTTCTTGAAACTTGCCTGTCAACCTCTAATGGCTTTTACAGATGTTGGACTTTCTGGCAGGAAAGTAATTAACCATACTGCCAGTCTATTAAACTTAACCTTGTTGGCTTTGTATAACCACTAAAAGTTGGGAGTATGCCAGACCAGAGCCCTTAGAAGACTAGCCCTAGCATCCCAGCACATGTCCAAGGACAAACTCACTGGTACATGGGATGGCAGTATCAAGCCCAACAGCCCATACAAGGATGATATTGGATCATGTCATGAGTCTTTAAGTTCTCTCTCTTAGGTAGCAACAGTAATTCAAATGTCACAAATAGAAAAACACTCTCATACATTATGTTTTAGCCAGAGCGATTCCCCTTCGGTCTTTTCAGCAATCATGCCAGTTCTACCAATTTTATAGGGGAACTCCAAGAGAGTCAGTATAGCTGAACTTTTGTCACTGGGTCTCCTGTCTTAGTCAACACCTCTGCAGGAAGTAAGCTAATAAATGGACAGCTCATCCATGCAGCCAATTGCCTGTTCTATCATGCCCACTGCCCAGCTAAGCCTCTATTTCTTTTCAACAAAACTAGAACCTCTAACATTTGCAGGGGCTGTCCTCACACAGGAAACCTTTATACACCTTATCTGAATACATCCTCTGGGGACCATCAACACACCCAATCAAAAGATAACTGTACCTTGTATTGGGGCCCTAAAAGAGAGACTTTAGTTAAATAATTTTACATTATCATCCAATTTTACCATCTATTAGTGGACTCAAGAACTGCTGTGAACTTAGCTGCACAAAACCTTTTGCTTATAGGCCAAAAAATAGAAAAGCCCCTTTTACAGAACTTCATCTTTTTCACCACTTTAATGCAAAATACTTTCACAGCACAAATATCACCATCACAGGGAATTTTGGGGGTTTGTGGATCTTCAGCAAATCTACAACTATCTTCACTATTGAAAGAAAAAATGCACGATTGCTTACATTTCCCGCATCTAACTTCTGCATGTGGTAACAGATCTCTCCCTTTCCCCATGTAGCAACATCACAGGATTCACCTCCAAACAGTAACTTTATTCCCTTAGATATGGTAGTATTCACTCTATTGAGATTAGCTGCAGGAAGTAAAGTCTTGGGAATCCAGCATAAACTCTCAGGAGACCACAGTGACTGTCCCACAAATAGCAAACAGCCTCTCTAAATTTTAGCAGCTGGACTCCCTCCTGACCACTGTGGTTCTTCAAAACTGAAGAGACTTAGATCTAGCTCCTCACAGCCAGACAAGGAGGAATATTGATTGCATCTAAAAGAGGAATGCTGTTTTTACATCAATCAGTTGGGTTCCGTCCAAGAAAATATTAAAAATATCGTTACCCAGGCAGACAAAATGGAATCTTTAGGAACTCCCAAGGGACCTTAGAAGCAATGGCTATTGTCTGCCCTGCTCCCTTTAATAGTGCCAGTCTTGAGCATACTTTTAGGTTTAACTTTTGGTCCAATTTTGTTTAAAATACTGTTTTCTTGCTTTCTTGATTATAGCAACTCCATGTCCTCAAGATGGTTTTGCAAGGCTTTCAATATTTGGACTCTAATAAGCTATCTCATGTGTTACCTACTGGTTCCATGAACAACATGATTTGTACCCCCATTAGATCAGGCAGAAAGAGACTTAAGGCAGATAGGCAGGGAAAAGGCCCCACTCAGCAGGTAGCAGCTACAAAATAAATGACCTGACTCCTTAATCTCCCATATGATTACCAGCCCTCAAATATCCTAATGGAGATTGAGACAGGATAGATAGTCAAGGAAATGGCTATGTTCTCAGGATGCAGCAACGTGGTGACCATGCAGCCAACACAATAAGCCTTAGTTTTTGCGTTGCAATAGAGCTCATTTAAGCAGATCTGTCTTCATAGGAATGTTCCCTCCTAGAGAGCATGCACATTTTGATATTACCTATCCTGAAAGTCCTCAAACTGATACTCTGCTCACTTTAACAGTAAAATAACCCCCCATAGGTGGAGATTTAAGTTGCTAATGAGACATGTGACATATGAACAAGCATGTACAGCTACTGCACATGTACACCCAGAGGACCACCCAGAACATACTTACTAGCAACACCTCTCCCACCACCTTATGAATAATCATGGAAGGCTCCTATACAGGGAGTTTCTCCAGCAATAATCAATGCTGTCTCACCCCAATGAGCTGCCCACCCTGAATCTACTCTCTCAGAGGTACTGTCTATTCTGCAGTTAACTTTCAAATATTCTTTTAATTTTACAATGAATTACTCTATGCTGCATTTTGCTGTATGTCTCTTGTTTACATTATTTTAAACAAAGAAGACAAGAATCCAGGTATCACAACAGCCATCAACATTTCTATGCCTCACACCTTATGCCAAGATAACTTCCAAATAGATCAGATATTTAAATACATAATATGTACAATGAAGTGATAAATGAAAGAAACCATGGCATAAGTCTTCTGTTAAAAGTAGGAAGGAAGGGGGTTGGGCATGGCAGTGCATGCCTATGATCCCAGCACTTTGGGACACTGAGGTGGGTGGACCAACTGAGGTCGGGAGTTCAAGGCCAGCCTAACATGGTGAAACCTTGTCTCTACCAAATTTAAAAAAATTAGCTGGGTGTGATGGTGGGTGCCTGTAATCCCAGCTACTTGGGAAATGAGGCAGGAGAATCACTTGAATCCGGGAGGCAGAGGTAGCAGTGAGCTGAGACTGCTGCAACTGCACTCCAAACTGGGCAACAGGAGCGAAAGTCTGTCTCCAAAAAAAAAAGAGTTGGGAGGGAAAGTTCTTTCCACTGTGACCCAAATGCCAGGCAGGATAACAGACTGATGAATTCAACCATGCAAATGTGAGAACTCTTCAAGCAAAACCACGTTAAGCAAACTCAAAAGGCAGATGGCAAACTGGGAAAAAATTGTGAAATATCATAAAGTTAATTTTTCTAATAAATAAGTACTCATAGCTATAATGTCAGCAATCCAATAGAGAAAAAAGGATTGAAAACAACACAGAGAATTTATAGGAATGAAAAGACAAATGTTTTTTAGTCCCATGCAAATATCCTTAGTGATAAACATAATAATGAAAAATATAGAACCCTGTGTAGATTTATTTCGAATTTCTATTAGAAGTTTAAAAATAGAAAGCGGCCTGGCACAGTGGCTCACTCCTGTAATCCCAGCATTTTGGGAGGTGCAGGCGGGTGGATCACGAGGTCAGGAAATTAAGATCATTTTGGCTAACATGGTGAAACCCCATCTCTACTAAAAATACAAAGAATAAGCCAGGCCTGGTGGTGGGCGCCTGTAGTCCCAGCTACTCAGGAGGCTGAGTCAGGAGAATGGTGTGAACCCCGAAGGCGGACCTTGAAGTGAGCCGAGATCCTGCCACTGCGCCACTGCACTCTGGTCTGGGCGACAGAGCTAGACTCTCAAAAAATAAAAAATAAAAAGAAAGCTATAACATCTCTCCAACCTCCAGCAATTTAAAGTGTATAATTTACTTTTAAAAGGAGAGGAAGAAAACACACATATATACAACACATATAAAAATTTGTTCATAGATATTTTTAAAAGCTCCAAAACATACACTGCTTGTTTAGGTCACAGGGAGGTTTTTTTAACAGCTCATCCTTTGATATTTTTAAAATCTTGAGCCATATAAATGGAATACCTAATTGTAAAAATTAGATTTAAGAAAGTGGGAATAATTCTATTGCAAACAAAACAGCAAGGTGAGAGGCAGGCTAAGTTCCAGCCCAACTCTGCTATTAATTAACTGGGTGAACTTTGGCCAGTCTTTTGGACTCATTGATTATTCTAGCTGCAAAGAATCTCAGAAATGTTCTCATTAAACACTTGTTTTATGGAATAGAAACAGATTCACAGAATAAATTAAGTGACTTAACCAATCTCACATGCAATCAATTTACAGCAGAGCCAACAAAAGCTGTTCATGTATCAATTTATTCTTAGATAAGATGGGAGTGCTGCCATTAAGAAAAAACAAGCGACAGAGATGGGGAGAAAATAATTGCAAAGCACATAACTGACAAAGGACTTATGATCCAGAGCATATTTTTTAAAATCTCAAAACTCAAAATTAACAACAAAATGCAGGGGTATGCAATTCCTAAAACCACAGTGAGATAGCACTGTGCAGCTATTAGAATGGCTAAAACTTTAATTTAAAAACCTAACAGTATCAACTTGGAAAGAATATGTAGCAACTAGAACTCTAACATATTGCTGGTAAACAAAATGCAAAATTGTTCAACCACTTTACAAAATAGTTTGGCAGTTTCTCATAAAGTTAAACATAGATTTAACCAATACCTTGTAAACCAGCAATACCACTCCTGGGCATTTATCCAAGAGAAATAAAAACTTACATTTACACGAAAACTGGTACATAAACATTTATACTAGGTTTACTCTTAGTCTCCAAAAGCTAGAAGCAACCCAAATGTTCTTTAAGTACAGAAAATCCATGCAATGCATATTATGCATCCATACAATCAAACATTATGCAGCTATAAAAAGGAACAAACAATTGACACACACATCAAACTGAGTGGATCTCAAAGGCATAATGCTAAGTGAAAGCAATCAGTCTCAGAAATCTCAATAGTGCATGATTCCATGTATACGAATCTGGGAAAAGATCCATGTCTTTCTGGGAAAGGTTCTGGGAAAATGCAGAATTGGAGGAATGGAAAACAGACTAGAGGTTGCTAAGGACTGGGACAAAAACAGAGGTTGAATAAAAAGTAGGAGCAGAAGAAAATTTTAGGAGATGTTGGAACTTCTCCGTGTTATTATTGTGGTGTTGGATACATGAATCTATGAATTTTGCAAACCCAAAGAATTGTGTACCATCAAAAGCAGATTTTAGGGCATGTAAATTTAAAAATAAATTTTTCCAACTTTATGAGGTATAATTGACAAATAAGAAGTAAGTATACTTAAGGTGTACCATCTGATGTTTTGATATACATTGTGAAACATTTGCCACCATAAAACTAACGTATCTATCACCTTGAAGAGTGAAGTCATCAAAGGTCTCTGTGGTCCATTCTATTTCTCGAAACATAAAGATTCTTTCACTTTTAAAAAACAGACAGCAACTAATTCTGAAGTAACACAAAAATTTTCAATTTTTCTTTATGAAAAATAAACCTGAATAACTATGAAATTCATAACACCATGACAATGTGGAAAAACAGAAAACCCTGAAAAAAGTGTAAAAATAATGGCTTGGATTTTCATCTCCTTAACAATTTGGCTAGGCTTCAGGTGTTTCTCTCATTTGGAAGTACTAATTTAATAGGAAAATAAAGCCAGTCTATATTTTTATATGTCACTGTTTAAGTTTTGCTGATCTTACTTTAATCTTCATTTTTACTTAAAGATTAGATCACTAATGGACACATGAAAATATACTGTAGGTCAACAGAGTTTAGATTTTTAAAAGCGATCTTCACATTCGAAAGTCTTACTAAGATAGTGAACTCTAAGAGGACTTACGAAAGGAAGCATGCCTGGGGAAGAAAATTCAGGCATAGCAAACAGCAAGTGCTGGGGCACTGAACAAGTAAGGAGGGGTAGTTGATGTGGTGAGAGAATAGCAAGGAGTCCAGTGTGGATGGGAGGAGGGGGTTTGTAATCAGAGAATGAGAAATAGAAGAGAGAGAGAAGAGAAAGAAATAGGCCAGATTATGTTCGGTACACCCAGGACTCTGACTTTGTACTGAGAGCCATAAGAAGCTTGTGAATGATTTTGACCCCAGGAGTGAAATGATCTGACTTAACTTCTATCAGGATCTTCCTGGTCACATTTTTGAGAACAAATCGAAGAGGAAGGTAGATGTGAAATCAGGGAGATGAACGAAAAAGCTTTTGCACAGAGGACACTGGTGACTCAGATGAAGAATAAGTGACAAATGGTCAAAATCCACCTAATTTTGAAAATCAAGGTTCCAGGATTTCTCTTGGACCAGATATGGGGTATGAAAAGAAGGATATGGATGGCTGCAGGATGTGTTTCTTTCATATGAGCTAATGGAAAGTGGAGATATTTGGAAGAGGAGCAGCTTTCAATGCAATATCAGATTAGATTTTTAGAAAGAGTAGTTATATTTGTATTGGACTCTAAGTAAGAAGCATTGAAACTTCTGCAGACATGGCCCAGCCACTGGACACAAGAGTCACCTTTTGTTCGGAGTAGCACAATTGCCTCTTCCCAGACCTTTTTGCCTGGTGCACGAAGCCAGCATGTTTGCAGAGTGAGTTGGAATTCCTTTGTCACCTACTCTCACAAATAATACCAATCCATGAACTTCATAGGTGTGTGGTAATGACATCAGTGTTGTACAGTCATCCTCCAATGGTCATTTTCCCATGCATATTTAATTCTGGGATTTCTTCAGGAATTCTAATTCATTTCTCCCCCAGATTTTCAGTGTTGCATATGCACCAACTCATTGGCAGGAAGCATTTCTACCTCAGCCTAAGGTACAAGTAGAACCAAGGCCTCTCTTGAATGGGTTGAGGTGATGAAGTAAGGTGTCTGAGTGTTTTGGAGCCCTGTGGGGTAGCCAAGTCACTGGGCCAGAGGCTGGGCGGCAGCCCTGGAGTCTCTTCATGTAAAGACAGTGTGTTCTCACTCACCCACATGTGAAGTTCCAACCTGTAGGTGAACGGTGGAGATGCTCAGTGATTCTTAGTCATAGTGGCATCCTGAAGTCAGATCACATCAGGGAATTCAATAGATACGGGTGCCCAAGTCTCATGAGATTTGCCATTGGTCACAGGTGAGACCTGAGCATCAGAACTTCTGGAAAACCTTCTAATCATGTAATGCAAGGTTGAGAACCCCAAGTTGGGGAGACCCAAGCTGGTGTGATCAGTGAAAATAGGACAGTATTTTGGAGGTCTGCTGATAGTTGCAGCATTATCACAGACTTGCACAGAATGGGCTTTTAAGTATGACAGCCACCAACATGCTGGCTGGGGGTTGCTTATTGAGGATGGGAGGGGGCAAGCAGGCAGCACTTTGTCTACCCAGAAGAAAAGGTCTATGTGCCCTGCATAACAGCTGCATTTACTGGCAATACTTCTGGAGGCTTGGCTGCTCTGTGTATATGTATGCCATGCATCTGTGCTGCCAGGTCACACCATTTCCTGAGTAGGTTTACTGGCTTAGAAAATAAGGTCATGCAGGCAGGGATGCTGAATTTCACACAGAATCATACTGATCCTGAGTTGAGACTCCACCACCAAATGAAAGCTATAAAGGCTGGGCTCCCATAAAGAAGGCATTCTTTACTTTCCTGTTTAAAAATGGACGTTGTCCCCTGATAGATATAGATACTGGAATTGACAATATTGGTTTTTCCTACTACCAGGAGTGAGTCTCTTATTTGAAAAGCTATTTTCCCCAGCTGTTACCAAAGCCACAACCACAGCATGTGAGAATCACTGATAAAAAGTGAAACATGCTGAGGGTTGTGCTGGTTTTCATGAGTGCTGGTTACAGTTTACATTTATGGAACAGAAATTGTGTCATCACTATCATTGTAGAAACTTCAAATGATTGAACATGAAAGCCAAGATAGTTGTTTTGTTTCTCTTTTCTTCCTTTCTTTTCTTCTCTGTTTCTTTTTTAAATTGAATTAACTCCTATAGAGTTTTTGTTTTAACTGAAACCCAGAGACACATTAAAAAGCACAAAGTTTTACGCATTTGAGTGACTGTGAGGAAAAATAGAATAATTCTAGAATAATTCAACTCAGAGTACACAGACAAAATGAATACTAAATTTTTCAGAAAGTATTTGTGATTGTCATTCATTTTGCCTGGAGCTTTATCATGGTGACAATAACAGTTCAACACTGTCCCTGTCTCCTTTTATTCGAAACACTTTGGAAAGATGAACACTTTGAACACTTCACTGTAAATAGGTCTGTGACCTGTAAACTAATACAGTGTCTACATTTGCTCTGGGAATTATTTCTACAAACCTTAAAAGATAGTATTTTAAGTAATTTTCAAGGTAATATTTGTTCAAAGGCAAGATTTTTTTCTCCCGGTTTACTTCAATGTAACTTTTGAAAAACATATCTAATGTCATAATGTTACCAATATAACTACAGTTGATACAGTCATAGTACTTGGTTCTAGTTCATACTCTTTATTGACAGTACTTGGTTCTATAAACTAATTTTAAACAGTGAATTACCAAATACTTCATTATTACTCTTTGGAGAAATACAGGGTTGGGTTTCTGCAAGCCCCCTGGTCTCAATATTTTCATCAGCCAATTAGTATATAACTTTATGTTTAAAGACATTTTATTCAATAGATATTGTTGATTCATTATCATTGAATTCACAGCCAGCAACACTGTAACTTATGTTTAGAATGAAACTTATCTGACGCATGTATTTTATCCATAAAGCAAATCACAGCCTTACTGATATTAACGCTTTTCTTCCTACAAATTTCTCTCTCCATTTCTCTCCCTTCCCTCCTTCTTAAAAAAAAATAAAATATAGGTTAAAAATATAAAATAAAAAAATAAAGATTAGAAATGCTAGATAACACTAAAGCATGACACTTGGAGGCCACCTCAGATAACAGAATCACTACCACCAACAGCAACAACAAACTCACGAAAATGCAAAGAAAATGTGGTTTTAAATAGACTGTAAAAGGTTATCTTGTTTATAACAGTTTATTATCTTGTTTATATTAGTTCATTCATACTGAATGAATAGCATTCACTATGAATGTTGAAACAGGAGGTAGAGTGTTGCCTTGTTCCAACACATATGCCCTTGGGATGACATACATTTTTCACAGCCCTGCATACAACCATAAATGACCACAAAAGTGCCCTCAGTAATGATTTTGGGGTTGTAAAGAAATTTTAGCAGAAAGGCTAATTCTTAAAAACAGAATATGATGATAGTGGTTTCTGACTTTCTTAAGCAAGTATTCCTTTTGGTGGAGGAGAAAATACACTACTTTTCCATGTGATAGTTGTACTTAAAGTGGCCACTAAGTGATAATTATAATACAAAAATCTGCTACAGAACTTTTTGGTTTGTTTGTTTGTTTGTTTGTTTGTTTGAGACTGGGTCTAATCTCACTCTGTGGCTCATGGTGAAGTGCAGTGGCACAATGTCAGCTCACTGCAAACTCCAGTTCCCTAGTTCAAGTGATTCTCCTGCCTCAGCCTCCCAAGCAGCAGGGATTACAGGAATGTACCACCCCATCTGGCTAATTTTTGTATTTTTAGTAAATATGGAGTTGGCCAGGTTGGTCTAGAACTCTTGACCTCACTTATCCACCAACCTTGGCCTCCCAAAATGCTGGCATTATAGGTGTGAGCCACTGTGGCTGGCCAGGAACAAAGTTTTTGAAACTCTGAGGATGAGTATATACTTTTTTAAAAGGCATTTAAGGTTTTAACATTTTTTTCTTTGTTCAGTTAATAATTACGATGTTTCCATGTCAATGTATTTTTCCCAATTTTTTACAGTGGCTACATTTTATGGGTTGGCCTTGTTTGAATTAATTATATTATGTTATTTGCACAACTACAGTGTCTTTCAGAGGCAGGTTAAAGATTAAATTTCAAAAGCAAAGAAAATGTACATTCTTACGCATTTAATATATGCTGTCAATAACACTTCAGAAACATCATACATATTTTAAATTCTACCAGTCTCATATAGATCCTCTACATTCTTCAAAAATGTGTAGTCATAATCAAAGAAAAAAACAATTTGCTGTTCCTAATCCTTATATTGAACTGGAGATTTACATTTCTGTTTACCCACAGCTATGTTTTTTATCCTTGGGACATGCTTAGAGAAATACCTATGGGGCAGAGGCAGCTGAAACGAGGTGCCCTGTGCCTATGCGACATGCGGCAGAGGTTGGAGGATGCCCAGCAGGGTGCTTCAGGACCAGCAGCTCTGCAGCCTGCTGCACCAGGCCCAGGGGGAGGTGGGCTCCCCTGTGGCCAGCTCCCGCCCACACCTTATCGGCCCCCTGCTCCAGGCTCTGAAGGGAGCTCTGGTTCTGAGGGGAGGCTCCCAGATGTGGATGTGATCACTCAACTGCTCCATCGCTGGGCTCTTGGAGCTCCTTCTCCCTCTGTGGGTTGCGAGGGTGGCATCTTTGTGACTCCTACCCGCACCGGGAGGCTGCAGGCGCTAGAGATGTTGTCGGCCCTCCCCACTTTATGGGGGGAACGTTCTGGGTCCCCGGTTGTCAGGCCTGACTCCAGACAACCCCGGCGCCTGTCTCCTGGGAAGAATTTCTTGGGAATGTGGCTGGCACAGGCCTTTCTCCCCTCTGGGTCATCACCTACTGACTGTGACTGGTTCTTCTGGGCTCCAGGGCTGGCCATGAACCTATTCAGCCCACATTGCCAAGACAGTCCTAAGCCAAAGGAACAAAGCTGGAGGTATCATGCTACCTGACTTCAAACTATACTACAAGGCTACAGTAATCAAAACAGCATGGTACTGGTACCAAAACAGAGATATAGACCAATGGAACAGAACAGAGCCCTCAGAAATAATACTACACATCTATAGCCGTCTGATCTTTGACAAACCTGACAAAAACAAGAAATGTGGAAAGGATTCCCTATTTAATAAATGGTGCTGGGAAAACTGGCTAGTCATATGTAGAAATCTGAAACTGGATCCCTTCCTTACACCTTATACAAAAATTAATTCAAGATGGATTAAAGACTTAAATATTAGACCTAAAACCATGAAAACCCTAGAAGAAAACTGAGGCAATACCCTTCAGGCCATAGGCATGGACAAGGACTTCATGTCTAAAACACCATAAGCAATGGCAACAAAAGCCAAAATTGACAAATGGGTTCTAATTAAACTAAAGAGCTTCTGCACAGCAAAATAAACTACCATCAGAGTGAACAGGCAACCTACAGAATGGGAAACAAATTTTTGCAATCCACTCATCTGACAAAGGGCTACTATCCAGAACCTACAAAGAACTCAAACAAATTTACAAGAAAAAAAACAACCCCATCAAAAAGTGAGCAAAGGATATGAACAGACACTTCTCAAAAGAAGACATTTATGCAGTCAACAGACACATGAAAAAATGCTCATCATCACTAGCCATCAGAGAAATGTAAATCAAAACCACAATGAGATACCATCTCCCACCAGTTAGAATGGCAATCATTAAAAAGTCAGGAAACAACAGGTGCTGGAGAGGATGTGGAGAAATAGGAACACTTTTACACTGTTGGTGGGACTGCAAACTAGTTCAACCATTGTGGAAGACAGTGTGGCGATTCCTCAAGGATCTAGAACTAGAAATACCATTTGACGCAGCCATCCCATTACTGGGGATATACCCAAAGGATTATAAATCATGCTGCCATAAAGACACATGCACATGTATGTTTATTGCAGCACTATTTGCAAGAACAGAGACTTGGAACCAACCCAAATGTCCATCAGTGACAGACTGGATTAAGAAAATGTGGCACATATACACCATGCAATACTATGCAACCATAAAAAAGGATGAGTTCATGTCCTTTGTAGGGATGTGGATGCAACTGGAAACCATCATTCTCAGCAAACTATCGCAAGAACAGAAAACCAAACACCGCATGTTCTCACTCATAGGTGGGAATTGAACAATGAGATCACTTGGACACAGGAAGGGGAACATCACACACCAGGGCCTGTTGTGGGGTGGGAAAGGGGGGAGGGATAGCATTAGGAGATACACCTAATGTAAATGACGAGTTAATGGGTGCAGCACACCAACATGGCATGTGTATACATATGTAACAAACCAGCACGTTGTGCACATGTACCCTAGAACTTAAAGTATAATAAAAAAGAAAAAAAAAAGGCAATAAGAGAGCCCTGTAGATCCAACGTTGTTGTTCCAGACATGACATACCAAAAGTGACTACCATCATGAGCTGAGGAAAGCCTGTAAGGAGATCTACCAGCTATGTGGGCAGAGAGAGCCACAGAGAGCCCATTGAATGTGCCCTGCCTTCTTACCATCTTAGCCTGCTGAGTCGCTGGAATTACAGGCATGATGCACTATGCCTGGTTCATTTGGCATAGTTTTTTCAGAGCTATAGCATTTATTAGTATTTCACTGCTTTTTATAATTTGATACCATTCCATAGTAGGGATATAACACATTTTGTTTATCCATTCATCGAGGTGAATGTTTGGATGTTTCCACACTGGGGCTATTTGAAAAATGCTGCTGCAAATATTCATGTATGATTATATATTTCAATTCCTCTTTTGAGTTCTTTGATGTTTATTCATGAAAGTAATTATGGGTTTTATGCCTTTTTCATATTTAATATATTGAGGATCTACCAAACTTTTCTACAGAGGCTACACCATTTTCTGTTCCCACCAAAACTATGAAACAGTTCCAATTTCTTCAGTTCCCCACTATTACCAGTTCAAAAAAATATAGCAATCCTAGTAGATGTGATATGCTATCCAGTTGTTTTGATTTGCATTTCCTTAATGAGTAATGATGTTGGATATCTTTTTATGTCCATAACATGTTGGTCATTTGTATGTCTTTTTTGGAGGAATGTCTATTCACGTCTTTTGCCCATGTGTTATTTAGGTTTTATGTTGTTGAATTAAAAAAAAAAATTATTTTAGATACTAGACCTTTATTGGATATAAGTTGTGCAAATATTTTCTCCCCTTCTGTTGGTTGCCTTTTCACATCTCTTAACCTGTTTTTAAAGAACAGTTTAAAAAAAAAAAATCTTAAGTATCTGTTTTTCTGTTTGTGCCTGTACTTTTGGTGACTTATCCAAAATACAGTTTCTAAATGCAGGGTCGTGAAGTTTATCCCTTTGTTTTCTTCTGTGAGTTTCATGGTTTACTTATTTCAATGCTGAAGTACTTTGAGTTAGTTTCTTCATATAACGTGGTAGGAGTGTGGCTTCATTCTTTTTGTTTTTCGCCCTTGAATGATCTTGGAAACGTGTTGAAAGCCAGTTGGTATATTAAGGGTTTGTTTCTGGCTTTCTGCTCTACTGTGCTACTCTATGTGACCATTCTTATTCCAGAACCACTATTTCAATGATTGTAACTTTGTAAGCAAGTTTTGAAATCAGTAAATGTGACTTGTTCAGTGCTGTTCTTCTTTTTCAAAAGTGTTTGGATGTTAGGGCCTCTTGTAGTTCCATATCAATTTTTGGATCAGCTTTCCCATTATTACCAAAAAGGCTATTGGGATACTGCTACTGATTACATTGAATTCTAGGTTTTTCTGTGGGGTATTGCCATCTTTAAAACATGATTTTATCCATGAATATGGGTGTCTTTCCATTTTTGGTCAGTTTAACATTTGTTGATTTTGTAGATATTTTTAAGAAACTAGCTTATGGGCCGGGCGCGGTGGCTCACGCCTGTAATCCCAGCACTTTGGGAGGCCGAGACGGGCGGATCACGAGGTCAGGAGATCGAAACCATCCTGGCTAACACGGTGAAACCCCGTCTCTACTAAAAAATACAAAAAAAAAAAACTAGCCGGGCGAGGTGGCGGGCGCCTATAGTCCCAGCTACTCGGGAGGCTGAGGCAGGAGAATGGCGTGAACCCGGGAGGCGGAGCTTGCAGTGAGCTGAGATCCGGCCACCGCACTCCAGCCTGGGTGACAGAGCGAGACTCCGTCTCAAAAAAAAAAAAAAAAAAAAAAAAAAAAAAAAAAAAAAAGAAACTAGCTTATGACTTTATTGATCTTGTGTAATAAAACAAATCCCTTTTTATTTTCTTTCAGGAAGCTGAAGGGATGTCAAAATAGGCAAACATGACTCCTTGCCAACAGGTGTGCTCTACCCTCTTTGCAACCAGGAACTCTTACTAGCATTGCATACAAGACAATCACAAAACTGGAAAGAGAAATGAGGAAAAGCTAAGTTAAAATATCACATAGTCTTCTGCTGTCTTGTGTTGTCATGATAAAATACCATTTATGGTGGCTTAAACAGGAAATGGTGAAAATTTGTGTCTCAGTTTTGGAGAAAATATTAAATAAAGGTCAAACAAGATCTGTTTCTAGTGAGGCCTTTCTTCCTGACTTGCAGATGGACTGACTCCTCACTATGTTTCACATGTTTTTTCATCATGAAACAAAATGACATGGAAACACAAATAAAAGTTAAAAATACATGTTAATGTAATATCTCTGTTTTCTTCCCGGTCTTATTTCATTGTCATATAACAAATAAGATGTATTAACTTTATATCATAGTATGTACATATTATTAATTTTATGTTGTTGTATTTACATTACAAGATATCAAGAAGAGTGAACATCACTAATATACTTAACCTCCTCTTCTGTATAAGAAGTTAGTGCGTTCTTATTGTAGGCAGGATAGCTTTGTTATATTAGGTAGAATTAGGACCTTATTAAAAAGAAATTTATATTTTATTGTCTATCTTTAGATACATGTACATGTGTATGCATTTCCATATTTATATACTATATATATAGAAACAAACGTAAAATTCATATATACCATATACACATGAAGCTATTTTAGCATTTTCTGACTTTGGTGAAAATGCTACATTAAATCACATCCTGGGTGAGTGGTTGAATCACACACTTGCACATATGTTTATGTTGTTAAAGGAAACACTCCTCAGTTCCTGTTTTATTAAGTGGCTATATCAGGAATGAATTTTTTTTCAAATTTTTTCTTCAGTTTTTGGGATAATCATATTTTTCTCATTATTTCTAAAATATGATTATATTGGTAGATTTCCTAATAGAAAACCACCTTTCCTTGACTGAAAAAAAAGAGAGGATTACAAGTGTAGTTTGTTACATAGATATATTGCATATGAAGTCTGGGCTTTTAGCGTAACCATCACCCAAACATACATTGTACCCATTAAATAATTTACCATTTCTCACCACCTCCTAGTCCTTCACCTTTGGAAGTCTCTGGTGTCTGTTATTCCACACTTTATTCCACATAAGTGAGAGTGCCTTTTTTTTTTTTTTTTTTTTTTTTACAATTTCTGAGTTGTTTTACTTAAGATAGTGGTCACCAGTTTCATCCATGTTGTTAAAAAAGATATGCTTTCATTCTTTGGTATTGCTAAATAGTATTCCAATAATATATATACTATATAAAACATAGTTTGGTTCTCAGCTTGGTCATAATTAGTGTCTGGAAATGTTTTAATTTTTTATATTGATTGTGTATCTAAAACTTTTACTGAATTTTAAAATCAAATATAAATTTTTTGGTGTTGTATTTGAGACTTTATAGCTGTAAGGTTTTATCATCAGTAAACAGAAATAATTTGACTTTTGCTTTCAAATTTGAATGCCTTTTATTTCTTTCTCTTACCTGATTGCTCTAGCTAGGACTTTAGGTACTGTGTTGAATACAAGTGGTGAGAATCAGCATTCTTGTCTTGTTTCACTTCTTGGGAAATGTGCTTTCAACTCTTCCCCGTTGAGTATAATGTTGGCTTTGAGTTTGTCATACATGTCCTTTACTATTCTGAGGTATGTTCTTTCTATGTCCAGTTTGTTGAGAGTTGTTATAAAGGGAAGATGAATATTATCAAATGCTTTCATGCCTCTACTGAGATGATCATAGGCTTTTTGTCCTTTATTCTGTTTATATAATGAATCACTTTTATTAATTTTTGTGTGTTGAACCATGGTTACATCTCTGGAATAAAATTCACTTGGTTGTGGTTTATTATACTATGGCTGTGCTGTTGGATTTGGTTTGCCAATATTTTGTTGATGATTTTTATATATTTGTTTATCAGGGATATTAGTCTGCAGTTTTCTTTTGTCTTTCTTTCTTTCTTTTTGGTATCCTTATCTGGCTTTGGCATCACAGTGATATTGACTTTCATTGAATGAATTAAGGAGAATTTTCTCCCTGTCAATTTTTGGAACAGTTTCACAAAGATTCGTTCCTGTTCTTCTTTGCATGTTTTGTAGAATTCAGCTCTGAATCCATCTGTTCTGGGTTTTTATTGGTTGGAAACACTTTTATTAGTCAAACAATCTAACTTTTCGTTATTGCCCTTTTCGGGATTTATATTTCTTCCTGGTTCAATCTTGGGAGTTTGTATGTTTCCAGAAATTTGTTCATTTTCTCTAGGTTTTCTAGTTTGTGAATATATAGTTGCTCATAGTTGTCTCTAATGATCTTTTAAAAAAAATTTTTGTAGTGTCAGTTGTAATGTTTCCTTTTTCATTTATGATTATGTTTATTTGGATCTTCTCTCGTTTTGTTAGTCTAGGTAGCAGCTTACAAATTTTGTCTTTTCAAAGAAATGATATTTAATTTTATTGATTATTTGTAAATTTCTTGCTGTTTATTTTATTTAGTTATCCTCTGATCTTTGTTATTTCTTTTCATTTGCTAGCATTGGGTTTGGTTTGTTGTTTTTCTAGCTCCCTGAACTGTGATAGTAAGTTGTTAATTTGTTGGGGTTTTTTGTTGTTTGTTTTTTGTTTTTGAGACATGGTCTCATTCTGTCATCCTGCTCAGTGGAGTGGAGTGGTTATAGCTCACTGCATCCTCAACTTCCTAGGTTCTAGAAGTCCTTAGTTTCCTTAGTAGCTGAGACTACAACCATGTGACACTATTCCTGGCTAATTTTTAAAATTTTTGTAAAGATAGGCTGTCACTATGTTATCCAGGTTCCTCTGAAACATCTAAGCTCAAGCGGTCCCCCTGTTTTGGCCTACCAAAGTGTTGGGATTACAGGTGTAAGCCACCATGCATGACATGTGATCTTTCTAATTTTTTTGATTTAGGCATTTAACTGTACAAATGTTCTCTCAGCACAGATTTTGTTTTATCCCAGAGGTTTTGTATGTTATGTTTCCATTTTCTTTTGTTTGAAAAAAATGTTTAATGTCTACCTTTCTATCATCATTGACCTAGTGGTTGTTCAGGAGCAAGTTGTTTAATTTCCATATACTTTTTCATAGTTTTGAGAGTTCCTCTTGGTATTGATTTCTAGTTTTAGTTTTCTGTGGTCTGAGAAAACACTTGATATGATTTCAATTATTAAAAATATATTGAGACTTGTATTGTAGCCTAATATATTGTTTGTCTTGTAGAATGTTTCATGTACTGATGAGAAACATTTACATTATGCACTTGGTTAGAATGATCTGTAAATGTCTGTTAGGTCTATGTGGTCCAAAGTCAAAATCCAGTGTTCCATTACTCATTTTCTTTCTGTCTTAATGATCTGACTAGTTGTAAGTGGGATGTTGAAGCCCTCCACTGTTGTATGGTTTTCTCTTCCCTGAGTCTAGTAATATTTGCTCTATGAATCTCAGTACTTTGATGCTAGGTTCATATGTATTTAGAACTGTTGTATCATCTTGTTAAATTGATTCCTTCATCGTTATATATAGTGACATTCTTTGTTTTCTAATTTTCTTCATACAAGTTTTGACTTAAAATCTATTTTATCTGAATAGCTATAATTACCTCTGCTTGCTTTTGGTTTCTATGTGCATGAAATACATTTTGCTGACCCTTGATTTTCAATCTATAATCTATACGTGTCTTTAAGAGCAAAGTAAATTTCTTTTAAGCAATATATAGTTGTATTAGTGTTTTATTAAAAAATTTATTTCTCCAAACTGTATTTTTTGAGTGACATATTTAATCCATTTACATTCAAAGTTAATATTGATATTTGAGATTTTGTCCCTGTCATGTCATTGTTTTCTAAATCCTTCATTTTTTTTTTCAGTCTATTTGTCTTTGTGGTTCATTGGAGATGTGTTGTTTTGCTATTTGAGTCCTCTCTTCTTCATTTGTGTAATTATTTTATAAGACCTGTAAGACAGATGATTTCTGCTTTTCCAGCTAAGGTACCTGGTTCATCTCACTGGGACTGGTTTGACAGTGGGTGCAGCCCACGGAGGACAAACTAAAACAGGGCAGAGTATGGCCCCTCCTGGGAAGTGCAAGTGGTTGGGGGATTTACCTCTCCTAGCCGAAGGAAGCCAGGAGTGACTATACCTGGTGGAATGGTACACTGCTGCACAAATACTGAGCTTTTCCCACTATCTTTGCAACCAGCAAACTGGGAGAATATCTCCTGTGCCTGGCTCAGCAGGTCCCATGGACATGGAGCCTTGCTCACTGCTAACACAGGAGTCTGAGATGACCTGGGACGCTGGAGCTTGACTTGGGGAGGGGCATCCGCCATTGCTGAGGCTTCAGTAGGCAGTTCTATGCTCACAGTGTAAACATAGTGGCAGGGAAGCTCAAACTGAGTGGAGCCCACCACAGCTCAGCAAGGCCTACTGCCTCTCTAGATTACACCTCTGGGGGCAGGGCATATCTGAACAAAAGGCAGCAGAGAGCTTCTGCAGACTTAAACATCCCTGTCTGACAGCTCTGAGGAGAGCAGTGGTTCTCCCAGCATGGCATTTTAGCTCCGATAATAGACAGACTACCTCCTCAAGTGGGTCCCAGACCCCCAGGTAGCCTGTCTGGGAGACACTTCCCAGTAGGGGCCAACAGACACCTCATACAAGTGGATGCACCTCTAGGAGGAAGGTTCCAGAGGAAGGATACAGCAGCAATATTTGCTGTTCTACAGCCTCTGCTGATGATACCCAGGCAAACAGGGTCTGCAGTGGACCTCTAGCAAACTCCAAAAGACCTGCAGCTGAGAAGCCTGACTCTTAGAAGGAAAACTAACAAACAGAAAGGAACAGCATCAACATCAACAAAAAGGACATCCACACCAAAACCCAATCAGTAGGTCATCAACATCAAAGACCAAAGGTAGATAAAACCACAAAGATGGGGAGAAACTAGAGCAGAAAGGCTGAAAATTCCAGAAACAAGAATGCCCCTTTTCCTCCAAAGGAACATAACTCCTCACCAGCATAAGAACAAAACTGGACAGAGAATGAGTTTGACGAGTTGACAGAAGTAGGATTCAGAAGATCAGTAATAACAAACTTTTCCAAGCTAAAGGAGCTTGGAATGTTCTAATCCATCACAAGGAAGCTAAAAACCTTGAAAAAAGGTTAGATGAATGGCTCACTAGAATAAATAGTGTAGAGAAGAACTTAAATGACCTGATGGAGCTGAAAAGCACAGTAAGAGAAATTCGTGAAGCATACACAAGCTTCAGTAGCCAATTCAATTAAGAGGAAGAAAGGATATCAGTGATTGAAGATCAAATTAATGAAATAAAGTGAGAAGACTTGATTAGAGAAAAAAGAGTGAAAAGAAACAAAGCCTCTAAGAAATATGGGACTATATGAAAAGATCAAATCTACGTTTGATTGGTGTACCTGAAAGTAATTGGGAGAATGAAAACAAATTGGAAAACACTCTTCAGGATATTATCCAAGAGAACCTTCCCAAACTAGCAAGGCGGGACAACATTCAAATTCAGGAAATACAGAGAACACCAAAAGAGCAACCCCAAGACGTATTATTGTCAGATTCACCAAGGTTGAAGTGAAGGAAAAAATCTTAAGGGCAGCCAGAGAGAAAGGTCAGGTTACCCACAACGGGAACCCCATCACACTAACAGCAGATCTCTCAGCAGAAACCCTACAAGCCAGAAGACAGTGGGGGTCAACATTCAACATTCTTAAATGAAAGAATTTTCAACCTAGAATTTCATATCCAGCCAAACTAAGCTTCATAAGTGAAGAAGAAAAAAAATCCTTTAGAGACCAGCAAATACTGAGAGATTTTGTCACCACCAGGCCTGTCTTACAAGAGCTCCTGAAGGAAGCACTAAACATGGAAAGGAACAACCGGCACCAGCCACTGCAAAAACATGCCAAAATGTAAAGACCATCAATGCTAGGAAGAAACTGCATCAATTAATGAGAAAAATAATCAGTAAGCATCATAATGACAGAATCAAATTCACACATAACAATATTAACTTTAAATGTAAGTGGACTCAATGCTCCCATTAAAAAAAACAGACTGGCAAATTGGATAAAGAGTCAAGACCCATCAGTTTGCTGTATTCAGGAGACTCATCTCACATGCAAACACACAAGTAGGCTCAAAATAAAGGGACGGAGGAAGATCTACCAAGAAAATGGAAAGCAAAAAAAAAAAGCAGGGGTTGCAATCCTAGTCTCTGATGAAACAGACTAAACCAACAAAGATCAAAAGAGACAAAGAAGGCCATTACATAATGGTTAAAGGGATCAATTCAACAAGAAGAACTAACTATCCAAAGTATATATGCACCTAATACAGGAGCAGCCAGATTCATAAAGCCAGCCCTTGGAGACCTACAGAGAGACTTAGACTCCCACACAATAATAATGGGAGACTTTAACACCCCGCTGTTACTATTAGACAGATCAATGAGACAGAAATTTGACAGGGATATTTAGGATTTGAACTCGGCTCTGGACCAAGCAGACCTAATAGACATCTATAGAACTCTCCACCCCACATCAATTGACTATATATTCTTCTCAGTACCACATTGCATTTATTCTAAAATTGACCAAGTATTTGGAAGTGAAACACTCCTCAGCAAATGTAAAAGAACAAAATCACAACAAACTGTCTCTCCGACCACAGTGCAATCAAATTAGGACTCAGTATTAAGAAACTCACTCAAAATTGCACAACTACATGGAAACAGAACAAACTGCTCCTGAATGACTACTGGGTACATAACGAAATGAAGGCAGAAATAAAAATGTTCTTTGAAACCAATGAGAATGAAGACACTGATGTCACAATTAAAAGAACTAGAGAAGCAAGAGCAAACAAATTCAAAGGCTAGCAGAAGGCAAGAAATAACAAAGATCAGAGCAGAACTGAAGGAGATAGAGACACAAAAAACCCTTCAAAAAACTAATGAATCCAGAAGCTGGTTTTTTGAAAAGATCAACAATGTAGACAGACTGATAACAAGACTAATAAAGACAAAAAGAGAGAAGAATCAAATTGACATAATAAAAAATGATAAAAAGGATATCGCCACCAATCCCACAGAAATACAAGCTACCATCAGAGAATACCATAAACACCTCTATACAAATAAACTAGAAAATCTAGAAGAAATGAATAAATTCCTGGACACACACACCCTCCCAAAACTAAACCGGGAAGAAGTTGAATTTCTGAATAGACCAATAACAGGTTCTGAAATTGAGGCAATAATTAAAAACCTACAAACCAAAAAAAGTCCAGGACCAGACGGATTCACAGCCGAATTCTACCAGAGGTACAAAGAGGAGCTGGGACCATTCTTTCTGAAACCATTCCAATCAATAGAAAAAGAGGGAATCCTTTCTAACTCATTTTATGAGGCCAGCATTATCCTGACATCAAAGCCCATCAGAGACTCAATAAAAAAAGAGAATTTTAGACCAATATCCCTGACGAACATCGATGTGAAAATCTTCAATAAAATACTGGCAAACTGAATCCAGCAGCACATCAAAAAACTTATCCACCATGATGAAGTTGGCTTAATCCCTGGGATGCAAGGCTGGTTCAACATATGCAAATCAATAAACGTAATCCAGCATATAAACAGAAGCAGCAAGAAAAGCCGCATGATTATCTCAACAGACACAGAAAAGGTCTTTGACAAAATTAAACAGTCTTCCATGATAAAAACTCTCAATAAACTAGGTATTGATGGAACGGATCTCAAAATAGTAAGAACAATTTATGACAAACCATAGCCAATATCACACTGAATGGACAAAAACTGGAAGCATTCCCTTTGAAAACTGGCAGAGGACAGGGATGCCCTCTCTCACCACTCCTATTCAACATAGTATTGGAAATTCTGGCCAGGGCAATCAAGCAAGAAAAGAAATAAAAGGTATTCAAATAGGAAAAGAAGAAGTCAAATTTTCTCTGTTTGCAGATGACATGATTGTATAACACATTTAGAACCCCAACTTCTTAGCCCAAAATCTCCTTAAACTGATAAGCAACTTCAGCAAAGTCTCAGGAAACGAAATCAATGTACAAAAATCACAAGCATTCCTATACACCAAGAACAGACAGAAAGCCAAATCATGAGTGACCTCCCACTCACCCTTCTGGTGAAAACTTTCCCACAGTGGACAAGAAAGACCCCGCACAAGAACCCCAGTGGGAAAATAACAATGCAGATAATAAAAATATGCAGGACATAAGGGAGATGAAAATAAAAGGAATTTGGAAATCAGTACCCCAAAATCTTTCTGAAGCATTTGATATACAACAGGAAAAGGATGAAGGGCCTATGAGATTCCTGGACAGAGTGAGGGAGTAAATGAGGCAATATGCAGGCCTCAATTTGGATGATCCACTTGGGCAAGGAATGTTGAAACTCCATTTTGTCACTAAAAGTTGGCCAGACATTTCAAAAAAGTTACAAAAGATAGACAATTGGGAAGACTGTCCTCTAAGTGAGCTTCTCAGAAAGTATATGTGAGAAGGGACAAAGGAAAAACAGGAACAAAAGACAAAACTTACGTTATCCACCTTCCAACAGATGACTCCAAACCCATGTACTTCTAGCGGAGTTCCCAGGGAGCCAGAAATAAAGGGTCTGAATTCTCCTTTAAAGGACCCCAGCCTCCATCCAGAGGACCAAGGCTCTCATCTACCAGGCACCCTAAAGAGTATGGGGGAGCAGGGTTAAAGATGCCCAGAACAAAGAAGGAGGAAGGACAAGACAGGTGTTATAGATGTGGAAGAACAGGCCACTTCAAGAGAGGATGTCCTGAACTAAGAAAAGATAAAGAAGTCCTTCCACTCATGACTTTCAAGGAAGAATAGGGGAGTCAGGGGTTCTGTCTCTTTTATCTTTAGTCCCACCAGGAACCCTTCGTAAATTTAGAGGTGGGACCTCAACATGAGCTTATCACCTTTTTAGTCTATTCAGGGGCTGCTTGCTCCTCTGTTTGTTTCCCCCTCATCTAACGTTGTCTCCTCCTCAGAGGAACTTTTAGTCTCCGGGGTAAAAGGGGAAGGATTTAGAGCAAAAATTTTAGAAAGCACAAAAGTTACATACCAGGATCTCTCAGCCCATTTTCAGTTCTTGTTAATCCTTGAAGCAGTAACTAATTTAATGGGGAGGAATTTAATGTTAAAGCTGGGCATAGGTCTAAAAGTCAGCCCAAGAGGATCCCTCACCTCATTAAACCTACTCACCACTGCAGATGAAAAATATATTAATCTAATGTCTGGTCCAAAGAAGGGAACTTAGGGGAACTCAGAGTCCCTGTGATCCACATGAAGTTAAAAACCCCTGGAGAAGTAGTAAGAAGGAAGCAATACCCTATTCCCCTAGAAGGTAGGATAGGGTTGAAGCCTCTAATCGAAGGCCTTATTACAGATGGGCTTCTCGAGCCCTGTATGTCCCCTTATAACCCCCCAATACTGCCAGCCAAGAAAACAGATGGGACATACCAGCTAGTACAGGACCTTAGCGCTCTCAGCCAAATAGTCCAGACTACTCACCCCGTTGTCCCCAATCCTTACACCATTCTCAGCAAGATTCCATGTAGTCATCAATGGTTTACTGTAATAGATTTGAAGCATGCTTTTTGGGCATGTCCCCTGGCTGAATATAGCTCACATATATTTGCTTTTGAGTGGGATGATCCCTACTCAGGGTGGAAACAACAATATCGATGGACAGTCTTGCTCCAAGGGTTCACAGACTCCCCTAATCTTTTTGGCCAAATTTTAGAACAAGTAATAGAATAACTTGTCGTCCCAGAACAAATATGCCTTCTGCAGCATGTGGATGACCTTCTTATATCTGGTGAAGATATAGAGAACGTAACCGACTTCTCTACACATATTCTTAACCATCTGCAGTTTGAGGGGCTACGAGTCTCAAAAAGAAAGCTTCAGTATATAGAGCCTGAAGTTAAATACTTAGGCCACTTAGTAAGTGCAGACAAGTGCAGAATAGGGCCTGAATGAATAGAGGGAATTGTGTCCCTACCCTTGCCTCAAACTAAACCAAAACTCAGGAAATTTTTAGGGTTAGTTGAATACTGCCACTTACAGATTGACTCATACGCACTGCAGAGTAAACTGTTACATTGAAAACTTGCCCAGGAAAAGCCTCACCGTCTCATGCGGACTTTTGAGGAAGTTAATCAAGTTGAGGAGCTAAAGGAAAGGCTCATAACTGCCCCTGTTTTAGCCTTACCCTCCCTAGAAAAGCCATTCCACCTTTTTGTTAATGTGGACAGTGGAGTAGCTTTAGGAGTACTGACTCAAGAACAAGGAAGCTGCTGGCAGTCCGTGGCCTTCCTATCAAAGATCTTAGACCCAGTCACTTGTGGCTGGCCTTAATGCATCTAGTCCCTCATGGCTACAGCAATATTAGTCGAGAAAAGCCGAAAGTTAACCTTTGGAGGAAAATTAGCAGTACACATGCCTCATCCAGTTAGAACTATCTTAAACCAGAGAGCAGGAAGATGGCTGACTGACTCAAGAATCTTAAAGTATGAGGTCATTCTGTTAGAAAAGATGATTTAACACTGACCACTGATAATTCATTCAACCCAGCAGGTTTTTTTAACAGGGAATCTAAATCTAAGGAGGGAACACACATGTTGGATTTAATTGATTATCATACAAAGGTTCAACCAGACCTAGGAGAAACTCCCTTCAGGACTGGATGACACTTATTCATAGATAGTTTCTTCCAGGTGATTGAGGGAAAAAGACACAAGGAGTATTCAATAATTGATAGAGAAACTCTTGTAGAAATAGAATCAGGAAAATTATCCAACAGTAGGTCTGCTCATTGTGTGAGCTGTTTGCACTCAGCCAAGCCTTAAAGTACTTAAGAACCAGGAAGGAGCCATCTATATGGATTATAATTATGCCTTCGAGTGGTTCATACATTTGGAAAAATTTGCCCTGAATGAGGTCTTATTGATAGTAAATGTCAAGACCTTGTTCACAAGGAGCTAGTCACCCAAGCATTGAATAACCTTCAGTCAGCAGAAGAAATAGCTGTTGTCCATGTTCCTGGACACCAGAAAAGCCTTTCTTTTGAAAGTCAAGGAAATAACCTAGCAATCAGATAGCCAAACAGGCTGCCCTTTTCTCAAAAATGCCTATTTTCCAATTCACCCCTATCTTCCACCTCCTACCATAATCCCCATTTTCTCTTCTGCTGAAAAAGAAAAATTAATAAAGATAGGTCCTAAAGAGAATTCAGAAGGAAAATGGGTATTGCTAGACCAGAGAGAAATGTTGTCTAAACCCCATATGAGGGAAATCTTGTCACACCTACATCAAGGGACCCATTGTGGCCCCAGGTCATGTGTGATGCAATTCTCAGAGTTTATGGGGGCATAGGAGTTTATGCCTTGGCCAAACAGGTTACAGATAGTTGCTTAGTATATTAAACAAAACAACTAATAAACTATAAAAAGATTACCACTTGGGGGAAGGAGTCCAGGCTTAAGGCCATTCTGAAGTATCTAAGTTGATTACACAGAAATGCCTCCAATAGGTTGTCTAAAATATTTGCTAGTGGTAGTAGACCACCTCACTTACTGAGTTCAAGCTATCCCCTTTCCAAACATAACAGCCAATAATGCAGTTCAGGCCCTAATTGAAAATATAGTACCCAGGTTTGGACTAATAGAAAATATTGACTCAGATGATGGAACTCATTTCACCACACACATTATTAAAAGGCTATCCCAAACAATAGACATTAAATGGGAACACCATGCTCCCTGGCACCCACCCTCATCAGGGAGAGTAGAAAGAATGAATCGGACTCTAAAGAACCACTTAACCAAATTAGTCTTAGAAACTTGATTGCCATGGACCAAATTTCTTCGTATCACCCTGCTGAGAATTTGAACTGCACCATAGAAAGACACTGGTCTTTCTCCTTATGAGATGCTCTATGGATTACCTTCATTGGTCTTTCTCCTCAAGAGATGCTCTTTGGAGTACCTTATTTATGCTCTGCTGCTGATATTCCTACCTTTCAAACAAAAGATCAGTTTCTTCAAAACTATATACTTGGTCTATCTTCTACTTTATCTTCTCTTAAAACTAAAGGTCTATTAGCACAGGTGCTACCCTTGGAGTTCCCGGTGCATCAACATTAGCCTGAGGATCACATCCTCATCAAAAGGTGGAAGGAGAGAAGCTTGAGCCAACCTGGAAGATCCTTATTTAGTGCTCCTAACTACTGAAATCACAACCTGGACAGCAAAGAGAGGATGGACTTACCACACCCGAGTCAAGAAAGCGCTGTCCTCTCCAGAGTCGTGGGCCATAGTCCCAGGGAAAAACCCTGCCAAACTATAACTAAGAAGAATTTAACTGTCTTTCGTGTATTCTATTACTCTTTCTTCTTTCCTTGCTCAATTACTGACCATTTAGTTATTAACATAACCAAGTCCATTTTGCCTCAAACTATTGCATTCGATGCTTGCCTTGTTAGACCCTGTGGGGACTTGCCAAGTCAAAGACAGCTCTCCACTTTAGAAAAGTATCTGTCCCTCCTAGCTCTCATCAGACTGGGGATTAGTGAATTGGGGCCATTTAATCCAGGGAGATTTCGATAAAGACTCCAGTGTTAAACCAGAAGTCTTGCTCCCCAGTATAGAGCTTGTATGCTGTAACTGGTCCAGTGTTCTGTGGACCAATAGCAAGAATGGACCGCCCCAACAGGTTTTTGAAATTTCCTAAAAACCATACATTCATTTTACTAGAGGGACAGCCCTCCCTGCTAACTGTCAGCTAAACCAGTTTAATTCTATACAGATTTTTATCTCAAACCCTCAAAGTTCTTCCCCTTTTCTAAGCCAGTTTTCTTCTTTAAGCTGGTTTTATGGTATGGGGGCTGAGGTTTCAAGGACAAACCCTATTGGATTATTTGAAATGTGTTTCTTTTTTTTTTTTTTTTTTTTTGAGATGGAGTCTCGCTCTGTCGCCCAGGCTGGAGTGCAGTGGCCGGATCTCAGCTCACTGCAAGCTCCGCCTCCCAGGTTCACGCCATTCTCCTGTCTCTTTGATCCCCCACCACCTCTATCTTTGTCTAAGCCTTCTTCCAGATCTCTCACAATGGAACAATTGTTCCTCCTCCATTTAACCACAAGACCAAGATAGCTGTCGTTGAAGTTAAAGACTTGAAACAAACTTTGGCAGTTGAGACAGGATACCAAGATGCAAATGCCTGGTTGGAATGGATCAAATATTCCATTTGCACATTAAAAAAAGGAAATGTTATGCTTGTGTGTGCGGCAGGCCAGAGGCCCAGATTGTCCCCTTTCCACTAGGGTGGTCCTCCAGTCGACTGGGTGTGGGCTTCATGGTAGCTGTTTTCAATTTAAAACCCAAAATCAAATAGCTGCAGGATTTCAGTCAACATTTTGGTGAGTGACAATTAATAAAAATGTAGATTGGATAAACTACATCTATTAAAACCAACAGCAATTTATTAACTAAACTAGAGATGCTATTAAAGAATAGTTGAGCAATTAGGGGCTACTATCCAGATGACTTGGGAAAATAGAATAGCCTTAGACATGACATTAGCAAAAAGAGAGGAGTTTGCTTCATAATTAAAACTCAATGTTGTATCTTCATCCCAAACAACATCACCCTGATGGAAGTATGACAAAGGCATTACAAAGTCTGACTGCTCTGTCCCATAAGTTAGCCGGCAACTCAGGGGTAAAGGACTCCTTTATGGAATGACTAGAAAAGTGGTTCAGTAAATGGAAAGGAGTAATAGCCTCAATTCTTACTTCCCTGGCAGCCATAATGGGTGTACTTATTCTTGCCAGGTCTTGTGTCATACCATGCATCCATGGATTGGTGCAGAGGCTCATACAAACAGCACTTACTAAAACCTCCCTTAACTATCCTCCACCTTATCCAGAGATGCTTCTTCTTTTGGAAAATCAAGCAGAACAACTAAGCCAAGACATGTTAAAGAAGTCTGAAGACAAAGAACTCTAAGAAAAATGCAAGAGGAAGGAATTATTAGATATGAGTTTTAAGTTTCTCTTCAAAGATTTAATGTCAGTATGTTCAATTCTTTGCCTTCTACTTTTAAAGTTAACTTCATCATAAAGCAGTCTTTTTTGATTACCTGCTCCAACCTGACTCATTCCGATTACCTGCTCTGCCATAACCATTTTTTCTGCCAAACCACTCACCCGTCATTCTCTTTAAATTAGCCAATCAGAATTAGTTTAGCCTGTGTGGTCTAACCCTAGCCAATAGGGGAAGGACACAGCAGCAAGGGCCACAGTGCATCAGGGATAAGAACCACTTCCTCTCCCTTGTCCAAGTGTGCACTCACCGTTGCTCCATCTGTAAGGGCACATCCTTCTATAGAAGGAACTTGCCTTGCTGATAATTAAAAAGAAAATTTTACATTCAAGTGCTATTTCTTTTGTGGCACCAAAACTTTATTTATAACATACACAATGGGTCAGCAAACTTTTTCTGTAAAGGAAGACATAGTAAATATTTTTAGTATCATGGGCCACACTGTTCTCTGCTCCACTCAGGGTATCTTTTTGGTGCATCCTCACCCAGAAGAAAGAAACTAGATTACTCCCTTCAAGCTCTTCCTAGGGGCACTAATGCTATTCATCAGGGCAGAGCCCTCATAATCTAATCACTTCTCCAAGGCCTCACCTCCTAATACCATCACATTGGGAGTTAAGATTAGACATGAATTTTGGAAAAACATAACATTCAGACTGTAATACAGGTGCAAAATGTAGATAGTGGGGAAGTCTGCATCTATATAGGGGTAAGGGACATGTGAAAAATCTCTATTTCTTTAAAAAGGTAGGGAGGGAGGTAATTGTGAGTGAACCTGACCTAACCAGGTAAGCCGTCTGAAGTAGGTCACAGCTTTCCTAAAAGTGCGGATGTGTCACTACAGTGGTAGTCTCTTGCTGGCCTTGTGGAAGCCAGCTGCTATGAGGATTACAGCTTCAAGGAAGTACATTCTACCCATAACCTGAGGGAGCTTGGAAAGTCATCCTTCCATAATCATGCATCAGGATGGGAATTCTGATGCAATAGAATCAGAAAGGTGATGTGGCCAGGATACTGGGAAGTTAATCTCCCCAGAGGATTCTTGTGGGCAGCAAAATAGCTCCATGGCTTTCTTGTGGCATTATAGTAGTACTAAGTTAAGTGGTAAAGACTTCCAATGGCAAGTTCTCTGGAAAAGTCACTTTTCTTTGTGCTGTTTTGAGGGATTAACATCAGTGATACACACAAATGACCCAAGGTCACACATGAAGAAACAATAGCACCTATTAATACAGCTCAACATTTGTCACATCACACTTCAAAGAGTGCCAGACTATCTCTTTAGGTCTATGTTCCTTAATTTTATATAATCCCAGGTCCTCTGAAAGGAACCAATGTAGCAGGGGACAATGAAGTCAAACTCGTAGGCCAATCTGCCGTCAGCTACTTTTGTTTTAAAAAAAAAAAAAGGAAAGAAAGTTGTATTTAAAACCACCCCTTCATTTACTGCTTTTACAGTTAAGTCACCACAACAGAGAACATGTAACCCAGAGGTTCCGATCACCTGAGCCATGGACCGGTGACCTATTAGTCATCCATATGATCTGTCAGTAACCATGATGCACAGCAGTATGTGAGTAGTAAGTGAGTGAGCAAAGCTTTATCCGTATTTATAGCCACTCCCCATCACTCGCACTACTGCCTGCTCCACCTCCTGTCAGATCAGGGTCAGCATTAGATTCTCATAGGATGGTGAATCCTATTGTACATACAAGGGATCTAGGTTGTGTGCTTCTTATGAGAAACTGATATCTAATGTCTCCCAGTCATATAATTATTTCATTATATATTACAATGCAATAGTAAAAATAAAGTGCACAATACATGTAATGTGCTTTAATCATCCCCAAACCATCTTTCCAACCCCCATCTCAGTTGTGGAAAAACTCTTCCACCAAACCTGGTTCCAAAAAGATTGGGGAATGCTGATGTGGCCCACAGAGCCTAAAATATTTAGTACCTGCCCCTTAGAGAAACACTTTGCTGACCTTTGCAAGGCAAGAGCAACCACTATTATGGAGAAAAGATTGTGATTTGTCAGTGTTCATGAGTCATATGGTCTCCATTTTTTCAATGCTGAATGTTTTTTCCCCAGAAAATCACAGAGAATGAAGCTGAATAGTTCCTGCTACACTTACCTTTACAGGAAAGCAGACTGAGGCCAGGGCAGAAGTGGAATCCAGATATCCCATTACACACATGGTGCTGCTCCCACTACTGCAATCCAGCTGAAATACAGCCACTCAAGAGAGAGTCTCAAATGGGAGGTAATTGTGTTTTGCTGTCCATTTCAAAGCCACTGATAATTTCAATGCTTTGGACAAAACCAGTGCAGGTTTCAAAAACAAGAAAGCCATTCTAAAATTAGGTTCCAATTTTCTGGAATAACATAATCGCTAATTTTCTGGAATAATATAAATCACTTCCTTTCTGTTGCTCTCTGAAAGTCTCACGTTGTAGAAGTCCATGCAGGAAGAACACTGCTTGAAAGCTCTAGGGGAAATGCTTGATTCTGTTCCAGTCTCAGTCGGTGGAAATCCAGACCCTGGTGAGATCTGCTTTAAACAGAAAGATTTCTCTTTTATTTAGCCCACTGTTCCAAGAAGCTTAAGCCTTCCCAATGCATGGTTAAATAGGTGTCCAGCCAAAAGTTCCAGTATAATAAGTGGGAAATCACTTCAATTTTTTTTTCCAATGAAATCACTAGGCCATGGGTTGTCATGTTGCAGATATTTATTTCCTGAGGTCAAAAATTACTGAATTTTGAAAATGCTTTTTAAATCATTTTTTCAGTTGTGGCATCCCTAGTTCCTCTAGCTAGCAATTAAAAAATGTATTTAATTGTTAAAAGTATATTGAATATCTCTAGCAGATAATAGATATACAATGAAAAACCACATTTTAAATTATGTTATCTACCTTGCACCAATAATATAATGTGTTTCAACAAATTTCTTCAGTGATTAAATAAAATGTCTCTACTGTGTGGACTCAATCTGAGATTTTTAAAATCTAAATTTTAGGCCAGGCATCGTGTTTCAGACCTGTAATCCCAGTACTTTGGAAGGCCAAGGTGGGAAGATCACTTGAGGTCAGGAGTTCGAGACCAGCCTGGCCATTATGGCAAAACCCTACCTCTACTAAAAATAATTTAAAAATTAGCCATGACATAATGGTACATACCTGTCATCCCACTTACTTAAGAGGCTGAGGTAGGACAATTGCTTGAACCTGGGAAGCACATGTTGCAGTCAGACGAGATCACGCCACTGCACTTCACCCTGGGTGACAGAATGAGATTCCATCTCAAAAAAATAAAATAAAAATTTTAAACTAGAATTTATATTCTGGATAAATATGGCCAATTTAACACATGTATTCATCTAATAGGGGTCATAAAAATCTCTTACAGAGATTCTGAAGCTTGCTCTAAGGGGTTCCAAAGCTTGCTGTGATGGTAACCAGCAACCAAGTCATAAGGAAACACAAGCATTCATGAGAAGAGCCCACATAGAAAGGAACCAAGTTGACAACACTAAGTTGTGAGGGTGCCATCTTGGTAATGAATTCTTCAGCCCCAGTGAAGCCTCCACATGACTGCATCTCCAGATGACATCTTATGAGCAAGCCCAAGCTAGAATTGTCACACTGACCTGCTACTGAATTCAAAACCAACAGAAATCTTGAGAAATTTGTAGCATTAAACCACTAGCTTTGGGATGATTTTTTGCACAGTAGCACACAACTAATAGAAGTGTTCTCTTCACTCTCATTAGGATCTTCCTGAAATGTGTCTCTTACCCACTGCATTAAAACTCATCAGAAATCTCCGTGTTCTAAAACAAAAAGTCCAAACTTCCATTCATTTTTTATAATCTGGAGCCTACCTTAATTGTCACCATCTGTACATGCTACAATGTAGCACAGATATAGTTTCAAGAGTCAGTCATTTTTTTCTCAACCAGCCTCTACAAAACTAACATGGATTTGCGAGTCAGAAAATCCTGAATCCTAATTCAAGGCCTATTTCTTGTTTTTCTATTTATACTTACCACATTCCCAGAAATCTAATACATTAAGTCCAAACTTTTATTCATTTTTTATAACTTGGAGCCTACCTTAATTCTCACCATGTATGCATACTGCCATGCAGTATTGATATGATTTCAAGAATTAGTCACTTTTTTTCACAACTAACCTCTGTAAAACTAACATGGACTTAAAGGTAAAGGAGTCCTGAATCCTAATTCAAGATTCATTTCTTGTTTGCTTATTTACACTTAACCACATTCCCAGAATTCTAATAAAGTTAGTCCAAACTTTTATTTATTTTTTATAATTTGGAGGCTACCGTTAATTCTCACCATCTCTACATGATGCAATGTAGTGCAGAAATGGTTTCAAGAATTAGTCATTTTTTTCACAACTAGTTTCTATAAAACTAACATGGACTTGGTAGTCAGAGAGTCCTGAATCCTAAAACAAGATCTGTTTCTTGTTTGCTTATTTAAAGTTACCACATTCCCAAAAGTGGTGACTGAGTGAGGACTGGAACAAAAGTTACTGAGAAAAACACCATTAGGACCAACAAGTGAAAGTAGAACTGAGACTAAAGTTGGGTGTGTTACTGTTGCTGTATAACAAATTACCCCAAAAGTTAGCAACTTAAAACAACACGTACTGATAATCTAAGTGTCAGCCCAGAATCTGTGATCTCATCTCTTGACTGAGTAATGACCTGCTTCTGAGTTAACAGGACTCAAGCCAGTAAGACTGAGTCTCAAAAGGCACATAATGACAGAGTGTGCTAGCAAGATAAATGTTATAATATTTTGTAACCTAATCACCAAAGTGACATCTTACCATTTCTATATTCTATTAGGAAGAAACAAGTCACTAAGTCAACCCATATTGAAGGTTGATAAAAGGGCATAAATATTATCAGGAGGTGGGAATCACTGAGGGCCATCTTAGAACTCTGTCCACCATGGTTTGAGCATATAAAATAACCTACATATTTACTTTCATGGCCCAGCATCAAAGAATATAGACTCCAGATCTAGCCTGCCTGAGTTTAAATACAAGCTCTACCTCTTTTAAGCCTATATAACCTTAGGGAGGTTATTCAACAGTACTTACTCCACAGCAAAGTTCACAATGTCAGTAGGCTAACAACAAATTCAATTGTACTATTAGTGCAATAGAAGAAAACAGTATGGAAAAGCACTGTTTTTACTACTAGGACTTTATAGGAAATTCTCCCTGGCAGCGCATTGGTAATGGAAGCAACAGCATCTTCCAGAACAGCTTCACAGTAAACACTACAATGAATTTCTGCAGACCACTTGCTAGAACAAACCTCAGTGTAAACCAGTGGCATCCGTTAAAGTTCACTATGACATGAGCAATCCTTGGAAGAGCCAGGAAAATCAGATCTTCTGCCTAGCTCTTTCTGGTCTGGTTTGGCCTCACTGATTTCAGAATATTTGAAAGAACAGAGAGACAGCATGCCCTTTATCCAATTTTCCCTAAAAACATTTCTTTCAATAGATATTTTGATGAAGTCTAAGTAGACATAAGTTCAAAACTGTACTCCTTGGTATAAGCATTCAGGTAATTTACACATGTAAGATACTAAAAAAAAAGAAAATAAAAATCCTGGTACCAAGTAATTTAATAAATATGAAAGGTTTTGTTGTTTTGTGTTGCTGGTTGAAAATAAGCCCCAGTTTTGATCTAAACCAGGACTCTACCACTTACTAGCTTACTCTATGACTTTGGTCAAGATTTCTCTGAGCTTCAGGGTTTTTGACTTTGAAAGTGGAGTGATGATAACGTCATCAGGTTGAATGACTAGGAAAACTAAATAAGATTGTGTTTCCAAATTACATAACATGATACCTGGCTTAAAATAAACTTAAAAAATTTGTAACAATTCTTAAATGTTATTTTAACTGAAAAGTCTCCTATACCACAAGTGTATTAATCAAGAGTAGTTGATTCTATCATTATTCAAAAATATTTATTCTCCTTCCTACCTCCCTCACTATAGCCCACCACTCAAACCTTTATGATGAAGTATACTTCCCCAGCTCATAGCTATGTGACTTTTCTTTGAGCAACGCGAAAGGACAGAGATAACAGTGTACAAATAATTCTGAGCGTTGGACTTACAGGGTATCATATGGCCCTTTTGGAAACTATGAACTTCTATGAGGAGAAAAATATTTTCCTCTTGTCTGGGCCCCAAATAAGACATGTGTGACACAGCTTAACCCAATTTGTGGCCTAGAAGCTTGACCCCAGAGTTTGTGATCCAGTTTAGTCCGCAAGATTGCAGCTGGCCTTAGACTCATAAGTGTGAGAATAAAAGCCCATTGTTCTAAGCACCAGAGTTTTGACAAAACTTGTTGCACAGCATTACTGTAGCACTAGCTGACTGATAACACTGGAAAAAATCATTTAACTATTACTCTCTGAGACACTTGTCCCCTACCTGCCAAATGCAAAGACCTTTACTCTTCTCTGTGTTGTGTCTTTCTAATAGTCCCCAAAGCAGGGGCTGTCATTATGGATAATTTTTCCCATTTTACCTATATGCTTACCCTTTGTTTCTGCCATGGCTTTCAATATCATTCTAGATCAGTCTCAAGTACTAGTTGGCTCATGCTTTTTTTAACTTTGTATTTTGACATAATCATATAATCACAAGTAGTTGTGAAATAGTTCATAGAGTCTTGTTTACATCTTGTGTACAAGGCAGGCAGATCACCTGAGGTTGGGAGTTCAGCCACTTGTTGCCAGTGATGTCATTTTAAATAACTAGGGTACAATATCAAAACCAAGACGTGAATAAACCTGCCAAAGGCCAGAACATACATATTTTTTTGCATCTACTACATTCACTGACATTGCCAAATGGTCAATTTCTCTTGGGTTCATTTTGTTATCAGTAAAACGAAGGACTCAGACATTACAAATTTTATGGTCCTCTCCAATTCTGAGATTCTAAGTCTTTACCACATACCCTATATTTCCATCTGAATGGGAAAGAGTAGGTAAGATTGGATCCAAAATCCAACTCAATTCAGTTCTACTTACTGAATACTCAAAATTCACCCCACAAAAGGTGAACATAAAATTCAATTCAATTCACTCAACATTGTGTTGAGCGCATCTTTCTTGGAATAGAGACGTAGCTTCAAACTTCTCAAGTGGTTTTCCAATACTGGAATTCTGACACTTTCCATTCATCAGTGCATCCCAATGTAATAGGGTGACTCCTTGACTGTTCCTTGGATATTCATCTTTGTGTGCAGTCAAGCATCCCACATAACTTCTTTTAACTTCCTTGGAAATAGCTTCGCTTAGTGAGATGCACACGTTCTGCATAAATAGCACCAAAAGATCAATGTTCTCACTTTGTTTTATGTCAGAGCCAAATGTAGAGGAAACAAGCATGGTGCTCAACAACACTTGGCTTGGCCTCTAGTGAATACATTCTCAGGGTCAGCCAGGGCTCAGCTTCATTTCCATGTAAGAGGCTTTATTTTGGGATTCAGAGTCCTGTTTGGCTGGATAAAAACTCCATTTTGATCATTTTTTATTCTTCCTACAACATGATTTCTTAAAAACAATTCTTTTTGCATATCTTATGGGGACTACACTTAACACTGAATATGACATTTTCAGCTGGTGAAAGATACCATTTTTCTACTCAGTCTTTTTCTAGGGCAATTTGTTGAAGCAGATTTTAAGGAAGGCTAGGAAGTAGGTGAAGCTCTCTGACTTGTGTTGCTGTGGCAACTTCTACGGAAGCTGAGGATACACTTGTTCAGTTACATGAATGCTGCTTTACTTCTTAATAGATCATTGATTTCCATGTTGCAGAGATGGAATTAGTCAGGTCTGTAGAGGAGGTAGGTTTCTTTCTCTCTCTTAGGTGTTAGAAGGTCAGGTTGAAATGAAACCTTTTCATAGATATAATACCAGTGGAGTTTAAAAAGCTATTTTGGGCCAGGCGCGGTGGCTCATGCCTGTAATCCCAGCACTCTGGGAGGACAAGGCAGGCAGATCACATGAGGTTGGGAGTTCAAGATCAGCCTGACCAACATGGAGAAACCTCATCTCTACTAAAACTACAAAAAATTAGCTGGGCCTGGTAACGTATGCCTGTAATCCCAGCTACTTGGGAAGCTGAGGCAGGAGAATTGCTTGAAGCCAGGAGGCAGAGGTTGTGATGAGCCGAGATGGCGCCATTGCACTTCAGCCTGGACAACAAGAGCAAAACTCGTCTGAAAAAAAAAAAAAAAAAAAAAAAAAAAAAAAAAAAAGCTGTTTCAGGTGCTCCTGGAGCTGTGGGTGGTGTGTATGGAGTTGTCCTGCCCCAAAGACTAACACTGCCAGAGACAACCTGAAGACAATCATTTGACGGGGAAAGGGATGGATGTCATTACAATGTGGTACTCAGAATGCAAGCCAAGAAAGCCACCTGGCAAAACTATTCTGTGGCACTTTGGATGGTTCATGGAGTCATTTTAGGTTGTCTGTACAACTTATGAAGCTTTGTGGTCCTAGTCTCTGACAACTATTAGACCCACAATAGGTCCTGAATGTTCATTCTCTACAGGGGCAGCAGAAAATGTCCTCTGAACAGTAGCAGTGGGTGCTGCAGGCAGACGAAACGGAAGCACAATGCCTGACCTCAGGAATTGCATCATAAAATGGAGGAAAAGAAGTACAAATAAAATACATAAAAACATGCACCACAAAACGACATTCTACTTCCTCTCCATCCTTTTCATTCATTATATCACATCACTACCAAGGAGGCCTTTTAAAATGCACCTCAGAATTCTTCTCAGGAACCAGCAATGGACACTCATTACCTGCAGAATAAAATTGCATTCATTTGGGTGAAATTCATGTGGCCCCAACTATATTACCACCATTTTTCTACTGCATGCTTTCTGCAACTGCCAGCTGCCATATTGTACAGACTTGCTGATGTGGGCACATGTCTATGTGTGGCAAGTGCCCAGCTCCATAGACCCAATAAAGCTTTGGCA